>NC_139157.1:62746410-63371446 GCF_964270905.1 Leucopleurus acutus
CTCCGTTTTCCTTCTCAAGAATGCTTTGGGGCTTCCCTGTTGGCACAGTGGTTAAGAATCCGCCTGCCATTGCAGGGGACATGGGTTCACACCCTGGTCCAGGAAGATCCCACATTCCGCAGAGCAACTAAGCCCATGTGCCCCAAGTACTGAGCTGTGCTCTAGAGCCCATGTGCCACAACTACTGAAGCCCATGCACCTAGAGCCACGCTCTGCCACCAAGGGAAGCCACTTCAAGAGAAGCCGCACACCAGAATGAAGAGTAGCCCCCACTCACTGCAACTAGAGGAGAGCCTGTGCACAGCAACAAAGACCCAATGCAGCTAAAATAAATAAATTAAAAAAAATAATCCTAAGAAAGTAATAGCTTTAAAAAAAAAAAGAAAAGATTGCTTTGGCTATTTGAGGTCTTTTCTGTTTCCACATTATGGGAAATTTTGTTCTGGTACTGTAAAAAATGCCAATGGTAGCTTAATAGGATTGCACTGAATCTGTAGATTGCTTGGGTAGTATAGTCATTTTCACAATTTGATTCTTCCAATCCAAGAATATGGTATATGTCTCCATCTGTTTTGGTATCGTCTTTAATTTCTTTCACAGCATCTTATAGTTTTCTGCATACAGGTCTTTCATCTCCTTAGGTAGGTTTAATTCCTAGGTATTGTATCTTTTTGTTACAGTGATAAATGGGAGTGTTTCCTTAATTTCTTTGTCAGATTTTTCATTGTTAGTGTTTAGGAGTGCAAGAGATTTCTGTGCATTAATTTTGTATCCTGCTAATCAGATTCATTGATGAGCTCTAGCAGTTTTTTGGTTGCATCTTTAGGATTCTCTATGTATAGTATCATGTCATCTGCAAACAGTGACAGTTTTACGTCTTCTTTTCTGATTTGGATTCCTTTTATTCTTTTTCTTCTTTGATTGCCATGGCTAAAACTTCCTGAACTATGTTGAATAATAGTGGTGAGCTGTGGGCAGTCTTGTCTTGTTCCTGATCATAGAGGAAATGTTTCAGTTTTTCACCATTGAGAATGAGGTTGGTGTGGGTTTGTCATATATGGCCTTTATTATGTTGAGGTAAGTTCCCTCTATGCCTACTTTCTGGAGAGTTTTTTACATAAATGGGTGTTGAATTTGTGGAAAGCCTTTTTCTGCATCTATTGAGGTGATCATTTGGTTTTTCTCCTTCAATTTGTTAATGTGGTGTATCACATTGATTGATTGGTGAATATTGAAGAAATCTTGCATTCCTGGGATAAACCCCACCTTGATCATGGTGTTATGATCCTTTTAATGTGCTGTTGGATTGTGTTTGCTAGTATTTTTGTTGAGGATTTTTGCATCTATGTTCTTCAGTGATATTGGCATGTAGTTTTCTTTTTTTGTGATATCTTTGTCTGGTTTTGGTATCAGGGTGATGGTGGCCTTATAGAATGCGTTTGGGTGTGTTCCTCCCTCTGCTGTATTTTGGAAGAGTATGAGAAGGACAGGTATTAGTTCTTCTCTAAATGTTGATAGAATTCACCTGTGAAGCCATCTGGTCCGGCACTTTGTTTGTTGGAAGATTTTTAATCACAGTTTCAATTTCAGTGCTTGTGATTGGTCTGTTTATATTTTCTGTTTCTTTCTGTTTCAGTCTCGGAAGGTTCTACTTTTCTAGGAATTTATCCATCTCTTCCAAGTTGTCCATTTTATTGGCATATAGTTGCTTGTAGTAATCTCTCATGATCCTTTGTATTTATGCAGTGTCAGTTGTTACTTTTCTGTTTTCATTTCTAATTCTGTTGATTTGAGTCTTCTCCCTTTTTTCTTGAGGAGTCTGGCTAATGTTTTATCAATTTTGTTTGTCTTCTCTAAGAACCAGCTTTTAGTTTTATTGAGCTCTGCTAAGGTTTCTGTCATTTCTTTTTCATTTATTTCTGATCTGATCTTTATGATTTCTTTCCTTCTGCTAAATTTGGGTTTTTTTTGTTTCTTTCTCTAATTGCTTTAGGTGTAAGCTTAGGTTGTTTATTTGAGATTTTTCTTGTTCTTGATGTAGGATTGTATTGCTATAAACTTCCCTCTTATAACTGCTTTTTGTGCATCCCATAGGTTTTGGGACATCATGTTTTCATTGTCATTTGTTTCTAGGTAGTTTTTGATTTCCCCTTTGATTTCTTCAGTGATCTCTTGGTTATTTAGTAGCGTATTGTTTAGCCTCCATGTGTTTGTATTTTTTACAGTTTTTTTTCCTGTAATTGGTAGCTACTCTCATAGCGTTGTGGTTGGAAAGGATACTTGATAGGATTTCAGTTTTCTTAAATTTACCGAGACGTGATTTGTGACCCAAGATATGATCTATCCTGGAGATTCCATGAGCATCTGAGAAGAAAGTGTATTCTGTTGTTTTTGGATGGAATGTCCTATAAATATCAACTAAATACACATGATCTAATGTGTAATTTAAAGTTTGTATTTCTTCTTTTCTTTTTTTTTGCGGTACGCGGGCCTCTAACTGTTGTGGCCTCTCCCGTTGCGGAGCACAGGCTCCGGACACGCAGGCTCAGCGGCCATGGCTCACAGGCCTAGCCTCTCTGCCACATGTGGGATCTCCGCGGACCGGGGCACGAACCCGTGTCCCCTGCCTCGGCAGGTTTTAATTTCTCCGTCGAATCTGAATGAGATCCTTGCTAGGTAGAGTAATCTTGGTTGTAGGTTTTCCCTGTCATCACTGTAAATATGTCCTGCCGCTCCCTTCTGGCTTGCAGAGTTTCTGCTGAAAGATCAGCTGTTAACATTATGGGGATTTCCTTGTATATTATTTGTTGCTTTTCCCTTGCTGCTTTTAATATATTTTCTTTGTATTTAATTTTTGATAGTTTGATTATATGTCTTGGCCTATTTCTCCTTGGATTTATCCTGTATGGGAGTCTCTGCTCTTCCTGGGCTTGATTGACTGTTTTCTTTTCCATGTTAGGGAAGTTTTCAACTATAATCTCTTCAAATATTTTCTCAGTCTCTTTCTTTTTCTCTTCTTCTTCTGGGACCCCTATAATTCACATGTTGGTGTGTTTAATGTTGTCCCAGACATCTCTGAGACTGTCCTCAATTCTTTTCATTCTTTTTCCTTTATTGTGCTCTGCAGCAGTTATTTCCACTATTTTATCTTCCAGGTCATTTATCCATTCTTTTGATGTGTTTGTTTAAATTTTGCCCTTTTTAAATCAGCTTTATTGAAGCATAATATAACATAAAATTCTGCTATTTTAACTCTGTTGTTCAGTGAAATAGAGTAGTGCATTGATCATCCGTAGAGAGTTCCAGCACATTTTTATCATTCCCCACAGTTTCCTCATACCCAGTGGCAGTCGATTGCTATTCTCATTCCCAGTCCCAGAATCTGTTCCCATCCCCAGTTCTGCTTAATGCCAAATGGTTTTGCTTTGATTAGAAATTTCATATAAATTGATTCATAAATTCCTCTGGCTTCTTTCACTTAGCATAATATTTTTGAGGTTATCTTTAATTTGATAATTTATATTAATTTAGGAGCAACAGAAAAATAATATCCTGTCAGGTAGTTTGAACAGATGCTACCATATCCATTGTTTCACTAAAATCTTAGTATATATGACTTTGAAAATGAATACAGACATACATGAGGAAAGAGGGCAGATTCCTGTAAGTTTTAAGGACCTCAGTATAAACTGTGAACAAGTCATGAAGCTAATAGAGCAGTAAAAATATATTAAATTTTAACCATTTATTGATAATACTAAGAAGCACAAAAATAAAGGTTTCTTTTAAAATAAAAATTTAAGAAAATACTAGAAATATTGTTCAAAAGGAAACTGCAGATTAGTAAAAGGAAAAATAATCACCGACATTCTGAAATCAGTGTTTACAATGCTATTATTTGGGATATATTTTATTTTTAACTATACCTTATCTACAATCTATACTGTTAAAGAAAAGTGATACATTGATCAAAACATACTGCTGTGAGCAACAAAATGTGCTCTGAATTCTTGCTTCCTGGACAAGAGGCCGCATTAGTGAAAAAATTCATAGAGTGGCTTCTTCATGTATTTAAAAGGCAAAGTTCACTGTGATCATGCTAGTATGTATGTACTATAGATAAGGTGGAGCAAATGTGTACATTCATGTGTGACTGGTTAAGACAAAGTCCATTGTCATCAGGGAAGAGTCGTCAGTTAGGTCCAGCGAGTCTGGCATATCAATGTTATTTAAGGCTTATGGTCATTTATCAGCATAAGATGTGAGTCACTCCAAGTTCACAGGTGTTATTCCACTTTAGCTGGTTAGAACCAGTTTTAGTGACTTAGCTGATTTTGATACCTCTTTAGGCAAGTGCTGCTGCATGTAGAAAGTCCTTTGACAGTCTTCCTATATTGATAAATGGAAGATGGATGCAAAAACATAACGCAAATTATCAGCTTTACAGTTGTATCACTATCTTGGTGTTGGGTGCCTATCTCACACAATTCCATTGTCCTTATTAAAGTTGCTTCAATCTTCTTTTGATGTAGAATAATCTAATGTGTAAATGTACAGGATGTTAAGTGCGCATCAACATTTTAAACTGATAAAATTGACAAGAGCAATAATTAGGAACAAAGATAGAAACAGCATAACTAATATTTGCAGAGCAAATCTCTCAACCAGATAATCCATGATACTAAATCTCATGGTTCTACTTGTCCCACCTTGGCCATTTTCCCTTCTTCCCCCTAATGTTAACGTCTAGCATAACCATACTGTATTCTTCAAAATAAAATATTAATATTGGTACAACATTATTAACTAAACTGCAGACTTTATTTGGATTTCACAAAGTTTTCTACTAATGTATTTTTTATGGTCCCAATTCTGAACCAAGATACCACATTTCTTTTAGTTATCATGCTTCCTTATTCTCTTCCAATTTGTGACAGTTCCTGAGTCTCTGTTTTTCATGGCTTTGACACTTTTGAAGGGTACTAATTGGGTTGTAGAATCACCCTCAGTTGGAATTTGTCTGATGTTTTCACATGCTTAAACTGGAGTTACGAATTTGCAGGAAAATTTTCACAAAGGCAAAGTGCTCTTCTCCTTACTTCATACCACAGGATACACAACATTAACATCACTTACTGCCAATATTGCCTTTAATCGTTTGGTAAAGGTAGTGTCTGCCAAGCTTCCTCCTCTAAAGTTTCTATTGTCCCTTACCATATACACCTTAAAGTTTACCCTATTAATCTTGTCTACAGCAACAATTGCTGTGCTACGCTAATGGTATTTTCTATCTCCTTTATTCCCTGTACACTTATTATTTGGAATTCTTCTGTAAGAAAGACGTGTCCCTTCATCCTCATTTGTTTATTTAAATATTATTTATATCAGTATGGACTCGTGGATACTTTGGGTTATAATCTAATACATCATTTATTGTGTTGCCCATATTATTCCAACTTTGACCATTGGGAGCTCTTTCAGGATGACTCCTTGATTCCTTTATCCTTTATACATTCCCCTATATTTTGTTTTATTATTGTTTGTGAGTGTGTGTGTGTGTGTGTGTGTGTGTGTGTGTATGTGTAAACCCTTCCTTACTTTTATGGAACTATAAGTGTTTGACCTGATTTTGACTTGTCATGAAGCATTTATTCCAGTGCAGCTAAAGGTATTAGTTACCAAGCATATGCCACATTGTTCTGCTAGTAAATAAACTAAAGCAATTTTTTGTAACATCTTTATTGGCGCATAATTGCTTTATAATGTTGTGTTAGTTTCTCCTGTATAACAAAGTGAATCAGCTGTATGTATACATATATCCACATATCCCCTCCCTCTTGCACCTCCCTTCTACCCTCCCTATCCCACCCCTCTAGGTGGTCACAAAGCACCAAGCTGATCTCCCCGTGCGATGCTGCTGCTTCCCACTATATGTCTATTTTACATTTGATGGTGTATATATGTCAGTGCGACTCTCTCACTTCATTCCAGCTTACCCTTCCCCCTCCCTGTATCCTCAAGTCCATTCTCTATGTCTCCATCTTTATTCCTGTCCTGCCCCTAGGTTCATTAGAACCTTTTTTTTTTTTAGCATCCATATTAATATGTTAGCATACGGTATTTGTTTGTCTCTTTCTGACTTACTTCACTCTGTATGACAGATTCTAGGTCCATCCACCTCAATACAAATAACACAATTTCGTTTCTTTTTATGGCTGAGTAATATTCCATTGTGTATATGTGCCACATCTTCTTTATCCATTCATCTATCAGTGGACACTTAGGTTGCTTCCATGTCCTGGCTACTGTAAATAGTGCTGCAGTGAACATTGTGGTACATGACTCTTTTTGAATTATGGTTTTCTCAGGGTATATGCCCAGTAGTGGGATTGCTGGGTCGTATGGTAGTTCTATTTTTAGTTTTTTAAGGAACCTCCATACTGTTCTCCATAGTGGCTGTGTCAATTTACATTCCCACCAACAGTGCAAGAGGGTTCCTTTTTCTCCACACCCTCTCCAGCATTTATTGTTTGTAGATTTTTTGTTAATGGCCATTCTGACCGATGTGAGGTGATACCTCACTGTAGTTTTGATTTGCATTTCTCTAATGCTTAGTGATGTTGAGCGTCCTTTCTTGTGTTTGTTGGCAATCTGTATATGTTCTTTGGAGAAATGTCTATTTAGGTCTTCTGCCCATTTTTGGATTGGGTTGGGTTTTTTTTGATGTTGAGCTGCATGAGCTGCTTGTATATTTTGGAGATTAATCCTTTGTCAGTTGCTTCGTTTGCAAGTATTTTCTCCCATTCTGAGGGTTGTCTTTTCATCTTGTTTATGGTTTCCTTTGCTGTGCAAAAGCCTTTAAGTTTCATTAGGTCCCATTTGTTTATTTTTGTTTTTATTTCCATTTCTCTAGGAGGTGGGTCGAAAAGGATCTTGCTGTGATTTATGTCATAGAGTGTTCTGCCTATGTTTTCCTCTAAGAGTTTGATAGTGTCTGGCCTTATATTTAGGTCTTTAATCCATTTTGAGTTTATTTTTGTGTATGGTGTCAGGGAGTGTTCTAATTTCATTCTTTTACATGTAGCTGTGCAGTTTTCCCAGCACCACTTATTGAAGAGGTTGTCTTTTCTCCATTGTATATTGTTGCCTCCTTTATCAAAGATAAGGTGACCATATATGTGCGTGGGTTTCTCTCTGGGCTTTCTATCATGTTCCATTGATCTATATTTCTGTTTTTGTGCCAGTACCATACTGTCTTGATTACTGTAGCTTTGTAGTATCCTCTGAAGTCAGGCAGCTTGATTCCTCCAGCTCCGTTTTCCTTTCTCAAGATTGCTTTGGGGCTTCCCTGTTGGCACAGTGGTTAAGAATCCGCCTGCCATTGCAGGGGACATGGGTTCACACCCTGGTCCAGGAAGATCCCACATTCCGCAGAGCAACTAAGCCCATGTGCCACAAGTACTGAGCCTGTGCTCTAGAGCCCATGTGCCACAACTACTGAAGCCCATGCACCTAGAGCCCACGCTCTGCCACAAGGGAAGCCACTGCAATGAGAAGCCCGCACACCAGAATGAAGAGTAGCCCCCACTCACTGCAACTAGAGAGAGCCTGTGCACAGCAACAAAGACCCAATGCAGCTAAAATAAATAAATTAAAAAAAATAATCCTTAAGAAAGTAATAGCTTTAAAAAAAAAAAAGAAAAGATTGCTTTGGCTATTTGAGGTCTTTTCTGTTTCCACAATATGTGAAATTTTGTTCTGGTACTGTAAAAAATGCCATTGGTAGCTTAATAGGGATTGCACTGAATCTGTAGATTGCTTTGGGTAGTATAGTCATTTTCACAATTTTGATTCTTCCAATCCAAGAATATGGTATATGTCTCCATCTGTTTTGTATCGTCTTTAATTTCTTTCATCAGCATCTTATAGTTTTCTGCATACAGGTCTTTCATCTCCTTAGGTAGGTTAATTCCTAGGTATTGTATTCTTTTTGTTACAGTGATAAATGGGAGTGTTTCCTTAATTTCTTTGTCAGATTTTTCATTGTTAGTGTTTAGGAGTGCAAGAGATTTCTGTGCATTAATTTTGTATCCTGCTAATCAGATTCATTGATGAGCTCTAGCAGTTTTTTGGTTGCATCTTTAGGATTCTCTATGTATAGTATCATGTCATCTGCAAACAGTGACAGTTTTACGTCTTCTTTTCTGATTTGGATTCCTTTTATTTCTTTTTCTTCTTTGATTGCCATGGCTAAAACTTCCTGAACTATGTTGAATAATAGTGGTGAGAGTGGGCAGTCTTGTCTTGTTCCTGATCATAGAGGAAATGTTTTCAGTTTTTCACCATTGAGAATGATGTTGGTTGTGGGTTTGTCATATATGGCCTTTATTATGTTGAGGTAAGTTCCCTCTATGCCTACTTTCTGGAGAGTTTTTATCATAAATGGGTGTTGAATTTTGTGGAAAGCTTTTTCTGCATCTATTGAGGTGATCATTTGGTTTTTCTCCTTCAATTTGTTAATGTGGTGTATCACATTGATTGATTTGTGAATATTGAAGAAATCTTGCATTCCTGGGATAAACCCCACTTGATCATGGTGTTATGATCCTTTTAATGTGCTGTTGGATTGTGTTTGCTAGTATTTTGTTGAGGATTTTTGCATCTATGTTCTTCAGTGATATTGGCATGTAGTTTTCTTTTTTTGTGATATCTTTGTCTGGTTTTGGTATCAGGGTGATGGTGGCCTTATAGAATGCGTTTGGGTGTGTTCCTCCCTCTGCTGTATTTTGGAAGAGTATGAGAAGGACAGGTATTAGTTCTTCTCTAAATGTTGATAGAATTCACCTGTGAAGCCATCTGGTCCGGCACTTTTGTTTGTTGGAAGATTTTTAATCACAGTTTCAATTTCAGTGCTTGTGATTGGTCTGTTTATATTTTCTGTTTCTTTCTGTTTCAGTCTCGGAAGGTTCTACTTTTCTAGGAATTTATCCATCTCTTCCAAGTTGTCCATTTTATTGGCATATAGTTGCTTGTAGTAATCTCTCATGATCCTTTGTATTTATGCAGTGTCAGTTGTTACTTTTCTGTTTTCATTTCTAATTCTGTTGATTTGAGTCTTCTCCCTTTTTTTCTTGATGAGTCTGGCTAATGTTTTATCAATTTTGTTTGTCTTCTCTAAGAACCAGCTTTTAGTTTTATTGATCTCTGCTATGGTTTCTGTCATTTCTTTTTCATTTATTTCTGATCTGATCTTTATGATTTCTTTCCTTCTGCTAAATTTGGGGTTTTTTTTGTTTCTTTCTCTAATTGCTTTAGGTGTAAGCTTAGGTTGTTTATTTGAGATTTTTCTTGTTTCTTGATGTAGGATTGTATTGCTATAAACTTCCCTCTTATAACTGCTTTTTGTGCATCCCATAGGTTTTGGGACATCATGTTTTCATTGTCATTTGTTTCTAGGTAGTTTTTGATTTCCCCTTTGATTTCTTCAGTGATCTCTTGGTTATTTAGTAGCGTATTGTTTAGCCTCCATGTGTTTGTATTTTTTACAGTTTTTTTTCCTGTAATTGGTAGCTACTCTCATAGCGTTGTGGTTGGAAAGGATACTTGATAGGATTTCAGTTTTCTTAAATTTACCGAGACGTGATTTGTGACCCAAGATATGATCTATCCTGGAGATTCCATGAGCATCTGAGAAGAAAGTGTATTCTGTTGTTTTTGGATGGAATGTCCTATAAATATCAACTAAATACACATGATCTAATGTGTAATTTAAAGTTTGTATTTCTTCTTTTCTTTTTTTTTGCGGTACGCGGGCCTCTAACTGTTGTGGCCTCTCCCGTTGCGGAGCACAGGCTCCGGACACGCAGGCTCAGCGGCCATGGCTCACAGGCCTAGCCTCTCTGCCACATGTGGGATCTCCGCGGACCGGGGCACGAACCCGTGTCCCCTGCCTCGGCAGGTTTTAATTTCTCCGTCGAATCTGAATGAGATCCTTGCTAGGTAGAGTAATCTTGGTTGTAGGTTTTCCCTGTCATCACTGTAAATATGTCCTGCCGCTCCCTTCTGGCTTGCAGAGTTTCTGCTGAAAGATCAGCTGTTAACATTATGGGGATTTCCTTGTATATTATTTGTTGCTTTTCCCTTGCTGCTTTTAATATATTTTCTTTGTATTTAATTTTTGATAGTTTGATTATATGTCTTGGCCTATTTCTCCTTGGATTTATCCTGTATGGGAGTCTCTGCTCTTCCTGGGCTTGATTGACTGTTTTCTTTTCCATGTTAGGGAAGTTTTCAACTATAATCTCTTCAAATATTTTCTCAGTCTCTTTCTTTTTCTCTTCTTCTTCTGGGACCCCTATAATTCACATGTTGGTGTGTTTAATGTTGTCCCAGACATCTCTGAGACTGTCCTCAATTCTTTTCATTCTTTTTCCTTTATTGTGCTCTGCAGCAGTTATTTCCACTATTTTATCTTCCAGGTCATTTATCCATTCTTTTGATGTGTTTGTTTAAATTTTGCCCTTTTTAAATCAGCTTTATTGAAGCATAATATAACATAAAATTCTGCTATTTTAACTCTGTTGTTCAGTGAAATAGAGTAGTGCATTGATCATCCGTAGAGAGTTCCAGCACATTTTTATCATTCCCCACAGTTTCCTCATACCCAGTGGCAGTCGATTGCTATTCTCATTCCCAGTCCCAGAATCTGTTCCCATCCCCAGTTCTGCTTAATGCCAAATGGTTTTGCTTTGATTAGAAATTTCATATAAATTGATTCATAAATTCCTCTGGCTTCTTTCACTTAGCATAATATTTTTGAGGTTATCTTTAATTTGATAATTTATATTAATTTAGGAGCAACAGAAAAATAATATCCTGTCAGGTAGTTTGAACAGATGCTACCATATCCATTGTTTCACTAAAATCTTAGTATATATGACTTTGAAAATGAATACAGACATACATGAGGAAAGAGGGCAGATTCCTGTAAGTTTTAAGGACCTCAGTATAAACTGTGAACAAGTCATGAAGCTAATAGAGCAGTAAAAATATATTAAATTTTAACCATTTATTGATAATACTAAGAAGCACAAAAATAAAGGTTTCTTTTAAAATAAAAATTTAAGAAAATACTAGAAATATTGTTCAAAAGGAAACTGCAGATTAGTAAAAGGAAAAATAATCACCGACATTCTGAAATCAGTGTTTACAATGCTATTATTTGGGATATATTTTATTTTTAACTATACCTTATCTACAATCTATACTGTTAAAGAAAAGTGATACATTGATCAAAACATACTGCTGTGAGCAACAAAATGTGCTCTGAATTCTTGCTTCCTGGACAAGAGGCCGCATTAGTGAAAAAATTCATAGAGTGGCTTCTTCATGTATTTAAAAGGCAAAGTTCACTGTGATCATGCTAGTATGTATGTACTATAGATAAGGTGGAGCAAATGTGTACATTCATGTGTGACTGGTTAAGACAAAGTCCATTGTCATCAGGGAAGAGTCGTCAGTTAGGTCCAGCGAGTCTGGCATATCAATGTTATTTAAGGCTTATGGTCATTTATCAGCATAAGATGTGAGTCACTCCAAGTTCACAGGTGTTATTCCACTTTAGCTGGTTAGAACCAGTTTTAGTGACTTAGCTGATTTTGATACCTCTTTAGGCAAGTGCTGCTGCATGTAGAAAGTCCTTTGACAGTCTTCCTATATTGATAAATGGAAGATGGATGCAAAAACATAACGCAAATTATCAGCTTTACAGTTGTATCACTATCTTGGTGTTGGGTGCCTATCTCACACAATTCCATTGTCCTTATTAAAGTTGCTTCAATCTTCTTTTGATGTAGAATAATCTAATGTGTAAATGTACAGGATGTTAAGTGCGCATCAACATTTTAAACTGATAAAATTGACAAGAGCAATAATTAGGAACAAAGATAGAAACAGCATAACTAATATTTGCAGAGCAAATCTCTCAACCAGATAATCCATGATACTAAATCTCATGGTTCTACTTGTCCCACCTTGGCCATTTTCCCTTCTTCCCCCTAATGTTAACGTCTAGCATAACCATACTGTATTCTTCAAAATAAAATATTAATATTGGTACAACATTATTAACTAAACTGCAGACTTTATTTGGATTTCACAAAGTTTTCTACTAATGTATTTTTTATGGTCCCAATTCTGAACCAAGATACCACATTTCTTTTAGTTATCATGCTTCCTTATTCTCTTCCAATTTGTGACAGTTCCTGAGTCTCTGTTTTTCATGGCTTTGACACTTTTGAAGGGTACTAATTGGGTTGTAGAATCACCCTCAGTTGGAATTTGTCTGATGTTTTCACATGCTTAAACTGGAGTTACGAATTTGCAGGAAAATTTTCACAAAGGCAAAGTGCTCTTCTCCTTACTTCATACCACAGGATACACAACATTAACATCACTTACTGCCAATATTGCCTTTAATCGTTTGGTAAAGGTAGTGTCTGCCAAGCTTCCTCCTCTAAAGTTTCTATTGTCCCTTACCATATACACCTTAAAGTTTACCCTATTAATCTTGTCTACAGCAACAATTGCTGTGCTACGCTAATGGTATTTTCTATCTCCTTTATTCCCTGTACACTTATTATTTGGAATTCTTCTGTAAGAAAGACGTGTCCCTTCATCCTCATTTGTTTATTTAAATATTATTTATATCAGTATGGACTCGTGGATACTTTGGGTTATAATCTAATACATCATTTATTGTGTTGCCCATATTATTCCAACTTTGACCATTGGGAGCTCTTTCAGGATGACTCCTTGATTCCTTTATCCTTTATACATTCCCCTATATTTTGTTTTATTATTGTTTGTGAGTGTGTGTGTGTGTGTGTGTGTGTGTGTGTGTATGTGTAAACCCTTCCTTACTTTTATGGAACTATAAGTGTTTGACCTGATTTTGACTTGTCATGAAGCATTTATTCCAGTGCAGCTAAAGGTATTAGTTACCAAGCATATGCCACATTGTTCTGCTAGTAAATAAACTAAAGCAATTTTTTGTAACATCTTTATTGGCGCATAATTGCTTTATAATGTTGTGTTAGTTTCTCCTGTATAACAAAGTGAATCAGCTGTATGTATACATATATCCACATATCCCCTCCCTCTTGCACCTCCCTTCTACCCTCCCTATCCCACCCCTCTAGGTGGTCACAAAGCACCAAGCTGATCTCCCCGTGCGATGCTGCTGCTTCCCACTATATGTCTATTTTACATTTGATGGTGTATATATGTCAGTGCGACTCTCTCACTTCATTCCAGCTTACCCTTCCCCCTCCCTGTATCCTCAAGTCCATTCTCTATGTCTCCATCTTTATTCCTGTCCTGCCCCTAGGTTCATTAGAACCTTTTTTTTTTTTAGCATCCATATTAATATGTTAGCATACGGTATTTGTTTGTCTCTTTCTGACTTACTTCACTCTGTATGACAGATTCTAGGTCCATCCACCTCAATACAAATAACACAATTTCGTTTCTTTTTATGGCTGAGTAATATTCCATTGTGTATATGTGCCACATCTTCTTTATCCATTCATCTATCAGTGGACACTTAGGTTGCTTCCATGTCCTGGCTACTGTAAATAGTGCTGCAGTGAACATTGTGGTACATGACTCTTTTTGAATTATGGTTTTCTCAGGGTATATGCCCAGTAGTGGGATTGCTGGGTCGTATGGTAGTTCTATTTTTAGTTTTTTAAGGAACCTCCATACTGTTCTCCATAGTGGCTGTGTCAATTTACATTCCCACCAACAGTGCAAGAGGGTTCCTTTTTCTCCACACCCTCTCCAGCATTTATTGTTTGTAGATTTTTTGTTAATGGCCATTCTGACCGATGTGAGGTGATACCTCACTGTAGTTTTGATTTGCATTTCTCTAATGCTTAGTGATGTTGAGCGTCCTTTCTTGTGTTTGTTGGCAATCTGTATATGTTCTTTGGAGAAATGTCTATTTAGGTCTTCTGCCCATTTTTGGATTGGGTTGGGTTTTTTTTGATGTTGAGCTGCATGAGCTGCTTGTATATTTTGGAGATTAATCCTTTGTCAGTTGCTTCGTTTGCAAGTATTTTCTCCCATTCTGAGGGTTGTCTTTTCATCTTGTTTATGGTTTCCTTTGCTGTGCAAAAGCCTTTAAGTTTCATTAGGTCCCATTTGTTTATTTTTGTTTTTATTTCCATTTCTCTAGGAGGTGGGTCGAAAAGGATCTTGCTGTGATTTATGTCATAGAGTGTTCTGCCTATGTTTTCCTCTAAGAGTTTGATAGTGTCTGGCCTTATATTTAGGTCTTTAATCCATTTTGAGTTTATTTTTGTGTATGGTGTCAGGGAGTGTTCTAATTTCATTCTTTTACATGTAGCTGTGCAGTTTTCCCAGCACCACTTATTGAAGAGGTTGTCTTTTCTCCATTGTATATTGTTGCCTCCTTTATCAAAGATAAGGTGACCATATATGTGCGTGGGTTTCTCTCTGGGCTTTCTATCATGTTCCATTGATCTATATTTCTGTTTTTGTGCCAGTACCATACTGTCTTGATTACTGTAGCTTTGTAGTATCCTCTGAAGTCAGGCAGCTTGATTCCTCCAGCTCCGTTTTCCTTTCTCAAGATTGCTTTGGGGCTTCCCTGTTGGCACAGTGGTTAAGAATCCGCCTGCCATTGCAGGGGACATGGGTTCACACCCTGGTCCAGGAAGATCCCACATTCCGCAGAGCAACTAAGCCCATGTGCCACAAGTACTGAGCCTGTGCTCTAGAGCCCATGTGCCACAACTACTGAAGCCCATGCACCTAGAGCCCACGCTCTGCCACAAGGGAAGCCACTGCAATGAGAAGCCCGCACACCAGAATGAAGAGTAGCCCCCACTCACTGCAACTAGAGAGAGCCTGTGCACAGCAACAAAGACCCAATGCAGCTAAAATAAATAAATTAAAAAAAATAATCCTTAAGAAAGTAATAGCTTTAAAAAAAAAAAAGAAAAGATTGCTTTGGCTATTTGAGGTCTTTTCTGTTTCCACAATATGTGAAATTTTGTTCTGGTACTGTAAAAAATGCCATTGGTAGCTTAATAGGGATTGCACTGAATCTGTAGATTGCTTTGGGTAGTATAGTCATTTTCACAATTTTGATTCTTCCAATCCAAGAATATGGTATATGTCTCCATCTGTTTTGTATCGTCTTTAATTTCTTTCATCAGCATCTTATAGTTTTCTGCATACAGGTCTTTCATCTCCTTAGGTAGGTTAATTCCTAGGTATTGTATTCTTTTTGTTACAGTGATAAATGGGAGTGTTTCCTTAATTTCTTTGTCAGATTTTTCATTGTTAGTGTTTAGGAGTGCAAGAGATTTCTGTGCATTAATTTTGTATCCTGCTAATCAGATTCATTGATGAGCTCTAGCAGTTTTTTGGTTGCATCTTTAGGATTCTCTATGTATAGTATCATGTCATCTGCAAACAGTGACAGTTTTACGTCTTCTTTTCTGATTTGGATTCCTTTTATTTCTTTTTCTTCTTTGATTGCCATGGCTAAAACTTCCTGAACTATGTTGAATAATAGTGGTGAGAGTGGGCAGTCTTGTCTTGTTCCTGATCATAGAGGAAATGTTTTCAGTTTTTCACCATTGAGAATGATGTTGGTTGTGGGTTTGTCATATATGGCCTTTATTATGTTGAGGTAAGTTCCCTCTATGCCTACTTTCTGGAGAGTTTTTATCATAAATGGGTGTTGAATTTTGTGGAAAGCTTTTTCTGCATCTATTGAGGTGATCATTTGGTTTTTCTCCTTCAATTTGTTAATGTGGTGTATCACATTGATTGATTTGTGAATATTGAAGAAATCTTGCATTCCTGGGATAAACCCCACTTGATCATGGTGTTATGATCCTTTTAATGTGCTGTTGGATTGTGTTTGCTAGTATTTTGTTGAGGATTTTTGCATCTATGTTCTTCAGTGATATTGGCATGTAGTTTTCTTTTTTTGTGATATCTTTGTCTGGTTTTGGTATCAGGGTGATGGTGGCCTTATAGAATGCGTTTGGGTGTGTTCCTCCCTCTGCTGTATTTTGGAAGAGTATGAGAAGGACAGGTATTAGTTCTTCTCTAAATGTTGATAGAATTCACCTGTGAAGCCATCTGGTCCGGCACTTTTGTTTGTTGGAAGATTTTTAATCACAGTTTCAATTTCAGTGCTTGTGATTGGTCTGTTTATATTTTCTGTTTCTTTCTGTTTCAGTCTCGGAAGGTTCTACTTTTCTAGGAATTTATCCATCTCTTCCAAGTTGTCCATTTTATTGGCATATAGTTGCTTGTAGTAATCTCTCATGATCCTTTGTATTTATGCAGTGTCAGTTGTTACTTTTCTGTTTTCATTTCTAATTCTGTTGATTTGAGTCTTCTCCCTTTTTTTCTTGATGAGTCTGGCTAATGTTTTATCAATTTTGTTTGTCTTCTCTAAGAACCAGCTTTTAGTTTTATTGATCTCTGCTATGGTTTCTGTCATTTCTTTTTCATTTATTTCTGATCTGATCTTTATGATTTCTTTCCTTCTGCTAAATTTGGGGTTTTTTTGTTTCTTTCTCTAATTGCTTTAGGTGTAAGCTTAGGTTGTTTATTTGAGATTTTTCTTGTTTCTTGATGTAGGATTGTATTGCTATAAACTTCCCTCTTATAACTGCTTTTTGTGCATCCCATAGGTTTTGGGACATCATGTTTTCATTGTCATTTGTTTCTAGGTAGTTTTTGATTTCCCCTTTGATTTCTTCAGTGATCTCTTGGTTATTTAGTAGCGTATTGTTTAGCCTCCATGTGTTTGTATTTTTTACAGTTTTTTTTCCTGTAATTGGTAGCTACTCTCATAGCGTTGTGGTTGGAAAGGATACTTGATAGGATTTCAGTTTTCTTAAATTTACCGAGACGTGATTTGTGACCCAAGATATGATCTATCCTGGAGATTCCATGAGCATCTGAGAAGAAAGTGTATTCTGTTGTTTTTGGATGGAATGTCCTATAAATATCAACTAAATACACATGATCTAATGTGTAATTTAAAGTTTGTATTTCTTCTTTTCTTTTTTTTTGCGGTACGCGGGCCTCTAACTGTTGTGGCCTCTCCCGTTGCGGAGCACAGGCTCCGGACACGCAGGCTCAGCGGCCATGGCTCACAGGCCTAGCCTCTCTGCCACATGTGGGATCTCCGCGGACCGGGGCACGAACCCGTGTCCCCTGCCTCGGCAGGTTTTAATTTCTCCGTCGAATCTGAATGAGATCCTTGCTAGGTAGAGTAATCTTGGTTGTAGGTTTTCCCTGTCATCACTGTAAATATGTCCTGCCGCTCCCTTCTGGCTTGCAGAGTTTCTGCTGAAAGATCAGCTGTTAACATTATGGGGATTTCCTTGTATATTATTTGTTGCTTTTCCCTTGCTGCTTTTAATATATTTTCTTTGTATTTAATTTTTGATAGTTTGATTATATGTCTTGGCCTATTTCTCCTTGGATTTATCCTGTATGGGAGTCTCTGCTCTTCCTGGGCTTGATTGACTGTTTTCTTTTCCATGTTAGGGAAGTTTTCAACTATAATCTCTTCAAATATTTTCTCAGTCCCTTTCTTTTTCTCTTCTTCTTCTGGGACCCCTATAATTCACATGTTGGTGTGTTTAATGTTGTCCCAGACATCTCTGAGACTGTCCTCAATTCTTTTCATTCTTTTTCCTTTATTGTGCTCTGCAGCAGTTATTTCCACTATTTTATCTTCCAGGTCATTTATCCATTCTTTTGATGTGTTTGTTTAAATTTTGCCCTTTTTAAATCAGCTTTATTGAAGCATAATATAACATAAAATTCTGCTATTTTAACTCTGTTGTTCAGTGAAATAGAGTAGTGCATTGATCATCCGTAGAGAGTTCCAGCACATTTTTATCATTCCCCACAGTTTCCTCATACCCAGTGGCAGTCGATTGCTATTCTCATTCCCAGTCCCAGAATCTGTTCCCATCCCCAGTTCTGCTTAATGCCAAATGGTTTTGCTTTGATTAGAAATTTCATATAAATTGATTCATAAATTCCTCTGGCTTCTTTCACTTAGCATAATATTTTTGAGGTTATCTTTAATTTGATAATTTATATTAATTTAGGAGCAACAGAAAAATAATATCCTGTCAGGTAGTTTGAACAGATGCTACCATATCCATTGTTTCACTAAAATCTTAGTATATATGACTTTGAAAATGAATACAGACATACATGAGGAAAGAGGGCAGATTCCTGTAAGTTTTAAGGACCTCAGTATAAACTGTGAACAAGTCATGAAGCTAATAGAGCAGTAAAAATATATTAAATTTTAACCATTTATTGATAATACTAAGAAGCACAAAAATAAAGGTTTCTTTTAAAATAAAAATTTAAGAAAATACTAGAAATATTGTTCAAAAGGAAACTGCAGATTAGTAAAAGGAAAAATAATCACCGACATTCTGAAATCAGTGTTTACAATGCTATTATTTGGGATATATTTTATTTTTAACTATACCTTATCTACAATCTATACTGTTAAAGAAAAGTGATACATTGATCAAAACATACTGCTGTGAGCAACAAAATGTGCTCTGAATTCTTGCTTCCTGGACAAGAGGCCGCATTAGTGAAAAAATTCATAGAGTGGCTTCTTCATGTATTTAAAAGGCAAAGTTCACTGTGATCATGCTAGTATGTATGTACTATAGATAAGGTGGAGCAAATGTGTACATTCATGTGTGACTGGTTAAGACAAAGTCCATTGTCATCAGGGAAGAGTCGTCAGTTAGGTCCAGCGAGTCTGGCATATCAATGTTATTTAAGGCTTATGGTCATTTATCAGCATAAGATGTGAGTCACTCCAAGTTCACAGGTGTTATTCCACTTTAGCTGGTTAGAACCAGTTTTAGTGACTTAGCTGATTTTGATACCTCTTTAGGCAAGTGCTGCTGCATGTAGAAAGTCCTTTGACAGTCTTCCTATATTGATAAATGGAAGATGGATGCAAAAACATAACGCAAATTATCAGCTTTACAGTTGTATCACTATCTTGGTGTTGGGTGCCTATCTCACACAATTCCATTGTCCTTATTAAAGTTGCTTCAATCTTCTTTTGATGTAGAATAATCTAATGTGTAAATGTACAGGATGTTAAGTGCGCATCAACATTTTAAACTGATAAAATTGACAAGAGCAATAATTAGGAACAAAGATAGAAACAGCATAACTAATATTTGCAGAGCAAATCTCTCAACCAGATAATCCATGATACTAAATCTCATGGTTCTACTTGTCCCACCTTGGCCATTTTCCCTTCTTCCCCCTAATGTTAACGTCTAGCATAACCATACTGTATTCTTCAAAATAAAATATTAATATTGGTACAACATTATTAACTAAACTGCAGACTTTATTTGGATTTCACAAAGTTTTCTACTAATGTATTTTTTATGGTCCCAATTCTGAACCAAGATACCACATTTCTTTTAGTTATCATGCTTCCTTATTCTCTTCCAATTTGTGACAGTTCCTGAGTCTCTGTTTTTCATGGCTTTGACACTTTTGAAGGGTACTAATTGGGTTGTAGAATCACCCTCAGTTGGAATTTGTCTGATGTTTTCACATGCTTAAACTGGAGTTACGAATTTGCAGGAAAATTTTCACAAAGGCAAAGTGCTCTTCTCCTTACTTCATACCACAGGATACACAACATTAACATCACTTACTGCCAATATTGCCTTTAATCGTTTGGTAAAGGTAGTGTCTGCCAAGCTTCCTCCTCTAAAGTTTCTATTGTCCCTTACCATATACACCTTAAAGTTTACCCTATTAATCTTGTCTACAGCAACAATTGCTGTGCTACGCTAATGGTATTTTCTATCTCCTTTATTCCCTGTACACTTATTATTTGGAATTCTTCTGTAAGAAAGACGTGTCCCTTCATCCTCATTTGTTTATTTAAATATTATTTATATCAGTATGGACTCGTGGATACTTTGGGTTATAATCTAATACATCATTTATTGTGTTGCCCATATTATTCCAACTTTGACCATTGGGAGCTCTTTCAGGATGACTCCTTGATTCCTTTATCCTTTATACATTCCCCTATATTTTGTTTTATTATTGTTTGTGAGTGTGTGTGTGTGTGTGTGTGTGTGTGTGTGTATGTGTAAACCCTTCCTTACTTTTATGGAACTATAAGTGTTTGACCTGATTTTGACTTGTCATGAAGCATTTATTCCAGTGCAGCTAAAGGTATTAGTTACCAAGCATATGCCACATTGTTCTGCTAGTAAATAAACTAAAGCAATTTTTTGTAACATCTTTATTGGCGCATAATTGCTTTATAATGTTGTGTTAGTTTCTCCTGTATAACAAAGTGAATCAGCTGTATGTATACATATATCCACATATCCCCTCCCTCTTGCACCTCCCTTCTACCCTCCCTATCCCACCCCTCTAGGTGGTCACAAAGCACCAAGCTGATCTCCCCGTGCGATGCTGCTGCTTCCCACTATATGTCTATTTTACATTTGATGGTGTATATATGTCAGTGCGACTCTCTCACTTCATTCCAGCTTACCCTTCCCCCTCCCTGTATCCTCAAGTCCATTCTCTATGTCTCCATCTTTATTCCTGTCCTGCCCCTAGGTTCATTAGAACCTTTTTTTTTTTTAGCATCCATATTAATATGTTAGCATACGGTATTTGTTTGTCTCTTTCTGACTTACTTCACTCTGTATGACAGATTCTAGGTCCATCCACCTCAATACAAATAACACAATTTCGTTTCTTTTTATGGCTGAGTAATATTCCATTGTGTATATGTGCCACATCTTCTTTATCCATTCATCTATCAGTGGACACTTAGGTTGCTTCCATGTCCTGGCTACTGTAAATAGTGCTGCAGTGAACATTGTGGTACATGACTCTTTTTGAATTATGGTTTTCTCAGGGTATATGCCCAGTAGTGGGATTGCTGGGTCGTATGGTAGTTCTATTTTTAGTTTTTTAAGGAACCTCCATACTGTTCTCCATAGTGGCTGTGTCAATTTACATTCCCACCAACAGTGCAAGAGGGTTCCTTTTTCTCCACACCCTCTCCAGCATTTATTGTTTGTAGATTTTTTGTTAATGGCCATTCTGACCGATGTGAGGTGATACCTCACTGTAGTTTTGATTTGCATTTCTCTAATGCTTAGTGATGTTGAGCGTCCTTTCTTGTGTTTGTTGGCAATCTGTATATGTTCTTTGGAGAAATGTCTATTTAGGTCTTCTGCCCATTTTTGGATTGGGTTGGGTTTTTTTTGATGTTGAGCTGCATGAGCTGCTTGTATATTTTGGAGATTAATCCTTTGTCAGTTGCTTCGTTTGCAAGTATTTTCTCCCATTCTGAGGGTTGTCTTTTCATCTTGTTTATGGTTTCCTTTGCTGTGCAAAAGCCTTTAAGTTTCATTAGGTCCCATTTGTTTATTTTTGTTTTTATTTCCATTTCTCTAGGAGGTGGGTCGAAAAGGATCTTGCTGTGATTTATGTCATAGAGTGTTCTGCCTATGTTTTCCTCTAAGAGTTTGATAGTGTCTGGCCTTATATTTAGGTCTTTAATCCATTTTGAGTTTATTTTTGTGTATGGTGTCAGGGAGTGTTCTAATTTCATTCTTTTACATGTAGCTGTGCAGTTTTCCCAGCACCACTTATTGAAGAGGTTGTCTTTTCTCCATTGTATATTGTTGCCTCCTTTATCAAAGATAAGGTGACCATATATGTGCGTGGGTTTCTCTCTGGGCTTTCTATCATGTTCCATTGATCTATATTTCTGTTTTTGTGCCAGTACCATACTGTCTTGATTACTGTAGCTTTGTAGTATCCTCTGAAGTCAGGCAGCTTGATTCCTCCAGCTCCGTTTTCCTTTCTCAAGATTGCTTTGGGGCTTCCCTGTTGGCACAGTGGTTAAGAATCCGCCTGCCATTGCAGGGGACATGGGTTCACACCCTGGTCCAGGAAGATCCCACATTCCGCAGAGCAACTAAGCCCATGTGCCACAAGTACTGAGCCTGTGCTCTAGAGCCCATGTGCCACAACTACTGAAGCCCATGCACCTAGAGCCCACGCTCTGCCACAAGGGAAGCCACTGCAATGAGAAGCCCGCACACCAGAATGAAGAGTAGCCCCCACTCACTGCAACTAGAGAGAGCCTGTGCACAGCAACAAAGACCCAATGCAGCTAAAATAAATAAATTAAAAAAAATAATCCTTAAGAAAGTAATAGCTTTAAAAAAAAAAAAGAAAAGATTGCTTTGGCTATTTGAGGTCTTTTCTGTTTCCACAATATGTGAAATTTTGTTCTGGTACTGTAAAAAATGCCATTGGTAGCTTAATAGGGATTGCACTGAATCTGTAGATTGCTTTGGGTAGTATAGTCATTTTCACAATTTTGATTCTTCCAATCCAAGAATATGGTATATGTCTCCATCTGTTTTGTATCGTCTTTAATTTCTTTCATCAGCATCTTATAGTTTTCTGCATACAGGTCTTTCATCTCCTTAGGTAGGTTAATTCCTAGGTATTGTATTCTTTTTGTTACAGTGATAAATGGGAGTGTTTCCTTAATTTCTTTGTCAGATTTTTCATTGTTAGTGTTTAGGAGTGCAAGAGATTTCTGTGCATTAATTTTGTATCCTGCTAATCAGATTCATTGATGAGCTCTAGCAGTTTTTTGGTTGCATCTTTAGGATTCTCTATGTATAGTATCATGTCATCTGCAAACAGTGACAGTTTTACGTCTTCTTTTCTGATTTGGATTCCTTTTATTTCTTTTTCTTCTTTGATTGCCATGGCTAAAACTTCCTGAACTATGTTGAATAATAGTGGTGAGAGTGGGCAGTCTTGTCTTGTTCCTGATCATAGAGGAAATGTTTTCAGTTTTTCACCATTGAGAATGATGTTGGTTGTGGGTTTGTCATATATGGCCTTTATTATGTTGAGGTAAGTTCCCTCTATGCCTACTTTCTGGAGAGTTTTTATCATAAATGGGTGTTGAATTTTGTGGAAAGCTTTTTCTGCATCTATTGAGGTGATCATTTGGTTTTTCTCCTTCAATTTGTTAATGTGGTGTATCACATTGATTGATTTGTGAATATTGAAGAAATCTTGCATTCCTGGGATAAACCCCACTTGATCATGGTGTTATGATCCTTTTAATGTGCTGTTGGATTATGTTTGCTAGTATTTTGTTGAGGATTTTTGCATCTATGTTCTTCAGTGATATTGGCATGTAGTTTTCTTTTTTTGTGATATCTTTGTCTGGTTTTGGTATCAGGGTGATGGTGGCCTTATAGAATGCGTTTGGGTGTGTTCCTCCCTCTGCTGTATTTTGGAAGAGTATGAGAAGGACAGGTATTAGTTCTTCTCTAAATGTTGATAGAATTCACCTGTGAAGCCATCTGGTCCGGCACTTTTGTTTGTTGGAAGATTTTTAATCACAGTTTCAATTTCAGTGCTTGTGATTGGTCTGTTTATATTTTCTGTTTCTTTCTGTTTCAGTCTCGGAAGGTTCTACTTTTCTAGGAATTTATCCATCTCTTCCAAGTTGTCCATTTTATTGGCATATAGTTGCTTGTAGTAATCTCTCATGATCCTTTGTATTTATGCAGTGTCAGTTGTTACTTTTCTGTTTTCATTTCTAATTCTGTTGATTTGAGTCTTCTCCCTTTTTTTCTTGATGAGTCTGGCTAATGTTTTATCAATTTTGTTTGTCTTCTCTAAGAACCAGCTTTTAGTTTTATTGATCTCTGCTATGGTTTCTGTCATTTCTTTTTCATTTATTTCTGATCTGATCTTTATGATTTCTTTCCTTCTGCTAAATTTGGGGTTTTTTTGTTTCTTTCTCTAATTGCTTTAGGTGTAAGCTTAGGTTGTTTATTTGAGATTTTTCTTGTTTCTTGATGTAGGATTGTATTGCTATAAACTTCCCTCTTATAACTGCTTTTTGTGCATCCCATAGGTTTTGGGACATCATGTTTTCATTGTCATTTGTTTCTAGGTAGTTTTTGATTTCCCCTTTGATTTCTTCAGTGATCTCTTGGTTATTTAGTAGCGTATTGTTTAGCCTCCATGTGTTTGTATTTTTTACAGTTTTTTTTCCTGTAATTGGTAGCTACTCTCATAGCGTTGTGGTTGGAAAGGATACTTGATAGGATTTCAGTTTTCTTAAATTTACCGAGACGTGATTTGTGACCCAAGATATGATCTATCCTGGAGATTCCATGAGCATCTGAGAAGAAAGTGTATTCTGTTGTTTTTGGATGGAATGTCCTATAAATATCAACTAAATACACATGATCTAATGTGTAATTTAAAGTTTGTATTTCTTCTTTTCTTTTTTTTTGCGGTACGCGGGCCTCTAACTGTTGTGGCCTCTCCCGTTGCGGAGCACAGGCTCCGGACACGCAGGCTCAGCGGCCATGGCTCACAGGCCTAGCCTCTCTGCCACATGTGGGATCTCCGCGGACCGGGGCACGAACCCGTGTCCCCTGCCTCGGCAGGTTTTAATTTCTCCGTCGAATCTGAATGAGATCCTTGCTAGGTAGAGTAATCTTGGTTGTAGGTTTTCCCTGTCATCACTGTAAATATGTCCTGCCGCTCCCTTCTGGCTTGCAGAGTTTCTGCTGAAAGATCAGCTGTTAACATTATGGGGATTTCCTTGTATATTATTTGTTGCTTTTCCCTTGCTGCTTTTAATATATTTTCTTTGTATTTAATTTTTGATAGTTTGATTATATGTCTTGGCCTATTTCTCCTTGGATTTATCCTGTATGGGAGTCTCTGCTCTTCCTGGGCTTGATTGACTGTTTTCTTTTCCATGTTAGGGAAGTTTTCAACTATAATCTCTTCAAATATTTTCTCAGTCCCTTTCTTTTTCTCTTCTTCTTCTGGGACCCCTATAATTCACATGTTGGTGTGTTTAATGTTGTCCCAGACATCTCTGAGACTGTCCTCAATTCTTTTCATTCTTTTTCCTTTATTGTGCTCTGCAGCAGTTATTTCCACTATTTTATCTTCCAGGTCATTTATCCATTCTTTTGCCTCAGTTATTCTGCTATTGATTCCTTGTAGAGTATTTTAAGTTTTATTTATTGTGTTGTTCATCATTGTTTGGTTGCTCTTTAGTTCTTCTTGGTTATTGTGAAACGCTTCTTGTATTTCTGAGATTTTGGATCATCTTTACTGTCATTACTCTGAATTGTTTTTCAGGTAGATTGCCTATTTACTCTTCATTTGTTTGGTCTGGTGGGTTTTTAACCTTGCTTCTTCATCTGCTGCATATTTCTCTGTCTTCTCATTTTGCTTAACTTCTTGTGTTTGGAGTCTTGTTTTCTCAGGCTGTAGGTTCATAGTTCCCTTTGTTTTTGGTGTCTGCCCCCATTGGGTGAGATTGGTTTAGTTGCTTTTGTAGGCTTGCTGGTGGAGGGGACTGCTGCGTATGTTCTGGTCAGTGGGGTTGCATCTTGTCCTTCTGGTGAGCAGGGCTGCATCTGGTGGTTTATTTTGGGTTGTCTGTGAACTTAGCAGTGGGGCTGTGTTCCTGTCTTGCTAATTGTTTGTCGTGGGGCGTCCAGCACTGGAGCTTGCTGGCTGTTATGTGGAGCTGGGTTTTAGTGTTGAGATGGAGATCTCTGTGAGAGCTGTCACTGTTTGATATTACATGGGGCCGGGAGGTCTCTGGTGGCCCAGTGCCCTGAATTCAGCTCTCCCACCTTGGAGGCTCAGGTCTGACACCCGGCTGGAGCACCAAGACCCTGCCAGCAACATGGCTTGGAAGAAATGGAAGAAAAAACAGAGAAAAAAAAGCTAGCAGATAGAATCCCAAACCAAATGGTAAAAGCAAAGCTAAATGGAGAAGATCACACAAAGAAACATACACACACACACACTCATAAAAAGAAAACAAACAAACAACAACAAAAAAAAGCTGAAGAAAACCAAAATGAACGGAGAGAACCTTAGGACAAATGGTAAAAGCAAACCTAAATGGACAAAATTACACAAAGAAACGTATACATATACACTCACAAAAAGAGAAAAAAGGAATTAATTAATTAAAATTTTTTAAAAAATAAGAAGAGAGCAACCAAACCAATAAACAAATCCACCGGTGATAACAAGCACTAAAAACTAAACTAAGATAGAACCAGAAATAAATCAGACTCAAAAGCAAACCCCAAGTCTACAGTTGCTCCCAAAGTTCACCACCTCAATTTTGGGAACATTCATTGTCTATTCAGGTATTCCACAGATGCAGGGTTTATCAAGTCGATTATGGGGATTTATCGGCTGCACTGAGAAATTTCCCTTTCTCTTCTTTGTTCGCAGCTCCTGCAGTTCAGCTTTGGTTTTGGCCCTGTCTCTGAGTGTAGGCTACCCTCAGCCATCTGCTTCCCACCCAGACAGGAGGAGGTTAAAGCAGCAGCTGATTAGGGCTGTCTTGATCACTCAGGCCTGGGAGAGGGAGGGGTATGGTAGTCATAACTGGAATGTGGGGCGAGCCTGTGATGGCAGAGGCCAGCGTGACATTGCAACAGCCTGAGGTATGCCATGTGTTCTCCCAGGGAAGTTGTCCCTGGATCACGGGACCCTGGCAGTGTCATGTTGCACAGGCTCCGGGGGTCGGGGGGGCGGTGGGTAGTGACCTACGCTTGCACACAGGATTCTTGGTGGCAGTGGCAGCAGTGTTAGCGGTTCATGCCCATCTCTGGGGTCCGAGCTGATAGCCGCGGCTCGTGCTCGTCTCTGGAGCTCACTTAGGTGGTGTTCTGCCTTCTCTGGGCACATGGAACAGGAATCCCCTCTCCTCACGCACCCCGAAACAGTGGTCTCTTGCCTCTTCGGTGGGTCCAGACTTTTTCCCGGATTCCCTCCCGGCTAACTGTGGCGCACTAGCCCGCTTCAGTCTGTCTTCATGCAGCCAACCCCAGTCCTCTCCCTGGGATCCGACCTCCGAAGCCCGAGCCTCAGCTCCCAGCCCCCGCCCGCCCCGGCAGGTGAGCAGTCAAATGTCTCAGGTTGGTGAGTGCTGGACGGCACCAATCTTCTGTGCGGGAATCTCTCTGTTTTGCCCTTTGCACCCCTGTTGCTGCGCTCTCCTCCATGGCTCCAAAGCCTCCTCCCCACCCACCCCCCCATCCCCGCCAGTGAAGGTGCTCCCTCGTGTGTGGAAACTTTTCCTCCTTCACAGCTCCCTCCCAGAGGTGCGGGTCCTATCCCTATTCTTTTGTCTCTGTTTTTTTATTTCTTTTGGCCTACCCAGGTACATGGGGAGTTTCTTGCTTTTTGGGAGGTCTGAGGTCTTCTGCCAGCGTTCAGTAGGTGTTCTTCAGGAGTTGGTCCACATGTAGATGTATTTCTGATGTATTTGTGGGGTGGAAGGTGATCTCCATATCTTACTCACCGCCATCTTGAAGGTCTCTCCTAAAGCAATTTTATTGTCTAGCAACATAGCAGCCAGCCAATTAAGGTTCTTTTGCTGAGCTTGTATTGCAGCAGCACTTTTATTTGCAATGATTGTTATGGTAATAAAAATATTTTGTATGCCACATTAGAGTTGGAAAACATTATCTGTGATTCCTCTTGGGATCTCTGTACTTTTATGGGCACATCAGTATTAAATGATTATCAGGCCATTTTAGATATTACTAGTAAGTAGAGTTTTAAGTTTCAAAATAGGGTACAATACCATTTCTCAGTGGCAAACTCCCTCCTTTTTCTAATGTGCACATTGTGTGGCAATTATACCCCTGTATAAATACACAAAATCAGAAGGACCTTAACAGTAATAAAATTTTTATATCTTATAAGGATACTTCTCAGGTATCTGGAATCTATCCAGTAAAGGTATTTATTGAGTTATATGAAGGAAAATGTAGTTAGTCTAATCAGCGAAATAATATGTTTCTTAATAAATTACTTCAGGTTAAACAGTATTAACAATTACTTCGTCATATCATACCATCAGCGAGATTATGAACTACAGAAAATATGTCATTCTCTAGAACTGAGGTACTTATATGTACAAGGATCCTTATAATACCATTTTTATCCATTCAAAATTTTTAACTATAATAGTTTTCATTTTTCCTAAAAACTGGTTGCTGAATAATATCTGTATGGAATCTATACTTTTGGAGGTAATATTAATTGTGGTTCAATCGGAAACAGAAATTAATAGTCATAGATGAACCTTACCATAAATGCTGCTCCTGTCATTTTAGTATACCCTAGGACTTCCTCAGTTTGCTGTGGGAAAAGGGGTGTATTTAACAGTTAGTTAAATTTTTTATTCAGTTATAGTCTTATTGAATCTAAAACAATGTGCATTCTGGATAAAGAGTTTATCCTAGAATTCCCATGATTAGAAAAATAATAATGTAAATTAACAAATGAATTAAAATATATATAAGAAGCTCTATTTATAGGTATTGATCTTGACCTGCTGTTCCCAACTAAAGCCACTTTATATTGTCTAATGGTACTAAAATTTTGCTAAGAATTTTTTCCTACTAGTCTGATAACAGTACTGCTCTGCACAGACACATGCATACACATGCACACACACAGTGACATATTATTTATATTAAGGTTTATATTCTGAGATTTATTGCAAAGGATTGCCTTATGTGATTGTGGGGCTGGATAAGCAGATCAGAAATCAATACAGCAGGTAGTCAGGAGGAAAGATAATGAACAATACAGCACTCCACTAGCGCTGACCAAAGATATTATCCACAAGTGGAAGTTCTTTTTTCTTGGGAAAGCTACAGCCCTGCTTTCAAGGTCTTCCAACTGATGAAGGCAGGCCCACCAGATTATCTAGAATAATTCCCCTAATGAAAAATAATTTCATTAGAAACTGATTAGAGACTTTAATTGAATCTGAAAAAACCCCTTTTCAGCAATACCCAATTAATACGTATTTGAATAAATAGGCACTCTAGCCTAGCCAAGTGAACACATTTAAAAAGCCATCATGGCCATTAACTTAATTGATAGTTCAACCTCTTCTTATCTTACATTTTTTTAACTTTAATTCTAGCATTAACAAGAAAGAAAAAATAGATAACTTGAATATTTAAAGCACTAAGTTTTCCCCCCAAATGATTGAATTTTTGTTTTAAAATTATATGAGCATATATTACTCTCTTCATACCATTTAGCACTGGAATTAGAGTTATAATTACTGGATATTTAGAAATGTGGAATTTTCTCAAAGGGATATTATTAGTTTTGAGCATGAAGACCCCATGTTCAATACAGAGCAGACAGATAAAGTATTAACATATGACAAAGGAAAGTTATAAAGAGTGATACAGAGACAGTATCAATGGAGTCAGGAAGAGAAAAATGTTAGTCATTGAAGTCCAAAATAAATAATGTAAAAAACTTGGAAATCTATATGGTATATACAGTAGGATTTAGAAGGCCTTCCTTATTAAAATTAATTTCAAGGTGTTATACTTTATTCATGATTTATTTTCTGTAAGCATACTACAAATGTCTAAGAATCTTAGATAGGATCAGAAATGCAAACTTTGAGAAAGACAAACTGAACATATATCTATGATTTACCACTAAACCTAAATCTAAGTGTGATTTAGACTTTTTAAAATCAGTACTTTTAATTACAAATAAGTTTACATGCCTCCTAAAGTGTGATTGAGAGAGCAGTTTAACAGATAATTGTTTTTTTAATAGAGTAAGAAAAAATTTATACTTGCTTGAAAACAATGTCTGGAACAAATCATGGATAGTGATACAAGCAAATAGTTTGGTAATTTTCCCTTTAGCTATGTGAAGGCTACTTTCCAAGGCAACTTCCAACCAAGGATCTCTAGTTCTTTCATTTTTCTGTAAGAACATTAGCTGACGTTCTTCTGGTTCTCTAGCTAAAGTAACATCTGTTCCAACTCTCTGATCAAAGGTTAGCCTATGAAGGTAAGTAGGGGAAAGGCTCAATTAGAGACCACATTTCCGTCATTTCTTGAAATTTCCTTTTAAATTTCGTAACCCTAAGTTATCTGTATCATGAATACCTGAAGGGCTTGTTAAAAATCCAATTTCCCAGGCTGCAACCCAGAAACTACAAAATCAGAATCTCCATGGTTGGATGCAGGAAATCAGCATGATAGAAGAAGCACACTGGATATTCTCCTGTGCCCTTAATTTTGAAAACAACTGCCTTTAGGTAAAATTATTCCATAACATAGAACTTCAGATGTTTAAACTTTTACAAAATACGTCTTTCTCCAGAATTCATTTCTGACTAGGAAATTTTTTCTTCAGGAAAATAATGAGGCAAGATTCATTTATAAGTCCACATCAACTAGTTTAGGTCATTCGAATTAATCACCCTGGGAAAGCCTCTCCCGTCAATTGAACAACTTATTTAAGGAGCTTTGTCCGATACAATCCTCTTTACTTCATTTTGTCCCCTGTTGATACCGTCTTGCTAGGAATTGCCAACATGCTGAGACCTTGAGGGATCTAAACTGAGATTACAAAAGCAAACCCCGAATGCATGCTCTTTAGAAGGTAGACTCCTATAGGCTATAATACCAAATGTTTAGAAGTGAGTCAAATAAGAGCGACACCACCTTGCAACTATTTCCCTTTTTGAGATGTTCTTAATTCTGAGCCTCAGGAAAAGATTCTTATGAACAGATTGCAAGTGTTCAGAAACTTGCTAGAGATCATAGCACAAAGCCAGGCTGCGTCCACATTCTGCAGCCAAAATTCCAAGTCTGATTATAACCTAGGGATGAAATGATAATCAAATAGTATCTTCTCCCACCCTGACCTCCATCAGATAATTGTTTCACTTTACTTTTGCTAAGGATCTTTTGAGCAGCATCTAGATTCTATTTCTATAACTGCAGGGCAAGATAAATGTCCTAGCTCTTTTGCTGTTATGTATGGAGTTTAAGACTTGAACTAGAAACATTCGTTTTCTTGCAGTTTGAAAACTAAAGCCAACTAATAGCTGATAAATAAAGACTTTGTAATACAGCAGGCTGAGGAGTGTATTCTGTAAACTATCAAAAATGAGATGTAACTGAATTTTAAAATTCACCATTGCTCATTGCCTGCTTGTGAAGGAAACATGGTAAGCTCCATTGGAAACTATGTCAGTAACCAGACCTTTCTTCTCATTCTGTTACTGAGCTCAAATCTTAGTTAGGCTCTTATCCCTGCAAAATTTACATAGTCCCATCAAAACCACTCAGCCCATAGTACCTGGAGTAGTTCAGGCAGTCTCATGTCTAATTAGGAAAAATGTGCAACAACCAAAACAAAACAAACATGGAGGCCTTGATTCCTGCCAGTTTATAAATGAGAGTCCTCTCACCACCATCTCGTATGCAAGGCTTTCAGTGTTTCACTCTGTTGAGTAGCCTTCAGAGAGCTCACAGACTCCAACTACTGTTGTTAAGCAGATTCAATATTCAATTAAATTTGGTGCTCTTTAAGACACTATGAAAGGCATAGCAGGCATAAAAATAGTAAAAATATGTCCTCAAGAAACTTACTCTTAAAATTGTGTGAAGGGAGACAAAGTAATTATGAAGATAATATAATACCATATGTTAAGTGTCTCAAAAGAAGGGGAAAAGTATCATTGAGGTTCAAAGGCAGGTTATGAATCCCAAGTCTTCCGAAGTGATCCTGGCCCCCTCAAGGTAACCAGGAAACTACTGACTTGTAAAATAGTAAATACATGGGTGTTTAAATTTAAAGTAAAGAGGACTTTAACATATTGATTTGAACATATTGATACCAAGCAATAGCACATCAATTTTGAGACTATTCCATCTGTTTGAACTTGGGGAAACACTTAGCCTCTTAAAATATGGGGGCAGCAGAATTTAAGAGGATGTGAATTGGCATGACCCACAGTACTATACCAAGTTACCTAAGGTAATAACTGCATGACCTTGAGCTAATTACTTTTCTTTGGACCCTCATTTTCCAAATCATTTAAAGGGTAGCACAAGGTATTGAGAGAGATGACTGAGTAAAGGCATAGTGATTTCTTAAGGCTTGTTTCAAATTCTCAACACATAAGTGCGTGCACATACACAGTCTTTAGAAAGCTTAGAGTTTGCTATCCTAAGTATTTGGTGGGCATCACTGTTCTGAATTTGTCATTAGGGAAAGCTGTTAATCTCAGAGCAAGGAAATATTGGAAAATGTCTCAGCAAGAGATAAGAACAAGAATACATTTTTCACCCTAGACTGGGTTACAAATTCAAATGCCTATCATATACTTGTAAGTAATGTACAAGAGTAAGATAGGCCACAACAAATAGGTTTATTCACATTTTTGTTGAAATCTGCAGTCTATGGGTCTGTCTTTTGTTTTTCCTCTTTTGACAGAGACGTAGGTACAGATACTATTTCTAAACTATAAGAAAAGCATCAGAGTGAGGACAGTAAATACCAAGTGACACTCCACTGCAATGTCACGAGGGTGAAAAACAATGATGGAAACTGTTGATTTGGACAGTTTATGTCCCTTCTAAACAATAGCAGCCGCTATTCAGATCTTGACAGCTCTTGTCATGTGGAAGTTCAGATCTGGTGTTAGTAGATTTTTCAAGAGAAATTGGAGATCTGGAATTTTTTTTAAATAAAATCTATTAGTTTAAATGTTGAGTAGAAACAAAACAGAACAAAAAATACCCATTCACATTCATTCTGCTGAACAAACATGTCTGTGAAATTGCCCATATAACCTCTGCCCTAATGTTCTATTTGATGTAACCATAACGTGTGTGTTAATCTCTTGTCTATGTTAAAACCAAAGGCAAAGGACAGTGGGTACGCTCTGAGACTTTTCTTACGGCTTAACTCCTGCCATTGTTTGCTCTCAGCATCCCAGGTAAAAATCAGAGGAGCAGTGTTTTCATACATTTGGCATCATTTCTGAAAAATTGGACATCATCTATAATTCAGCCTGATAATTCTAAACCCTAGCTCACTTTAAACCTACCCAAACATTTTTTTAATTTAATTAGTTGCAAGTAGGTCCAAGGCATCATTGTTATTTTAAAGCTTTCTAGAAAATTCTAATATATAGACAGAGCTACCAATAACTGCCCTAGTTTGGACTTATCTTTTTACACACAAGGAAATTGAAGACATGAGGAAATAATATAGCTACAATAGCTATTATATAGTACTAATTCCACATGATCCCTGACGTATGCTATGTGCTAATTTTAGTGTATGGCTGCTGAAGGGGTTCCTGTTAGTCTAGATCTTAGTTTCCAGACATCATGGATTTGTTTTCGACTTTAGGCCTTCTAGCTTGGCGCAAATTATATAACAGACCAAAACAAAGCAACTCTTGGAGTCAAGGACTTTATCTTCTGTTATCTTAGCACCAAAGTTTCAGCTAATAAGTTCCATTTGAAACTACAACCAATAGGCTTATTCTGTCAAATGAAACACTAACATGCTGTATTACCGCAAAATACGTTTTCTCCTGGGTGACACCTGTAGTGGTCCCATTGAATCATGTTCTTTTGTACTTAAAGTGCTTCACCTTTTTTTTTAATGTGACAGGTAGTTGAAACTGTTAGTTTTCTTTTAAGCAGACTCATAAGAGGGAAAGAAAAAACATGATCTGAACAAAACGAAATACATAATATCAGGATATAATCCTCAAGAAACACAGATTTGCATAGGGACTTAGACTAGGGCCTCACACTGAATAACCGTTGTAATTACACATATTATTATCTCTAGGATTGTTTTCTCATACATAGGGAGTGTTTTAGAATAAGTTAATAGATATATTTTATTATTTAATAATGTTTTTTATGAGTTTGGAGCAGAGGTCAGCAAACCTTTTTTGTAAAGGGCCAGATAGGTAAATATTTTAGGTTTTGCAGGTCAGATGGTCTCTGTTGTAATGATTCAACTCCGCCATTGTGGGAAAGCAATCATAGACAAAATGTAAATAAATGGGCATGGCTGTATCCCAGTGAAACTTTTATTATAAAATCAGATTTCAGTCTGCAGGCTGGATTGGGCCAATGGACCATAATTTGCCAACCTCCGTTGTAGAGGATAGTTAATAAATGATTCCTGATTTCTGAATATTGTTCTAATTATAAATAGCTATATATCTCTAACAGCTGCAGAGATCCTCATGTAATTCAAAATGAAAATAAAACTAAGCAATATACACAATTAGTGAAGTAAAATGATTAGATCTGTTTAAAATATTTTGATGAGTTGCTAGGCTAGTGATAGAGAAACTAAAATTCTATAAGTTGCCCAAAGTTTCTTCTTTTCCTTGATAACTTATGTACTGTTTTCAAAAAGAAGGTCTAACCTATCATTTTTATTCTGATGATTGAAATTAGCTAAACAACAACAAAAAAGTCATAGACATATTATACTACAGTGGGTGCTTATTAAAATCATCTTATTTCTCTTGGTCCCTACTACAGATATTAATTTGATCAATTTCTAATAAGATTTCACCGAGACTGGGGTTTACACTTAATCAATTTCTCAATTTTATGATGAGACATTAATCCATATGTAAATTCTACCATTTCTACCTTTTCTGGATAATAAAATGCCATAGCATGTACACCTGTCTACATAGTCCAGATGCAACAGCTGCTGGTTTAGGACTTTGTTACTCAAACTGTGATTCATTGTCCAACAATGTTTATGCCATCTGGGATCTTTTCAGAAAATCAGAATACCAAATCAGAATCAAATGTGTATTAAAGTTCAAAAATACTGATTAGGACACATACACTGAGCTACTCAATGGAAATCTGAGATGACTTTATGATCTTATAATGTTTATTTTAATTAGGAATTTACCCTAAGGGTGCCCTAGTAGGGACTCAGGCTTTGGCTAAGACTTTGAAATGAATCTAACCTAATAGAGACTATGTTCTTTAGCTAAATAAATCAAATATATAATTGAAATTTTAACTTTTTTACTGATAGCTATTATATCATATTAAGGGAATCATTATGCTCATGCAGTTATTCTTATTTTGTGGTACATTTACCCAAGAGTGGTGGTGGTTCTTTTTTAGGCTAACGATTAAAATGTGTGTTATACAGGTATAAGCTTACCAATGAGAGGATTGTTGACCATAGAATGAGAGCACTGGAATCGGGGATGGTGGCTACGTTTATAGGACACTAGAGAACCCACTGTATCCACCTTAACAGTCAATTCAACAACGCTTCCCTTCTAGAGGGTGAAGGAGAGTTAACTCTCCTTTTCGGAACCCTGATATCACTTTAGGATATTACTCCTCAGAGTAGACTACTTTGGTCCTGACCCAGGTTCCCTTTGAGTTACACCTTGACATTAGGAAACACATGTTTTTACTTTACACCAGGGTCTCCAGAGTAGGTGGTCATGCACTTCCCAGTAGGTGTGCAGGGTGATCCATAGGGAGCAGGATGACAGTATTATAATTTTATTGCTAATTATTCTATTTCAATATGCTTACTTCATTTCTCGTTCTATATTATTAATACAGAATTATGCATTAATAACTAAATCAATATTAAATAAATATTCATGTATTAGAGATGTAGATTCATTTTTTTAACTTAGAGGAGTAAATTCAAAATGTTTGATATTTTATTATTTCATTTGTAAATCTATGTTTTAGGAGAGCATAATTTTCTTATTTAATGTATGGAGAACCATAGGCATTATATTGTACAAGAAACTGGATTCATAACTTTTACAATAAAATATCAAAAAGGCCATTATTTCTAAAAGCAAGTGATATTGGTTGCAGCCAAGACAACATATAGATCTTAAGTAAATAAAGTATAGTCATTTTTCCACACATAGAAGACATATTTCAACTCATTTTGGCTTCTGTTATTCTCACTAGATGATTATATTTTTTATTGTATAATAACTCAACATAGTAATCTTCAATTTATTTTTCCTATGTCTCTATCCTAGCTGTCAGTTTCAGATATAAATTGAGTAGCTTTTAAAAAAAGTTTCATCCGCTAAACTGAAGTCAGTCATTGCCTTAAATCTGTACCTTCTGAATATTTAGCAGGATTCCATATCGTTAATGTTCGAATATAATGGAAATAAACACAAATGCTTTTAAGTGAAACAAAAAAGTGGAACTTTGTGCTTTAAAGTATGTGACACTCCTGAAACATAATTCTGATCAGTTTAAACTGACTGCATCCTCATTGGTCTGTGTATAAGCATTAAAGGTGATTTTTTTCACACTTATTTATTATATTGAGATTGCTATAAAAGGATGAGGTTTATCAGTGGTTCTGTTTGATATTTCTACATCAGTCCCAGAGACACGTGCTTAACTCTACTTTCAAAACAGCAAGAGTATATTCCTCCCCATAATCCTACTCATAAAGACATCTGTAGTTTAAGAGAACATTAATTAGAGTTTTGAAATTTAAAAAATCTATTAGGAGATAGTTTGACTAGGGTTAAACTAAATATAAATGATCTTTGACTGACTAATGCTACTTAAAGTTTAGTCAAGGATCCCCCTGAAATCCTAAAGACCAGGGTCATACTGGCTGTTAGCATGATTTTGAAAATTTTCATTATATTACAACAGAGTCATGATAAGCATATTAGTTTGAATTATTTTGACTTCAATTTTCATATTTTCTTTATATCCCTTGTTGCATTTTAGACTCTTTGTTACCAATTTATCCATTATTATGAATTATAATCATGTAATAGAAGTTAGCACTGTGTTTAGATACCTCTATATGTATATATATTCATAAATATAGTTTTATAAAAATAAAACACTATAGATTTTAATGGATTTTTATAAGATAATTCTTAATTATTTCTAAAGTAACAACCTGGGAATTCGAAAATCTGAGTTTGAATCCACCACTAATTGAATGGTATAACTTTTGGTATGAATGTCAGTTAACTTTCTGGACTGTTTCATCATGTATAAAAGAGAGACCAAACCAACTTTATAGATTTGTAGTAATTTCTGAATTATAAAGTAAATCATTTGAAATCTATAAAACTCTAATAAAATGTGGCTTGTTACTTGTAATTTCATAAAATAGAGCAGCGTTCAGGAATTAAGTCATTTGGGCTCAATGCCAACTTAATTTCTTGTATATGTGTGTATGTATGTAATGTATATAATTAAATTTTATATTTTTAAATTTTGAACTAAATTTTATCAATATTTTAATTTTTTCCAATGTAGGCTACAAATTCTAACAAGGTTTTTGTCAATGTCTCACTGTATCAAAGTGACACTCTTATTATATGTCTCCTGTGAGTTAACAGAATTATTGTTCAATACGTAAGCATTCAGAGACTTCAAAAAAGTCTACTAAAAGTATATTTTTCTTTAATTCGTTATAATTTCCATTCATCAGTGCTTAACATGAATAATCTCTGCCTGAAAAAAAGAAAACTAGCAAGTAAAAATTCAGAAAACCTTAAAAATAACAGTTTTATAACATTAATAAAAGAATTGTTCCTGAAAAATGTCATTTCAAATATATTTTCTTACAGTTATATAGACAATACCTTTGCTCTCAATTGAAGATTTAACGAGGAAGTAATTCTTAGTAAAGCAGAAAAAAAAAATTTCCAAAAGAAAAAAATCTCTTAACATACCAATGATGTTCCATATTTGCTACACCATTTGCCTCTTTTCGTAGCCTTTAAATTTTAGTAAATCAATGAATAAGATGAGAAAATAAAAAGTAATAAAAGTGAGATTACATGTTTATTTGTTTAATAATGTAATAAATAATGTGGAATTTTCTTACTAAACTGAACTTGAAAACATCTGTAATTTGCCACCAGCCATTTATCATTGACGCGTACAGCAGCAGTATCCCTTCTTCAAAATGCTGTGTGATATGCATGATTCTTCAATATTGCTAATTGTAGAAATAATAATTATGATAATAATGATGTTTACTAGTGATAAAACCAACAGAATCCCCAAACAGTAGATTTACTTGAGCAGCTGCTGGTTTAACATTAGGTTAGAGGAGTAAATCTGTTTTTTATTTTAAATAGTTTAAAAATGTCCCAGCTATACTCAATTGGTAATGATTGCTAGGAAATAAACAGGTAGATTTATTGAAACTTGAAAAGTTATGATTGTTTTTGACCAAAACAGTGCCATTTTTAAATAATTATAAAATTTTAAGGTAAAAAGATGCAAATTGATGGTGTTCCGGATAATAACTATAAAACTATATGAACAATTTCTCATTTTTAACTATTGTCAGAATAACCAGTTTAATACATTCATTTAAATAACTTGCTAGGGCTTCCCTGGTGGCGCAGTGGTTGAGAGTCCGCCTGCCGATGCAGGGGACACGGGTTCGTGCTCCGGTCCGCGAAGATCCCACATGCCGCGGAGCGGCTGGACCCGTGAGCCATGGCCGCTGGGCTTGCGCGTCCGGAGCCTGTGCTTCTCAACAGGAGAGGCCACAACAGTGAGAAGCCCACGTACCGCAAAGATAAATAAATAAATAAAAATAACTTGATGATTTTCACCAAAATATAGTCTTGCTTGATGGTTTATTAGCTGTTTATCTGAAGTGTCTACAAATAGCCATTAAAATGGTAGATGTTAAATGTGTTGTCATAGGCCTTTTACACATGTAGAGAGACAGGAAATGTAACTTAAATAAAAAACAAAGCTACACTTTGTATGAATTCCATGACAAATTGTGAACATAGATCTGTTTGTAATATAGATTATTTATAATACATTTTAAATAGTATTAGATTTAGTGCATACTTTTGCTCTTGTAATATCGTGTGTGTGCGTGCATGCACGAGTGAATGCATGTGTAAACAAGTCTTGAACTTTCAGAACTTTCAGGTTCTGGCAGAAACGATGGAGAACATTCTGATTCAGGTTTTCTTAAATTTGGAAATTTCCAGCAAGTACTACTTTTTGGCTTTGCAGAGATACTAGTAAGATATTAAATGGAATTTGTGAGAAGTCCTGGAGATTCATCAGTTGAGCACTTCTTTTACCTACACTAAACAAAGATGTTTGAAGTTGTTCATGCTGAATTTGATTCATTCATTTTCAATTTCAAATTATCTTTATATTTTCTAAAGCTTATTATCTCTGCACAGAAATCTATTTAATGATTCAGACAGCTAAATTAGAGTTAAAAATCTAAGAAAATAAGTTCTAATAAACTAAAGCTTTAAACTATATTATGGGAAGCTCTTAGAGTTTGTGTTCCCAACATGTCTAACTTACCGCAGTGGATTGGGTTGTAGTTATATGAACACAATTACTGTACCATGGCATGGTTTGTTTGGTGAGCTCAACCATCTTATCTGATTTGAATTACTCCACAGTCAGTCTAATCAATTCAGCTGTGATCAGTGGTTAATTATGGCTGGAAAAAAATCAACTATGAAGCAGTCAATTTAGAGACTGCCTAAAAATACAGAAATACTGTGGGGAAAATAGATTCTAATGATAACAGAAAAATGGAATAAAACAGCTGAAAATAAGTTGAGATAAAGTAGAAAGTATTTTAGCACTTGAAATCCTCTAAATATTTTTTGGGGGTAAGGAGCAGTTTCTCGAGAAGATATGAACCTTTCTGTAATCCAACTGTCACCTTCTTTCTTTGTGAATTTTTTTGTAGAAATAGAGGAATAAATCATAATTTATACAGACATTTTCTCTAGAAATCCTTTTTACACCACTTGTTCATTCTTCATTCAGAGAGTAATGAAAAGCTTAATCCTCTGCTAAGTTTGCTGTGGAAAATCCCATTGCATCTCAAAGCAGTAATCTTTCTAGTCAGAAGATAACATTTTTAAAGGTTGAATTGGACTCCTGTGTTTTTCTTAACTAGACACCTGAGAATTAAAAACACAACTGTCAAGATATCTCCTAGCTGGCATTACAGGAAACTTAATCCATTTACTCACTAGTGCGATGTTCTGCTAGCAGGAAGCCAGAATATACTAATAAAATGTTTCAATTCTTTATTTAAATGCCTATATTCCTTCCCCCCAAAAATAATCTCCAGTACAGTTTTAGGGTTTTTGAAATTAATGAGAAAGCTATTTTCTTAGACACTATGTAAATAAACAAACATTGCAAGTTATTGTAGTTACAAACAAAACAAAATAAAAAACAAACACCTTAGAACATGGTAAATGTGTATAAATTATTTTTTAAAAAAGAATATTTCAAGTAGATCCCACATGATTAACTGAATTTACTTAGAATCTAGGGACATACCAAACAACCAAAAAACCCATAAAACCAAACAACAGATAAGTGACCAAATTTCAAAGAACTGAAGTAAAAAAAAGTTTCTAAAGCATCAGACTAAGATTGGTATTATCATTACAGAACCTCCCTCCACTTTAAAAGCAGATAATATATATAAAGACTAATTAAAGGATGGTCATTAATTTTATAGAGAAGACAGCCTATTCCAATAAAGTACATGGAACTCTGAAGACTTAGCCAAACTTTCAAGATAAGTGTTTTTTTCCTTCTCATCAAAGCTAGCATCAGTGACTTTAGAATGAAAATCTATTCCATATGTATATAGGTCTATGTATACACTTGTTTGAACACACATATTAATATACATATTCATATGCATATATCTGGGTTAAAACTCTTGTACTAGTGCAGTGACCTGTTGTCATCAGTCTTCTCAAGTACTATTCAGAAATCTGCTTTGGTTTCTCAGAAATCAATGAAGAAATGAGAAATGCCTCTTAAATAGCAGGAGCTGACATAATGTTCTTTATTAAGCAGTACCTGACATAACTAGATAAAAAAGAACAATGAACTGATCTTGCGGTAAGAGCTATATCAACGGAAAAATATTTACTGTTCCTATTAAAAATGAATTAACCCAAACAGACAGCCTTTTAATTGAAATCTTTATCACGTTTCCTTCCTATTTAAATGCAAATGTAAAATCCTTTTATAAACTAATAGAAATCAGAAACTAAAAAGTGAATTACAACTTACATGATTCAGTAATCTAAAATAAGTTCAGGTCCAATATAACACGAAATACTGAAAGTATTAAAGTGACTTTTACAGAATTCAATATAATTTGGCTATTATTTTAAAAAATTCTAAAATAATTGCTAATTTCTAGCATTGAGTTTTAATTTTTATGCCAGTTGATATTTCAAATACATATTTTTTGTTACTAACTTTCTTGGAATAGTAGAAAATCATATTTTTGTCTTTGATGAATTACTATTTTACATCACTAATGTACTACATTATAACACCTTTTTTCCTACATGAAGTATTAATAAATGCTTATATTTGAACACAACATTGCTTATTTAAACTTAAGCAGAACAATGTGTATGTACATTATGTACTGTGACCACTAGATATAACTTAAGCCACAGTCTAAAGGAGAAAGAAAATTTGAAAATTCCTTCGTGGCTCCTATTGCAAGGAAAGAGCCCAGGGTTTGCATGGAATTGACAAATTGGGAGTTATATTCTGAAGTAGCTGTAGTACCTGGCAGTGCATGAAAACCTTCATGTAATTTATTTAATCTTTACGGACTTGAATCTCTTAGTTATTCTAATAGTTTTTAAAAATATAATATTTTAAGGACCTACAAGAGCTGAAACTCTCATATGTATATGTTTCTTATGAACTCTCATGAAAGTGTATGTTTCTTACCTAGGGTAACTTGGCTCTGTAGGGGGCAAGCTGTCAGCTTCCTAACCTCAGGTCAGCCTGCAGAATTTGATGCAGTATACAGTTCTCAGATAGTTGATTTAGTGTTTTAACTGAATACGCATGGTATATTATACATCTCTTTTAATCTTTTGTCCACTGTTTAGCCTACAAATATCTGAAGCAAATGCTCTTACCAGTGAGAGAGAGAATATTTACAGTGCTGGATAAGCATGGATATGTTATTTATTAGAAAAGTATCATCTTAGTTATTCTCCTGTCTTTACTCCTGACACTCACTTAACAGTACCTAATGTGCAATATACTTTGAGACACTAAGAAGACATCTTTTTTTTTTTCAAAATTATCCTCCCTTTACTGAGAAAGTTGGCACTGATAGACCTAAATCATTACTGATTGTAAGATCTTGAGTCCTATAATTAAAAAAGATACATGCTTTTTACACATTAGTTGGAAAAAACTTAGCATACAAATGTGTATATGTTTTGGTTGCCCAATATTTAAAAACTTCTTGAATTCATTTTATGTCTTTTTTATCAATCTTGGTGGAAGGCTTTATCAGACTTCTTTGCAGCCAGTGTATAGGTGTGTAACCCATGCTTGGCCCATCAGTCACTCTCATTTTGAATTGAGGCTAATGACACAAGAACCAGGGCCTGGGCTGCATTGTGATACCAAGCACATCTTAAAACAGCAGGGTTAGTGAGGACAGCTAGTATCAGCACCAACTATGCTGGAGGAAGACCTGGAGATGCTAGTGTCCAGTGGCCATTATAGCAGTGTCCTCTCTGGGAAAGATCTGGGGTGTGATTGGACAGCAGTTCCAAACACATAACCTTCTTAGGTGCCTGCCCATTTACCTGAGTCTGAGATTCTGGGTTTCTAGCAATTTAATGATATCACCATTATTTCTTTAAATAAACTTGCTTTCTGATAGGAAAATTTAAAGCAAATTCCCCACATTACAATGTCAATTATAGATATTTCAGTATGTATCTATACCAGATAAGAGCTATTTTTAAAACTAAAACCACAATAACAACATAAAACCAGCAAATTAAACATTTCTTTAATATATATTTAATAACTAGGTCACGTTTAGTCTTCCCACTATATATATTTTTTTAAGTTGGCTGGTGAGAATAAACATCCAAGCAAAGAAGGTACACATGATCCATATTTTGTATTTTGTTGGTACTGTCTTCTAAATTTCTTTTGATAGCTAACAATGCTTCTGCTATCCCCACCCTTACAGCATTGATTTATTGAAGGAATTGGTCATGTGTCTAGTGAAATTTTGCTGATTTTATCTCATTGGCGTTATCATGTTTTATTGCTCCACTGTCTCCAAGTTTCCAAGGTTGCTCTGAGAAATTCATTCTTTATATACTGTACTCCATCCCATTCCAAGGACATTATAGAATTTCCGCTTTTCTTCTTTATAATAACACACGTTGGCTTGGGTCTGTTTTCATCTACTTTGCTGGCACTCTGTTGGATCTTTTAATTTGGAACCTGAAAGTTTTTCTTGAATACTTTATTAATAATTTCCTCTTTTTTCTCACTTCCATTTTTTCGGAATTTCATGAATTTGTATGTTGGAATTTAATTTCTTAAAACTTCTATCTTATTTTCCATATCTTTGCCTTTCTGATGTATTTTCAGAAAAGTAGCTTCAGCTCTTCTTTAACTTTTCATGAGATTTTCTTTCAGGCTAACATTTTTTTTTTAATTTCCAGAATCTCTTCCTTTATGTTTTCTTTTTTATAGCTTCCTGATCTTTATATATATATATTTTATATATATATAATATATATATATACACACACACACATATACACATATATATATACATATATATATATATAATACCTTCTCTTTTCTTTCTGAGAATATTAATGATTTTATTTTCCTAATTCTTAGTTTCTGATTTCTCCAGTTTGATTTAATATATCTCCATCCTGGTATTTATCATGCTAGAAGGTTTCTATATACACTTGTTTATCTCTGATATTCTTCTAAATCTTTGAAAGAGCTAATTATAAGCTCTTTGCTGTCATGACACTCATCTTTGGGCTTTACTGTAAGGTGATCTGGTTGGGCAATCTAATATTAATATAGGCATATTTATTTCTTTCCTGTTAGGCTTTTCAGATTCTCCAGAGAAGGCTTTACCTGACTACCCTAAGGGTAATCTTTGAAGGAAGAAGGCTTGTATCTCTCCTGTCTTTGCGTATAAATATTCACTTATTTGACTTTTATTAAGTATAGAATTCCTTGCCCTCAACTCTCCCTATTATTCTTCCCCTTTCAAGAAAAGGCCCTTTGCTTTTACAAACTCTTAAGAATAAGTCGCTAGTATTCTTTGGAGATTAGGAAGAGTCATTGTTGTAGGTTTGATGTTGGGGAAGGAGGCTCTAAGATCGGATTTGTGTGTAGGATGTTTTTAAAGGCCGCTCCACAGGTTCAATACCTGAAAACAAAAAGTGAAGAAATTATATTCTTACAGGGGGAAACATCAAGCTGCGATGTAGTCCCCAAAACACTTGGCTGACCCTACCGAGAACTCTGGAATGAGAACAGCTCTTCAAAGTTGTCCCTACTTGGGCTTAAATACTTAGGCCTTTATCTGGTCTGAACCTCTCTCGTGTTGGTTAGTCTTTAGATGTTGGCCACCCCAAGTAGGGATGAGACCTTGGATTAGATGGCCTTCTGTAAACTGAGGTAATCCTCGAGGGGATTTACACTGAAATCTGTCTGAGGCAGCTGTCACAGCAGTGGGGTCACAGGTCATTCATAAGGGAGCATCTGGGCTGTGCCTTAGAGTGTCCAGCAGCACAGGCATTCACAGAGCTGGATGGGTGGACAGAGAGGGATTCTTACTGCTTCAACATTCTTTCATAAAATTCTCTTGTTTTCTCTCTGCCTTTTTCCCCATTTTAGGAAGCATCCAATGTGGCCAATCTCTGCAGCTTTTTGTGGTTCTGTTGTGTAAATTGTATTACTCAACTTTCCCCACTGCCAGCATAGGATTCAGCTCTCTTTGATATGCTGTCAGTCACATGCATCTTTCATCATTCCAGATTCCAAAAACTTAGTTGCTATTTTATCTTTCACTGTTTTCTTTATCCTTGTAGGTTTATGACTCTTTGAAAATCCTTTTCTCTCCTTTTAGTCCAAAGCAAAAATTAATGGGTATGTTCAACCCATCATCTTTATCCATATATCCCTGGCCTCACTGTTAATATGTGAAATTTTATGCTTCCCTCTACCTCACTTTTTGCTTATTTTTTCCAAAAGTTTACTATGCATTTCTATTGCTTTATACAATTCTCTTTCCCTGTACATAGAATTAAAAGGGAATCATTTTTTCAAATGTTATCTCAAAGTTTTATCTGATTTTTCTAAGTATTTATCGAATAGTCTCTATATCTTCAATAAGTATTTTTCTACATGTTAAAAAGAAAAAAAAAAAAAAGAAGATGCTTTCACCCTCTCCACACAGCACATTTGTTTTTAAGGTGTTTTAGGGCAGTCATTAGAGCTGAGATAGAGGGATACTCTTTTTTCCTAATTGAGGCCCTTCTATTAATATATTATTATTTTCCTATGATGATGGCATCTGAACAGAAACCAGTCTAGGTAGGTAGATAGGACTTCTTCATGAAAAATTCTGTGTATAGTGTAAAACTTTTAGTTTCACAAGTACATTTAAAGAAGGAACTAGTGTGGACTTCCTCCAACCCCTGTCCCTGTGTAAAATCATAATATATATAAGAGGTATCAGTGTAAAATAAATGACATTGGCATTTTTGCTCAGAATTTTGCCTTCATGATACTTGAGGCTTGAGATAAATATCTTTCAATTGCCCTTAGTCTTAAAATTTAGTTTGAAATTATATCTGAAGCCATTAATAAATAGGGATCTATAATATATATTCATGTAGTAAGTAGACACATGCCCTACACTAAGTTTTGCCCTTTAAATCATTTCTTATTGGGCTTGCCATTTCCTTCCTACATCTTGGTTTTGAAAAAAATAATATAGAAGAACAAACATTTGGAAAAGGAATAAAGATTAGTAATTCAGTTATCATAACACTAATGTTGTTGCTGAGTACTATGAAGAGGAACATTCATCACTTGTCCCAAAATAGCAATGTCAGGATCTATCTAAGTAATCCAAGACCATAGAAACAACCTAGTGTGGTTCTTGGGTTCACAAGCTCAGGTCAGTCTTGCGAATGTATGCTCATAGCACAAGTGCTTATGTAAAAGGAGTGAACTGTACCCAGGGATGGGAAAGAGGCTTGCTCATTATAATACTAAACACACGGGGTGAGTCATACATCACACAGGGTGATATAAGCTGACATATAGAAGGATATACTGATATGTAAGTAAGCTAAAGCTGACAATTTTTTTCCTTCCTGGAAAATGCTGAGTAAGGCTTTTATTTGATCTTCCTTTAATGCAAGCATCAGCTGTTCAGTATAGAGGGAGCTGATAGAAGGAAAAAAAATCAAACTCCATCCCCCCCAATACTTGTCTTTAAAAGGTTCCTTTCTAGTAAATGGCAGTCTATTAAGGTTCTTCCTAGACTTAATCAAAGTGCTATACAGAAAGATCGGCCTCTGTGTGAACAGCTCTCTACTCTCTCCGTGAGAGCACAGGTCTCTAATTTTGTAGCTGGCCTAGTCCTGCGAAGCCCACACTCTGCGCGGTGTGTGGCTTCTCACTCCCTGTGGTTCTTAGTGGCAACAGGAAGTTGAGGGAGAGGCTGCAGTGCCAGGCCTGCAGGCAGGGATGCTGTCAAAATTGCCTTACTCTCTTCTCTGCAAATAAGGGGCTAAATCCATTTGACACACACTGGGGTAAACAAGCAGTGACATATCTGTAGACAAATTGTCATAAAGGAGATTATTCACAAAACAAATTGTTTTTGATTTGAATTCATAGATTGGGGGAAAAAAGTCTGCCAGCACTAACAGCTGCTCCCTTTTCAAGGGAAACAAGCATTTAATGAAAAAGTTAATTTAAAAATAATGTTCTACTGTTGCTAAAATTCCTTAGGGGAAATGTTTAACACTGCTCAAAACTAAAAGAAAAGATACTTGTTTCAAGTTCATGTAGAAATATCTTAGTTTCCCTAGGGAATGTAGTAGGTCTCTAGTTAAGTTTTTTGAATCATTTGAACTTTCTTAGTGTTGACAGAATTTTTTTTTTTTTTTTTTTGCGGTACGTGGGCCTCTCACTGTTGTGGCTTCTCCCGTTGCGGAGCACAGACTCCGGACGCGCAGGCTCAGCGGCCATAGCTTACGAGCCCAGACGCTCCGCGACATGTGGGATCTTCCCGGGCCGGGACACAAACCCGTGTCCCCTGCATCGGTAGGCAGACTCTCAACCACTGCTGCACCAGGGAAGCCCTTTTTTTTTTTTTTTTTACTTAATTTATTTTATTTGTTTATTTTTGGCTGCATTGGGTCTTTGTTGCTGTGCATGGGCTTTCTCTAGTTTCGGCGAGCAGGGGATACTCTGTTGTTTCGGTGGCTTCTCTTGTTGTGGAGCACGGGCACTAGGCGCGCGGGATCCAGTAGTTGTGGCATGTGGGCTCAGTAGTTATGGCTCTTGGGCTCTAGAGCACAGGTTCAGTAGTTGTGGCTCACGGGCCTAGTTGCTCTGGGGAATGTGAGATCTTCCCGGGCCAGGAGTTGAACCTGTGTCTCCTGCATTGGCAGGCGGATTCTTAACCACTGCGCCACCAGGGAAACCCCTAGAATAAGATTTGAGCTTAAAAAAAATTGTGTCATCTTTGTGAGAATTTTATTTTGTTAATTGAGATACAAACTTGTATCCCTTGAGAGTGTTTTAAAATGACCTGGAAGGCACAACTAAAACTTCTCACAAGGAGAATTTACATGGATTCCACTACCATCTTTAGAGATGACCAGGTCAGCTTTTACCAAGACAATAACCCATTCTTCTTACTTCAGGTGGCAACATCACCTTTTACAGCCTCCACCAGTCTTTAGTAAATCAATTTTTATCAGTATCATTGATTACAGACAACCTTCAGTGCCCTGTTACCTAATTCCAGATCCTGCTTCCTAACTCTACTACTCTTATGCAGCTTCTTAATTCTCAATTGCCTCCCTGGATTTTCTCGAGGGAAATTATATTTCCTATGTTTTATTTCTTTTGCTTTGGCTGAAGTGGTCACCTAGCTTATCTGAGGAATCAGTTTGAACTTGTTACCTATTCATGAACCAGAGTTAGAGTAAATTGCAAGCATTATGCGTGTAGGCTGATTGTTTTACATTATAAACATTTTTTAGTAGAAAACAAACACATTTTTAATTAGTCTGACCTGGCAGCACTATTCTAATCAATGGGCTGTCACCCAGCCTAACCTGATCTACCAACTTGTTGAACTAATGTTGCCTCAGGGTGCTACTCTCCTTTTCTTTCTCATTATATTAATTTATTAAAAAATATCTCTGAGCTGTGAACATTCTTTAGGTCTGATCAGATAAACCAAATGTGGCAAATATAGTTTATATTTTGTGACTTAGGTCTCATCTTTTAGCATTGCTATTTAAAACTCATCTCTTAATTTCTCTCATCCCATTTCCCTCTATAATGGCATTATGACTGAATACTTTATCTATAATCATTGCTTTGTATGATTTATATAGTATTTGTTGTCTTGAATTATTTAATACTTTAAAACATTGAGGGTATATATCTCATATAATGTTTTCCCCCTAAAGAAAGAATCTTACATGCTATTTAAAAGCATTCCAAATGTTACTTTTCTTCTGCATTTCTTTTTATTATCTTCAATATTTGATCTCAAGTGCATTGCCTAATGTTTTATTCCCTGACAAATAATTAAGATCATAATGTTTGTCAAAATATGTCAGAACCAGAGGGAGGCTTGTAAAAATTTTGAAGTTCTTGTTCTTTATTGTAGACAGTGATTGCATTATTTCAAAAAAGAAGGCAAAAGTGGTCTCACTGTACTTCTGGTCTCTCCTATTTAAACTCGTATTTATTTCTCCACTACCAGACAGTAATCCTTTCCCTCAAATATTCCAGTATTTTAAAGTCATTTTTATCTTCTTCTCTATTAGAAATTTCTTTCAGGAGAAGAACTGGTACAGTCATTTACTACATGTATAATAACTTAGAGGTTAATTGATGAAAAAGCAGCCCAGTGATAGGAATTTCTTTCCTTTCACTGTACTGTGTCCGGACCAATGTCCCAACGTGCCCTAGAAGCTGCTTCCACCAGGGTATTTTGTTTCCCACCCTATCTCTGCCCACTGGGTGGTCCTAACTGCCATTTCTCAGATTAATAGAAGGGGAGTAAAAAGGAATCGCAGAGCTTCTCAGCAAATAGCCCGTCTTTAGCTTCTGGTTCTCCAAATGGGATTCAGTGCCAGCATAATAACTGACCCTGTGTTTGAAGAGGACATGGAAATGAATAAAACAAGATTCTTGAAATGTGCATCGTTTAAGGAGAGAATCAGATGTGGAAGCACAAAAGATAATGAGGTCAACATGATAATGAAGTTCTATACAAAGTGCTTCACTTGCAAAAATGTAGAATTAAACAATCCTTTGGAGGTGACAGTGTGGGGAAGGCTTCACCAAAGAGATGACATTTAAAGATAGTAGTATTGGATATGAAGACGTCCATGTGCTGCTTGAGCAAAGATGTGGGTATAGAAAGCATAGTTTGTTCAAGAATAGGGTGGAAAAATGCTTATAGGAAGCATTAATATGTCTCAGAGAGTGAGCTAAAGCTAAGCTAAGCTTTCTGCACGAGCCACACATGAAAGTTCTAGAATTAAATTTTGCAGAGTTTTAATTTTATCATAATGTAGACTACAGAGAGGTGATCTTGCGTTATCCAACTGGAATCAGGAAGAATTTGGAGAAGCCATTTAGGATAATGTTTAAACACTTGGGCTTTGAAATCAAACAGAGCTGGATTAGAGAAATAGCTCTATCATTCACCAATTGTTTAGGGTAATGGATTTAAACTCTAAGCTTCAATAACTTATCTGCAAATAAGGATAATAATATTACGTACCTCATAGGGTCCTGTAGTAGTCAGTGAGATAACATGTTAGAATCTGATAATATTCTGTTTGAACATGGGAAGTGTTCAATAAATAATTATTATTCTTTATCTCCATAGATAAAATGCAGAACAAGGTCATTTCATTGTATAGCTCGATTCATTTTGTAGTAGGCTAAGTTTTTACTTAAGTTAGTTTTGTCTGCTGGTGTCAAAGGAACAGCGGGTTAGCCAGGGGTGTAGGTCAGAACAGAAGGTGCATACACCTGCCCAGCCACTAAATGAATCTGTCTTTGTGGGACAAGTGTTGGCAAGCAGACTCAGTAGTAAGAAGTCAAGAAGTAAGGTGAAATCTGTATATCTCAAGCTCAGTTCTCTCTCTCTCTCTCTCTCTCTCTCTCTCCCTCTCCCTCCCTCCCTCCCTCCCTCCCTCCCCCTTCCTCTCCCTCCTCCACTTCCTATCTCATGTGCCCTTTCACACTTCACTTGCTTTCACTCCAAACCTGTTATATCAGATTAAATAGCTTCTAAATTAAACTCATTTTCTAACCCCTACCACACTTCTACTGTAACACCCAAATAACTCTGCTCAAATTAGAGAATTTAAATCAACAATATATATTGACCATTAAATCCTGTGGATTAAACTTTCAAGTTCTTACTCCCCTCCTCCTCCAGTTCCACTCTAGTTGTTGAGCCACCAGTGCTCTTGTTTAAGTAATTTCAACGTGCTTCTAACTCTACTAGTTTATTTCTAGTGCTTTAATCTTTTTGTTTCTAGTGTTTTAAATCTTATTCTTATCACACTCTGGTATTTTTGTTTCCTGAACAGTTTCTACCACTAGTACACTCATGGAGGGCAAGGCATTTTTTATCTATATATTTGCAGTGTATTTCCTAAGCCAAATTGAAGAGAAGGGGATTGACTTGCGTCAAATGTATATAGTGAGGTGACAATACTGATAGTATAGCTATAGACATGTCAGGGAGTTCTAGAAAAGGTAATGGGTAGGTGCTCCAGTGGGACCAGGGACAGAGAAGCTGACATGGAAATGAGGTTAGAAGAAAGTTATGTGATGAACCAAGGAGACTAGGCAATTAACAGAGTGCTCTCCCAACGTATACTGAAGACCTGGGCTGCCTAGATTCAAATTCCAGCTCTTCTGAGTGTTTAGTTCTGTGATCTTGGAAAATTATTTAATTACTCTGTGCTTCAGTTTCTTAAACTGTCCCAGCAATAGAGGATTATAATAATAGTTACAGAAGATGATATATAAAAATGGCTTAGAGCAGTATTACAGAAATGTTATTCTTATTATTGGGAAAGGTTGATAGCAAGGCATCATGTAGAGATCTAGTATTAAAGAATTGGAGTAATGTTATCAAAACTGTGGCTTAGCAAAAGGAACAAAGAAAAGACTCAATCATGAGAACTAAGTTTCTAAGGTCAGTGGTTTTGGAGAAGCACAAGAAAAAAAGCCCAGGTGCTAACACTGGATCTAATTTGGGACAGGACCAAAACTACAAACAGGGACCTGTAAAGGGAAAATTGTCAAATGGTCCCTGAAATGAGGAGTAGAATGGTGAAGTGACAGGATACTAGAAAGGCCCTTAAAGATGGTTTGGAAATATAGTCAGACTTTAAAAACATATATGGGGAAAAATGATTATCTGAGCTTCAGACAAACAACTGATAAGTGAATGTTTACAAAGAATTTCATTTAAAAATTGTCTATTTTTATCTCATTTAGAATGATAAAATTATCTACTTTCTGTTTTTAACATTCAGAAACAAAATGAATTCCAGCAGACTTGACATATACAGATGATAATTTAAATTGCTAAAGAGTGCTAAAAATTTAAATTATACATTCATGATAGTCAATGTTCCACACCACTCCACACCACTCACAGCATCTACGTGAGGTCAAACTGGCCATAGAAGCCTTCAGTTTTCTGTTTCTTTATGACACCAGTCTGGATCTTCTTTTGCCCTTTCACCTTCTTTCTCAGTTAGAGGCTATCACACCATACCAGAATATTTTCTATTTCTTTCTAATTATGGCCATCAAAATAAAGTATTACAACATAAAGTTATGTGCAAGGAGCCAGCTGAGTGTTAAAACTGTTCATTTGCCCAAAACCCTGTCAGAGAGTTCTCAAAGGCAGTGTGACCTCCCTCCAAAGGGCACAAAGGATGAAGGGAGCATCTATTCATGCTTTATGCTATTGCCTCCCAAATTCCCAGTGGCTTGGAGGAGCAGAGTAAAAGAGGGAAAATGAGAGCAGCCACACCTAGTTAGAGTGGCTATACCCTTTTTCTTACTGCTCAGAGCAGTACAGAGGTCACAATAATCCAAAAGAGAGCTTCATGGAAGGGGTGTCAGTTCCCTAAGTCAGAGCTAAGGAAACAGTTCTAGTTTACTACAAGAGGGAGTAATAGGGGGACAAGTAGTAGGAAAGGTACTATCCGATTAGCCCTTCACATTTGTCTCAGATCTGACCTTATTTAATATTGTCAGCAAAGTGGAATTTATAATTCATCTATAACTCAAAATAACTGATTCAATAAAATATATTGAATAATGCAAAAAAGCCTGTTTATATTGTTTTTCAAAATTAAAACTTATCTAAAACATTTTTTTTACATTTTTGTTTTATACTGTAGGAGGTTTTTATTCTATAAGTGAATAATGGTTTAAAGTGTCAAATCTAAAATTAGCCTAACTTCTTCCTGAGTATTGAGAAGAGGTGAGTCAATGGAGTAGTTTATGAGTTAATAGAGCCTACGCTTTAGAATTAATGAAAGAAAAGAAACTACTCACTGGTCCATATAAAGCAGAATTGTTCTAGTATCAGCAATAAAGCAGTGACATAAATATAAAAAGACCAAAATAAGCTTTTTAATGCACACTGCTCACTCTCTGTTGTATAATTTTTTTCATTGCTTCTGTATCTTTATAATTGGACTAATCTTTTTTGACATTAATAAGGATGCATTTAAATTCTAAGTCTGGCATTTGACACTTTCAGAGGACACTTAGGATGAAAGCCACATAAGTAGCTAAATTAATTAATGTATATCAATTTTTCTTGATATCCTTCATTTCCCACCCCATCTCCTTGATGGTTGGTTATAGCATTTAAATGTTGATGTTTCTCCATAGTTCATATCCAAAGGCATTAATGAACTCAAATTGCTTTTCACATTCTCATTTTTAAGGATTTATGGTAGGATGAAGTAGTAACACATGGTAACTTCCACCAGCCTGTAGTACCAGCTGGTGGTGCTTGGTTGTTAAATAATCACCCAGCTTTGCTTTTTTCATCTGGAGAAAGGAGGATTAGTAATACATTTAACATAAGAATTTAAAAAATAATAATGATAAGCATAATGTCCTTGATAATATCTATAGAGGAGTGAGGTTAATCATCACTGAAAATTTTTCATATTCTCTGTGGATTGGTTAAACTGATGAACAACCAAGAACAAATTTGCACAACAGTTTAGCAGGTGGACTAAGAAAACATACTAGTGGGAGGAGATGAGGTCATTAGAATACAAGTTAAGAGTGACCATAGGCAGTGTACTAGAACACACCACTTGAATTATATGCCATGGGTATTTTTATAACCTCTGCTGTATTACTAACAAATAATACAAGTTTATTTTTTGTTGTTACTGAATATTGGCTTGCTTTTCTTGTTCGTATTTTTCCAGAAGTTATATTAATTCAAATAATAGTTACTTGAATAAAACTTTATAAAGCATTTCCAAAAGTACCCACACAAACTAATATGAACAATATCATCAATATTCAGTTTTATAGATACGGCAGCCAACGCATAGGAAAGTATTTCAGTAGCAATTACAAAGTCAATCAAAAAGCAGAGTCAGGATAGAATACAGTCTTCTGAAACAAACCCCTCATTCTGATGACACTCTGCTAAAAGGAATGGAGTTAGAGACACAGATCAGTCATTTATTAATTACAAAATATCTATGATTTTTGTAATTTCTCCTGAATGCAATGGTCCTTATTTATGCTTCTTATATATCTTTTGTATAAATTATTTCATTAGTTAACATGTGTTTGTCAGTTCATAATTAACAGACTACTTTTTGTTTTTTCCCTAGTCATAACAGTATACATTGGGCATGGCCACCTGATGGGTAGAACTGTACTCTACACCACTCACTACAAGCCAGTGGTTCAGTTGGAACCAAGATAAAAACTTCACAATTTATTTAAAACAGGCAATGTAATTTCCGTTAAAAATCAGTCCTGTAAAGGTATTTCTACCCCAATTCTTAGCTCTTACCCTATAAACAAACAAATTAAACAATAAAAGAATTCAACAACAAAAAGTCATTTTCAGTGAAAGGAGGTATAGTCAAAAACCAAGAAGTGTAAAGAGTAATTGTAAAATGCAGTAATATTAATCATATCAAGGGAAGAACTTGAAAAGTAGAAACATGTCATAGTAGGAACATGACCCTGAAGGTTACTGAGCAAAACAGGAAAAAGAAAGAAGCACTGGAAGCAAATATATTACTATGTAAGATTTATCTAAACACAAAAATATTTGACATATCAATATTTGTAAATGAGATTCAGTTGTTTTGAAAGAGTGAATGCTCTCATATTTGATCAAAAATAAAAGCTCCATCCCCTGCCATATGCTATATAATTACTTGAAAATGAAAGAAAAAAAACTATTTGGTAAATGTAAATCAAAAGAAATCAATAGTGATATTAGTATTAAGAGGTCAAATTTAATACAAAAAGTATAAACTGAAGCAAAGAACTTTACAATGATAAACTGCAAAAATCTACAATGGAAACATATTAAGAAATTTTCTGTATGGATCAGAATTCAGAAATCAGACATTTCCGTGAATACAAAAAGGAATAAACAAAATAATTGTAGGAAACAAACTCAGTCTATTACTGTTTACATAGGCATAAACAAGTGAAAATATTGAGAATATTAATAACACTTAGAATACTGTAAACTAATAGAGAAGGAGACATAAAATTCTCTTTATTTTACTTTGGATCTTTTCACACACACATACACACATAAACACACACGCACACACCTTCAAATATATTTTATGCCTTGAATATAAACAATGTGCTTTCATTTCTCATGCCCATGAAACATGAAAACAGACCCTGATAAGGTCTGTTTATACTTCAAGAAACCCTATAAAAACCAGAAATAGTGCATACTGTATTTTCTGGTCATAATGCAATGAAATCACAAGTGAGTATACATGAACCCTAATGTGAACTATGGTCTTTGGATGATAATGATTTGTCAGTGTAGGGTTCATCAATTATAACAAATCATACCAGCCTGGTGGGGAATATTGATAAGAAAGGAGACTGTGCATGTGGCGGGCGGGGAGAGGAGAAGGGCTATTTGGAAAATCTCTGTACCTTCCTCTCAATTTCACTGTGCTCCTAAAATTGCTCTAAAAAATAAAGGGTGTTAAAAATTAGTAATATCCATCACCTTGAATTTACAAAAAATCCAAACAAAAACATCCAAAGCTCTCTTTTTAAAAATTCCTGTTGGCAGAGTGAAAACCAATACCTAATTTGCATACTGTCTAGAAAGAAGTATAATAAAAACACAACGTATCAATTCCTAGGCACACAGTTAAAGAAGTTCTCAGATGAAGATATATGCCCTAAACACTTTCATTTTCTAAATAATAAATATTTAAAATAACAGACTTAAGCATTCAACGAAAAATGATAGAAAAATATGGCTGAGATAAATATAAGGAAAGGTGGAAAAAGTATTAATAAAGATGGAAGAGGAAATAAATGAATAATTTAAAAAATTAATAAATACAAAATAATAAAATAGTAAATCTATAACAATCTATAACCATTTTTCTTAATCAAGAAAAAAGGTGAGTGTAAAAAGCACATAATTAAAAATAGAAATGCCTAAATAATCAGGATAAAGGGACACGTCAGAAATAATTATAAGATGATAATTTGTTAAATACTGTTCAAATAAATTTGGAAACCCTGGATGAAGTAAATAATATTTTGCAAAAATATACCCTGTCCTTAATGTCCAGTATAGCATCACAAATTACTGGTTCTTCAAAAGTAAACCAGTATAACCATGAAAGAACTGAATGTGGGAGGAGATATTTGCAATGCAGACTAATATTAAGATTTTATAAAGAATTCACAAATCTACATGGAAAAGGCTGAAAATCTAATAGAAATATAGGCAAAAGGTTTGACTGTTACCTTTGTAAAGAGCATATCCTTCTGGATAGTGAACATATTGTTTAACATCATTAGTCATCAGGGAAATGCCTAGTTAAACCACAATAAATTACAAATATGTACCAGATGACTATTTGTTGGTGAGGAGGCAGTGTTGATGAGGAGGTAGGGCAACAAGAACTCTCATACACTCCTACTAGAAGTGTAAATGGGTACAACCACTTGCAAACACTGTCAATATCTATTAAAGCTGAAAATAAGCAAATCCTGTGAACCAGTAATTCCTCCCCTATGTATACACACAACAGAAATAGATAAGTATGCACTCCCAAAGATATATACAAGAATATTTATAGCCACTTTAATTTAAGACAAGCAAAAATTGGAAACAACTTAAATGTCAATAAACAGGAAAATATATAAATATATTGTGGCCAGTTCATAAAATAAGTAAGAGTGGTGAACTCATGCTTCTACACATGGTGATAAAAAGAAAAAATAATTCGTGCTACTAGCAAAATCTTGGATCAATCCTAAAAAGTATGGATTTAAAAAAAAGCCAGACGCTGTAATTTCAATTACACAAAGTTCAAAAACATACCAAAACCCTTTATGGTAGTAGAAATCAGAATAGTGGTTACCTTTGGGGGCATAAATGAATGGCGGAAGGCAAAGAGAGACTTCTGAAGTGTTGGTAACGTTCCATATGTTCATCTGTGTTATGGTCATATTAATGTGTTTAACTTATAAAAATACTTTGAGCTGTAACTGAGATTTTCTTTATTTCAATGTTTTTTCCAGAAAAAAAAAATTTAAAGAACACTTTTAAAACTTTAAGAAAAAATGAATAACCCAACAGAAGGATAGTTACAATTTATGATTAGGTAATTTGCAAAAGCAGGTAAGCAAATGTTTCTTTCTGGAGAAATAATATATAATTAAAATTATAATAAGATAGCATTTGTCCAGTTTCTGAAGATAAAAAATAATATGTCAAGGTTTTATGAGGCTGTGGTGGAATGACATTCTAATATGTGCCTATTGACTATGTAAAAGAGCACAATATTTCTAAGGAAAAATGTGGCAATATATTTAAACCAAACAAAGAAAAACGTAAAATGTCTATATTCATGAGCTAATTATTTAATCCTTAGCTTTTTTGCAAAGATCAAATAATTCAAAGAAAGATGTTAGCACAAGAACTATGTAAGAAAAAAATCAAATGATAAACTAGAAAAATAAGTTACGATATAAAATATCTGTGCTTTTCAAACATTAAAACATGTTGAAAATAATATTTAATAACACTGGAAATAATGAAAAATATTATTAATTGACAAAATAAGTTTATAAGATGGCATGTATGATATGAACCTTATTTCCAGGGGAAAAGTTATATGCATATCAGCACACCCCATATCAAGAAAGACATATCAAAATTATAATTATCTTTCGTTAATTTTCTATATTATGTATTAATTAGTAGTGTATTAAGCAGAAAATAATTTTATCTAAAATACATATTTGTGCAACTAGATCTAAGTGTAAAAACACACAAAGTCCTGAAAACTTGGGTCCCTGGCACCCTGTGATTTTGTTCAGGGAATGGAGAGGATGTATTTGAGCATTCACTGATCTTACTTTTTATGGTATTGTTGTTCAGTATTTCTAGTGCTTAACTGGAATGCTTGGCACATGGAATATTGTCTAAGTTTCGATCCCCACTCACCCGGTATACTGGGTGTTCTGCTGGACACACCAGCGCAGCCATTTTCAGTAGTCTTATTATTTCTTTATGTCCATGCAGGTCTACTGCATGATTTTCTGTTGAGATTCTGAACAGACACCACTATCATTAACCCAGAACTGCTATCAGTCATAATTTATTACAACCTTGAACTCACTTCCAAATATAGGTTAAACATTTTTCAGCTTTCTGTGAATGATATCTCAGAGTAAAACCTATGAGACAACCTTGGGTGCATTCCTTTATTAGTGACAGTTTCTTATCTCAGTCAAAAGAGCATTCAGATTATTTAGGAAGTCAGTTCTATTTTAATAAACGACGTTTATTGGCCCCTCTAGACCTTGAAATCATGTATGATGACTGTGTCATAGAGTCTAACTTCTATAAATATTCCTTGTCATATTAAAAAGTAAGGAATGGAAATTAACATTTATTAATCACCAAGCTCATGTCAAGCACAATGCTGGACACTTCTTATTGTGTAAAAATATTTCATTCTTATAATGACTCTTGAGAGGCGGGAAAGATCATTTTTTACTGAAGACAGAAAAATAAAGCTCAGAAAAACTAGAGGATTTCAAAATGATTAAAAAAAATTAGTATGTGGCAGAACTGGTATACATTTGTGCCTAAGTCCAAAGATCAAATGGGCTATACTGGATAAACCTACATGTGCTGAGAACCTAAAACTTCCATCGGGAGGCAGCACAGCATAATAATCAGAACCATCTGCTCAGGATTCAGACCACCTTAGTCTGAATGCTGGTTTCAACACAATGGCTATATGACTTAGGTAAGGAAAATTATTTAACATCTCTTAGCACTACTGTCTGGGTATAAAAGTAGTTTATACTCTGTCAGGTTATTATAAGGATTAAATTAATTTATCTAATTATCACAATTAATGAAAATAATTTAGTAGTGCATGATACATGGTAAACATTTAATCATTGTTAGCTATAACTCTGATTTTCTTTCTTATTATTACTATTAGCCAATTCATTTTTTACGATAAGCAGTACCCTGATTTATTTAAAATAGAAGGTGGAATCACCTTATGACTTGCTCTAAACACAGGAAATTCAATAAATTTACTAACTGAAATAATTTTCTGTCGTTAAGTACAAATGTTATAAACTACTGCTGAAAGTTTTTCCTCAAGTTCGTTGCTGTACTTATTTATGCTTTTGAGAGGGATGAAGTAGTAGAGTTCTATTAATTTAATTTTTTAGAAATAAAAAAATATTTAGAACAAATTTACACATCAAATAAAACATCTGTTGATTAGTGACTTAGTGAAGATTTTCAACATCCTTCAGCACTGAAATTTTCACCATGGCTTTCTTAAGAATTTAGTATTTCAACCTAATAGGACTCAAATTTTTTTTTAATTTCCCTCAAAAAGTTTATTTAATGTTTCACAATTTCTTACCATGTATTAAATGAAGGAAATTGGCTAAACACATGATGTTTCTTTGTGAAACATTTGTTGATAATTTAAAAGTTAATTATTTCAAACTTATTTCTTCCCAAATGCACATGGCTGCTATAAAAGAAGACTGACATAACTTCTCATATATAAGATTTCTTTTCCTTTCTTCTTTGTCACGGGGTTTACACTTTTTGAGGTACTTTCTAAAAAACCATTTGAGACTTTCTATCCGAATGAACACATCTGAGTGGAAAAACAGCAATAAAAACAATAGAAAATTATAGCGAGTTCAAAGTTGAGAGACCGGCTCACTTTTTGTCCTTACCTTTGCCTAACAGGAACTTAGTAAAAAATCATTTAGTGTTTCTGTGCCATTTACAAAAGGTAAATAAAGATTTCTAACATTATATTTCCTCAAAATTTAAATGAAGATTTATGGCATTATGCCCATTGTAGGGTTCAAAGTCCTTTGAGACACATAGAAACAAATATAAGAATTATTCATTTGTTCATCTAATAGATATGTATCAGAACCTACCATGAACCAGGACATTTCTCAGCTCTGGGACAGCAAAGAGCATATTCTCCATTCTTACAGCATTGTGTACTGAGTGAAGAGGGTGAATAGTCAATAAATTACAAATCAACAAAGTAATTTCAGACTGTGGTTAGTTTTATTAAGAAACTAATATTGAATGATACTGAAGAAGGGAAATAGCTTTATATTGCCTCATGGTCAGGGTTACTTGGATTGAAATCTGAGATCTAAGAAACAAGTCTGCTACTTGAAGATCCAGGTTAGAACAGGGGTCCCCAACTCCCAGACCATGGACCTGTAGCGGTCCATGGTCTGTTAGGAACCGGGCCGCACAGCAGGAGGTGAGTGACAGGCGAGTGAGCGAAGCTTCATCAATATTTACAGCTGCTCCCCATCCCATCGCTCCCATTACCTCCTGAGCTCCACCTCATGTCAGCATTATGGAGAGTTGTATAATTATTTCATTATATATTACAATGAAATAATAATAGAAATAAAGTGCACAATAAAGATAATGCACTTGAATCATCCCCAAACCACCCCCACGCCCTAGTCCATGGAAAAATTGTCTTCCACGAAACTGGTCCCTGGTGCCAAAAAGGTTGGGGACCGCTGGGTTAGAGTATTCAAGACATTAAGGAAGAGCCTCTGTGGTAGAAAAGGAAGAAAAGATGTGTGTAGTGTCTGAGGGACAGAAAAAAGATGGTATGGTCAAAACATAGATACCTGGACAAAATAACTGGAGATGAGGTCTTGCAAAGATCTGTAGAGTTTTCATTTTAGAATTTTCAGCAGTGTACACTAGGTATCATTTTCCTTTAAAAAAAAAATCACTCTAGCTTCACTTTGAGAATGGATTATATTGAAGAAAAAGGGAATAAGGGAATTCTGTTTTTGTGGTTGTGCAGGTAAGAAAGGATAGTGACTTAACCCATGGAGGTTACAAAGGTGATGGAGATAAGCAAGAATGAGCTATAGTTTGGATGTAACCCATGGTGAATTGAGTATCAAAGTGTGAGTGATATAGAGGATGCCTACCTTTTGGTTCTGAGTAACTGGGTAGTTGATGTTGTCAGCCACTGAGGTAGGGCGGAAGAGTTTGGTGGAACTAGTGTTCTCACTTTTCACATCATCACTTTCACATCATCATCACTTTTTATCATCACTTTCCTCATTTCATATTAATTTTCAGCCTATGTAGAATAATGTTTTGAGCAGACTGATATATGTTCTTAGTTCCCAATACTAAGAATTATCTGGGTAGAGGAAGTTCCCTAAGGAAACTTCTGATAGGAAACTGTTGGAGGGTTCTCTTTAAGACACGACAATCAGTGAAAACAATTTAGAGAAATTTCAAGATTTACAGAAACTTGTGTTGGTGGACTATAAGAATATGCATTAATAACTGAACTCTAAGGAGAATAATAATAATAAAATCAATAACAATACATTGAATAAGTAAAAAAATTAATCTCTTTTACCCCTTATTATTTGCGTAACTTCACTTAAGCCATGGTCCTTGCTCTGGTTACTTATTACTGTATTACTAATTATCTTAAAATTTAGCAACTTAAAATGACAGCAATCATTAATTTTGCTTGCGAATCTGCAGTTTTTGCAGATCTAGACACGAATGGCTTTTCTGCTTGATGTAGCATCACTAGGATGGGTGGAGTGAAGTTGGAGGATTCACTTCCAAGGTGGCTCACTCAGATGGCTGGCAAATTGGTATTGGCTGTCAGCTGGTAGCTCAGTGAGGGTGTAATCTGGGTGCCTCAGATGAGCCTCTCCATGGGTCTGCATGTGCTTCCTCACAAACTGGCAAGTGATTTCAATCAGCAGGTGTTCCAAGAGGCCCAGATGGAAGCAGCGAGGCTTTCAACTTAGGCTTAGAAATCTCAAAACATTCCTGCAATATTCTATTGGCCAAACAATTCACTGAGGCCAGCTCAGATTCAGGGTAAGGGAATTAAACACCACCTTTCAGAAGTAGTAGAAAAGAATGTGTAGTCATCTTTACCACAGACCATCTTAATAAATCCACAGTGGTACTAATAAGTAAATAAATGAATACATTAAAAAAATATATTATGCTGTTCTGACTTCCTTATGTTAATTGCTATTAAGGGCATTTCCAATGAACTTTTTCTGGGTGCTAATGAGTATGCTTATGGTCCAATGAAGATTTGAAAAAAGGGAATCCATACCTGTGGATTAACCATAAACTCAATTGCAGGTGATTATGACAAACCAAGTTTTCAAGTAGAATTTCCATTATGGTCATTCAATGCTAGAAACAAATTGAAATGCCAAATAATGTTCAGTTGAGTTGTGTCCTCAGATAACACTTTTCTAATTGCAGTTCTTGCTTTAGAGAACAGCAATTAGAAAATTACATATGCCAAGAAAAGAGGCTCAGAAAAGTCCTGGAGATTCTGGCTCACCACGGTTAATGAAGTCATACAATCTGTCTTTACTTAGTAGGGTTTTTAAGCAGAGAACAGCTGAAAAGTAAGGCCCATTTAAAGTGAAATTACAGAAAGGCACAAAAGACTTTGATAAATATATTTGAAAGAGTAGTATTTTTTCACCTGTTCATGTGGCGAACATCTGTGGATTTTTGGGCAATTCGTGTTTCCACTCTAAAAGAATCTCCTAGTTCAAAGTCTCATCCTCCCTTGTATCTATTTCTTTGAAGTGTTCCCTTGGATCCCTTAAACTATGGGTAGCCAAATGATTTTGGCATGTGGGATATAGATTCAATACAAACTGAGTCTCAGGATTCAATGTTTTGTCTTGTAGTCTGTCACTACCTGCTTATACTTTTAACCAGGTTGTTTGACCACTTAGCCTTGCAGTTAAGCAGAAGTCCTACTTTCACAGGCAAAACAATAGTATAACATTGAGACTCTTTACTCATATATTTTCACATGAAAAGAAATAGAAAAAAAGATGGTGAGATTGTTAACTGATGGTGATAATAGATAATAGACAATAGAGAAGGTATGCATGCTGGTAGAGGAAGGTCCTCAGATATGCTTAAATGAAAGTGATTACACTACATAAATTTGGATATTGTCAGTAGTGAAATGCAGCTTGCTCTTTGAAATTTAATTCTGTGTTTCCCCCTCAAATTAATAAAGTTATTCCTCGGAATTTATGCTAAATGAATATTTAAAATTTTTCTCTTTTTTGGAAAGGTTACAATGTATTTAGAAATATAGAAATTTAAAATAAGAAAAGGATGATCAAAGCTCAGATAATGAGGGCTTCCCTGGTGGCGCAGTGGTTGGGGGTCCGCCTGCCGATGCAGGGGACACGGGTTCGTGCCCCGGTCTGGGAAGATCCCACGTGCCGCGAGGCGGCTGGGCCCGTGAGCCATGGCCGCTGAGCCTGCGCGTCCGGAGCCTGTGCTCCGCAACAGGAGAGGCCACAGCGGTGAGAGGCCCGCGTACCGCAAAAAACAAACAAACAAAAAAACTCAGATAATGAAGTAATCCTTCTAAACATTCAACCAAGTATTGAACTGATCTTACTTCTATGAATAAAAGCCATCGTATTGTTTCATCATTTATTGTCCAGAACATTTTAACCCAGGAATAGAAAGTGTAATTGTTAAGGTAATTTTATTATTTGTGTTTGATATATTAATGTATTTTGATCTATAGCACCAGAATGTTGATAGATGACCATCTTTTTAGTTTTTAAGAGAAAAGATAAAAGCTTTACATATTTCACCTTTAAGACAGGAAAATATGTCTGTTTAGCATAATTTAATATTTATTATATTGTATTCTCATAGGCAATTCATTTTTAAATACAGAAATATTTACCTACCTTGCTTCACCTTAGCAAGGATTTAAAAGAGATAATTTGCACTGTATCATGACTGTTTATTCTTTTAAACTGTCCAAACAAACATATTTATTTATAAGCTGAAACTGTGTGGTGATTAAATTGATTATATATATATTTTAGTTATGTTCTCCTTGAAAATTATAATGATAATTGTCATAACAATGATTATTAACATGTATTGATCAATTAGTATGTGCAAGGTGATGTTCTAAGAATCTTTTATTAACTCATTCAAAACACACAAAATCCACAAAATATACATGCTACCATACCAAATTTAATTTGGGGAAGTAAAGTACAGAAAGCTTAAGATACTGCCCCAAGATGATACAGCTTGTAAATATTGGAGTCAGGATTTGAACCATGCATTCTTAACCCACTTTCTAAAATTTAAATCTACTTGACGAGCTTAGTTCCTGGTTAAAATCTTCTGTGTCATTTTTTAGGCTTGCCAGTAGGTGATTACAAAGACTTTACCTGCCAGGTCTCATGGGGTAAAGCTACCCCCCCACCCCATCCTTCCAACAGACACACACACACACACCCTAGCCTTGGTGTATAGCCAGAACACTGCAGTTGCTCTCAAGGGAGTTGCAACCAAAGACTCAAGCTCCCCTGGCCACTCATGCTCCTGAGGATATCTCATTCCTAGCCTAGACGTCTCATTTCTATCTCTTTCTGTCTAGGCTTTGGGCAGTTGTCCTCTTCAGGCACTTCTACCGAAGCCTCGTTATAGAAGAAAGGAAAGGAAGGGGAAACCTTTAAGACACTTTTTCCCATCTGACTCAGTATCCAGTACTTTTCCACTCCTAGCCCTCTTCCTCATCCTCACACCAGGCTCAGGGTCTGTCAAACTGCTGGAGCCTTTTGTTCAGCATTCCATCAAAAGTGAGGTGATCCTCACGTCTGTGCTGATCTACCTAACCCTCACCTGGTGCACGCTTCCATGGGGGAAAATGGAACAGGGGAGTCAGCACTTTCTCCAGTTGAGACTATTGCTTATGTCATGGCAATGTAAGTGATTAAAGGCTTAACTCTTTCATTTTGCGCTTGTTTTTTTTAATGAGCTCCTCTGATACCTGGCAGCTCATCTGAGCTCCTAACACTACTTGCTATACTTACTGTTGTGATATAATTAGATCTGGATTCAGAAAGTTCATTTTAACTGTGATATGGTGAAATGATTGGAACAGAATGAGACTAGGAGTCTTTGCAGAAATCTAAGTGAAACCTGATGCTGTTGTACATTAAATTAGTGCAGTGTGATGGAGAAAGGTAGACATATTAGAGACATATTTATTAGGTAGAATCAACAGGGCTTGGTGATTGATTGGAGATAGCAGAATGAGGATGAGGGAGAGATTAGGGATACATTATGCCAAAATTCATGTTGAAGTCCTAATCCCTAATACCTCAGAATGTAAGTGTATTTGGAGATACGGTCTTTAATTAGTTAATGAAGTTAAAACAAGGCCTTTAGTTTGGGCCCTGATCCAGTATGACTGGCATCATTAATAATAAGAAGAAATTTGAACACAGGTACAGTGGCAAGGTCATATGAAGACTTAGGAAGAAGATAGTCATTTACAAACCCAGAAAAGAAACCTCAGACAAAACCACCCTTGCCAACACCTTGATCTTTGATTTATGTCTTCCAGAATTGTGAGAAAACAAATCTTCTGGTAAGCCACCCAATATGTAGTACTTTATTTTGGCAACCCTAACAAATAATACAGGGTGATGTCCAATTTTTTGACTTAGGAAACTTGATGTTCGGTAGTTGTGCTCCCTGATATATGAAGTTTGGGAGGAAGAGTGATCTGGGGAATGGGAAGCAGACTGATAGGTTCAGTTGAGTTGGAGGTCTCATTGTGCCTTCAAATTGAGAAGCCGTGCATATAACTCAGTCAACGGATCTGGGACTCAGAGAGATGTCTGTACTAGAAGTAGCAGTCTATGAGTCATGAAGCAATATGTAAAATATCATTGAAACCTTATGCAAAAGGTGAAATCAGTCACAATATCTATATACTTGGATGTAGTTGTGTAGATTTGTCCTGTGTTTCTATTTCTGTACAGTGCTATTAAGAACCTACAAAGGAGTACAGATAAAGCTAATGTCAGTGCTAAAAGAAAGTGCTTCATGAATGCAGAAAATAGAAGAGAGAATAAAGATAAAATGCTTAGAACAGAAGGCGAGGGTCAGTGGAGGAGATCTACAAGGGCCATAATGAGTTAATCCTTATTTAAGCCTACAAAGGAATGTAGGGAGCCTTAAAGACCAAAGGAAACATTTAGGGAAGAGACCATTGAGAATCACTTAGAGTCCATTTGCTGACAGTTTACAGAACTTTTACAATTCCATTTTTGACGTATCATTTGTGATTAGCATGGCAGGAGAATAATATGGATAGAACAGTAGGAGAATATACTAGAGAAGCTGGTATGTCATCAAAATGTGCCTTCAGGGGCAAAAATGTGGGTAGTGCTCTGTGGCAGCAGCAATATGCAATCTGGCCAAGGGGTTGTAGAAGCCAGGAAAAACAGGATTTACACTTACAAAAGAAGCCATCCTAAGGCACAGGGCTTGCAGTGACAGGGACTGAAAGAGAGAAAAGGGATTTTTAACCTTCCCTCCTCTTGGTTCAACATATGAAAAAACACATATGAAAAGACAAATTCAGATGCTTGATTCATCCTCCTTACAATTTCACAGTAGGTAAAATGACCTTTTGATTTTAATCTAGGTGCTTGCTTTTCCTCTTTGGTTTGAGAAAACCAGGAGTTTTCCTTTAATAACTCTGTGCTCAAATTCATGAATTCTTTTCCAACATACTTGACCCAAATTCAATGTTGTCTAAAGTTTTGAATTATTTTTGCTAATTATGATGATGGCAGATGTTTAGGTGCAAATGTACTTTTGCAGTTGACACAGCTAAAGATTCAACTTCAAGAATCAAAACATGAAAATCATCAAAATTTCTCTAAGTTCTTTCCTAAAGTCTGTGGAAAACATCTTGCATTTCTGTTTACTTTTTTGAACATATAAAATGACTATTGTGAACCGTGATGTAGAAAAACACACTCAGCTATGGTAAAGCCTATTCAAAACTAGCCTCTCCAAAAGTCTACAACTTTTCAAGTCGTTGGAGTGCTACTAAAAAATATCAAACCGCAAAGATGCACTTTTAGAAATTATAAGTAATTTGTGCATCAAACAATATGTACAATAGTACTGTACAGTAAATTGGACCAGCTGCCTATTCCTACCATTACAGCTGGTTGCAAAGTATATAATTTATATTTTTGCAGTAGAAAGTGGGAAGGCTTTTGTTTTTTTTTGCGGTACGCGGGCCTCTCACTGTTGTGGCCTCTCCTGTTGCGGAGCACAGGCTCCGGACACCCAGGCTCAGCGGCCATGGCTCACGGGCCTAGCCGCTCCGCGGCATGTGGGATCTTCCCTGACCGGGGCACGAACCCGTGTTCCCTCCATCGGCAGGCGGACTCTCAACCACTGCACCACCAGGGAAGCCCCGGGAAGGCTTTTTAAAACTATGTTCATGCATTTATAAAGAGCCTTTTCCTGTTTTATCTTCTTAACCATTGTAAGCTCAAAAGAGGTGGTATTTTGGCATTATGTTTAAGGTTAATCCCTATCTATTATAGTTAAAAGATCTATCAGAGCACTTTGCCTATGACCTCTTATTCCATCCATATGAGTAGATGATTTAGACACATATTTACCTTCATGATATTCTTAAAATATGAGTTTTATTTTTAAAAAGGCATTGGCAATAACTAATAAAGTTATACTTGATAACAAATAATTGGCTCTTAAAATTTAGTAAATGGCATATATTGATATAAAAAGTTAAAAAAGAATGTTTCTATCAGTAAACTGAACAAGCTTCTGAATGGCACTGTTGCAATTTCTTTTGCTATTTCTTAGCTCTTTACATTTGTTATTTGATAACAAACATACAATGTAAGGTATGTTAATATATTAATCACTGGTTTCCAGTGTGTATAATGGAATGGCACAAAATCTGAGGAAAAGGTTAGATGTAGAACAACTGTTTAGAAAAAGAGACTTAATTTTGAGGTTTAGAATATCTGTCCCATTTCCGAACTTTTCTTTAAAATGTTTGAAAATAATTCAATATTTGACTTGGGTTGTAGGATTCACTTTTTTAAATAAGTAGTGTCATGGGAAAACACAAAATGTAGATTAATATCTAGTGATAATGTTAATGGCTTATGAAATTTTACTGATGATTTTAGATTGTTTTTTTTTTTTTTTGCGGCACGCAGGCCTCTCACTGCTGTGGCCTCTCCCGTCGCGGAGCACAGGCTCCGGACGCGCAGGCTCAGCGGCCATGGCTCACGGGCCCATCCGCTCCGCGGCATGTGAGATCCTCCCGGACCGGAGCACAAACCCGTGTCCCCCGCATCGGCAGGCGGACTCTCAACCACTGAGCCACCAGGAAAGCCCTAGATATTTTTAATGGTAAATTTACATGATCAAGTTACATAAATTTTAAGCTTTGGGGTATAAATATTCATATTATCCAACTTTATTCAAATATTATGCATTTAGAATATGAACAGATTAATCTTAAATAATTTTTTTTGCATCCTTCAATTCATAAAGATTCAAGTGATGTGACTTATGAGTAAATTATATAAATGAAAAAATATTGTGACCTGACTGACTTTAGTATACCTCCTAATATTAATATTTATCTCCTGAAAGTAGAATGCAAATGTGTAACTGAACATCTAATAAAATTCTGTGAGGAGTATTTCCAAGTTGTTTTTTCTTTTTTTTTTTTTTTTTTGGTTATTTTACTCTCTGATCTGTCTTTATTATGGTTTTGTTTTGATTAATGAGTGGTGACAAGAAATATACTCTCAGCATTTTGCCCATATTTCCAGGGTAAAAGGAACTGACACCTAATGGAAGACCATCTCCTGTGCACCCCAGCCCAAGTTGGGGGCTCTTGAGTGTACATGATGGAGGAGAGATTTCAGGCCTCCTGAAGAATGGAGGAAAATAATTTTCTTGTCTTTGGGCAAGATAAAAGGAAAGGGATTGCCTCTTCAGAAAAGCTACCTCTTCAAGAGCTTTCCTTAGTTCTTAACATGCCACCAGTTGACTGTAGTCTGGGAGGAGCAACTTGGGTTGCCAATAACCTAATTTAGCAGATTAAAAAAGAGGAAAAAACAAAAGCTAAGTTTCTTTGAAGTGAGCCCTTAGAAAATATTATTAACCCATTTTTGAACAACTGTCTTTACATACTTATATATAATTATGAAACTTCCATATTTATATCATTTTATTCAACTAGGTTCTATGCATTATGGAGTAGAATATTCCACATTTGAAAAGAAAATAAATCTAATCATTAAATAGAATATCAGAAGTATAATTGTGGCTGCCTGAAATAAAGCTCATGGTCTCATTAAAACTTCTAGAAATGTAGTGATTTTAGTTACAAAAATAAAATGTTGAATTTTTTTCCATGTTTTATCCCTTTAACTTCCTATTCTTTTAGTCTGCCTTCGTTTTTCTAAAGATAGGGTACCCTCAAAGAGGTTATCCTTGTTGAGTCTTGTCTATACGTGGGGTTAATATTAACTCTCCATCTTGATGATTGAGAATATTGGAGATGATAGCTCTAATGAGCCTAACACGGACCTGTTTATTATATTGTGCATGCTACTTTTAAAATCCCTCTGATGGTTTTTTCACACTCTGTTGCTCTGTGTAAGTAAATGAAAGATGATTGACTTTTTAAAGAATAAAGTGTAATATGATTCCTTTCACTAGAAAAGTAGGTAGGTAAAGGATGTTTTTTGTTGTCAGCTTGAATAAAGATAACCTATGTTGTGGGTTATAACCTAAAGATTATGAAATTAGAATCAAGCAGATTTGGTTCAAATCCCATCTCTGCTATCCTAGGTATTAGTGACCTGGGTTATAATTTATTTAACTTCCCTGAGAGTCACTATCGTCCCTATAAAAGTTGGAATTAAATCTTCACTTTAGGATTGCTGCGAGGATTATAAATATCACAGGGCCTATCAGAGAAACACATTCATCATATATGTAGTTGGCTTTGTGTGTGTGTGTGTGTTGGGGGGCATTAATTATCCTCATTTAAATTATTTTTTTTTTACTTTTGCCTTACTTCAGTAAAAGCTTTAACTTCCTTGCCATACTGGTTTCTGTTGACCTGAAATAAATAGACTGCCTGATATTTCCCCAGCAAAAATGGTTCGTTTGGGATCAACAGAGAATTGCAATTTGAGGTCTGCAGCCAAGGTGAGCTATATGTGCAAGTGTCTGAACAGCATGAGAAGGAAAAACAAAACAAAGCAGTTTTATAGAAGGGAAGAGGCAGTTGGGAGGGCTGTAGAAAACATAGACTCCATGGTTTTTCAATGGCAGAATCCTTGCTAAGAAAGAAGAGGGGTTTTTCTTTTTCCTTTTGGGTTTTGCTGTTGTCTCAGGGCATAAGAGGTCCCCAATCTGGTCTCCCACCTATATTTAATTGATGTTCTTGTTTATTAATTTTTTACATTTCAAATCCCTTTTAATCAAGATATTTATGATCAAGAGTCAGGCTTTCTCGTTTCAACAGTTTTTTGTCCCTCAATGCCAGAAAGGACCTTTCCTGGGTGTAGGGTCTCACGTTGAAAGGAAAGTGCACAGATAGGAAACCTGTTGAAGTCACATTTGAGTAACAAAGAGAAGTAGGGGGTAGAACTCTCAGGTACTTTTTATGTAGAGTCCATATGTTACCAAGATTGTAATCATTGGAGATCATCTGAAGTGTTACATCATCATCAAATGTTTGGTGACAGACTTCCAACAGGCCTGGTTCAGGTATCTTGGAAACATCTGTTTCATCAGATGTGGTCTGCTTCAATTCTGGGAAATCTGTACTTTCAGGTCACCAGATGATGTGCAGGTCCAGTCAGGGTTCAGTGCTTACTTTAGGTGTGTCATGTTTGAGGGCCTCTAAAATTGTGCCAATTGAGTCTTAATAATGCCATTACTATGCTCGACTAAACCAAAAGACTAAGGGTGACAAGCATAGTGAAAGTGATATAAAACTGGCCAAACAGCACAGACTTGTCAAAGTATCTGGACAGTAAAATGGATTCCTCAATCACTGTGAAGTTTGAGAGGACTTCCCCAGGTAGGGATAATCTTTTCCAAAAAGACTTTAACCACAGAAGAGGCAGTAGCTTGTCCACAAGGGAAGTCTTCAGTCTAGTGTGAAACATCCAAATCATGAATAAACTTATTTATATCCATTAGATGGAGGAAGTTGTATGAAATCAATTTCCCAGACCTCGAATGGTCAATTAAGAAGTTTAAAATGTCTGGGAGCAATACAAATAGGCTTCTCTGGGTTGTATTTTGGACAAGTGAGACAAGTCAGATAGGCATCTTTTATGGCCTTGTAAGTATTTCCCCATCAATATTGATTCATGAAAACTATCATTTTGTCTGTAGGCCAATGGTTTAACACATGTATAGTGATGAGGAGTGGGAATTTTAGAGTCTCCAGTAGGACTGGGTTGTTAGTTGATCCAAGCCAAAACTTTCTCTTTTTATCAAACCTGCAGTTGTTGAACTTACAATCTCTTTCTTCCTTTTCTGGGGCTTATTGATGGGTTTCTCTAGCCAACTTTTCTAAGGTATTATTTGGGGAAAGATTCCTTGGACCATGACAGAGGTTTGGCTGCTCTTGGTCCCTTTCAGGGCAGCACTCCTTGTGAAAATATCAGCAAGGTGATTTCCCTTAACTGCGGAGTATCAAGTTTAGAATGCCCCAGAATCTTACTTATAGCTAAAGTGACAGGTAAAAGTAATGCGTCTAATAATTCCTGAACATAGAAGCCATTTTAATTTTATTTCAGATGGAAGTAAGGAAGCCACACTGCTTCTAGAACATTCCAAAATCACAAGCTACTCCAAGAGCATATCTACTATCAATATTAATATTGGCAATTTTGTCCTTGGGTAAAATACAAACCAGTGTAAGAGCATATAATTCAGCCTGTTGAGCTGAAATAGCCATAGGTATAGATGCTGCCTCAACAACATCAAAAAGAGTAGCAATAGCATACCCAGTACAATATTTGCCATTGTCATCTTTTATATAAGAACCATCAGCGAACCATGAGAAGTCAGTGTTACCCGAAGGAGTATCCTGCAGATCATCACAGGGAGTCGAGGTAATCTATCGGCATTAAGCAGTTGTGAGGGGCTTTGTCAGTGATAGAGGGGAGAAAAGTGGGGTTAAGGTTATTACGGTGTAAGAGTTATGTGAGGAGCAGTTAACAAAAGGATTTCACTAGAGGTGAAGCAGCTGGCTGGGTAATGTTGAGTGTGATGAGAATTCAGGAGAGCTTTTATTGTATGAGGTACAAATGGTTAAAGGGGATCCCACAAAGATTTTCTCAGTGGTTTAACTAAAGGACAGTGACAGTAATGGCTCTAAAGCAAGGGGGGTATCTCCATCCCACAGGGTCCATTTGCTGATTACAATATCTCAAGGGCATTTCCTTCCTGTTCAGTACAAAAGGAAAAAGAGAAATCTGATTATTGGGTTGCTCAAGGGAGGTAGATTTATTAAACTCTACCTTAAAAGCCTTAAAGTTTATGTCATCTGGCTCTTCCTATACTATGGGTCAGGCTTGTTATTCTTTAGTAAAACGTACAGAGGCTGATCTGTAAGAGAGAAATATGGAATCCAATTTTAGCAATAACCAACTAGATGGAGAAAACCTCACAGTTGATGCTTACTTCAGGGTTTTGGGAAACTTAGGACATCATGAGGTCTACGTGGATCTAGTTCTAACGATTGTCCTCATATCAGATGCCCTAAATATCAAACCTGGGTTTGGGCAAACTGCAAATTTTCTTTGATGACCTTATGTCCCTTTGAGGCTAAAAATTTAAGCAATGGATGTGGTCTTCCTGTGAGGAGCCTGAGAAGGAGAACAAAGAAGCAAATAACCTACATATTGCAACAAAGTAGAACCTCTAGGGAACTTTATATCACCCATATCAGCCTTCAGGATTTGTGAGAAATAAGGACTTTCAGTAAAACTTCGAGGCATTACTATCTAGGTGAATTGTTTTTCTTCCCAAGTGAAGCCCAAAAGGTATTAGGTAGCTTCATCAACTGGAATACTAAGGAATGCACTGCTTAAATCAGTCATAATAAAGAATTGACATCTGGTGGGAATAGATGTTGGTAGTGAATGAAGGTTAGCAACAACAGGGTGTTGAGGGATAACAATGTTGTTTATTGACCCTGAACTAACCTCCACTCTTGGCTCTTAGGTTTTCATACTGGTAAAATGGAATTGTTATGTGGGCTAGCAGTACAAGGCATAATGAAGCCTAGAAGTTTGTAATCTTCTATTATGGGCTTTATACACTGAAGGGCTTCTTTACTTATAGGGTGTTGACTGATTCTGGAGAGAGGTTTTGAGGCTTCTATTTGAATCCTGATGGGAGGTGTGCTGTGAATTTTGCCAATATCAGTTGGATATTTTGCCTATAAAGAGGGTGGTAGCAATTCAAAAGGGACAAGTGATCAGTGTTTCCAAGAGTCAGTTCTAGTATCATTAGAGACAGAACAAATAAGAAGGTCAAAAGGTCATTTAGTTCAGTTTGATGATTGCTGTTAAATTCCAGAGTTTTTCTCTCCTGTTGGGAAAAAAAAAATCTGGCATCATGCTTCTCTAAGAAGTATTAGCCTAATAAATGAGTAGGGGCAGAGGAACTAAGAAGGAAATGGTGTGTTTCTCTCAAAGGGCCTAAGTAAAATAGAATGGGTTCAGACACAGGGACCTGTTGAGGTTCATTAGAGATCCCCGCTATTTGAACTGCTTTAGTACTCTGAAGTAGGGGCTTCTTTATAGTATTGGTGTTGAGCACCAAAAATGTGGCTCCAGTGTCAATTAGGACTGGAAGAGATTCATCCCAAATCTGGAAAAATGTTTGTCCAAACCAATCTAGAGGTAGGAGAGGGAAAAGTCTCTGTAGTTCTTCAGAGTCCTGTCGTTGAAAATTGGGAGGACATTAGAAAGGCTGGTTAGAGGGCTGAAGGTGCCTAAAGCACTTAAATTTATAACAATCTCTTTCCCAATATCCTGGCTCTTTGTAATAATAGCAGAAGCTAGGAGTGTTTTGGTTTTGTTTAGTAGCCTTCATTTGTTGGTGTTGAAGATTAAGAATTTTGGCAGTCTTCTTGTGAAGTGACTCATCTAGAGTGTGAGAGAGCTGGTTTGTTGGATTAAGTAAATCTGGAATAGACATAGTTTCCCATTCCATCCTGGCCCTTTTTGCTAGAATGGATAGGTCCAAGTTCAACCCATTAATAAACATAGAGTTAAAAGCTACCCAGGTGGAATCAACATCAAAGGAAGACCAGAATTTTCTTTAAAAATAATCTAAAGTCAGTTGTAATAGTCATGATTGGATTCCTCAGATTTTTATGTGCAAGTCTAAATTTTGTTCCAATCGATAGCCCTAGGAATTGCCTAGTGAAGTCACCTAGCAAATGCCCAAGTCTGATCATATAATAAGTTAGTGGACTGGTCTACCAGTTTTAATACTAGAGACCTTTCAAGATTTTCCCAATTAATGGTTTTCACCCAGTGCTGGGCCTGACTTTAACTGGCAAGCATATGAACTAGCTGATGAAATTCAGAGAAGCCAGGTTGATAAGTTTAAATTTCTCAGGAAATATGTAAGGATCTTCAGTTACTCTGGGAAAATCTTGGACCAATGGTTCACAATTCAGCTTTAGTCCAGGGAATATTAAAAAAAAAAAAAATAGGGGTTTAGCCTCTGGATCCTCAAAATGTTTAATTTTAAAGGAATGGGTTTTATTAAGTTCATAGGAAAAGGGAGTGGGAAGAGTTTCAGAGAAAAAGAAAAGTTTGGAGAGAGAATCAGTATGGGGGAATCAAGGGTCTGGAGGAGGCATAGGTGGTATAGAAGGGTCAGAAGTAGAGGGTACCAGAGGCAGAGTCTGGTGAGGGGACAAGGGAAAGAGACAAGATGGAGCTGGAGGGGGAGCATGTGTCCAAGAAGCAAAGGAAGGAGAGTCTGAGGTTTCAAGAGCATTTTTATCTTCTAAGTGTTTGTTTGCCTCAGTTAATCTTAAAGTCTTACTTTGCAGAGAGGCAATTTTAGACTTCTGATACCATTGGGAAGCCTCAAAATAACAATTGAAAAAAGCATTCCACTCAGTTCTGGAAATTTTTGAGCCATTGTAGTCCAATTCAGTTATAAGGAAATTAACTATGGGATTTCAAAAGTTCCCCATAATGGTCACTGATATTCTGAATTGCCTTTGGTCGGGTTGGTCCATTTTATTAAAAATGTGTGTGAGGAAAGATCGCGGTTTTTAAATATTAAATTGGCTAGAGTCCCTATAGTGGGTGCACCCTCAAAATATTTAGTTACCTGGGATCTCGTTTCTCAGAAGTTTCTCTCCAGAGTAAAAGAATAATTTTTAACAGGTCAAACATCTTACAGCTTAAACAGCTCAATTCAAACAGCTTTCAAGCTAGTACCAGCCAATTCTAAGGTTAACAGTTTGGTCTTGGAGGAGCCAAACCAAAGGCTTTTTTTCACTCAGTGTCCAGAGAATAGCCTATTCCTTTGGAATAGGCTGATGGCTTAACGGTCACTATTTCAGTAAAGCAGCTTCTGTTCCCTAAGGAATGTGCTGAGGGTTTCTCAGCCAGTTTTAGCTGAAATAGTCTTATCTCAAAATCAGACCCATATGCAGAACAAGGCCTTAACCAGAAAAATTAAACTTTAAAATAAATCCCAAATAAAGTCAGGAGAGCTTCAACTGCAAAGAGGGTGTGAGCTTGGATCCTGGAAAAAGACACATCTTCAAATTCTAGGGTCAGTAAGGAAAGCAGTGAGTGACAGTTATGGGTTTCATACCCATTTGCTTACCTGCTCTTGAGCCTTCAGGGGTCTTCTGTGGTCCCCCATATGGGTCACCAAAATTTTGACCTGAAATAAGTAGACTGCCTTTTATTTCTCCAGTAAGATGGGTTTATTTGGAATCAGCAGAGAATTGCAGTTCACGGTTTGTATCCATGGTGAGTCATGTGCAAGTCCCTGCACATCAAGGAAAAGAGAACACTTTTATAGAGGAAAAAGAGGAAGTTGGGAGGGATATAGTAAACAGAGTCCATGGCTTTTCATTGGCTGAGTCTGTAATGGGAAAGAAGAGGAGTCTTTCTTCTTACTTTGGGCAGTTCTATCTTCTCAGTCATGAGAGCTCCCCCTTTTTGTCTCCCAACCCTATTTAACTGAGGTTTCACTTTATTAATTTTTTATATTTCTGCAAACCATCTCTTTGAAATTTGTCAATTTGTTCTAATTGCTACAACATACTCTTTTTCCTCTTGTTTAGACATAGACTTTTTTTTTTTTTTTTGCTGTACGCGGGCCTCTCACTTTTGTGGCCTCTCCCGTTGCGGAGCACAGGCTCCGGACACGCAGGCTCAGCGGCTATGGCTCATGGGCCCAGCCGCTTCGCGGCATGTGGGATCTTCCCGCACCGGGGCACGAACCCGTGTCCCCTGCATCGGCAGGCGGACTCTCAACCACTGCGCCACCAGGGAAGCCCTAGATATAGACTTTTTAAGTATTTCTATCCTGAACTCTTCCCCACCCAACCTGGTTCCACATGTTCTTCTTTGTTGATCACATAGCCAGCTGGTGGGGCAGAGTCAGGTAAAGGAATCTAAACTAAGGGTAAAATAAGGGAAGCAGAGCTCTCTGTGTGCCCCTATACAGGCAAAGTTGTCTCCTCTTATTGTTCCTTTTCAATATCATGCTGGAAATTCTAGCTAATGTAATTAGACATAAATAAATAATTAGATTGATTGATCGATAAATAAATAAATAAATAAATAAATGGTATACAGAATGGGAAGAAAGAACTGAAGTTGTCTTTGTTCACAGATGACGTGACTGTTAATGTAGAAAATATAAAAGAATCAACCAAAAAATCTAATATGTGATCAATAGCAAGGTTTTAGGATACAGAGTTAATATACAAAATTAATAGCTTTCTTATATACAAGCAATGAACAAATGGAATTTGAAATTAAAAATGCAATACCATTTATAAAAGCAACCAAAAAAATGAAATACTTAGGTATAAAACTAACAAAATATGTACAAGATCTACATGAGGAAAATGACAAAACTCTGCTGAATAATATGAAAGAAGAACTGAATAAATGAGGAGATATTCCATGTTCATGGTTAAAAAGACTCAATGTTGTCAAGATGTCAGTTATTTCCAAATTAACCCGTGGATTCAGTGCAATTCCAAAATCCCAGAAACTTATTTTGTGGATAAAGGCACATTGATTCTAAAGTTTATATAGAGAGAAATAACCCAGCATAGCAAGCACAATATTGAAAGAGAAGAACAAAGTTGGAGGACTGACACTACCTGACTTAAAGACTTACCATAAAGCTGTAGTAATAAAGACAATATTATATTAGCAAAATAATTAAATAGATCAACTAGATCAATGGATCAGAATAGAGAGCCCAGAAATAGTACCCCATAAATGTAAGCAGTTGATCTTTGACAAAGGAGCAAAGGCAACACAATGAAGCAAAGATAGTCTTCTCAAAAAATGGTGTTGGAACAACTGTATATTCACATGCAAAAGAATGAATCTAGACATAGACCTCATACCCGTCAGCAAAACTAACTAAAAATGAATCACACACCTAAAGGTAAAACAGAAAACTGTAAAGTTAGAAGATATCACAGAACAAAGTCTAGTGTTGGGTGTGGTAATGACTTTTTAGATACAACACTGAAGGTACAGTACATGTGAGAAATAATTGATAAGCTGGACCTCATGAAAATTTAAAACTTCTCTGTGAATGTCATTTTCAAGAGAATAAGAAGACAAACCACACACTGAAAAAAAATGTGAAAATGACACATCTTTAAAGGACTGCTCTGCAAAATAGACAAAGAACTTTTAAAACAGCCATGAGAAAACAATCTGATTTTAAAATGAGCCAAAGACCTGGGCAGATACCTCAACAAAGAAGATATACACATGGCAAGTAACCATATGAAAAGATTCTTCACATCATATGTCATCAGGAAAAAACAAATTAAAACAACAATGAGATTACGCTACGTATTTTTTCAGAATGGTCAAAATCCAGAAAACTTACAACACCAAATGCTGATGAGGTTGTAGATCAACAGGAACTCTCATTCCTTGCTGGTGGGAATGCAAAATGGTTAAGCCACTTTGGAAGACAGTTTGGCAGTTTCTTACAAAACTAAATACGGTTTTACCATACAATCCATCATTCATGCTTTTTGGTATTTACCCAAATGAGTTGAAAACATATGCATGCATAAAAACCTAAAACACATAAAAACACATGTGTGCTTTTAGCAGCTTTGTTCAAAATTGCCAAAACTTGGAAGTAACCAAAATGTTCTTCAGCAGGTGAATGGGTAAATAAACTGTGGAATCCCCAGAAAATGGAATATTATGCAGTGCTAAAAAGAAATGAGCTGTTAAGTCATGAAAAGACATGGGGGAAACAAATTAATATCAATAATTGAAAGAAGCCGATCCGAAAAGTCTACATAATATATGTTTCCAACTATATGACATGATGGAAAAGGCAAAACTATGGAGATAGTATAAAGGTCAGTGGGTAGGCAGGGTTTTGGGGTGGGGGAAGTGATAAATAGGTGGAGCACAGAGGATTCTTAATGCAGTGAAAATACTCTGTATGATAAATACATGTCATTGTATATTTGTCTAACCTCATAAAATATCCAACACCAAGAGTAAACCATTATGTAAATTATGGACTTTTGGTGAGTATGATGTGTTGATGTAGATACATCAGTTGTAACAAATGTGCCGCTCTTTTGGGGATATTGATAATGGGTCACTCTATGCACATGTGGGACAGGATATATTGGAAATCTCTGTACCTTCCTCTCAGTATTGCAGTGAACCTGACACTGCTTTTTTTTAAAAATATGGTTTTAATTAAAAAGTAACAGTTGGGTACATTTGTGTAGATTTATTTCTGGACTCTTTATTCTGTTCCACTGATCTGTGTATCTGTCCCTTCACCAGTACCACACAGTCTTCATTACTGTAGCTATAAATTGACTTGAAATCAGGTAGACTGATTCCTCCTACTTTACTTTTCTTTTTTAAAATTGTTTCAGCTCTTTGAGTTCCTTTGCCTTTCCATATAAAATTTAGGATAATATTGTCTATATCTATAAAAACTATTTCTGGAATGTTGTTAGGAATTGCATTACACCTGTATATCCCACTGTATATATGTACTGAATCTTCTTTATCCATTCATCTATCGGTGGACATTTAGGTTGCTTCCATGTTCTGGCTATGTGAGAGTGCTGCAGTGAACATTGGAGTGCATGTGCCTTTTTGAATTATGGTTTTCTTAGGGTATATGCCCAGTAGTGGGATTGCTGGGTCATATGATAGTTCTATTTTTAATTTTTTTTTTCCTACCTTTATTGGCCAGCAGGCTACTTGAGGGGGATGAAGCAGGAGGAGAGGGTCGCCCCAGTGCCGGGCCGGCTGTGCTTCATGGGCTTGTAAGTGATGGAGAACTCACCTAGGTAGTGGCTGGTCATCTCAGGCTTGATTTCCACCTGGCTGAAGGTCTTGCCATGGTAGCCGCTCACCATGCTGCCCACCATCTAGGTCAGGATGATCATGTCGCGCAGGTGCGTCTTCACCAACTCAGGCTTCTCCATGGGTGGCACCTCCTTCCTGGCCTTGTGCAGCCACTTCAGCAGCGAGTGCTGCTTCCTCTGGAGGCCGCGGTTTAGCCGCTGCCGCTGCCTCACACTGTACGGCTGCATCAGCTGCTCACGGGACATGTCCGGCAGCTGGTTGAGGTTCATGCAGTGGTAGGTGAGCTTGAGGAAGGTCCACTTCTTCTTCTGCTCCACTTCCGCCATCTTGTTGGCTCTTCAGAAAACTAGTTTTAGTTTTTTGAGGAGCCTCCATACTGTTCTCCATAGTGGCTGTATCAATTTACATATTACTCAGCCATAAAAAGTAACAAAATAGGGTCATTTATAGAGACGTGGATGGACCTAGAGTCTGTCATACAGAGTGAAGTAAGTCAGAAAGAGAAAAACAAATATCAAATATTAATGCATATATGTGGAATCTAGAAAAACAGTACAGATGAACCTACTTGCAGGGCAAGAATAGACACAGATGTAGAGAATGGATGTGTGGACACGGAAGAGGGAAGCGGGGATGAATTGGGAGACTGGGATTGACATATATAGGCTACCATGTGTAAAACAGAGAGCTAGTGGGAACCTGCTGTATAGCAGAGGGAGCTCAGCTCGTTGTTCTGCGATGACCTAGATGGATGGGATGGGGGGCGGATGGGAGGGAGGTCCAAGAGGGAGGGGATATAGGTATACATATAGCTGATTCACTTCATTGTACATCAGAAACTAACACAACATTGTAAAGCAATTATACCCCAATTAAAAAAAAAATGAACGACACCTCTGGAAAAATAAAAAACAACCCTGTGTATCAATTTTAGATGAACTTCAAAAATTAGTCTCCAAAGCAATCAGTATCTATTATTATGACCTTTAGAACAGTGTTAAAATCTTACTTGACTTTTTATTAAGGTAATGTGTGTCTGTTTCATTAAATTATAAACTAATTCAGGAGAGGTGATCTTTCAATATCCATGCATATGTTTCTAAGGTCTAGCTTGTTGGTGTGCAAGAGAAGATATTCAGTAAATCTTTACTTTAAAAATTGCATTAGAATTATTAACTTTAGCAAGTTACATTACACTCTCAACATTTATTTTCCAATGCATTACTCAGTATTCAAAATAAAGCCATCCTTTTAAGTCTTGATTCATTCCTCTTTCCTCCATTATGATACCCTTTCATGTATTACTTTTGGTAGTTTAGAAAATACTTCCATTTGTCTGATAGTTAATTTCATGAGCACATCAAAACTTATTTTAAATTTTGTCTTTTTATATGTAGGCTTTGAGAGAAATTGTTGGTTAATATCTAGGAATTTATGTCTACAAATTTATGTTAACAGATCAGTTATTTACAAGGGACAACTGGAGATTAAATCAATTGGATTTTTTTCTCTCTGTTGTCTGTGTAAAGCCTAAGATTACAATGCACTCTTCAACATTCATTTTTCTCCTTACCTTTTTCAAGTCAATTCTACTTTTGTAAAGCTGTGTTAGCCATTTATGTTTTTTTGTTGTTTTCCACCAGTTCTAAAACAACCCATGGACCATACAAAAATAATGGTGCTCTATTATATTTTTTATTGTGGGTTACATATTACCATAGGCAACTTTTCTTGCTATTAATAATATTCCTCTCCTCTATTTTCATATATTGTGCATTCTTCTAGATCTTATGTAAATTCTTTACTGATCAAACATACCTGATAAAGTCTCTTCTGTTTATGCATAATATTCAATCCAGTGAATCATTTAAAGGGGAATTAAGTCTGCAATTTCTCGACGGTGCTTTTATTGCCATTTAACTGTTACTTAAATATTGCCTTTTTTTTTTTTTTTACTTCTATTCGTATACTTTGCTTTTCCTCCCAGCTGTAGATTCCTGGAAATCTACAGTATGTAGTATATTATAAATACATAATTATTATTTGATTTGAATAATATGTATACTCCAAGAGCACAATAAATGGTCACTTGCAACCCCAAGGCTGTGCCTTAAAAGCCTTTAGCAGTATCTTTCTTTTATTCTTATCTTGAGAATATTGACCAAATAATTGTTCAGGGTATTTTTATTGCAGTGAATATTCACATGGTCAGATAATATGATGGTTAAGGGTTTAACTCTCTGGTCAGATGGTTTCCATTCAAATTTTTGCTACATTTTTCTTATTACTCCTGTGACTGTCAGTTAATTGTTTAACCTTTCTAATATATATTCATAATAAAGATAGTAAAATTATTTTATTGTAATAAAATTGTATAGTACATGTTGTGATTAAAATAAGTATCAAATTTTTCTTTGATCAAATTTCAGTAAATATCATGCATTTTTGAGAAATGTATGTTTACTTCATTGCTATGAGGATGAAATGAAGACACTGTTATGAGAATGAAGTGAGGCTATGTATGCAAAGCACTTGGTATGTGCTTGTAGTATAGTAAGTATATGATAAATGTTACTTTTTTAATAATTTTATTTTATTTATTTATTTTTGGCTGCATTGGGTCTTTGTTTCTGTGCACAGACTTTCTCTAGTTGCGGTGAGCTGGGGCTACTCTTTGTTGTGGTGCATAGGCTTCTCATTGCGGTGGCTTCTTTTGTTGCAGAGAACAGGCTCTAAGCACGCAGGCTCAGTAGTTATGGCACATGGGCTTAGTTGCTCCGCGGCATATGGGATCTTCCCAGACCAGGGCTCGAACCCATGTCCCCTGCATTGGCAGGCAGATTCTTAACCACTGTGCCACTAGGGACGTCCTAGATGCTACTTTTTATTAGTAGTATATCTTTAAAGTGAATGCTTTTTTTCTATTCACAAGTTACATTGTACAAAAGACTGCAATTATTTGGGAGAATGTTACCATTTACTTCAGATTATTATGTTTACTATGTGACTATTTTAGAAGAACAGGGTTATAGCACCTGAAACTTTTGAAGGCAGATGATGAAAACCTCAATTTTGAGATTTTTTTCCTCTAAAAATGCATGTTTTGTATTCTTATAAAGAATATTTAATATACTTTCAATAATGTGTGATATTAATATTTCAACTGTTGAATTTGTCCATTTTTTCCCCAACAACATTCTGCCTACATTTCTAGAGCACATGTTCAATTTTAATAAATCCTGATTCTTTGGAAGATTGTTACATTCATTATAACCCTTCTATACTAATTTTTATCACTAATGCTGCCTCTATGCTCTGGTAAAAAATAATCTGATTCTCTTTGATGAAATTTCAGTAAAGATTTTGTGCTTCTGTACAGTGAATCTCACTGGTTTCCATTTATCTCCTGGGCATAATTTTAGTTAGAGGGCGAGCCTTAGGGAAAGAGCTTTGAAAGATCCGTTAAAGAAAAATTGTCTTTCTGCCTTGGCTACTGTCAGATCATCTTTGGTCTAATTCTAATGAAATTGATACTCATTTATTTCTGAAGGTTGTGTGAGAATTTACATCATGGCTGTTCTAGCTTAATCTTCTTGTTTGCCATCCCTCCAGGTTTGTAGGAGTCCCAAGTGATTTCAGAAAATTGAAATAGTGAAATAATACCAATTGAAAAAATGATTGCTACTTATAGAGTAGTCATCTGTGGAGTTCAAACTCATTAATCTAAATCACCTCCCTTTGAGAGAACAGAAAGCATGTATGACAAACCACCTGAGAGGTCAGATTGAAAAAAAAAGAATGAAAGAATGAAAGAGAAAAAGAAAAACAGTAAGGTAGTATTAAAGAACTCCAAGGTTACATAATAAATCAATGGGGAGTTAGAAAATTTATTAAACTTCTAGTTTGCTTCACAGGGGATAGTGATACTTCTCAAAGCCACATACAGTTATTTTGGTTTAGAATGCCCTAACTAATCCAGAGTTTAAAATCTCAGAAATTAGACAAGTAATACTTATATACAGAAAAAAATTCTAGTAAGAACAAATTTTAAAGCCTTTTCCCCATTGCACTATAAACTCTTCAGTTACAGCTGAAATAATTCATTCCAAGAATATAATCGGGCTCTGTGTGATTTTAGCCCTTTTATTCTTTGTTCATATGTTATTTGAAGTTTTAGAGAGATAGGTATTGAGAATGGATGTCATTTGTTACTGTAGCAGCTGTGACCATTTGGATGGAAGGAAAGGCATTTGTCAAAACATATGTATTTCTAACTTGGCAGGTGATTCCTTAATGATAGCAATGGAGCCTCATAGCATACTGGGAAAATGACGATAATATCATTGTCTACAATGTTTTATATAAACATCCCATAAAAATACAGGAACATATATGTGGAGATGCTTATGGAATCTAAAAAAAAATTTACTGTCAGATTTCTTGGCCATAGAACTAAGAGCATAAAGAAGGTTCTTGGGAATTAAGTAACCTGATTAAGGAAACGTAACTACTTTGCTGGGGAAATTCATCGTCTGATACAAATGTAATGTAAGGTTAATATCCGGTGCACAGATTTCCATGAAAGAACAAACTACTCTAAATAAAAGAGGGATGAGGAATTTTAAGTGTCTTAAAGGGTGAGATAACATTTACTAGGAAATGGCTCAGAAATGTCCTTATTACTGGCAAGTTCAAGACAAGACTTAAAAAAACCAACAATGTCCAAAGTGAGTTTTTTGTTTCTTACGTTTTTGTTTGTTTTTTTTAGGATTGTTTACTGTATTGTATGTCTAATGTAAAACTTCTCCAAAGATAATAGAAAAAATTTAGTTAAATCCTCTTAACCATTTATGGTTTCTTTAAAAATTAGAAAAGGCTTTGAATTTTGTGTCCAGTGGGGCACACTGTAATGTAAGACCCAAAGAATGAAGGAGATATAGAGGAGATACATTTTTATATTAGAATGTTTCAAGAAATATAAAGGCACTTTAAAGGAGACACTTTATGCTGTAATATCCTTTTACTAGTAAAGCTATTATGTTTCTGATTTAATTTTAATTATAGAATGACTACATTTGAAATATTCTCAATTTTGCTGCCTGAACCCCAGCTGCCTTTTTAAATTTCCACTTATAAATCAAATGTAACAATGGTAGAGTTGAAAATATTCTAAGAAATAAAATATTTTAACTTTTTTAAACCATTCTGATGCCAGGTTATAATTATAGAAGTTAAAAAAAAAGTTTTATGTGGCAGGGCTAAAGTGCATTAATATCTTCATGAGGTTAATTAAAGGAGATTGCTAAAAAATGGAAGGTTTTTTTTTTTGTTTGTTTGTTTTTGCGGTACGCGGAGCACAGGCCCCGGACGCGCAGGCTCAGCGGCCATGGTTCACGGGCTCAGCCGCTCCGCGGCATGTGGGATCCTCCCGGACCGGGGCACGAACCCGTGTCGCCTGCATCGGCAGGTGAACTCTCAACCACTGCTACACCAGGGGAGCCCAAAACTTGAAGTATTTAGTGAATGAAAATGACTGTTCTTGTGTGGGGGGAAAAGGGGTGTATATAAAATCTATGTATGTATCATAGCAGCGGTCCCCAACCTTTTTGGCACCAGGGACTGGTTTCGTGGAAGACAATTTTTCCACAGATGGGGGGTGGGGGCGGGGGATGGCTCAGGTGGTAATGTGAGCGATGGGGAGCAGCAGATGAAGCTTCGCTTGCTTGCCTGCCGCTTACGTCCTGCTGTGCCGCCCAGTCCCCAACAGGCCCCAGACCGATACTGGTCCGTGGCCCAGGAGTTGGGGACCCCTGTATTATAGATATTATTTATTTTTGTATTTATTTATTTAAATTAATTGTCACATCCCACATTCTGTCTAATTAACTTAAGTGGAAGTTAATATGACAAATATTTATATTGTTGGTGATTGGAAACTAAAGTTGTTTGTTTTTCAAGTATTCATTTACTTAAAGTAATACGTAGCAATGACTACTGAAGTTAAATGTTGTCCTCTGAAAAGCAATATTGTAAATATTGGCTTTGTGTTTCTTAGATCTAGACAATTTTAGAGAAAACTATGAAGGATGGAGAAGTTAAAATATATGTATGTATAATCTTAGTATTTTCCTTATTTCATTGTTAAGGAAGAGAGAGAAATGGGAAGCACATTTAAGATTGGAAGAGCAAATCCTTCTGACAGGTGCATGGATTTCATGGAGTGTACAGGGTGTTCAAACTCTTTTGCTCTGTTGGTGGCTGCCAGAGAGCTGTGCTTTTTTGGTTTCTTTATAGAATTAAACAGTATCACTCAGCTGGATAATACTTAACTGCCAGGATAGTGCTTTTTATGGCACATTGTTTTTTTCTTCCCTTTACAGCTTTCTTAATTCTAAATTTGTTTGCATACAAGTAGTTGAGAAAGATTTTTTAAAATATTGAACTCTAGAAATCAAAAACTCAGTATTTCCAATTTCAACTTGACCATAGACTCCTGACTTTTTGTCTCAGGACACTCTGTTTTTCTGCTCTTTTTTTTGTTTTTTTTGATGTCACAATAACACCTGTTATAGATAATGTAGCTAAGGTATGAAGACGTGAAGGGTCATATTAGTCATAATTTTAGCAAATAAAGTAGTCTCAAATATTTTTTGTGTTAATGCCAGCCTTCTTGATCTGTAGCTGGAAGATAATACATGCTGACCCAAAAAAGAAGGACTCTAGCCCCTTCTTCCACTTTAACCATAGATGCTCCACTTGGATTGGTTTTTATATCAAGTTTCTCAGTAAGCTTTTAGATGATAAAATGTCTTGTAAATTAAAAACAAATGTTGAAAATCAAAGTACTAAGGCAAAAGGCTATTATGTCCTATAATGTTTAAAGGTCCAGCCTCAAGAACCAGACTCCTTAGGTCCTAATCTTGGTTCAGTCACTAAAATGAGATAATAACAGTACTAACTAGTTCATAGAGTTGCTTTGAGAATTAAATGCATTAATACCATGTAGAACACTTAGAATAATGCCCAGTACATTAATAAATTGATAAAACTTGATAACATTAATATTTTATTGTCATTACTGCTGTATTTTTATCATTATGCTCTTCAGCCATTAACATATCTCTTCTTATATTACTTTGGAGTAGATGTCTAATTCCTTTCATTAAATTGTGGGCTGCATGAAGAGTGAAGGTAGTATTTAGAGCTGTTCACAGTTATTCTGGTTGTCCTTTGAGGTAGCTGGAAAGACTGAACATTGCTGCGCATATAAATAGTTAGGAACTACCATGTAACTTCTTTGGTCAAGGAAATATGAATGGAACTATGTATATCACTTTCGGGTAGAAGCTTTAATAACCAATTCACAATGTCCTGAGTCCCCTCTCTGTGTCTTGATGATTATGGAACCAAGTGTTAAAATGAAGTCTTCATTAGCCTTAGTAGCTGTAATGAACAGAAACCTTATCACTGTCCTGTATTTAACTTGCATCCAAAGCAATAAGTACCTTTGTATTGCTTTAAACTCCTGAGAACTTGGAGTTAGTTTACTATCATAGCATAAATTAACCTATTGTGACTTATACAGGAGCAAAGTACTGGTATTCCTTCCCTTTTTCCCTCATCTCACTCAACAGAACAGTATCTTGTCAAATAAATGAAAGAAAATAACTTTATCGAAATAGATTTTCATCCTTGTGAAAACATGTGAATTCCACACTCTACTAACTTCAATCAAAGGATTATTTGCACTTTGTGTTTGACATTTTAATATCAGTTGACTGTTGCCTAATCCTGCTTCTTTCATTTCATCTCATCATGAATCTACCTCATAGAGCTACTTTCAATGGGAAATTTATAGAGAATTTCAGTGTTTCTCTATAAAACCACATTTTGACAATTATTTTCCTGGAAATGACAATGAAAGAAAACAATTATTTAACTGATATTATGAAAATATTCTGTTTTCTTGGTATAAGTTACAGAAAGTTGGGAACATTTTGTCCAAAAAAGATGTAGTTTCACCTTTTAAAAGTACTAAATTGGGCTTCTCTGGTGGCGCAGTGGTTGGGAGTCAGCCTGCTGATGCAGGGGACACGAGTTCGTGCCCCGGTCCGGGAAGATCCCACATGCCACAGAGCGGCTGCGCCCGTGAGCCATGGCCGCTGAGCCTGCGCATCCGGAGCCTGGGCTCCGCAACGGGAGAAGCCACAACAGTGAGAGGCCCGCGTACCGCAAAAAAAAAAAAAAAAAAAAAAAAAGTACTAAATTAAGATTTCAGAAAATATTAGGGGTTAGGGAATTCAATAGAAATGATGGGGGAGGGGGTATTGAAAGCTCTGAGAAAGAAGAAAGACTTTGAGAAAAGACATTGGTTTCCAGAAAATTTATTGATACAGCTTTCTAAAACCTTACAGGTTTTCTGCCTGTCTGCACACACAGGAGATGAATACATGCCGCTTGCTTGAAAGTATGTTGGAGAGAAGGTTGCAGAGGAAACAGAACACCTATTATGAAGTGCATATTTTTTTCTGAAGGTATTTGAAGGGTAGGTAATATATCTTCTGTGCTATCAGCTAATATTTTAATGGACTTTGTATTTTCAAGTTCTCCCTTAGATTATGATCTCCCTGAATACAAAGTATGCATTTTGTCACTGGATAGCCAGTGACTGGTTGTATTAGTCTGCTCTTGCATTCTGATTTGGGCAAGCATATTCCTAGCAGTTGGTCTGCACAAGAACAAAAGAGAACAAAAGAGACCTGGCTAGAGAGTAGACTGAAGAGGCTCTAAGCTACTTATGTACTCCTGGTGTATATTGAACTTGTGTACATAGACCTAGGAGACTCAAAAGGGTCCAATAAAAAGTAAAAACCAAGACAGAGCTGTAAATAACCTGAACATTGAATGTTCTTCCCCACCCACATGCACAATATGTAAGTCTTGCTGGCTCCAGGCATTTAAACACAATCTCTGTCCATCACTGAGTGACTACTAATATGGACATAAAGGTCAATTCCTGAGAAGCTATGCTTACAAATTAGAGCAAGAATAACAGCAAAAAAGCCAAAATGAAGTAAAACAAAACAAAAATAAACTAAAACCAAACAAACAAAAAATAACAGCACAGTTTTCAATGGTCTCATACTGTAGTAGAAAAAGATATTATAGATTTAGATCAGGCAAGTTATAAAACACGGAAACGAACAGTTTTTTGAAGATTAGAAGTAAAAACAACAACCTTTAAAAAAACCTCAAAATCCAGAGTTGCTACAAAAATTACCTGAAATTTCCAGTTTTCATTTTAAAAATTATAAGACTTATAAAGAAAATGGAATTTGTGACCTATATTCAGGTTAAAAACAGTCAATAACAACTATTTTTTAATATCCCGAGATGTAGGATTTAGCATACTCCAAAGGACCTATGATAAATATGAATAAAGAAGTAAATGAAATTGTATTTAACAAATTTAAAGAAAGTATGACAATAATGAATCAACTAAGAGAGGTTCTCAATAAAGATATGTAAATTATTAAAAAGAACTAAATGATAATTCTGGAATTGAAGAGTTGCAATAATTTAAATAAATATTTCACTGAAGAATCTCAATAGCAGATTGAAAATGGCAGAAAAAGAAGTAGAAATGATATCATCTAATAAACAGAGAGAACAAAGGTTGAAGAAAAAAGAAAAGAGCCTCAGAGACATACAGGAAAAGATCAGGTACACCAATATAAGTATAATTGGAGTTCTCAAAGACGATGAGAAGGAGAAAGGGACTGAAATAGTATTTGAAAAAATAATGACTGAAAACTTCTAAATTCGATGAAAAATATTAATCTACAGATCCAAGAATCTAAACCAATTCCAAACAGAATGACCACAAAGAGATCAACACCAAGAGACATCATAGACTTGAAAACCAAAGACAAAGAAAATATCTTGAGAGGAGTAATAGAAAAACAAATCATCATGTATAAGGAGTATCTATGTGGTTAATGACTACCGTCTCATCAGAAACATTGTCAGAATGTAATGAAATAATGTACAGTATTCAAGGGGCTGAGAAAAAATTCATCCAAGAATTCTGTATCTAGCAAAATTATACTTCAAAAATGAAGCTGAAATAAAAATATCTGAGGTAAACAAAGAATGAAAGAACTTGGTGCTAGAAAATTTTTTCCAAAAAAATTCTAAAAGAAGTCCTTTAGGCTAAAAGGAAATGCCACTAGATGCTAACTCAAATTCACAGGAAGAATTCTGTTTACCTTCTGTTTCTTCTGAAGAACCATTCACTGACCTACTCTAAAAATGGTTGATGTGGGCTTTTCTATCCTCTTCTCACTGATTAACTTACATCCATCAGTCTATCCTGTATCTCTGTCTCAGTGACTAGCTCAGGGATATACAGAAAACTTAATCAGGGCCAATGAGTTCAGAGAGAACACTGTTTCTAAGAAAGAAACACTTTCTCTTTGTTCTATAAAAGCTAGAAAAGACTATCTCTCTGACCATCTCTCTTTTTATGAGAATGTGAGACTTACAGCTGCCACTACAATTTATAAACCTGAACGATTCTAGGGGAGGGCACCATATGGAAAATTAGGGATAAAACACCATGAAAGCAAAGAGGAGTTATGGGGCAAAATCAAGTCCTTGGTAATATAATTTCAACCACTATGTCAAGCCTCACTTACTTTTGCATTTTTTTTAATACACTTTATCTCCAGAGTAGTTTTATGTTCACAACAAAACTGATCAGAAAGTACAGAGAGTTCCTTTATATCTCCTACGCACACACAACCTCTTCCACTAACATCCCACACACCAGAGTGGTACATTTGTCACAACTGATAATGAATCTACATTGACTCATCATTATTACTCAAAATTTGTATTAAAGTTCACTTGGTATTGTACGTTTTGTGAGTTTGGACAAATGTGTAATGGCATATATCCACCATTATAGTATCATGTAGAATAGTACGGCTGTCCTAAAAATCCTCTGTGTGTTGCCTATTCATTCCTCCCTCTCTGGCAATCACTGATCTTTTTTACTGTCTCTGTAGTTTTGCCTTTTCCAGAATGTCATATAATTGAAATCATACCGTATGCAGCCTTTTCATATTGGCTTCTTAAACCTAGTAATATGCATTTAAGTTTCCCTCATGTCTTTTCATGGCTTGACAGCTCATTTCATTTTAGCAATGAATGACATTTTATTGTCTGCATATTCTACTGTGTATCTATCCATTCACCTACCGAAGGACATCATGGTTGCTTCCAAGTTTGGGGAATTATGAGTAAAGCTGCTGCAAACATCTGTGTGCAGGGTTTTGTGTAGCCATTCATTTTCAATTTACTTAAGTAAATACCAAGGAGCACAATTGCTGGATTATATGCTTTAAGAGTATGTTTTGTTTTATAAGAAACTGCCTAACTGTCTTCCAAAGTGGCTGTACCATTTTGCAGTCCCACCAACAATGAATTACAGTACCTGTTACTCCACAACCTCACCAGCATTTGGTGTTATGAGTGTTTTTGGATTTTGGCCATTCTAATAGGCCTGTAGTGGTATCTTACTGTTTTTTTAATTCTCTGATGGCACATGATATGGAACATCTTTTTATATGGTTACTCGGCATGTGTATATCTTCTTTGTTAAAGTGTCTGTTTACTTCCTTTGTCCATTTTGAAATTGGGTTTTTATTTTCTTATTGTTGAGTTTTAAGACTTCTTTGTTTATTTTGGGTAACAGTTCTTTATTAAATACATATTTGCAGGTAGTTTCTCCCAGTCTGTGCCTTGTCTTCTCATTCTCTTGACCTCTGCACTTTTTAATTATGTGATCAAATATATCCCCCTCAATTTATGATTATGATATTTAAAAAGTCCAACTAATAGAATATTTTTCAAAAAAAATAATTGCATGGTGGCATAACCATACAGAAAAGAATTATTTCAAATTACTGTGAAACAATGCATTTTGACTATATATCTCTAGTGAGATATAGGCTAAGTATATAAACGAGAGAGATGACTCTTAAGCCACATTCAGTAGGATTGTTAGTTGCAGTAATATAAGTATTTTTATTTTGAATCTAATTTTTGTATATGTAAAGAAATTAGTCAACATGTTAATATTATTAGGACTAAAATTTTAATGTAGGAAAAAAGAGATACAAATATAAAATCAGCCAGGTCAAGTAAAACTCTGTAATCTTGAATTTGAATTTGTATTGTAAGTATGTACTTATAGTTCATATTTTTTTTTCAGAAAAATAAGTATTCCCTAGTTCTAAACACTAAAAAGAGCAAGAATCATTAGCAGCCCAGTGACAATGAACATCCATTTGTGGTTGCTAAATACAATTTACCACTAGAGGAACCAGGACTCCATGGAGAAATGACTTATTCTAGGTCTAGAGTAAGATATGGATGTACAAGATGATTCTACAACATCTTTTCCAAGGAATTTGTCAAAGACTAATGTGATCATGTGAAAAGGGCACATGAGTCAATCTGAAGAAGCTCTCATTGCCATATGAGAAGACAATCTGAGCATCAAAAAGAGACTATAATTTCTTACAACAAAAACTAATTCATGAACTCATAGTAATGTTCTAAAAATTTTTTAAATTGATTAGTCACCATTGAAGGTTGTTGGGACAACAGTCATTTTCTTTGAAAATTAAAAGTAAATGGAAATAATAATCTTTATATGAATTAAAAAGGCAAGGCATTTTTTTCAGAAGCCAGTCCACATATAGTTAAGAATAGTTCAGAAAGATTAAGGGTCTTCAAGCTTTACTGAAGATTGCCCAGTCAGCATAAGGTGGATATTTAAGCCTTGAAAAAAAATTTCAAAATGTGGTCTACATTAAAATTCAGTGGTGAAAGGAGATGGGTGTCTAATGTATTTAATAGAAAGTAGATTTTACTGAATCTAAGAACATTAATGCTTATTTATTTTTCATTCCTGATATTGGTTATTATACCTTCTCTTGATTTCTTTTCAGTCTTGCCAAGGATTTGATGTCATTTTATTAGTCTTTTCAAAGAACCAGTGTTTCCTTTGTTCCACTCAATTTGTCTGTTATTTCATTAATGTCTGTGCTCATTTTTTATTAGTTTTTCATTCTTCTTTTTTAAATTTAATTTAATGTTCCTTTTGTAACTTTTGATATGAGTGCATGGATAATTTATTTTTATTTTTTCAGTATTTTTCTAATGTGTACTTTGAAGTCTGTGTATCCCCTTCAAAGCATGGCTTTAGCTGCATCCCACAAATTTTGATATGTAGTTTTTCAATTATAATTAAGTTCAGAACATTGACAAATATTATCTAATCTTGTTAAATAGTTCTCTGACTTACTGATTATTTAAAGAGATACAATTTTTAAAAACTAAGTATTTTTAATTACCTTTTTTGATTTATAGTTTAATTCTATTGTGGTCAAAATTCTATTCTTTATGATTTTCATCCTTAAAAATTGTTAAAATTCACATCATAGACCAACATATTGTCTGTTTTGGTAAATGTTCCATGTGTACTTGAAAAGAATAAATGTTAGTTTTTAGGTGTCATATTTCACATATGTCAGTTAGCTAAATTTGTTTGTCATATTTGCTCTGTTCTAGACACTTTTTGTTGCTGTTGGTTTGTTACTGTCATTCACTGAGAGAGGGGTGTGAGACTTTCTCACTGCATGATTGTGAATGTTTTATTTCTCCTTTTACTTCAGTCAAGCTTTTATCTCTTTTGAGGGATTACTATTAAATGCACTTGAACTGAGTATGTATTCTGATGTTCCTGGTTGGAGTGTTCTACAAATGTCAATCAGTTCAAACTCGTTTAAGTCTTCTATATCCTTACTGATTTTCTGTCTCCTTGTTTTATCATATAATGAGTAATGAGTAGTGAAATCTCTGATTACAAAAGGTGCATTTTCTCTTTTCCCTCAATTTAGCAGTTTTTGCTTCATGCATTTTTTTAAAAAATATATTTATTTATTTTAGTTTTGGTTGCATTGGGTCTTCATTGCTACGCGCGGGCCTTCTCTAGTTGCGTTGAGCAGGGGCTACTCTTCGTTGTGGTGCACGGGCCTCCCATTGCGGTGCATGGGCCTCCCATTGCAGTGGTGGCTTCTTTGTTGCAGAGCATGGGCACTAGACCCGTGGGCTTCAGTAATTGTGGCACACGGGCTCAGTGGCTTGTGGGCTCTAGAGCACAGGCTCAGTAGCTGGGCTCTAGAGCACAGGCTCAGTAGCTGTGGTGCACGGGCTTAGCTGCTCCGCGGCATGTGGCATCTTCCCGGACCAGGGTTTGAACCTGTGTCCCCTGCATCGGCAGGTGGACTCTCAACCACTGTGCTACCAGGGAAGTCCATACTTCATGCATTTTGAAATTTAGGATCATTATGGCCTCCAGATGAACTAGCCCCTTTTATCATATGAAAGGATCGTTTTTATTCTTGGTAAAATTCTTTTGTCTGAAATCTACTTTGTCTGAAATTAATACAGCTAATCAGCTTTCTTTTAGCTAGTGTTGTCTTGGTATATCTTCTTTTATCCTTTTACTTAGAGCCTATTTGTGTTTTTATATTTAAAGTGTGTTTTCTGTAGGTAGTAAATAGTTGGGTCTTGCACTTTTCTCCATTCTCTCTCTGACTTTTAATTGGGTGTGTTTAAAGAAGATGTGGTACATATATACAATGGAATATTACTCAGCCATAAAAAGGAACGAAATGGGGTCATTTGTAGAGACGTGGCTGGACCTAGAGACTGTCATACAGAGTGAAGTAAGTCAGAAAGAGAAAAACAAATATCATATGTTAACGCATATATGTGGAATCTAGAAAAATGGTACAGATGAACCAGTTTGCAAGGCAGAAATAGACACAGATGTAATTGGAAGTGTTTAAGTCATTTCTTTTCCATGTGATTACTGATATGGTCAGATTTAAGTCTATTATCTTGCTATTAGTTTTCTGTCTCATATATTCTTTGCTCTCTTTTACCACTTTTTGTGCTTTCTTTTGAATTAAGTATTTTCTACAATTTTTACTACCCCCTCCTTTATGACTTATTAGTTACAAATTTCGTTTTGTTATTTTAGTGGTCTTAGGGTTTAGAGTAGTTATGTTTAAATTATCACAGTCTACTTTCAATTGATATTATAACATTTCACATATAGAATAAGAATTGCCCGGCCTTTATGTTATTATTTCCATACACTGTGCATTTAATATTATAAACCCACACTACATTGATGTTATTTTTAAAGAGACAATTATATTTTCAAAGAGATTTATATAATAATAAAGCATTTCTTACATATTTGTCCATGTCATTACCATTTCTAATACTCTTTGTTCCTTTTTGTAGATTCATACCTTCATTTAGTATCACTTTTTTCTACCTGAAGGATTTACTTTAATATCTTTTGTACTGTGGGCTGCAGGAGATTAAATATTTTACATTTCATATGTCTAAAAAAGTCCTAATTTGCCTTCATTTTTTAAAAATATTTCACACTTTGTATAGAATTCTGGGTTGACATTTTTTCAATAGTTTAAGTGTTGTTCCACTATATCCTTCTTTTGCATTTTGTTTCCCAATGGAAAAGCTGCTGTCAATCTTATCTGTATTCTTCTTCCTATAAATATCTTTTTCACCGGTGTCTTTAGGATATTTTCCTGCATTCCTGGTTTTGAGCAATTTGATTACGATGTTCCTTGGCACTGTTTCCTTTATGCTTCTTTTGCTTGAGGTTTCTTTTATTCTTGGACCTTTGCTTCATAGTTTTTATGAAATTCGAATAATTTTCCAGTTTTGTTTTTTAAAAGTAGGCCACTTAAAGTCGTACTACAGGTCAATGATGCTCTTTACATTTTTAAAGTTCTTTTCTCCTCTCTGTGTTTTGTTTTGGATTGTGCATTGCTATGACAAATTCAATTCAAATTTAATAATATCTTCTTCTGTAATGTCTAATCTGCCATTAATTCTATCTACTGTAGTTTTTTTATCACAGCCAGTTTAGATTTCATACTGGAATTTTGATTTGAGTATACCTTCCATTTCTGTAATTATCTTTTTGAACATAGCCCGCATATAGTTACAGCTCTTTCAGTATCTTTGACTGCTAATTCTAAAACCTGTGTCACTTATGAATCACTTTCTATTAACTTGCTTTTCTTTTCTTCATTTTCTTGCTTCTTTTCATGCCTGATAATTTTTCACTGGAAGCCAGATATTGTGAATCTTACCTTGTTATATGCCTGATATTTTGTATTCCTGTGAATCCTCTTGAGCCTTATTCTAGAATGCAGTTAAGTAAACTTGGATATGGTTTGATGCTTTGAGTTCTTGCTTTTAATATCAGTTGGACAGCACCATAGCAGTGCTTATTTTAGGGCTAATTTTTCTCTAAATTTTTTTCTATGTCTGAATTCTCCACTTAATGCCACATGAATTATGAGGTCTCCAGTCAGACTGGTGGAAACCAGCTCTATTCCTGACCCTGTGTGAGTGCCAGCTAGGCACTTTTACTTATAAATCCTTGTGAGTGTGTCCTTTTGTTTGTCTTTGGGTAGTTCAACCAGCATGTCCTAATCAGTAATAATACTCTAAATGATCCTCTGTAGATCTCCATTTTTTTTTTTCTCTGAATATCGTCCTCCTTTCCAGTAGTCTGCTCTACAAATTCTATCTGCCTTGGTTTTTCCAAGTTCTCCGCTCTATTTTCTTGGCACAAGGAGTTGCCAGAGAACCCACTCCTTGTAGTCTGGAAACCCTTTCAAGTCTGTAACCTGGAGAGTTATAGGGTTCACCTAAATATTTTCTTGCCTTTAGAGGCAATTTTCCTTCATTGCCTGAAGTCTAGTTTCTTGAAAACTATTGATTTAGGTGTATTTTCCAGAGTTTGGCTGGAACAGGAAAAATTACCAGGAGGGAAAAATTTGGTTCTTGCTATTCCATCTTGGTCAGAAGTGAAAGACCTTACTCGTTTAATTCTTAATTTTCTTAATGTATATTTTAGTTCTGGCAGTTTTACTTAATTCTCTTTTACACTCTTCTGAAATTCTCAACTCATCCCTAATTTATTCAACAAATTAATCATAATTATGTATACATTTGTATCCCGTAACTTCAGTATAGATCTCCCATGGGTCTGTTTACATTTTTTTTCCTCTTAGTTTCCAGTGACCCCTTGTATTGTTCATAGCTGGGCTATGTTTTAGTGAATGGTATATATTATACATGAAAAATTGAAGATATAATTGTAATGATATTATCTTCCTCCAGAGGCAGTTTAGCTTTGCTTCTAACAGACCATAGACTAGATCTCTTTAATACAACCAAAAGTTGGACTTGTATTAAGGTGGGTGTCAATCCTTTATTCCTAGGTGTAGCCCTTTGGGGCCTCAACTAGGCATCTTTTTAAACCAGGGTCCCTCCTCTAAGACATATGTTAAATTTTTTTTCACATCAACAGGGTAAATCTTCATAAACTTTGTGCAGCTTTTCAGCTATGTTTGAATGAGTACATGCTTTGAAAGAAAGAGCAACACCAATATTGAGCACTCCTTTCCCGATTTCCCTTCTGCCTGGGATTAAGTTCTCACTGCCTTGGTAGCTTTTGGATGACTTCAAACAGATTTTTTTCTGTCAAGTTTTCAAGTGGTTTTCAGCTCAAAGGCTGATCTGAAACAAACTAGTCTACCGAAGCTGGAAGCAGAAACTCCACAATAATGTAATTTAAAATAACTGTAAAGGAGAAAATATAGATACTGACTTAATGCCTTCTTGGTTAAGATATTTTAAATCTAATAGGTATCTGTTAGCAAAGAGTTAAAATATATAAGGAAATCATAAACAATTTTTCTCCATTTATTTATTAAAATATTCATTGAGTTCTTACTACTAACCAGAATAATTACACGACATTAAGCATTTAAAAAATATAAAGGCAAGTTTATACTTTTAAAAATGGCTTTTTATCCTCAGAAGGGAGTTTGAAATAGGTAAAGCAAGAATTTTATAGATTTGAAATTTGTGACAATTGTTTTACAGAGTTACAGGATTCTTAATTATAAATAGAAGCAGTAAAGGAAATGTTCAACAAAATACAACTGATTTATTTACTCAAATAATATGCGATACAATTTTTAAAAATTTATTGAATGCTTACTTTTGCAAGTTACTCTGCTAAGCACTTGTGAGGGGGAACATTAATAGAGTCTCCACCAATATATATATATTTTTTAAATACTATTTTTAAGATATTAGCCTATGTTTCTGTTTTGTATGTTTTTTTTTTTTAAGAAGATGTTGGGGGTAGGAGTTTATTAATTAATTTATTTATTTTTGCTATGCTGGGTCTTTGTTTCTGTGCGAGGGCTTTCTCTAGTTGTGGCAAGTGGGGTCCACTCTTCATTGCGGTGCACGGGCCTCTCACTATTGCGGCCTCTCTTGTTGCGGAGCACAGGCTCCAGACGCTCAGGCTCAGTAGTTGTGGCTCACAGGCCTAGTTGCTCCGCGGCATGTGGGATCCTCCCAGACCAGGGCTCGAACCCGTGTCCCCTGCATTAGCAGGCAGATTCTCAACCACTGCGCCACCAGGGACGCCCCACCACCAATATTTATTTATTTATTTATTTATTTTAAAAGACACCAATTGTACTTGAACATTTGTTAACTTTTTTTTAAATTAATTTATGTATTTTTGGCTGTGTTGGGTCTTCGTTTCTGTGCGAGGGCTTTCTCTAGTTGTGGCAAGTGGGGGCCACTCTTCATCGCAGTGCGTGGGCCTCTCACTATCGCGGCTTCTCTTGTCACGGAGCACAGGCTCCAGACGCGCAGGCTCAGTAGTTGTGGCTCATGGGTCTAGTTGCTCTGCGGCATGTGGGATCTTCCCAGACCAGGGGTCAAACCTGTGTTCCCTGCATTAGTAGGCAGATTCTCAACCACTGTGCCACCAGGGAAACCCTCCACCAATATTTATTATTAATCTGGATAGAATCATTTTCACCCTTGCATGTATGTCACAGGAATATATTTTACCCTTGTTACTGAAAAATTCAATTGTAGAGAGACAGATGTGGTAGAGTCTTTTGATGCCATGAACATGTAAAAAATGGTTTGTTATAATGTTTAATATGGAGAAATGGTGATAAAAACCTGGTCTCTCAATGACTTATCATCACCAACATAATATATTCAAATTATGTTGTGTGTGCCTTTGCTTATCTGAACAAGTCCAGCTGTTCATCACTCATCATTGGGCTACTTACTCTTCAACATGAAATATTTGCTTATGCTTATTTTTCAGCATGGTAAAGTCTTTTCTACCTTATTTAAAATGGAAAACTCATACACAAACTTCAAAGTTTAGTTATTACTACATATCTGAAGCATTCTGTGGAAGCTTTATCTAGGCTTAAATCCTTACTTTCGTAACAATACTTTTTGTGTATAGTCTGTTCTTGTGTGTGTGTGCACGCGTGTGTTTGTTTTGAGAGATGTATTGGAAAGTTTCATATGAAAAACTCAAATAACTCAAACCTATTTCTGAAAAAGTGTGATGGGTAATTTTTAACAAGTTGACACAACCGTAAGTCCATATATTAAGTCAAGTCCATAATTCATTCTGATTACAAATTTTAAAATTATGCACACTTGATAAATTTTTAATTTGGGCTTGATTCACTCTATTTTAAAGCTTTTATATAAAGTAAGTCTTTATTAATATTTTACATAATAATCGTTCAATTTGCACTATTCGGATTTGCATACAATCCAAATACAGTGCACTATTGTTATGGCACTTGTTTTATTATATTGTATCCGTCTAACCAGTAGAATGTGTAATCCTCAAAGATGGAAAGATATTTTTTCATCTAAATATCAGCAAAGCTGAAAATTGCATAAGTGTTCAGTAATTGTTGAATGAGTTAAAAGACAAGAATAGGCAGACCCACTAACCAATATAATTGTTTGAAGTTGAACTATCTTCTCCCTAAAAGGAAAAAAATAAAAGAATGAAGGGAAAGAATGAAGCAAGGAGGAAGGAAGGAATGAAGGAAGGAAGGAAGGGAAGGAAAGGAAATGAAGGAAACTTATAATCCAGGAATGCATAGCAAAACAAAAAGTATGTGTGCTTGTATGCATGTGTGTGTAGTTTGTATGTTTGCCATTGTGTGGATTTTCACACTGACAAACAGAAAATATTAATATTGGCTGATTATTGATCAAAGTCACTCAGTGATTTTTTAGTTCTATTTCCTTTTAATGTAATTTTGTATTTATTAATAATCAGTATGGTTTCATTCACCTCAAGCACTGTAAACTATCCCATTTGATTTTACATATTAAAAGTGTTTTTAAAGAAGTTATGATTCAAACTCTACTACAGCTCGTCCATTTATTATTAAAATTCTGGATTTTAACAATTTACTTGAAAATGAAGATTACAGCAAAACAGTATACCTACTAGAATTATTCTATAATCTCCATTAAAAATACCTTAACAATTGAGGATATAGAAATGGGTTTAGAAAGAATTATAAAAACAATGTATTCTCTTTAAGTTTCATTTTTACATTTATCTGCTAAAAGCAAAAAAATAAATTTTACTATTTTGACACTTTGCATAAATGTGACTGCTTAGATACTGTGCATGATTTCTTTCTTATATTTTGTTATCTATGTTATCAGATCAAATATATAAAACATTTTAAAATGCTGTGGGTGCTCTTAGTTGAATAAAATTATTATCTGAAATGGTGAACATGTTTATTAGTTACCCTGGGGCCACATTTCAGTAGAAAATCTCATAAAATAATAGGTAAAAGTCATCCCAAGAAGAAGAACTAATATTTTTTTCTTTCTGGATTATCGTTTGAAATAGCTACTTGAGATATGCATGTATGTATCTATTGATTTATGCACACACACATTTGTTTTCTGAAACTTACTTGTATGTACTTATTGAATACATATACCTGCTTCTTTTTTATTAGAATTGCTGATTAAATAATTTTGCTGGCAGAATCATAAACCTCACAGGGCAACATTCTTACCCCTAAATTTTGTGACAGATACCAGACCTGTATACTAATAACAGCATTGCTGTTTTCTTGGAAAATCTAGGGAACTAAAGATGATAGTAAATTTCCCCATAAGTGACTCTGCCTTCCCATGGTATAAACTTGGGATGTTTTTCTTTTACTTGGGTGAAAAATTTATGTCAGCTTTAGGATGGGAGGGAAGATCTACATGGTAGATTTTTCTTTTTTCCAAGTGGCAAAATGCAAGTCTTCAAATTAAAATAAAGCACATATGTTGATATAAAAAGGCTTTGTAATTAACCTCATGCTATGAGGAGAAATTTGCTTATGTAAATTAAAGATACAGAGAAATTTATGGAATTAGAACTGGTCTTGGTTGGAAGTTGGCAAAAAGACACTTGACAGTGGAGTTTTGCCCAGAATTTTGTTATACGTTTTCCAGCTAATAGAAAAAGAGAGAATGAAGACAAAAAGAAAAAGGGAAAAGGAATTTGATATTGGGACATTTATAATTCAGCTATTTTTAACCTTCTTTCTTTTCTTCTTTCCATGCTCTCTTACCCATGGACAAATGCCATATGCCATTAAAGCAACTGGCTTTTCAAACTGGACACTATCCAAAACCCAGTGTGTAAAGATGAAAAATAAATAAATACTGGCGCCAAGATATTACGCATCTTATCTTTGGAGAGTTGTTAATTCAGAGGTACCATATGCGATGGCTGTCTATGGTTAGCATGGTCATAATCATTATTAGGCACATTGAACCTCCAACACTAATTCCAGTGTCATGAATTCAGTCTAAAAGCAACTCTTCTGCAGTCAGGTTCTGGCAAAACTTCAAAGCTAACATTCAAAGTCGGAAAGCTTAAAACCGTGCAAGCTTATTTAGATTCCTTAAATGGTCTGGTTTATGAGATTTCTGGGCATTTGAAGCTTTGTAAGCCATTGCAGAGTGAAAAAAGTTAATCTGTGCAGCTACGTTTTCAATAACGTGACATTAGATTCATTTCAAAGGCTTTTCTTCTTGGGTACCAAACCACACTCAGGATTTCTCCAGGGTGTAGAATACAGGCTCTTCCTTATTTATTTATTTATTTTTAATGAAGGGATTGCTTCTCATGCTGAGAATTATATAGTCAGACTCTAAAGATATCTGTGTTTTTTGATATATCAAAAGAGCAAAAACAGGCTGTTGTCTAAAAATATATATATATATATATCTGAACTAAGAGGGAAACTGCATTTTTTAGGCAGGAAGCTACTAAAAATATAGGTGAACTTTTCAATAAAACTGACATTTGTGACTGTAAGGGCTACATCAACATGACATTTGAAACACAAAATTCTGAATGCACATTCTCTCTGGCTCTCTGTCTTTGCTCTCTCATTTCAATATTTTTAGAAAGCATCTATTCTCTTAGTAAGATGTATGAAATGAATATTTTTATATCATTGACTAAGCTTCTTTCTATGTAATTCTTTCAAAACACATTTTTAAATTATAGGCAACTTAAGAGTTTAATAGCAAAAAACAAAATAGGACCCTGAGTATCCAAGAAATGGTAAATAAATGTTTAAGAAAACAAAAATTTTATTTCTGTTTTGTTATTTTTATATAAGAAGTTTTCCCATTAACAAGTTTTATTAAAGTGTTTTACTCTGAGTATTTTTCTCCATAAGATAAGGAGAATTTCCCGTCAAAATGTATAATTAATACTTATTCAAATCTGTGTATTGACCTGATGTGCTCAAAGCTATAGTCCCTGCATTTGGGAATATTTTTTACTTGGAATATTGGCATTGGGAATTTCAAAAATGGTTATAAGTAGCCACATAGCCTGCCTGGATTGTTTTATTTTGTTTTTTCTTTGTCTTTTTAATGACAAACTATATCTCAACAACTTGATTACAAGTGTCTGGATCACAGCGATTTAATCTTAAAACATATTTTCATCTCTCTGGGTACCTTTCACAGTTTTCTCCACAAAGTAGATTAGTTTAAACCAGTTTTGGATGAACAGATACATGAAATAATGAATTATTGAATTTTGATAATTATTTGGAGTTTCACATTTTTGACTCCAAACCCAAATTGAAAATTAAGTTAATCATGCATTTATTTTAAAAATCAGATATTTTTTTCTGAAGCAAATTATGTTCTCTCTATATTATTTTTTTCTAGATTTTCAGTCATATCATTAAATCGTATATACATATATATTCAACAGTTAAATTAGCCAAATTGAAAATAACATATCCAAAAAGTTCATTAACTAAGAAAATTTTGCAAATCCATTATGATATAGTATGTAGTCATTAAAACAGTAGTCATTATTTTTAATGTCCTTTGTCACCTCATCTTCATCTCTGCCCCTTCCACCATCTCAAGAGAGAAACCACAAGTTCATGTCCCATAATCCCTTCCCAGAACTGTTCCAGTTTAGATTCTGAAGGCAAAGAGGAGAGTCCTTGTTTTCTAGAGGCAGTTGTACACAAGAATCCTGCAGCTTTGGATGTCCCACTTGAGGATCACCCACTTCAGTGCTGAGACACCTAGGGTTTCTGGCAGCAATCAGGTGCCTCTAGAATGTTTCTTCAGAAACACTCTCTTTGATATTGAGATATGGTTGCAATCATTGGTGGCAGTTTTTTTGCAATGTTTTCACTTCCATATTGACTGAGTATGGCCTTTCTAGTCTTCTCTCACTGAGCAGCACTTAAGCCTGTAATTTCCTATATTATATCTCTTTGTACTCCAGTTTCCTAGAGTGTCTCCTGTTTTCCTGACTGCACCTTGAATGTTTCATCTAGTTACCTCATACATTTATATCTATTGATATGGCAAGATGTTCACCATATATTATAAAGTGGAAAAGTTAAACAAGATATAAAATAGTACGCATAAAATGGTACTGTTGTCTTCTTCCCTTTATTTGTATTTTTAATTGTAAGCATTGACGATATCCAAAAATTTATGGATGTCATGGATTACACTGTTCACAGTGCTATTTTTTCTTTTTTTTCTAAGTTTTGAACAATTAACATGGAGTACATGTCCAATAAAAATAAAGAACGAACAGTCAAATGTACTAATACATAGTTTAGTATAAATATACGTATGATTATTTTAATTTGTAGAAATGAACTGGAATATGTGCTAAAGTACAATATTCAACCTCCATTAGCCTGGGAGTAATAAATGCCCACTGAGGCAAATCCTTGTGGTACTGTCAATTTACTTTGTGCTTCCTGGACATAAATCCTTTCTCTGGCAGGTGACTGATAGATTAAAAAATACAATTCAAGTGAGGTGATCCACAAACACATGGATATATTTTAAAATGCTAATACAAAACAAATGTTACCCACAAATGACTGTCCTGAACTACAGATTTTCTTAGAAATACTCAAAATGTTTTGAGTTTTGTTGTTGTTTTACCTTACAAAGTTGAAAACAAGTATCTTATGATTAATTTGTTATAGAATATAAGCAAGATCATATATAAAGGCTTTGTTTCTTTGGGCTTTTTCCTTGTTTATAAATTGTTAAAAATAAATTTTGTTTTTTCTATTAATTTACTTGGTAGATTAGATAATAATTTCATATTCTTTGGGTCTCTTTTTAAATATATAAGACCCTAAACCAAGAATGTGTAAGGATTTATAGGGTTTAGACTGGTGCCAGATTAAAAACAAAAAAAAAAATCCTTCATTATATAGTTAAAAACTAAGTTAAACTTTTATTTTGATTATAATCTGATAGATATCTCTGAAAATATTTGTAAAAGTTAATTTCTTACAGAATCAAATTAAATCAGGGTGCAAGTATAGTATACATCTTTTTTGGTAAAACATCATAAAATATCTTGACTAAATCATTTGCAATGAAAACAGATATTTTACATTTAATGCCTACAATTTTTTTTCCCATTTTCAGGAAGCATTTTCATAAGTCTTATTGTATACCCACTTCACAGACTAATTTCACAAGTTTTCGCAAAATGCTGGGCAAACTTAGCAAAATGAAATGAGCACTATTTGTGTTCTAAAGCAAACGAATTCCCACTGTATTCTTGAAGAGTAAAAAAGGCTATTGTAAGTGAGGTGCTATTTGCAAATACCTAGGAGATAAGACAGGAAAGACAGACTCTTTGTTGTGACAGAAGAGACCTGACATTTTAGCAAGAAAGTACTTTAAATATCAAAGGTGAGTGTAGGAGTTAGCTGAAAAGCAACATAAACGTGTTTAATGCCAGAAACATAGTTGAAATACTTGGATAGTTCTTCCTGTTTAGGAGAAACAGAGCTGAATTGGAAACCTGACATGGTCCATTAGTAGAAACAGATCTGGGAGCTAAGTTAATTTTGTCTATGTTTGTATACATTGATATTTTGATGATACAACTGAATAAATGCTAAAATGAAAATTAATATAGAATTAAAATATAAGAACTAAAGTTAGTTAAATCAGTAAAAATAAATTATGAGTATAACCTCAAATAGGTATGACTTGCCCAATGAAAAGAAAAATAATCTTTAGATGTCAAGTATCATCATTTTAACCAACTTTATTGTAATAATACAATGTACTTAAAACATAGATATTAAAACAACTCAAAGATAATCATGCCAACGTATTTTAAGAAAGCTGTTATTGGTTTAAATGAAATAGTAAGTAGATTTATTTAATAATGTCATTGGAACTGCCTACTGATGATTTAGCACTATTCTCTGACACACCATACATTCCATACTCTCATCCTGATGCCTTCACCATGCACCAGTAAATTCATAGGTGTAGGCAGCATCAAATGAATGCTCTATTAGGTTAACATCACTAAAGCCAAGTGATTTTATTTTACATAGTGAAAACTAGAACACTGCTCACACAACTGCTGACATGTAAACAGTTTACATAAGTTACTAACTTGAAATGTCTATTCAGATAAGCAAGGGCAGTATCTCCATGTTTCAACTATTTGACACAATGATGGATTATTTATTTACTGAACAGTACTGGTGGCCAGAAAATCTGATTTCCATGCATGAAATCCATGAAACCTCAGCCACTGAACAGTTTCTTTTACATGTGGCAAAGGTCATCTATCAAGGGATTTTCTCAGGTTTTGTGTGATTGGTCATGCCTCATTTCCTTCAAGAAAATATGATTTCCCTAAAGTCTGTGCATTTTAAAAGACTCAAAAAAGGCCCAGAAAGTTATTTCCTCTCTGTTTGTGATAAGCACAGAATATAGAGGCTAACCTACAGGGAACGACAAGCAACTGTTTTAGCTAGAAACCATATTTAATCCTATCATTAGGAAAGCCTTAGCACTCACCAGGTATAAAAGGGCTGCAAAATTAGACACTTAACCTTGTCATTTAACCTTGAAGAGTTTAACCTGCATTCAAAGTTTAATAAAAATATCACATAGATCTATCCTTGTTTAGAAAGGATTTGTTTCAGATAATATATTTCAAATTTAGAGTCATTTGGTGAAGGACTGTGTGAAGATTTGGCTACGTTTAAAAAAAGTCACCATTTCCAATTTTTGCCCTGAAAAATCAATGAGAAAGAACAGTAAGAAGTTACATTTTTATGAAAAGTTTTAAGAACAATAAATATGAAACATAGTGAAAATCAAGAGCAATTTAAAGAGCACTGTTTGCCTGAAAAGAGATTATGACATGTAATTCTTGGAGATTAAAGAGAAAAAACCCTAGTATCCTAACTTAACTATGTTTATGAAATATTCTTTGAGTCACAGTTAAGAAATATCTTAGAGTATCCATCAAATCATACCATACCTGGATTTCTTTTCTATTTTTACCTCTCATGTAGTAAAACATTCATTTGTCTGCCCAAGACTGACAAATTTGGAGAACAATGAATAGGAGGTTGGGAAAATCATACCATGCATATGTAGCGTGCTTTAGCTTTCTCATGAGACGAGTGCGTGTGTGTGTGTGTATGTATGCATGCATGTCTACTATTTAATTATGTTTAACTTGTACTGAGATCTTCTTGGGAGTAAAGAGTGTAACCATCAGGGACAACCATCACAGTTAAAGTGGTATTTAGAGAAAATGGTACAAAAAATAACATTTCCTGAGGGAGTTGCAAAAGAAAGGTAGAGACTTTCACAAGCAGATAAAAGTAGTATTTTAAACACTGACATTTTGATATGAACAAAATGGGTTAATATTTCTTCTTGCTTTTTCTTTACAACCAATATATGTAGGATTTGGGGGAAATCACCCCTAATTTGTTATTTTAGTTATGGATCTCCCTTGATCATGAGCAACTTTGATATACCAAAGTTATTAAATAATATAAATGAAATATATTTACACACACATACACTTATATGCATATACTATCTTTGGTTAAGTTAGTATATATGTATATTTATGTGTGTGTATGTATTTGTGTGTATGTGCACACATCATTGAGACAAGTATCAACTCAACTTCAATAGAAACACAATTTCTCAATGACTAATTTTGAGTAATTGACCTGTGTTGACAGAATAACTATTCAACTGACTCAACATTAGACACGTATTTCCTAACTTGGTCATACTATTAAAATCAATGATAAGAATATTAGGAATTATTATTTTTTCCAATAATTTTTGTATAATTAATTGTATAAAATATTTCTGACATCTTTTCTAAATATTTAAGAAAGGTCATTTCTGAGTCTTTTTACAGTACCTTCAGTTTTAATATTGAGCTTCTGTCAAAGTGTATTAGTTTCAAAGAGAAGAGAATATTGGAGAATTTGCTACAAATAATTAGGATATTTCTTTAAACTATTTTAATATAGTCTTTTCAACTATAGATTCTTAATGTTTCTTGAATTAGATTAATTTTGACAGCAAATTATTTTTCTACCCAATGCCATGAGTATTTTAAATTATAAACAAGTGTTTTACCATTACCAGTATGAAGTAAAATGTGTTTTACATAGCTATGGGTGATATTCCTCAACTATTAAATATCTCTTTCTTTTGAAATTATAGAGGGATATGTACACATGGATTTTCTATTTCATATTTATGTGCTATGCTTGAGGCATGTATTTTCTTATAATAAATCACATTAATGTTTAAGCTCTATAGATTTTTAAATAGATATTTTGACATTTAAATGATATGATTTCATGAGTAGTACTTTAAGGGTTACAGAGATGTTCATATAAAGAACTAGTTGACATTTATTTTCTGATAGAATTCTTACTAAAAGTAAATTGACATTCCTTTTGGTGCTTTATTTACTTGATATATTATGTACAAAAGAATATTCCTTATGCAACCAGTCCCTTCTTATGAATTTTAAAAATAACAAATAATCATTACTTGTTATAAATTTCTGACAGTTTAAGGGTTAAAAAAATCGGTTCCTTTAAAACTAATATCCAAATTACTGTTTAAAAGAAACCTGTTTCATTACTACTCAGTACCACAAAATGCTTTTTTATTGTTTGAAATAGGCTGATTATATTTAATGTATTTTACTGATTTATTTTTTAAATTCTGTAATCCATATATTCATATGAAATAAAATGTAATTTCTTATGGCAAAGTAATGTCAGTTACTAGACTTGACAAGTGTACACAAATGAGAGCATTTATTAGGAATTTCCTGAGTATTTAAGAACAAAACTAGCAATCTTTCCCTTTATTATTAATAAGTATCAAGAGGTCCACAAATGGGGCTGCTCACATGGACTCCAATGTGAAGACCTGACAGTGTGTCTAATGTCTGTACACTGCAGCTCCTGGTGCCTCATGCTCCATGTTCTCTAAATGCCTGAGGTGATGGAGAGTCAGTGGATTACAGAGACACTAAACTCCAGGAGAACATTTGCTGCTTTGATGCTACAAATTTCAAATGAAGATGCAGTAAAAAAGTGGCTGATGCATTTCCTAGGACAAAATAGAGAAAAGAAGTAATAAGAGTTCCAAAATACCCTAGTATTCAAAAATTTTCCTCTGATGCAAATACAAAGTCCAGCTCACAAGAGACTAGTGAAATTCATCTTTCATAATAATTTCTGCCTTATTGAAAAAAAAACAGAGGTCCCTTCAGACAGGAAATGCAAAGTTGCTATTAAATAAATGTAAAATATGCTAATATAGTGGTTGGAAAGTCAAGTGCATATGAAGCCCGACACTAGGGATTGCTTTGGTTTCTAATGTTACAGTTTGTGACAAAGATCAGAATTATTTGACACAGTAATTTGTTCCCCTTTTTGTTCAAGTTCAACAAAACAGTCTGTTCCATTACCCAGCACTCACCCCCACCTTCATTTTTCTTTCTTTTCCTCATCTCTTTATTGAGTGTATTTTTCATTCGCATGAGTTCAGTGACAATTAGAACCCTTTTGTTAAACTGTGTGTTTATTTTCAGATTTATTTTATCTTTCCTTAATTTAAGTAATAATGTGATGACTTTTTCTTTCCTTCATTTTATTTATTTAATTTTTGGTCATGAGAGCAATGGATCAAAATTTGGGGTTTCAATGAATAAACCTAAAAATGCAGCATTCAAAGACATAGTAATAGTACATGTCTATTAGATTATCGGATATTTCTGTGTTACCCTGAGATAATATAATGTTCATATTTAAGCATAATAAATTCTACATGCTATAATGATTAATATGCAAAATAATGGAAATCATGCTACTTCATAATTATTCAAATCCAATATTAAGTGCTTGAAACATTTAAAATAATATAAATGAATAAACGAAGAAATTGGTTTTGGTAAAAAGGCTTGGATAATAGTCACCTGCTTATTAATTTGGAGGACAAATTATAGGAGACTATGGATGAATAAAATGACTGCTTATTTCATAATGTAGAGGACATTTGGTATTTTAAACTTGGAATCTTAAGTAGGTTACTACACTAAGCAGCAGTTCTGGCTGTACGCGTTTCTATTTTAAGGAGCAAAGAAACATGAAGCTGCATTCTGAGAACTGGGAATAAACTCAGTGAAAATATTTTTAGATTTCAAGATACCAAGTGGTGGTCACACAACCCTGACATCCCACAAAGTCCTGAAGGGTCACAGATTAATCACGTACCTCAATCTCTCACAAGAACCCTAAGTCATTCTCAAAATCTCTTGAGATTTAACTCCTTTGGCTTTGGTGAATATTCAACCACTACCCCACTTCTTCTGTCAGTTTCTTCCTAATAGATTTTTTTCACTCCAGTCAAGTTGAGCCCATTATTTTTTCTCACTAGAAATACCTTTGCTCTTATGTTTCTTTTAAAATATATACAGTGTTTTCAAGTTTCTTGCAAGTATTTTTTTCTTCCAGTGCAGAAGTTAGGCTCTAAGAGAACAGAGGTATTGTCAACACTCCTCACCACTGAAGCCCCAAGACCACAATAGTGCTTGGGACATTTAGATGGTTAATAAGTGTTGTTTAATTGATAATAATATATGAAAGATTATAATCAATCAACAAAAATCATAATGATAGCCTTGATAATACAGCAATTTAGTGAATATATACTGCATGCTAGGTTTCTCATTTATTCTTTAATACTCGTAATGACTCTCAGAGATAGAAAACACTATCCTCTTTTCACATGTGAAACTAAAGCCCTAAGATTATTTTGACAATAATGTTTGAAAGTATCATTTACATGGTCACCTAGAATCTCTCCTCTTATACTCTTGTTTTTTTTTTTTTTTTTTTTTGCGGTACACGGGCCTCTCACTGTTGTGGCCTCTCCCATTGCGGAGCACAGCCTCCGGACGCGCAGGCTCAGCGGCCATGGCTCACGGGCCCAGCCGCTCCGTGGCATGTGGGATCTTCCTGGACCGGTGCACAAACCCGTGTCCCCTGCATCGGCAGGTGGACTCTCAACCACTGCGCCACCAGGGAAGCCCCAGAAAATTGATCCTTAAGATTGTAGTTGTCTAGAATAACTCTTGGCACCAAAATCTATATTAGGGTTCTTTAAGGGAACTGAAGCAATCCCATATATATAATCCATTATATATCTATATTATCTATCTATCTCACTCTCTAGCAAGAAAGAGTTTAGTTGGGAATTTGCTCACACTATTGTGGAGGTTAGCAAATCGAAATTCTGTAAGTAAGTTGGCAGGCTGGAGACCAAGTGGAGAGTTCAGGTTTCATCTTGACACCTTGACTCCCAAGTCAATCTGGAGGCAGAATTTCCTCTTCCTCCAAGGATCTCTGTCTTTTTCTTCTTAAGACCTTTAACTGATTGGATGAGGCCCACCACATTATGGAGTGTAATCTGCTTTTCTCAAAGTCTGTTAATCTAAATGTCAAATGTTAATCTTATCTAATATACATTTACAGTGACATTTAGCCTGGTGTTTGACCAAATATCTGAGTACTGTGGCCTAAGGTGACACATAAGATTAACCATCACTAGGCAGAAAAACTCAGTTGCTCTGGACTTCCAGAAAAACATAGAATGCTTTCAGAATTAACTGCCTGGAGTAATGGGAGGCTGGGGCACTGGCCACTCCCTGCCCCCCCCCACACACATATTGGTTGAAGTTTACCCTTAGGGGCACTAGGCCCCTTATTCTTCCTGGCTAGAACTAAATGAGTTTCTATGGCTTTGGAGATGCTCCTGGATAAATTTACAAAGACTCAGTTGATTCTGAGCTTGCAGATAACTGACCTGTAAGTAGCTGAGCTGAAATTGGGATGCATCTTTGAGAGTTTCCAAATCCATATCTCTAGCCCTGCCAACTCTACTTCTGCATCTATAATCTTAATAGTCTAATAATCATCTCAGACATAACATACCATGATTAGCAACACGGTTTTTTTAATCTTTCCCACCTGCTGGTCTTCCAGTGTTTTTCTTATTAGTGAGTAGTACCAGTGCTTATCACTTTGCACAGCCTGTACAAAGGAAATCATCCTAATTCTATTCTTTGCTTGTACCAATGTGTTCTCTTGGCTTTACCTTCAATATGTATCCCGAACCTGGGTGTTTTTCCCCACTTCCACTGCTGTCATTCTACTCCAAGTCTTGTCAGTTCTTGCTAACAAACCAAAATAGGCTGCAGAGTGAGCATTTAAAAATGTAAATCATATCTTATCATTCTTATGTTCAAAAGAAGCCAATGTCTTTTCCATCACAATCATTATAAAACCCAAACTCAACATAATTTGGCTCTTCCCTATCCTAGAACTCCCTCTTCTACCTCTTACCATTTCCTCATTTGTACTCCAGTCATATTTCATTCTAGTGACTGCTTAAATGTGATTTTCTCAAGCAAGCATCCCCAAGAGCCTCTTAGGTAAAATTGTCCATTCTTTTTTGCCTCTTATCACACTCTATGCCTTAGTTTGTTTTACTGGTTTCTTAGATTTATCAGTGCCTGGCATTATATTATACATTTATTTATGTTTATTTTCTCTCCCTCATTAAAATATAAGCTTCATGAGGGCAATTTTTTGTCCTGCTTATGTCTTTATTTTCTATGCCTAAAAAATGAGACCGACACACAATTGCACTAAATTAATAGTTGCTGAGTGAAAGAATTGTTGTTGAATTTAGATATGTGCAGTAGTGGCTAAGAGGAAAATTTAAATATTACAGCCTATTTATGTATGACATATATGTAATACAAAGGGATTCATTTAAAAAAACATCCTGGATACTTTTGCGAAAAATGTAAGCAAAGTAATTGGAGTATGTACTTACCTTAATAGGCAACTTACAAAGAAATACACATGATGTTAAATTTACTAATAATGTTATTCTTAATTTATGTTATTCTTTACTCAGATTTTTCACCTCAACAATTACATAAGGATAAGAGCTAATACAATACTATGCAAACATGTAATATGTATTTTTGTTGGTGTCTGTTTTGTAATTAAAAAAATGGAAGACCTCCTGGCATATATATTTTTTCTCATTTTAAGGTTAAAAAATGTATACAATTCCCCTATTGTTTTAACAGTTTTTTCCTTAGGAGAATTACTCTTCATTCTCCATATGACTTATTTGTATCCAAGGGTTTGGCATCTTAGACTCTATGAAATTTTGCCTCAATAAGTATATGCTTAATATGTCTACTTAAATGACGACAGCTAACACTGAAATTTGAGGCAGATTGTGTGCTAGACTTACTATTTTAAAGCATTCTGAAAATACTCATACTGAGAATAAAACAAACTAAAAACAGAAAGCATTTCTCTGGCCTCAACAATATTAAATTACCATTTGAATCCATAGCTTATTATTGGACACTCTCAAAGGGAAAATAATAACATTTTGAATGTTTACTTGTAGTGCAAAAGAAAAAGAATGGATGGCCTTATATTTAACCTTGACATTAAGGTATTGAGTCATTATTGGTATGTTGATAATTGGTTCATGATTTTTACTTAATATTTGTTGAATGAATGAATGAATAAATGAGTTGGGAAGAAAAGATCTTCTGCCTATGAGCAATCTGAATATCATCCCTGACCCAATTTGACTTTCGGTAAAGTAACTTGAGGAGCTAGACAAGTATTCTAAAACTTGTTTCAGGTGGCAAGTTTCAGACCTTCCCTTAAAAATTTTATAAAATCATCGAAAGCCATTATGGTGTTGACTTAATGGTCCATTTTTTTTCTCTATTTTTTACACAAAGGTTTATTTTTTTTCTTTACCTTTAATTATATAGATTTAGACAGTTTTGTATGAATTTCTCTTCTACATCCAGTACATGGTAATATCTTCTCATTAAAATTTTTGAAAAGATAATTTTTTTCAAAAAGTCAGTTTTTCTTTCATATTGTTTTTGTTTCTTCCTCACTGTCCTCTAATTCATCAACATTTTTCTTACACTTAGGTATCTGAATAAGATATCAATGAGATCAGATGTTGCAAAGAATCATGTTTTCAAATGCTATGTCTCATTTCTGACACATACCAAGTCTGATTTCTGTTATCAATCCAATTCTTTTAGCCTAACTTGGTTTCAGGTTCCATTTGACCATTAAGTGTTTCAATATTATGTTCTGTTATTTTCCTCCAGGCACAATCATTTTCTCAAATTGAATTTCTTTCTACTTTTTTTCAGACCAGGGAGTGAAACTGATAGTTTTGAACACCCTTAGATGCTATCTTTGGCTTCACAGTGTAGCATCATCACCATCCTACATCTGTACAACACCATCCTGCACAAATCTGCCACTCCATATGTTGCATCGTGCAAGGAGATTACAATGGGCTTGAATTTGGATTTCAGTCAGAGATTCCCTGGAGACATTCCACAAGAAAAAATATTGATTGCTCAAGCCAACATTTAAATCCTTGCCTAGAGCTACCCCCTCCTCCAAAGAGAAATATAATGAGAATGAAAGCACAGACCCACAAATTCAATTACCACATTTTTTTCTTCTTTGGAGGAGTTTATCCTGTCCTCCTTGTTGTGATTCCTTTCTGTTGGTACTGTCATTTGCCAGATGGGCTTTATTTTTAAATTTAAATACTACTTTATTTTGTGGCAGTGTTACCCATTGCATCATATTCAATGCCAGCTCTTATTCCTTCAAAATCAAATGCTTGGCACATCCTCAAATTGTTTAAGGATCAGGCACTAGGAACTTAACATAGAGAAAGGGGAAAAACTATACATTTCTATCACTCTAATACTGAGAGTAACAAGCACAGAATGAGTATTAAAGGGAATCTTTCAACATAGCTACGAGTTTCTTTCAGTCACAACCAGTGGATAAATACTGCTCACAACATGCCAACAAATAGTAAAATCTAGGAGAATGTGAGCAGAGAGCAAAGATACCTCAAAAAACAAAACTGATCTATTCCAGTTTCCATACTTCTTCCTTACCAATATACACACAAGGGGCAGAAACTCGGGGGTGAGATCATCGCAATTTAGAAAGTCATTTACTAATGGCCAAAAAAGTGTTTAACTTGAAAATATAAGCAAAAAATCTATTGTGTTGAAATACTTTTTTGAGTATATTTATATATTAATATATATTAAAAATGAGTAGAATTTATTGCTTGGTATATATATTTTTTCAACAATGTTCTTTAAATTGTTTGGCAGACCAGTTAAAGACTAAAACTATGTATAAAGGTACCTTCTGATAACCATGACCAGTTCATTTATGTGTGCAAATTACTACTTGAGTCTTGACTAGAATCCATGTGTGAGGAAACCGGTTTCTCATTATATGCTTCTAGCACTGAAAATCATTTCTTTTTCCAATCTGTTCAGGCCAGTGGTCAATAATATAAAGCACACCTCAATTCTGTCTCTCATCTTTATTTAAGGTACAGTCATCTGGCAATTTCAACATTTCAGAACATATTTTACAAGGAAAACAGAATCATTGGCCTCTATGCAGTAACAAGATCACTGTAAATCCATACACTAATGTGTGTGTACTCCTTAGCAATTACTTTCATCTTAGCCTTCACTCACTCCTCTCCAAAACTCTCTCTGCCTAGAGATACATTTTTTCCTTTCAAAACTCAACTTAAATGTTTCTCTGTCTCACAGAGGCAAAATTATTTGCTTCCTCCTCTGCTTTGCCATTTCATTTCTATTACACTGCTTCTCTTCCTTATGTATTTCTCTTTAATTATGCTAAAGTATAAGAATTAATGAGCAGAGGCAAAATGGATTTATCTTTATATTTGCCAACAAAATTATTTACTTCATAGTAAAAACTCAATAATAACTAGTTAGTGCAAAAAAAAATGAATTTAAAAATGTCACTGAGTTTTCACTTTGAGATCATTGACCCCCTCCTTTCAGTTGTACTATAAGGATTTTACAAACAGACCAGAGATAATATAAGTGAAACATTAGAGAAGAGACGGGGACTGGAGAATTATAAATCAAAGACACAATGATTATGATAATGATAATAATAAATAGGCAGTAATCATGAATGTGAGACAGAAGAATTACCAAAAAAAACTTAGTAAAAAATAAGTTACAGGTTATTATGATAGAATACGATAGTATCCAGAGTCATCAAGAATATTAATATAGAAAAATGAGCAACAAAGGAAAAAAATGATAGACATTAAACCATTTGATTTTATCACTGCTGTATATAACAATAGGGTGAAGCACTGAAAAAGTCATCATTCCTTAAACACTGGTGTTGGAATTTTTGAGAGAGAAATCTGATGTAATAAATGTGACATTAGAAAACTAAATTTGTCTTTAAAATGTATAAATCATTTGGAAGAAAGCATTGTATTTTTGCCAAAGACTAGTTCTCTAAGTAGGTAGGTCTTTTTAAATGAAGTGACAGTAAAAGAAATATTGTCCCTGGAATTATCGTGCACTGACTCAAGAATAGTTAACGTCCTCGTTTAAGTGTTTCCATGACACTTTGTTATGCTGCTCTGTCCATCTTTGTAGGCACCAGCTCAGGGAGCTCTTTAGATAATATTCAAAGAATGAGAAACAGAAGTCTGACGGATATGTTGACTAATGGTGCATCTTGAAACAACCTGCTGACCACTGAGGAGTTCGTTAAGAATGAAAAAGCAGACTGCTACTATAAACCCAGAAAGCCTTCTCAGGATTGGTAGAACAAGATAGCAAATGATACTCTTTGGTCTCCACTTATATCATTCTTCAAGTTTTTCAAAACCAGGAGAAATACTGAAGAGATGAAGATGGTATTGCAATACAACCTGGAGAATATTGACACATCATCTCCTCCCTTTACACATATTTGTTCCAGAAGAGAAGCCCACATGTAGCATACACTCTGCCATGGAACCAAGAAGGTCTACAACTGAAAGAGCACAGTAGAACTTCTTAGCTAAAAATAAATGTTTTGTGAGATTTTAATAATATTTTATAATTTAATGGTATATTGATCCTTAATAGTTTCTCTGGTTCAAAGATCATTCTTATAATAACAAAATGAAAAGAAAAAACTCCTTTTACCATTTGCCCTCATAACCCCTGGTTGCCATTTTTCTCAACCCTCTAATTATTTTATAGTTAATAAAGAAGAAAGAGTTCTTTCTAAAACTTTTGCTTGCGGCTCAAGGTTTGAACTCACACTGCTGATTTTATCACTTAATCTGAAAAGGGGAAAGCTTAATTATGCTCTACAAGCAGTTCTAAAATTATTTAATTGGTGACTGACCAAAATCTTTTTCTTTGAGGAAATGAAAGAAAATTGACTAGAATTTTGACTAGCAAGAGAAGGTTAGTGTATATAAAATACATATATTTTAAAATGAAAAGAACCACTAAACATTGATATAAATTATAAATCTACAAAGGAATGAGATATTGCTCTGTCTTTTAAAATTAATAATTTAACTATAATTAAGCTATATTAGAATCACATATGCTTTGCTCTTGAAAATAACTTTTGCAAAGAGGAAGGCATTCAGATTTGTTCCTAAATTAATAATGGGATGAACATCTTTATATACCAGTTAACACATTATAAATAAAACAGTAAGGTCACAGTCTACAGTAAATTAACACAAATTTGTAGAAAACCTTGACCTCCCACACCTAACATAGCTACATCTTTAATTAATTAATGCAATTTTCTACAACTAAATATTAATAATGCAGTTTTCTCAAACAGTGTTTCCTCAGTTTTACACAGCAACATACCCTACAATGAAACCATAAAAGAAAGCCTCAGGATGGCATAGAAAGCCCTTTGCTCTTTTGAGTAAAGTGATAGAGAAATGCAACTTCATGGTGTTGATCAGATATAGGATGAGAGGAGTTAAGTGTAGCTGACATTCAGTTTTCTCCAGGCTTTTCCCTTATCTTTATATATAAATTAAGCACTTTAAATTCTCAAAGACTTCTGTGTCAACAATTCATTTACTTAAAGTTTCTTATCAAGTATATTCATAACATATTGTCCTTGGGGGGTCAACCAAAAAGTTAACCTAGGTTAAATCTGAGTATTTTTAAATGATACTGATTTCACTTCACTGAGTTAAGATATGAGAATCATATGAGTCACATCAGGGGATTTAATGCAACATGTATTTTAAAAATTACTTCAGTATTTATGATTTTTCCCTAGATATGGTTCTTCTTGCAGAGAATGGGAAGGTAAAGAAAGTAGTAGTTTGTACAGGCCTACTTACCCTCACCACTTCTCTGTGACCTGCACACCTCCCACCCCACTTCTGGACAGTGTCAGTTATTCCTTTATTAATGAAACCCTCTACATTACCTCTTGGAACATTGTGTGTGTGTGTGTGTGTTAAAATAGCTTGTATTATAAAATCTGCATACGCCAACCCTCAGGAAGCCTAAGAGCACCTTGAATACAAGACTCAGCTTATTAACATTTCTATTCTCACAACTAATATGGTTAAAGGCATAATGGATAGTAGGAACCCTAGTCGTTTGCTTTTTTTTAGATGAATGACTAACATTTTGAATCAATCAAACAACATGATTAATATCTCATCTTTCCCAGGTAACACAAACAGTGATTTTAAAATTCCAATTACTTGGAGTGACTCTTTAACCGTAGAATTAAAGATGAGTTTCATGTATCACAGCAGAATATTGGAAAAAGTTTTTTCATCAAGTATTAGATTCAGTTTCTCCTAAATCAAATTACCTAGATATCAATCCCTTACTACTTATCTACAGTCTACACATTTTCCCTAGTAATCAAACAATAAGAGATAGTTGATTATTAGCTAAAGTATAGGATAGAGGAGTAGAGTAGAAGTAGACATTATTCAATTTGATACCATATATATATACTCCAACAACATGCAAAGGAATCCCATGTTGATACTAAGAAGGAAATTTTTACAAAGGTAAATTATGTAATATTTAAAAATTCTCTACTAACATAGAATGAATCTAAAACCTCTACAAAATGGTCAATAAATATTACACATCTCATCTTTTATTCTAAATTAAACATGAGTAAAGTTATTATAATAGGAGCTATTTAAAATAAAGCAGAAATTAGGTTAAATTCTGTACTTATAGTTTAGAATATGTAACTGGGCTTATTTAAAAAAAAGTGAGAGGGAGAGAAAGAATAAATGTCTTAACTCCCATCATCATGTGGCATGAGCAGGATGGTTATAAACCTCTCTGTTGTGTCCATTTCAGATATGAACAACATCTGTTGGTGTATATGATGAGTAGCTGCTGGATGGCTGTGACCTGCTGAGACAGGCCAATGGAATCTTAGTTGTAGTGACTTGGCTCTCTGGCTTCCCACTAAATTTGCAGATTTGTGGTCATCTTCTGGTAAGTGTAACATTTCAAACCTTTTTGTAGAAAATACATCCCTAGATCAGTCTTTCAGGGATACTCTGATCAAGTTTGTGTCAGCTGAAAAGAGGAGTTCTTAAGGGATTGAGAGAAGTCTACACAGTTTCTTCTCATTTTATCTGTAGGAAGAGAAATGATTATCTTTCCATATGAAATATATGATATACTCTAAAAACTTCACTTTAAACCATCACTAATGTGAAGTTCCTCATTTTGAAATGAGAGGATCATTAAAAAATACAGTAAATTTCAAAAAAACGTCTTAATTGTAGATGATTCATTACCTTCAGTTATCTAACAGGCTGGATATTGATGTCTCAGTGTGAAAAAGAGAATTATCAGATACAGATGGATGCTGTCACACACCCTTAGATAAATGCATGGGCCACAAGAAATGCACCTCTCAGCAGCAGAACTAAGGATTGGGTGTTGTTTGAGAAATATGCAAAGATGTTTTTGTTAGTCTGCTTTTGTCTACCCACCCACACTCCTTCTCTCCTCCTTTCCCACTCATGCACACTTCCTAAAACTATGATCCTACATAGTTAAGGATTAACAATGTTAAGGTCACTCTTCCTTGTTAAAGTCAATGCTCCTGAACAATATTTAACCCAATTTGAATAAGGTTAATTTAATTAAAAGTTAGCTATTAGATGTGATTTTGTAAGCACAGTTGTATTTTTTTAAAGAAGTAAAGTCTTTTTAGCTGTGGTAAAAAGTAGATGTTGCAATACACATGTAACTTCAAATTATATTACAAAACCTGAAGTTCCCTAAACTTCAGGGTATCACTTCTTTTAATACCTGAACAACACAAAGCCTCCTTTCTACCTATCTGCAGGAAATCCATGCTTCCTTCCTTCCCTGCTTCCTTCTTTCCTTCCTTCCTTCGACATATCTCATTTACTGTTGCTAAAAATCCCCAAAGAATTCTTGTTAACTCAGATGGGTTGCTATATCTCTTTGGGTCAGCTGTTACAATTTCACATCTACTTTTCCTTGCCACTACAGCTCTCACTGGTTGACTTTTCTCCAAATAGAACAAAGTAGAACTAACAAACTTTCCTGAAATCTTAAAGAAAATGAAAACTTTATAATGTAGTGAAGGAATAGGAATGAAAGATAATACAACTTGAGAGTTCACCAGTATGACCCATATTTGCCATGTCTCTGACTCCATGGCTTGTCATGATTGCCAAGGATCTTTTTACTACTTACAGTGCCCTGTACACAGGGCCTTATTCTCAGGCCTACTTTATTCTTTTTTTTTCCGTACACGGGCCTCTCACTGCTGTGGCCTCCCGTTGTGGAGTACAGGCTCCGGACGCACAGGCTCAGCGGCCATGGCTCATGAGCCTAGCCACTCCGCGGCATGCGGGATCTTCCCGGACTGGGGCACAAACCCGTGTCCCCTGCATCGACAGGCGGACTCTCAACCACTGCGCCACCAGGGAAGCCCAGGCCCAATTTATTCTTATTCAAGGTCCACTGTTGCAGCCAGAGGAGTACTAAAAAATTACTTGCATTAATCTTTATAATGTATTGAACTATATCCCCAACACAGATACAGATTTAATTTTTTAAGTTCCTGCAGTTGGATTAAGTCACAGGTAAACTTCTGAGAGTTGTGCACGTACATTATGTTTGCACGCCCTCCCTATCCCCCACCCCTACCTGTCAGCCCAGAACTAGGACAAAGGTCAAATTTCCAAATACAAACTCTAAGTTTACAAAGACTTATGACCTCCACATGGTAATTCTGCTGTCAACTAATTTAGATCCTGCTCTATTAACAGAAGTATCATAGTTCTTTCCTCGCATGGTTCAAATCTCCTTCCTACACACAGAAAACAATTTTTAAATGTACATAAAAAATGAAAAGCAATGCATTGCCCATGTATACTCAACATTTTATTGCCTACATTGTTTTAAGGCATAAAAATACATACCCACATGCACACACACATATATGCTGTATACTGAATGCTGTGATTCCCTTAACTTTTCCCATAATTTATAATTAAAATGATCATTGTACTTAGACAAAAGGCAAGATGTTCACATCACTTTCTTTGGTAGATGGAAATTCATTTGTTTGAATTTGTTCTTGAGTGTCTAATTATGTTGTTTTGGGGACTCTGGGGACTTTATAATTACTTCTTCAACTGAAAATTGATCAAGGTTGAACATCAAAGGAACTAGAGAAAACTTTTTCAATACATGTGATTTCAGAAACTTCAAAAGTATACTCTAGTAGGTGCTATTTCTAGTTAAAATTTAGTGTCCATTTCTTAGTCTTTGGTACTAGACTACATGAACAGTAATCGACCTAAAATTTGTAGGCTTCTATTAGGAATATCAGCTGATAAATATTTTGTGTAAATGTAAGTGGAATCCTGAGGCTGGATATAATTTATTTATTAGTTCTACAAGTTTAGTATTTACTTATGTTTTCTTTTCTATTGAATTTTATTTTTGGTTTGTTTTCCTCTGTGGTTTTTGTTTGTTTGTTTTGCTTACTCTAAGACTAGACTGCTACTTGTGTGGATTAGTATTTAGACAAATGATACATAAACTTTTATGTACAATTAATGATTGAAATTTTTCAATTCAAAAAATTGAATTTTTAATCAAATAACATTGCAATGCAACTTGTTTGCATTCTGTATTATAACTGAGCATTAATTTATTTTTTCTTCCTCTGAGTTGACCTGTGGGACATGACTATATCACACTGTCTCCATGGTTTGGAGAGGGTTCCTATCTCACTGTGTCTAAAGATTAAACTGTGGAATGTTATTTATCAAAATCAAATGTTTTTTTCATGCATGTATAAAACTATCATCATTAGTAATTATGCATTCATGCCCAAGAACAAACAGAAATATGACTCATAGGATTATATTCAAACTGTGGAAACAAAAAAATAATAATTGAATTAGTTAGTCAAATGTGCCATCATAAGGAAGGAACAAGTTGATCATTCAGCAGTGCATTTGCAAGTTGATTTTTTTCCTACTTTTCTGCAATTATATGTCAGATTTGGGTAAAAACCATAATATATCATATTTTTAGCCATACATATCTATGGAAATGTCATGTAGTCATAAATGAGCATTTCTCTTCTTATTTCTATAAATGTAACATGTAAATTTTGTCAAGACAATGCTATTTCGGAAGCATGAACAACAGGGCTTTCACTTTGCTTTGCAAATAGTATCTAACCTGAATTGCTTTAAAATCTTTTAGTTTGTGGGTTAAAAATTTAGACTGTCACTAATGCTCTGCTAGAAATAGTCACAGAATGTTTGCTCACTAATTTGTTCAAATAGGTCAGCTGTGACTTGCTACATGACACTTAGGAACCCTACGCAGAAGTGCTGTGTCTGACCAGGTTATTCAAGAAATGATATTGTAATCACCCCTGATACTACATGTACAAAAATAGCCTTAGGCTGTTCTCCTAACACATCCTGTTAACACTTGTATATTGGTATTACAAGAGATATTGGCACTCTTTTGAAAGAAAAAAGAAAAAAAAGATCCACAGAATTTTACCCATTAAAATCCCATTATGGAAATTACACAAGTTTTTTGTACCCAGGGCTGGCACCAGGCAAAATCCTGAAGTTGACTCATGTTCTGAGTCCTGTGCAAGGTTTTGCTCTTAATATCTATGGAACCAATTACATGCAAGGTACAAAATGATAAGGCTTAAGGTGGTACCTCTCCTAATATTCCCAGTATATTTATAAAAGACTCAAAAAAACAAAATCATTGTGACTTTTTGTATATCTCAGTGAATGGTGTCACTACCCACTCAGTTACCTGAGACAACAAATGGACATTCTTAATGTGTCTCCTCCTTAACCATGATATGCAATTGTTTATCAAGTCTTGTTGGCTCTCTCCTGAGGATGCCTTACACTCTTCATTCTCTTCTTTACACTTACTGCTAGTGCTTTAGTTCCAGTGCTCATAGTATCCCATGGGACTGTTGTAATACCCACCTCTGCCCTATCTTTACCTTTAGTCTTTTTCTATTCCAATCTATCATCTACCATTCCTCAAGAGTTGTCTCTCTAAAGTACAAATATGACTTTATCTTTCCATTTTATTTCAGTCAATAGCTTCTTAAACTTACACAAAATTTCTTTGGTTATCAGGTCTAAGTTTTCCTCTACATAGTCCATTCAGCTCAACAAAAAAAACTAGGATTATCCAGATATAATGTGCTCTTTTATATTTCACTGCCCGTTGTTTGCTTGTTTTTTTTTTTTTTTATGTTATTTACTCTGCTTGAATTTCCTGTCCCTCCTTTCCTTCTTATCAGTCTGAATTGAAGCAATTCAAATATAAGATCCTCTGTGGACCCTGCATGATGCAGTACTTATTAGTCTTTGGATCACCTGCAATTGTGTCCCACACATTGAGTGAATGAAGAATGGATGGATTGAAACAAACAGAAGAAGCATTTGAACAGTGCATAGGTAGTGGAAACCTTTGTAAACCTCATCTTGGCACTGGCCAAGTGCTGCAACATTACAATGAGTGGTGTTGCAATTAATGGCGGTACATTAAAAAAATTTTTTTGCACAGGCCACAAGTAAACATGCTTCTAAATGGTTGAAAAATGTGCTTTACCTGTGTTTCTATTGAAGATGTTTGTGTGTGTGTTGCATGGGATGACTGAGCAGTTAAGTGAATTGTGACTTTACTTGTTTTCAAGTTAGGTGGGCTCTGAATGCTGGTACTTTCTGATACTCATTGTTCCCTTCCCCTTCTCCTGTCAGACAAAAGTATGGCAATGGGAAAGCCTGACACAAATTAAGGAGGGAGAGACTTGTGAATAAGTGATCCATAAAATCATTAGGATGGCATAGGGATTGAATGAGAGATAGGTGTATCTGTTAAATCTCCACTATCCCAAATCACAAGTACAAACACTTCAATATTTATCGAGTAATTTAACCTAGTTTCTTTTTGTTGTTGTTCATTCAGTTCCATGATTCAGTTTCCTTCATTCTGATAAAGTGATTACTTCTTATATTAATCTAGTTCGACAATTAAGATGCATGAACACATTCCATATATTTTCCTTCCACAGTGTTTTGTTTTATACTAAAACAGATGTCATTTAGGTGCCTTTGAAACAAGGAAGCACTAAAATTAATGGTAATTTTCTCTACTGCTATGAGACAGATTCAATTATTCCTCCACTCCTGTATACTTTATTCTCACATGCATTTGGATACTTACCCTATAATATCAAATATGATTGGGTGCATATATGCCCTTCTCTTTCTTCCGAGTTATATCATCTATCTCCCTACCCTGAACTCTGTCAAGCATAAGTAGAGAAACAGTGCCTTACATTAATAGAGAAAATTTCTATTGTGCAAGACTTGGCAAGATGAAATGTAAAGGGAGAAAAATTGGGGAAGAGGAGGCACTTAGAAAAAGCACTATTTCATATTACCCGCAGTGCTTTTATTGTGATCTTGCTCTACCTCTGCTTCTGCTAATGTCTTTTCAATACATTCTTAATAACTATCATTATCTTTAAAACTGTTGAAAAAGCACTGCTTTGGAGAGAGTTTTCCAAGGTAGCCACTGTTTCACTTGCCCTCTCCCCCTGTCCTCGTGTTCCTCTTTGGACAAGCACATATTGCTAAGTAAGCATTCACTTATTAAGTGACCCTCTTATTGATGAAGGTTACTGCCAGTATAATTGAATGGAGAACCATTCAATTGTTTGCCTAAATCCCAGTGGTCTTAAACACAGTTATCTCCATCTAAATGAGAGTAGCTAAATTTGCTTGAGGAAATATAATCAGGCAGAAAGGGTGTACTTTAAATTTGTAAATAAAATTCCCAGCAATACTGCTACATTATTACATAAGTTCACTTTCTACTTTCTAAGAAAAACTATTTCACAAATTCTTTACTTTTTTCAAACTTCCCATATTAACTTGTTCTTTCACCCAAACACCTATGCTGACATGCTCAACTCATGTCATTGCATCATTCTTCATTGATTAAAAAAAAAAGTAATTGATCAAATGTTCTCATTTTCCTAAATTTACAGCCAAAATCCTGTAGGAGCTGTACCTGTATTTTTGGTCAATCTACCATTTCAATAAAAGAAATTTCTCTTCTTGCATCAGAGTTTACTCTGCTCAATATTATGTAACAACCTAATTGGGAAAAGAATTTGAAAAAAAATAGAGACATGTTTATATATAACTGAATCACTTTGTTGTACACCTGAAAGTAACACAACATTGTTAATCAACTATACTCCAATATAAAATAAAAACATAAAAAAAAACCATTTACTCCCTTGATTTGTGTTCTGTATTTCGTACTCTATAATCTTCTCTGTAATGTTTTCTTCTACATTATCAATTTCTCCTATTCCATTGAAACACTTCCACTGTACCTGATAGAAAACAACAAAATCCTTAAACCCATAAAGGTCTTAAAAACTAACACTGTGATTCTCTGCTACCCTCTTTGAAAAAAGTGAAAAAGTTAAAGCCCATGTCTTAATTTTCTCCTTTCTCATTCACTTTTTCATCTGTTCTTTTCCTGTCTTTACTCCAGTAAAAGTGTGACATTTGTTTTCTTACCAATGTAAGCTCTATAAGACAGGATTTATAAGTATCTTGTTTACAATATCCTTTTCAAGGTGTAGAAGAGTGCCAGGCATCTTGCAGTATTTGTCAATCTAATACATGAATGAGTGCGTGCACTGAGACTGTTTCAACCAAAATTAAATAATCTATCTCTTTATACTATGTTAAAACAATATATGATATGACCTAATACATGGTCATGAGGAACACTTGGATAATCCTGAAAAGTATGAGGAAGATTTTTTTTTTAAAAATATGAATTTTACTTCATGGAGATTACCAATAACATTTCAGATTTTCATTGAAATATTTTTTTCTTTTTTTATTGAGGTATAGTTGATTTATAATATTATGTTAGTTTCAGGTGTACAACATAGTGATTCAAAATTTTAAGCCATTCATGAAAGAAATTGAAGACACCACAAAAAATGGAAAAAAAATATTGTGCTCTTGGATTGGAAGAGTATTGTTAAAAATGTCCATTCTCTCCAAAGCAATCTCCACATTCAGTGCCATCCCTATTAAAATACCAAAGGTGTTTTTCAAAAAACTAGAAAAAATAATCCTAAAATATGTATGGAACCATAGAAGACTCTGAATGACCAAAGAAATTTTGAGAAAGAAAAATAAAGCTGGAAGAATCATGCTCCCTGATTTCAAACTATACTACACAGTTATATTAATCAAAACACTATAGTATTAGCACAAAAACAGACACATCGATTAATAAAATGAAATAGCCCAGAAATAAACCCATACACACTCATATGGTCAAGTAATGTATGAACAATAGGCAAGAATACCATAATGGGGAAAAGACATTAATTTCAATAAATTCAATAAATGGTGTTGGGAAAATTGGACAACTACAGACAAAAGAATGAAACTGGACTACTTTCTTACACCATACACAAAACAGAAAAAAAAAAAACTCAAAATGGATTAAAGACTGAAATCTAAAACCTGAAACCATAAAACTCCTGGTAGAAAACATAAGCAGTATGTTCTTTGGCATTGGTCTTAGCAATATTTTATTGGATATGTCTCCTCAGGCAAGGCAGCAAGGATCAAAAATAAATAAATGGGACCACATCAAACTAAAAAGTTTTTATACAGTGAAGGGAAACCATCAACAAAATGAAAAGGCAACCTACTGAATGGGAGAAGATATTTGCAAACAATATATTTGGTGATGGATGATATCCAAATTATATAAATAACTCATGCAATTCAATATCAAAAACACAAACAACCCAAATTTTAAAGTGGGAAGACTTGAATAGGCATTTTTTCAAGAAGACAGACTGATGGCCAACAGTCTCATAAAAAGATGCTCAACAAATCAAAGCCACAATGAGGGGACTTCACTGGTGGCACAGTGGTTAAGAATCCTCCTGCCAGTGCAGGGAACACAGGTTCGATCCCTGATCTGGGATGATCCCACATGCCATGGAGCAACTAAGGCCATGCACCACAACTACTGAGCTTGCACTCTAGAGCCTGTAAGCTACAACTACTGAGGCTGCATGCCACAACTACTGAAGCCTGCAACCCTAGAGCCCATGCTCTGCAACAAGAGAAGCCACCGCAATGAGAAGCCTGCGCACCGCAACAAAGAGTAGCCCCTGCTTGCCGCAACTAGAGAAAGCCCGTGCGCAGCAACAGAGACCCAACGCAGCCAAAAATAAATAAATAAAATTAAATAAATAAAGTAAAACACAATGAGGTATCACCTCACATCTATCAGAATGGTTATTATCAAAAAAAAGAAAAACTCAGCAAGTTATCAGTGAGGATGTGGAGAAAATAAAACCCTCATGAACTGTTGGTGGGAATGTAAATTGGTGTAGCATCTATGGAAAAAAGTCTGGAGTTTCCTGAGAAAACTAAAAATAGAACTACTATAACATCTAACAATTTCACTTCTTGGTATTTATATGAAGAAAACAAAAACACTAATTTGAAAGGATACATGTACCTCTATGTTCCTTGCAACACTATTTACATTACCCAAGGCATTGAAGCAACTGAAATATCCATCAACAGATGAGTGGATAAAGATGTGGTATATGTATATGTGTGTGTATATATATATAGATAGATATAAATATATGAGGAAATATTAGCCATAAATGCCATCATTTGTGGCAACATGGGTGGACATAAAGGGTATCATGCTAAGTGAAGTGTCAGACAGAGAAAAACAAAAACCACATTTCATTTATATGTGGAATCTAAAACTCAAAATAAATAAACAAAACAGAAGCAGGCTCATAGTTACAGAGAACAAACTGGGAGTTGCCAGAGGGGAGAGGGATGTGGAGATGAATAATAAAGATGAAGAGTATTAAGAGTTACAAACTGTATAATGTATACACAGAGAGTATAGTCAGTAATATTGTAAGGAGTATATATGGTGACAGATAGTGACTAAACTTATTGTGGTGATCATTTCATAATGTATAAAAATATTGAATCACTATGTTGTACACCTGATTCTAACATAATATTGTATGTTAATTATAATTCAAAAAAATTAATGAAAATAAAGCTGAAATTGTTTCTGTATATTCAAACAAAAGGTACTTTTGTTTACCTTTCAGGCTAATCTTCATTTTTGTCCTTTTATCCATCGAGTTCTTAACTTTTTCTTAATAATTTGAATTACGTCTGTAAATGTAGTATATCACAATTTGTTATATCTGTTCTACTATTTTCAAGTTTGTAATTTACATTTAATCACATTTGCTGGAATACAGGTAATTTTACATTTAAGATACACCATCTATTTTAAAATTTATTTCTAAAATTACTACTGTTTAAAAGTACTCACATATTTAAAAATGATTAAATTCATTTCTATTGTATTTCTTATTTCTTATTCTTATTTCTATTTATTTGTTTATTTTTTTATATTAAATTGTTGGTCAACTGTAATTTCAACTGAGCTATTTAAGCATTAGGAACTTAACATTTTCATCAAACTAATGTTGGAAACATGAAATTATCATTCCTTGACCCTTAGGATTTTTAGGGGATTGATTAGCTTATTCAGAAGTGACTTTCTAATTCAGAATTGGCTCAGCTTGTAAAATACAAGGAGCACAATAAAATAAAAGGCATTTTTAGCAGGCAATGAAAGGAGATAGATAACATTTTTGAGAGAGGGGCCAACTTATATAGTCTAGCACAGCATAAGAGTCCTACCTTAGGATCTGCTTCCATAATTCTTCACAATTTTAGGGTTTATGCTTTCCTTTTATTTTTGAATTCATGGATTTTCTCAAAACTCTGACCCAGTAGCTCCAAGATCATGTTTAGTTGAATGGAAGCAAAGTGAGCAGAGGACAAAGGGATAGCATAGGGAAAGTAGAAGCTCTTTGTGTGCCTATGTATTTGAAAATGACCCAACATCAGAGTTTTTATAGCTTAGTAGTTAACATATTGTTCAGATTTATCTATAGTTGATGTATTAATGGTCTTTTAATGGCAGTTCATATGGTTACTTAATAATGAATCCACTGTTATGGTGACAGAGAAAGTAAGCTTCAGAACAATTTGGAATTAGCACACTCTCAGTCATTAAAAAATGAGATGAAATATAGTGAATTTGAATAAGTGGGCCAGAGAATGTGACTAGTTCATCCCCTACTTATTTCAGAGTCAGTAGACAGAGGAATCTATATTTTCTTCGCTGTAGTAAGAGAGTCTTACATTTCCTATCATTGCCAGGATGTGAATTCCAGCAGTAGAATCTTTCTCTTAGTAGGCCAATCATGTCTTATTTTGCCATTTTCCTCATTGCATACACCTGCTATGGAAATTTAATATACTAAACAACATGCCTCCTTTTTCCTGTTGCTTCCAAGTGGATTTCATACATTTGCATTTAATTCAGAAGGCTGTCAACTTATATGCAACGATTTAGATTCAGCATAGTTTAATCACATCTAAAGTCAATTAAAGGAAAATTTTAATCATCCATTTCCTTAGTTTGACCTAATTTCTTATTAAGTCAGTGCTTTCTCTTGTATTTCATTGTTACAGAATATTCTATATAACGTTAACATTTTTTATTTAAAAGGATGGAACATTCTTTAGAAATATGTTAATATGGTAACAATAGGGATGCAGTTACAAGTTTGCAATCATTCTCATTCTTTCTTTAGACTGCACTGTTTGTAACAACCCCTTTGACCTCACAAGGCTCAGCATTTTTCCTTCAAGTACACTTCTTTTCCCCTCTCATTTCCAGAATGCTAAATTGAGATGATTAACATCTGCCTAGAACAGATGCCCCTGAAGTTCTGCTACAAACATAAAATTTCCCTCAAAGCCAATAGTATAGGTATAATAACAAAAGGCAGTTTTTTAAACATATGGAATGTATTGTTTTCTGGTTTTCCCTCCTGACATGATACCATTTATTTTTTTAAGAAATTCTTTCACGTGATTATTTCCGAGTTAGAGTCCATTCGTGAAATTGTTTTTAATTCTATAGTTTTCAAAACTAAGAGTTGTTCAAGACAGTTTAATTTTCATTAAATCCATTGGTAGTTTACCCATATTTTCAAACAGTATTGAGTAATTGCTTTTTTTGTGCCATGGACATAAAAATAGTAGTTTAGAGGAAAAAATGTATGAGTGAAAATTCATAAAAGATATTCAACTTGAGTAGAAACAAAACAAAGTCACTTTCAAAAATGAGATATACCTATTCCTAGTAAATTGCCAAATATTTAAGAGAAAGAAAGCGGAAAAAACCCTCTTCCCTCCTTTGCACATTGGCTCTGTGCTGAGGCCAGGCCATTTTCACCTCTGCCTTGGCTTCTTGCTTTCATTGTGTCTAGAGATCACCCAGAGGTTGAAAGTGTACCATCTTCTCAGATTTTTTTCTGAGTGAGCACCAAGGCATGTATATGTCTCTAAACTCCTCAGTATACAGGGACACTTTTAAATGCCTTAATTTCCCAAAGAAACTCCCTGCCCAGCTTTTCCTCCTAGGCTCTCAGTGCTCTTTGTATGCCTCAAGGATGTAATCTTTTGACTCAGGCTGCAGTGGGTTGTTCATTTATCTTCCAGTGTTATTGTGAAATGCAGTTCATTCATCTTGAGTAGGTTCCTAGTTAGGCGAAACGAAGACAAGCACTTTGCATTGTCCTTCAGGTAGCTCCCAGACAGGTTAGAAATGGAAAACACAATCGTTTGTAAATAAGGTCTGTTCTGTTCCCCTCAGAATAACTATAGCATCAGGGGGTGAGTGGGAAAAGGGCAAATAAAAACATCACAGAGTTTTCCCACTCTTTAAGTTGCTTTTCTTTGATTCAACATTTGCTTGGTTGCTGCAAACCTTTGACTATTTTTCAGAGTTCTTAGAAAGTTGATTCTGTCAGTTTTTGCTTGATTTTTTTAAAGGTCTCCGAGAGACATGTGGTTTGAAGCTGCGTGCTTCATTTTCACTCATATTACTCCCTACTTCTTTATATTTTACTATATTTTCAATTGCGTGTTAAACATTGTAGATGATCCATTGTGTTGAGCTTTGTTCTAACGGGATTATATTAGTGGAAAATTCTCTTGATCCTGTCTGTTTTGGGGTTTTTTTTGTTGTTTTTTCTGATGAGTCTATTTTGATTTTGTCTTTAGTTTGGGGTCATATACCCTAAAACATGGTGATTCCTAAGATGTTGCCTTTCTGGAGTCTCACCCAAATGTCTGAGATGCTTAGTGAGTGCTTTTACTCCTACAGCCTCTGGAATCTCTGCTCAGCTGTTTGTTCCCAGGCAGTCCCTCCTTGTAAGCCTTTACAGAGTCCTGCTGTACACATTCAGGGCTCTGTCTTTGGTCAAGGACTTAGAGAGATTCCCCACGTAGGCTTCTGGGTTATTTCCACCCACCTACTGTGAGTTTACCTATGTCCAGTGTCGTTCCCTGGAAATTCCAGCAGTTAACAGTCATCCAAAACATATCTCTTCCTGTTCAGCCCAGAAGAGACTGCTCTCTGTTTGGGCACTGTCTCCCTGCATGGTAATCTGGAAAGTGCTTGCAAGTAGAAACCTGTGATAATTGTGGGGCTCACCTAGCGTATTGCCCTTCTCTCCAGGATCCCACCTATTTCTGTTATTCAATGCCTGGCAACAGTTGCTTTATGGATTTTGTCTATTTTTATAGTCAGACACACATTATTCTATCTTGACTGGAAGTGAATGTCAAAGAGTCTCATTTTTAAAATATGTGTGTCTTCCAATGCAGTAATCTTGTAGGAAATTATATGTAGGAAATATCTAGAAATTTTCATGATGTTACGTGCTCAGATTCATTCACTACAGTTAATGTTTTAAAATAATTTTAAACAACCTATATTATATATATAATATTTAACTTATATATCTAATATATATTTTATTATATATGTAAATGGCCTTTATTCCTCTGATTATTTGGTTCTATACTGTTATTTTCACTATAAATCATTAATAGTGTGGAAAATATCCACATTATATTAAATTAAAAGATAGATCAAAAATTGGATATGCAGTATGAGCCAGTGTTATTAAAATGTATGTATTGGTGTGTATGTGTGTGTATTTACATGAATAAAATTTGTTCACGTGTACCACCTTTTTGTCATAACAAAATATAATCAGGTGAGTTATTTAAACATTTTAAATTCTTCCCTGTTACTTACTATAAAATTAACTGTTTAAATATTTAAACTTCTTTCCTTCTCATTTCAATCAAAGCCTCATTTTGTTTTTCTTTGCTTCTCACTGCTTGCCTTTAAAGCAAACTGCATCTCTTCAACCAAATTGGTCAGTTTTACTAGGATATTCAATGTTTTGCATGGATATTTTTGTCACTCATGACTGAATTATTCTCTAAAACTAGGTCTACAGATATCCTGCCTATTCTTTTTTTTTTTTTTAACATCTTTATTGGGGTATAATTGCTTTACAATGGTGTGTTAGTTTCTGCTTTATAACAAAGTGAATCAGTCATACATAAACATATGTTCCCATATGTCTTCCCCTGCCTATTCTTTAACTACTGTTTCAAAGCCACCAATTTCATAAAATCCATAAGTGTATTTTTCCCTTGCCTGCTAACCTTTTGAAGTATTTTTGGTATTTTGTTTGTGGCATTTACCACATTCTACCTTGTACTGTAGCTGTTTGTGTATCTGATATGTTTTATTTCATTACTAGTTTGTAAGCTTTATGAGAAAGGAAACAATGTCTTATTTTTTCCCCAAGGTCCTTACAATAGTGGGCCACTGAATAAATACTGAATATGTTTTATATCTATTTATTTTACATTCTGAACTATCAGATCTATGGTCTCTTGACCCCTCCCCTTGTTTATCTCCCTTGCTAATTGTTACTTACCTTTCAACACTCAAGTCAATTATTTTCTTCTTCAAGCAGTATTCTCTAAACACCTAGTAGTCTAATTTTGAATCAAACATCTATCAAACTCTCCAGGAATCTTTGATGAATATTTTTTTTTTTTTTTAGATTGTAATCTACTTCAGTGAAGGGGCTAAGTCTTATTTGATGTAATTGCGTAGTACAGTCCCTGACACACAGTAGACACAATTATTATTTATGGAAGGCAGAAAGTAATGAGAAAAGAAAACTTGCTGAGTTTTTTACACTAAAAATTTATTCTTAAAAAATTCATGAAAAATAAGAATCATTTCCCAATTGTGTGAAGTTAGAAAAATATAAAGAAAACATAAACAAGAACTAATCCATTACTTTCTCCAACTTTCAGAATACTATAAACTTTAGATGTATACTGTTAATCAGAATGGAGAAGGCAGGATTATGGATTTTGATTAAAAATAACATTTATTTATGCAAAAATTATGATATACATATCAATATAATACACTAACATGAATTTTTTAACTTACATGGGTCATTTAGTTTATTTATCTTTTTTTGACCTTTAGCTACATTTCTGCTCTTTGTAACATAAATATGGTACTTTTAAGATTTAACATTTTATAATATTGAAAATATTCATCAGATGATCATGATTCCTACAATTATCAGTACAGTAGATTCTAACGTGTTTTTTATGAGTGGTGTAATAGCATTTACTCTTCGATGGTGTCTATTTTCATACTTAAAAGATAGCTATGTTGGGCTTCCCTGGTGGCGCAGTGGTTGAGAGTCCACCTGCCAATGCAGGGACACGGGTTCGTGCCCTGGTCCGGGAAGATCCCACATGCCATGGAGCGGCTAGGCCTGTGAGCCATGGCCGCTAAGCCTGCGCGTCCGGAGCCTGTGCTCCGCAACGGGAGAGGCCACAACAGTGAGAGGCCCGCGTACCGAAAAAAAAAAAAAAAAAAGATAGCTATGTCAATCTGAGTTATTTTTAGAAAGAAAAAAATTACAATAAAAAGTAGGTTAAATTTTTTAAAGTTGATTTACATCTCTAAAACATCTATCTACCTATCTAGCTATCTAACGTTTAATTGCCTGGACTACAGCACTAAAGGAGTATCATTTATCATTGAGAACAGAAAGAACCTGAAAAGAAGTTAAAATGATGTCCCTCACAGGTCTGCCACCATGTTTCCCTACTGTTATCCTCCATATATTTCTTAGCAGCTGAAATGGCATTACACATGCAACTCATCACTGACTTAATTATCCTTCTGCTCTTATCTAGCCAGGCCAGGAGTAGAATAAGAAAATAAATGACAGTCTTTGTTGTTAATGTCATTTAAGCAAATTTCCTAGATGACAGTTGCTCCTGAAGGAAAGAAATCATATTGAATTATTGGTGGTGGAGAGTGAAGAGTACTATTTTCTACTGTCACATGAAGGCTCTGAGGAAAACTTCTCAGGTTTGAGCCTCACTTCTGTGCATGCAAATAATTGCATCCCTTTTAGGGCTGTGATGCTCAGTAGCATGTGTATTTCTTTCATATCTCTTTTAACATGATGGTGGTAAATCAACGTAACAGACATTTCTTTTTAAACTTCACCAGTTAAGAAACACCTTTCACCTAACATCCGAAGGTGGAGAGAAAGGGATATAATGAGTGAAGGAAATAAAGGTGAGAGTTGCTCTGAAGAGAAAATGAGCAAGGAAGAAAGTCCATTTTCCTTTTTCAGGTGTATCCTCATCAAATGCAATGACCATTTTTCTGTTTTCACCTATGAATGAGAAGGAGAGATTAAGCCTCGATTTGGCTAGTATGTATTCTTTTTTATCAGTTAAGAGAAGAAGAAAGAAAATAAATCAGTGAATTTTTTACCCCCAGGAAAGGTGGGAAATTCCTTTGTATTTCTACCACTGACTAATTTTAAGGGTGAAAGTGTAGTAGCTTTTTAAGACCTGGGTCTGTGGATACATAACTGCAGTTCACTAATTTGTTTGTTTTTTAAACCTTAAGCCTTTATGTTTATTTCCGTATTTTAAAAAGTCAGAAATCATAGGAAATCAATAAATCAATGAGAAATTATTTTATTTGGAAATAATAATTATTGTTCTCTTATAAATAGGATTTGCAGACCTAATACAGACCTTCACTTTGTAGGATAATACAGAACAACAGTAATGACCATACACAGCTGAAACTGCAAAGCCATCTTAATAATCAGTGGTAAAAATGAAAATTCTTCTGTGATCGTTAAAAACTTTTGTCAGAATGTTAAAATTTGTTTCGTTGGCAGTTATAAATATATAGAGAAATGAAAAAATAGTAAAACTAATATTTAATAAAAACTATACTTAAAACATTAGAAATGTTAAAAATTAAAGTGTTTTATTTCTCTGTAAAAAACCATCAACAGTTTCTTGAACAATACTTACCATCTTCATCTCATCATATAACTTATAATATGGAGTGAGAATCTTTGCCGTGGCACATTGTTGTACTCCTTTCTGAGTTTGAGTCAGCTCCCAACGTTTTATCATTTGCACTTTCAATGTCATGAAATATCTTTGAGAATTTCTTTAATGCAAAGTATTTTTGCCAGTGCCACTTCCTCTGGAATATTTTCTTCCTTTTTTTTACAACTATTTCCTCATTTATGAACACCCAGTTTAAAAAAAATACAGCAGATTAAGTAGAAGGCAATATTGTTTTGATATTTAAAGAATGAACAGATATCATTAGAAGAAATTATTTAAAGCTTCCTTAGTGTCAAGAGGATAATAGAAAACATTATATCTGAGAAATTGAAACATATATCCAGTTGCTATGGAAACAGAAATAATAGAAAAGTCTATGTATAAAACAAAAATTTTAAATAAAACAAATGTGACATAAAACATTTTATGCAAGCCAGTGAAGAGCAAAATTGACACAGGAAAATCAAGTCAGTAATTTTGATGAAAAATCCTGAAGTAAATCTCTCGAAGAATGAAAACGAAATAGAGGAAAGAATGAAAATTATCTGATATAATGATTGGAATGAGAACAAAAAATGAAGAACAGAAATGAAGACAACTTTCTAGAGCTGAGAAGGTTTTAAATATATAGATTGAAAGTTTACCATATTTTGGAAAAAAGCAACACAAATAGTAAACTCAACAACATCAGAAAAAAATTAGAAACAAGAAAATGAACATAAATTATGAAAATATATTTTTCCTCTCATTTAGAGAAAAAGTCAAATAAAACAATAAAGGCATAATAAAACAAAATATCATATCATTTGCAGTGATAGTAAAATCAACCTGGCCTCAGGTACTGTGCAACATTAAATGCCATAATAAGTAACATTTTTAAATGTTTGTTATGCCACAATTTTTGACAACTATATTGACTTTCACATTTGAAGGCCAAGAAAGAGAATCTCACTTATAAAACAGATATGATTATAAATTATCTAATCTTTTTTAATTGCTTGAATGCATTATCTAGTGACTCAACAGGTTAAAGTCACAAATTCAGAATTGATTATCTGTGATATGAATATTGAGAAAGTCAATTCCAAAAGTCATTGTCAATTGTATTACAATTTGAATGGGTCATTTAGCTATTTGGGCATCATTAGAGTCTAACAATACTATAGTGGTATATTTAAATTACTCACAGGAGTGCTTGGGCTTTGTTACTCTTATATTTATGCCTTAACATGTGCTATATGACATTGAACAAAAGTATAAAATAATGGTGACAATATGTAATTTCATTGTGACATAAATAATGCAACTGCATAAACAAAAATGGGCGATAGGATAAGTGGTCTCCTTTCCTATTTCCCTGTTGTTATAGCTAAAAGCTGATGCCCCAATATGACTTGGACTTAATTGACTATCCAGTACTGTGGACTAGGGCTGGCCCAGCGTGTATGTGCTCATCTTCTCCTTTTGTTCCAGTCCTTCAATATCGCCTCACAATGTCTCTTAAATATGTCCTCTTTGATCAGTCTCTGCTACCACCACACTAATCTGAGGTCTCTTTCTTGGACTTGGATAGCCAACCACCCATTACATCCATCAGTTCTGGCATAAAAGATCCCCATTTCCATTCCATTCAACCTCAGTCTTCATACTGATATAGAGCCTTCCTTTAAAAATGAAAATTTGATGGTCTCTATCTGCTCTACTTCTCCTTCCTCTTTTCTGGCAAACTGTAGGCTCCATGAAATAGATAAAATACATTGTATTAGTTTTCTACTGATGTGTGAAAAATTACCACAATCATAGTGGCTTATAAAAATGCAAATGTATTATTTCACAATTTCCACTGGTCAGGAATCCAGCTCAGCATGGTTCAGTTCTCCCCAGGTTTAAAATCAAGGTGACAGCTGAATATGCCTTCATCTGGAAACTCAACTAAGGCCACTTCCAAGCTCTCTCAGCTTGTGGGTAGAATTTATTACTGTATGATAGCATGACTGAAGTCCCTGTTTTCTCACTGGCTGTTGGTCAGGAACAGCTTTCATCTCCTAGATGCCACTTTCAGATCCTTGAGATGTGTCTCCTTCTATTGGCCCTCACACTTCTACTCTCCCTCATGTTGATTGAACTCACATGCCCCCTCTCCTCAGGAAAGGTCCAGTCCCTTTTAGAGCCCCTCTGTTAGGAAAGGCTCACCTAGGATAATCTCCCTTTTTAAAAGCAAACTGAACCATATAACATAATCTAACCATGGGGGTGATACCCATCATATTTACAGGTACCACCATATTCACAATAAAGGAGACGATCCAGGATATATGCACTGGGGGACAGGGATCTTGGTAGGCCATTTTGCCTATCACATACATAATATTTCTCACCATTTTATTCCCATCAGTCAGCACAGTGCCTGTCCTACAAAAGATTCTGAATACAAATAATTTACCTCAGATCTCTTCACTGAGTTCCAACTTATGTACCCATCTGCCAACATCACTTCTCCATGTAAGTGCCTTGCAGCCATGTATAATTGTTGTGGCCAAAGCAGAATGCTTAATTATGTCCCTCACTCCTCAAGTCTTACCTAGGCCAGGAAATTGTATTACCATTCAAACTGCTTCTCAAGTAAAAACTTGGGCATCATTTCTGGTTCCTCCCTTCCATTTCATCTCATATCAATTCATTCACAAATCCTGTAAACTTTACTTTTAAAATACTGCTAAACCTGATACTTCATTGTTTTTCCCTTATCTTCCCTAGTCCAACTCCCATTACTGTCTGGTATAACTGCCACGGTGATTTCATTGATTCCATGCTCTACCTCCACACCTCCTTTCCGTCTGTTGTCTAGAGAGGTCTTTTTAAATGAGGATGCAATCATTTCTTTCCAATCTCATCCTCTAGTTCTCTTGTCCTGTCTTCTCATGATCCAGCCTGTATGGCTTTCACTCTTTCCCTCAGACATGGGGTGCATTCCCGCTTTAACACCTTTTTTCTCCCTTATACCTCTTTGTATGTTTGCCTCCTTTTTACTGAAATGCTAGTTCAAGTGTTACTTTTGCAGTGAAATTATTCACACCTTTATCATTCTCTATTAAATTACCCATTTTGTTTTCTTTTTATCACCCATTGCTTTCTGAAGTTCTCTTGGTTATATATGTGTTTAGTATTGGTTTTCTGATTTTAGTTATAACAGTGACTGATATATGATAGGTATGCAGTAAAAATATTTTGAATAAATTGATGCCGCCATGATAGGATTTAAATAGATTTTAAAGGGCCTTCTGCTTATCATTCTTGATAGGCTTGAACTTTCTAACATTAGACTAACACATACCTTAACAATGGAAGAAGGAGAGAACAGTACCCTGGAGACTGCAGTGAAAATGTACTAACTAGTGTAGCATGCAGCCTGGCTGCATGGTTTCAATAGAATGGACTAATTCCTGAAACAACCTACTCACTTACTAAAAACAACAGTGTATAAAATTTCATGGTCAATTTTGTGAGTCATAACAACAGTAATTCCTGGAAAGTTCTCCAATATCTAGAGCATTCTGGATAAAGCAAACTGTGCCATATAACATAACCATAACATGCCATCCTGATATAAGAGAGATGATGTACTTTGGATGCAGAGGTTTTGGGAAAGTGCGTAGCAACTTTTAAAGCCAACCACTTTATGCACATTGTTTCATATATAAGGTACTATTATTTTTCCTCATTTTGCTGTGGAGAAAGTCGAGTCAGAGAAGGAGTAGAAGACTTGCCCAAGGTCCTACAACTAGTAATTAGGGGAGCTGGTATTTGAACCCACGAAATGGAACTTCAGAGCCAGAGCACTCTTAATCATCACACTACACTGTGTATGGAAAGAGTAGGAAGTAAACGTTTTTCTTTTTTCCCTAGAGTAGGTCCCATGAGTATAATCTTAATAGGGAGACGCAATTAAATCAGAATTTCCTAAAATGTGTTCCATAAAACACTAATAACTCTAGACAGTCTGTGAGGTAAAAATATTCTAAAGTAATATCATTTTAAGAAAAACCATATAATTATAATGCCTTTCTTAGGAAATCCTGGTTCGTGTCAGCCTTATGAGAGCTCATCTGGCACTGAGGCGCTCCAAAATACTGAAACAGAACATCCCCACGTTATTTTTACAATAGAACAAATCCTCCCCACTGTTTTTTTTTTAACCTTATATTTATTGATATCCCAAAAGATAAAACACACTTTTGGGAGCCTTTTCTAAGGTGAATTCTTAGGACAATCCAAACATTTGGCAGAACTGGCAGCAGAATATCAAAAAAGAGAATGGAGGGTGGTTGTGTTGCACCTCCAAATATTAAAGGTTATCAGCATTAGCTGACTGAAAATGCTTAGTCCACCCTTCACTGATAGGCTTTTAATGTACAAAGAAACGGATCGACTTGTGGTGTTTTCGTATGAAGTAAGTGAGCCACACTTAGGAATACAGATCTCTGTGTGGGTGTGCGTATGGGCTGTGAGGAGGGAGAAGCAGGGCAGCTGAGAGGAAAAGAGAAGCTTAGTTAGTTACTTACATATTTAAAAGTCAAGAGGATTGGTGCTTAATTTTTTTTTCTTGGATCCATTACTCCTCTAATCCTTGACTTTGTTACCTTTAGTTTTGCTGATTAAAAGTTATTATGTGGGTGGGTTAGTCAGCACTGTGATGTTACTGAACAAGTAGACAGTAGCTACAGTCCTTTTTTGCAACAGGACAATTAAAAATGTAATCAGCTTTGAAAAGTTGAAGGTAAAAAAGAAATACCATGAATAGACATGGATCTAAATAACTGCCTGGCTAGCAGACGGTCACTGCACATCTTTTTAAAATTTGGAGAAGTGTCAGATTAGGAAAGGGATAATTTTTCTGATTGATCATTGCATACAAAAAGGCTTGACTTACGCATTTTGAAACAGAACACAATGTAAAAGCTGAAAAATAAACCATAAAATACAATGCTGAAAATTTCCATATCACAGCTGCCCAGAGTGCATAACAAGGAGGATATTAGTAATGTCCAGATGCACATAAGTCTACAGGGATGCCTCTTGCCAGCAGCAAAATGAAAGGAATGACAATGTCAATCACATCCAAGAGATGATGTTAATGTTTTTCAAACAGTTCTTTCACACTCAGAAATAGTGCTCATTAATAATGGATAGTACTTTATGAAGGAGAAGGAATGTTGCCTACAAAACTGATGGAATTCATTGTTCATTGCTCATCACCTCTCAACAATGAACTGCATTTCTGCAGGATGATTTTTCTTTTGTCTTCAAAACTATGCCAAAGTAGGTTTCAAACCTTTTAAGCTAATTGATCTCTTTCTTTTCTGAACATTTCACATGTAGCACTAAGGCACTGCCCGTTCTCACACTTCCCTGTTCATCCCTACCTGTCCCTATTTCAAGTCACCTCCTTTTTAAATCATAGTTTTTGACTAGTACAGTTGAAATGTGCAAGAAAGTTCTCAAGCTTTCAAAACTGCCTTGAAATCCTGATGGTAAAATTAAGATTGAGGGTTTTTTGTTTTTGTTTTTTTTTTTTTAAATTTTACTGTTTCCCTTCCTCTGCTTAGCTGTTCAAGCAGCTGTCAGTAGGGCCTGTGGATTTGCTGAGATTTGGAGGTTTCCAGATTGTATAATCAAATGTAAAAACTGAAAAATCACTGAATTCAGAAAGGTTACCGATTCCATGGAGATTAATTTCCTAATATGCCACTTTCTTCAGGGAAGCACCTAATTATCTCTCTTTGACTAAGAAGCCATTTGGAGTGAATTTTGTATAATGACCTCCATTTTTAACATTTTTTAAGTAAATGCTTTTTTGAAATAGCTTTGAATATGAGACCAACTGCCTATTGTGTTCACATTAAAAGCTACCTTTTAGCAATATATTGGAAAACTCATGCATAGAAATACAAGATACAAATTAGAGCTATAGAAAAATTATATTTATACTAAACTCCACTCTAATGATAATGCCTTTTGTGTAAAACAGTGAATGCCAGATGAAAATGACAATTTATGTTGATATATAGCAATAAAAAGATAAATTCTATCTTTGGACATAGGTCAAATTTGAGTTTTTCCCATCTCTATAATTTAATTACAGGAGTGATTTCCTGTCAGTTGAGATTCATTTGTCTCAGTTATGTCTTATGAAGTAATGAAAAGAAGTGCAGGAATATTTAGTTATTCCATATCCAAAGAATAAAGAACACATGTGGTAGGAAAAATAACTACCAACCTCCCTCCCCTGCCAAAGTTGTCAAAATACAAATTCCCACCACCTGTGACTGTGGTATGTTATATAACAAAGGGAAATTAAGGATGCATATGGAATAAAGCTTGCTAATCAGTGGCCCTTAACATAAAAAGATTATCCTGGGTTATCTGGTCCAGTGCAATCACAAGGACCTTAAAAGTGGACAAGGGAAGCAGTAAAGAAAGTCATGACTTGTGAGAAGAACTCTACATGCCATTGCTGGCTGTGAAGATGAAGGAAGGGGACCAAGAGCCAAGGAATGCAGGGGCCTGTAGAAGCTGGAATAGGCAAGGGAAGAGATTCTCCCCTAGAGCCTCCAGAAAGGAGCTCATTTCTGTTGTTACCTTGATTTTAGCACAGTGAGAGCTGTTTTGTACTTCCAATACACAGAACTGTAAAGTAATATGTGTTGTTTGAAGTCACTAAATTTGTACTAATTTGTTACAGCAGTCATATAAAACTAATAATCTGGATTTTAGGGGCATGGTCATGTTGTCTTTGTCCTTTTAAATGAAACAAATTACAAACCATATAAAGAAGTCTTCTCTAGATTTCCATTCAAAATTTCTGACCTCAGCAAATTTGAACTTAAGAAAGGAAGAGGTAAAGAGGAAAGGAAAGTACTTCACTGTTAACTATATGACCTGGTCTCCAGCTTTCTGGTTCTGGCAGGTGTTTAAAATTTATTCATAGCTATTTCCATGTGTTCTTTGATGTCTCCCCTGCTAAGTACTTGTGAGCAGTACTCCTCGTATCTATCAAGATTCTTCCAAAGGAAAAGAACTAGTAGGTGATACATGGATATATCCATGGATTATCGCGAGGGATTGGCTTATTCAGTGTGGGGGCTGGCTAAAGTCTGAAGTTTACAGGGCAGGCAATCAAGAAGGAGGGATTACAAGCTGATGGAAACCCCATGAACATGGGCCAATGCCTGTTGCTCACTAATGCACCTCTCTTTTTCTTTATCAGGGAAAGCTTTTGTCCTCTTTTATAGGGGTAACAAATGATTGAGTCAGACCTACCCAAGATGAACTATTAAAGTTAATTGATTAGGAATGGTAATTACATCTGCAAAAAAAAATCCCTTCAGAGCAACAACTGAAGATGCTTTGTGTTTGATTAAACAACTGGGAGAAGTGTATGTATGTGTGTGTGCGCACTGTTACTTTCTTTCATTCCTCAAACCACTGCAACAGAGTACCTTTTTTTTTTTTTTTTTTTTTCCGATACGCGGGCCTCTCACTGTTGTGGCCTCTCCCATTGAGGAGCACAGGCTCCGGACGCGCAGGCTCAGCGGCCATGGCTCACGGGCCCAGCTGCTCCGCGGCATGTGGGATCTTCCCCGACCAGGGCACGAACCCGTGTCCCCTGCATCGGCAGGCGGACTCTCAACCACTGCGCCACCAGGGAAGCCCCAAACAGTATCTTTTGAACTGTTCTTTGTCCTGCATCCAGACACATACTAGAAAGGGAATTCTTGGGAGCATAGTTTAGCCTAGAGAAATTAACACACCGCAAAGTCATTATCAACCCTCAATTCAGGCTGTGTCTCTCGTAACTATCGTGCATCTATCAATCTCCCTTCAACTTCTGTTCCTAGGAGAATATACAGCTTCTTACTACCAAGTATATTTTGCTTCTTCCAGAGTACCAGTGGTAGCAGGAATATCATGAATCTGAAGGATAGCAAGTGGTCAGAGATGGTGAGGAGTATATGGTGCATCGTTCTCAGTAATAAACAAAAACAGAAAATGTTTAACATTTCGCTTTGAGTGGGATATTATATCTTACCTCTTTAAATTTATCCCCTGCCATGCTTATTGCTCACTGACTGTCTTGCTGCCAAACTGAAAGCACCTGGTGCGGAGGCCTTTGCCCATTCTGTTCCCCTGAAGAATTTCACAGGACTTCCTCCATCAATTCAATCAGATCTGATCTATGATCACATTCATGTTGGTCACTCTTTATGCCTTCATATTACTTCATTTTTATTCCTAGAACTAATCACAACATTAAATTTCATTATATGTTGGCTTACTTCATTATTTTCTGCTCTCCCTCTGCAATTGAAGCTCCTTGAAAGCAGGAGCTGTCTCTCTTCAGTTCAACATTGTATGTCTAGCAATCAGAATAGTACTTAGCACTGTCGGTAGAATCTGTTTCATTCTGAAGTTTAGCCTAAATGAATGAGTGATCAAAAGTTCTCAAACGTTAGTGGAAGAATTCCTAGGCATTTATTATCTTAATATGGAATAGATAACAAAATTTTTCAATGAATAAATATTTCACTAATGCTCATAAGACAACCAAAGGCAGTTTTTTTTAATATTAAAAAGATAAGGTTCACAGTAATTATGTTTTGAAAAGTTTTTTGAGTATAGAATGATTATTTACTTATTGTTGGAAATTTTCAGTATGCTAAATAGTAACTTTGAGGTGGACAAATTCAGAGAGACCCAAGCTGGATAATAGCTCCATCACTTCCCAGCTATATGACTGTGAACCAAATTAGCCTCAGTTTTATTGTCTTTCAGTGGGGATAATATTGGATGTGCAGCTTTTAATGAGGATTACATGAAGTCCATATACAGTAAATCCTCAATGAATGCTATCTTCCTATTTATTTCTTATCAGTGGTAATATAGATAGATTTTCCCATAGAAGTTACATATAATCTTATTTAATAATCAGTATTTAGCACTAACTATAAAATATGGATAACAGCATCCTCTCATTGCATTAAATTTTTAATTTTAAATTACATGTCTAATTTTATTTTTTATTAAAAATAAAAATTATTAATTTTATTTTTTGCATGGCACAACCACAAGAATGGCTAAATTAAAAGAAATGTCTGAAAAAAAAAGTCACTGCCAAATGACAAGAATATGAAGCTAACTAGATATTCACCCAGAGACCGTATGTCCCATCTTGCTGTGATACTCTAGGGTGACACTTGTTGTTATGGTGTAAGTAATAGCATCTGCTCATTCTAAAAAGTATATTGGTTTGGCTTATGAATTTTATTTCTAACCTAGTTGAAATAAACAATATGAAGAATGGGAAGAAAGACTTAACTACAGATATTTTAGGAATTAAAAAAAAGACTAAAAGGATATCATGAACAATTGCGTACCTGGGTATTAGAGAACTTAGATGAAATAGATATATTCATTTAAAAGCAATGTATTAAAATTGACAACTATATATATAAAACTTCATAAATGTAAAATCTATAACTATATATAATGTATATTAAATATATACAATATATAATATATATAGTATATGTATAAAATTTGAATAGTCCTAAAAATCATTAGAGAACTTGAATGTGTTAAACATCTTCTGACAAAGAAAACACCTGACAGAGACGGTAACATCCAAGAATAAATAATCCAATTTTAATATACTCCTCACAAAGAGAGAAAAAGAAATAATCTCTCAATCTTCATGAAGTAAACATAATTTTAATAATAACATTAGATAAGGATAATACTAAAGAACAAAAAAGGAGAAACTAGAATAAAGCACTCTTACTCAAGAATATAGGTACAAAATCCTAAACAAAATATTGGCAAAGCAAATATAAATATTTCTCTTCATAAAAAATCCAAAGGGGTGATCTAATAGACATATATAACACATAGCACCCCCAAAATGGAAAAATACACATGTTGTTCAAGAGCAAATTGCTTATCTCCAGTCTAGTAAGTCTTTTCTCTTAGATAAAATCCACACATTAAACTCTTCACTAGAGCAATCTGATTGGATAAGCCCATAGGCCCCCCAATTCAAAATTTCCAAAGCTGCATTTATCAGATGATATTTAATAAATCTTTCTCACATCCTCTTTTTCCTACATTAACCAGTTCACCAAGCAAGAACTCTTGAAGTCATCATAAACTGCTTCTATCCCTGAACCAGAAGGCTTCCAATTGGTTACTGAGTCCTGTCAGTTCTATTGTTGACATGGCTCTAAGAGCAGCCCCCTCCTTTCTATCTCCAGTGATAATACCTTAGTAGGACCCTTGTTATTACCATGTAGACCACTGCAGCCGCCTTTGATGTCATCATCCTCTTATCCATTTTATCCAGTCTTAAAACTCCTGCAGATTTATCTCTTTAATATGTGAATCTGATCATTACTGTCTACTTAAAACCTTTTTCTGTTTTTCTATCCCCTTCAGTATAAAAATCTAATGTCAACATAATATATAGTGGGTTTCTGGCCCCTGACTTCTAGATATATTACCATATTCCTATACACTATGCTCTATTAATAATACTAAATTACTTGCAGTACCTAAAAAAACATTGTTTCTTTGCTTTTGCAAATGCTTCTTCTTTTACTTGTAATATTCTTTTTTCCATCTTAAGTAGTTGATCCATATTTTCTTCAAAGGATCTAATCATAGGAATCATCTACTTTGAGATTTTTCCCAACTATTTTTTACCTTTCTCATGAAACCTTCCCTTCCCCTTTTCTGTTCCTACTGTACTTATCACACTGTAGTTTAATTTTCTTTTTATTCATTTTTTCCTATCTAAACTGAAAGCTCCTTGAAAGAAGGCATCATAGCTTGATCTCTGTGTTCACTCAATGCAGCATATGCACTCAATGAACATTTGTTGAGTGACAAATGAATATAAAGAAGAATATGAAAGCATATGTACTAGTATACATGTGTATACTCAAAATTTTGAAAGTGATTCTTTCTGTTTTGACTTAATATGAGATAATTTGTCCTTGTAGTACTCTTCTTAGTTTGTATTTTGAGAAATAATGTGCACATATGCAGTTCTTAAGGTGGACAAATCATTAATATGAAAATTCACTGTTGAATGAGTTAAAAAGGTGTGTTTGGACTTCTTGTGTTCCTTTTTGGATTGCTAAAAACACTTTAATATTAATTTGAACACTTGAAAGGAAAAGAAACAGTAATCAATAGAGACTACACCACTCTTTGGCATGTGGTATGCATTTGCTGAAGCAGAAGCCTGCCATATGCCATACGTGATGTGCCACCCAACTTTGCCATCATGTCAGCGAATGCATTGTATCTCGCAGCCAAGCCACATGGGTGTGACATGCCTTCCACTCCAGCATTTCTACGAACATTTTTCCACTTAATTCTGTCACACATGGTATCCATAATCTGTTAGGAGGAGTTCTACCCATTTTGTCACCTTTAACATCTGAAAGCGCTTATGATGGTGCCAAATTGATTGTTCTTCTGATTTGAATCAGATGTGAGTCATTCTGGGTGAAATTTCTAAAAGGATTTCCAGTAGTCATTTTTCCATAAAAGTTGAAACAAGAATGGGTAACGACACATACAAGAAATCACTTGTAGTGTAGTTAATTGCATATGAGAATATTTTTTTACTCACACATTCATGCATTGACCAAATATTTATTGAACTTTCATGATGTGTCAAGCACTGTGCTATATGCTGAGGAAGAAAAAAAAAAAAGAGTACGAAACCAAGATTCTCTTCCTCAAGAAGACTGGGGAAGCATGAAAAAAAATAAAAAGAAGGTTTTTTTTTATTCAATTCATATTATCTTGTTATTTAAAAATGATTTTTAAAAAAATTTTGTCCACTCAAATTTTCTTCTTGCCATTTCAAAAAAAGAAAAATGCAGCCTTATGAGTACAGCTATTTTTTTCAAGACAGAATGCCATGCTGCAATTTAGAATTGTAGAGAAGAATCAGGACAATTCTGTGTGTAAACAAAGCAAACAATAACTATACACCCCTTTTTATGCATATGTTTTCAGTAAAAGTTGTCTTGGGGCTTTGGCAAACAAAACTGCATGAAAAACCTCTACTCACAGGACTTCGTGTATTTAATTTGGAAGAAAAGAGATAATACTTTTAACCTTTTTTAAGAAAATATGTTTTCGTGGTCATATTAAAAAAAAGTGCTGTCCTCAAAACAAATATCAAATAAATACTTAAGACATTTGCATTTTTGAAAGAATATCACAATTAGTGAGGAAATGAGTATAGACTGCAATAATGAAATAGGTAATTTTCAAAGCTAATTTTTAAATCCAAGATGGGTTTGTGAATAACCATTGTTTATGAATGGAAAAGACTAATTTTCACAGACGTTGATATTTGCATGCCAATCAGAATTGAATTTCTGAACATAAGAACTTTGCTTACTATTCCATGTGTTTTTCTGTAGACATTCATTCAATTTAGAATGTGTGCCAGTTATTAAACTCTGTTAGCATGTTTTATCATAATGAGAATTGGACTGGATAAAATTGAAGGTAGAGTTTTGGTTTGAATATGTATTTTTCCTATCATAGAAATATTAATAAACATGATTATTTACCTTTCTATCTATCATCCAGAAGTATAATGCAATAAAAATATCTGTCAGTCTACATATTGCCCATTAGTAGGTTCCTGATGGTGTTAGTTAACACCACATTAAAACCATAGCATATAGGCAAAAATTAGAAAGGATGAATTAATTGCTGAATTAAAGTGAGAAAGCTATTGAATTCAACAAGACATAGGGAAATAATAAAAGAAATGTTAGGATTTGAAGAACATTGTTAATATTTTATATAAAAAACAAATTGAGAATTAATGAATTAACATTTGCTGAGTTCTTACAAGTCCTCAGAGGTATTATTAACATCTTACATTTAGTCTCAATTTCTTTCACACATTCTCAGAAATAATTTCACTAGTTAAGGAAGGGAAAAAATAAATAATAGCAATATCAGTTTTGGGGAGAGAATATTATTTATATCCTAGTTTTAATTAATGTAAAACAACTCAGACTTGGAAAAAATAAATTTATAGCATACATGTTTAAAAAACAATTGCCCTAATGCCATTTTGATAAAAAACAAACACAAAATGTTCTCTAGACTCTCACAATTCTAGAAAACTTATTGTTTAGATAAATATTTATATTAAGATAACTTTTTTACCAAAATATATAATTTCTACCATTCCTTGGTACCTCAAGGTCAATATTATGCATAACACCATCAGCATGCTAATTGAATCAATAATAATGCAGGAGCAACAGTAAGATTCAGGCAGCTATAGACACAGAAAATACTTCAATCTACTTAATAAAGAAGGAAGCATTAACTGGATGATAAAGCAACTTGTAATGGCCATGGCTGTGGGACTGGCTAAATCAGACCTCTGTCACAGACCCTCAGCAGTGGCCACACTGAGTTTTCATTGCTGTTAAAATGAGCAAGGCAAACATTTATGAACTCATTCTTGTTGATTACTGTCTTTCTTCAGAAATATCACTTGTATTTTAAATATCACTTGTATTTTATGTATCAGTTTATTCAGGCACCACCAAAAATATTTTGGTGGTGCCTGAATAAACTGATGTAGAAGAAAGAACACTGGCTTGAGAATTGTGAGGCTTGGATTCTTGACATTAAATATATCTAGTATCTTGGAAAAATCAGCTTCTTGGTATATTAATTTTCTATTCTGCAACATGAGGAAACTTAAAAATGACTTCTAAGGTGCTTTATGTCTCTAACATTTATGATTACATCAATGATTGGAAAGTGCTTTGTGGTAGTATTAATAGTTTTATAAATATGTATAGTAGCATTAGATTCATGCCTGTAGACAGTGCTGGAATCTAAGCATTGAGAGCCTCATCCTTAGTATTCACTGTGCTGACCTTCATATTTTCTTTCCTCCCTTTTTCTGTTCTTCCCTTTTCCATCCTCCCTTCCTTCCAGTTCTGTAGAGTAGAACAACATGTAGGAATTTTATTTTTTGTTTTGGGGTATGTATGTTTATGTATATGTGTCAGGGGACTGACCGCAGAAATTTGCAACAACCTCCCCTGTGATGATGTTGGAAAATTTCAATCCCATAATAAATTCCTTCTGAGTTTTCTTTATCTCACATATTCTCAATTTTATGTTTCCTAGTCTTATCCAAAGCACACCTAGGCACACATGAAATATTTTTTTCTAGTCTGTCCTAAATTTTAGATCAGATACTTCCTGCAGGCTGGGTATAGAATTTATCTGATATTATACAGAAAAGGAAAAATTCTAGTGATACTAGGGAACTTAAAATGATTAGCACTGTAATCATTTTTTCCTGCCTTACCAGAAGTAAAGTTTTTAAAACCTTGAAGAAGTACCTACTTTTGGACAACTGATCAATAATTTCAAGTTGCTGTATGGGGTATGAAAAAAAACATAACATCTCTTAGACCTTAGCTGAATTACTTGGGTATTTACTCATCTACATTTTTTTTTTTTTTTGCTGTACACGGGCCTCTCACTGTTGTGGCCTCTCCCGTTGCGGAGCACAGGCTCCGGACGCGCAGGCTCAGCGGCCATGGCTCACGGGCCCAGCCACTCCGCGGCATGTGGGATCCTCCCGGACCGGGACACGAACTCGTGTCGCCTGCATTGGCAGGCAGACTCTCAACCACTGTACCACCAGGGAAGCCCCAACTCATCTACATTTTTAATATTTTAGCCAACAGATTGAATTTCTTTCTTAAAGCTGGAAATCTCTTTTCTGTATAGTATAGTTCAGTTTTGAAAACAGAAAATAACAAAATGCTATCCTAATGTGTTTTCATATCTTCTCCCCTCCTTTTCCCTACAATGAAACCAGGTCCATCTTTTTTAAGGTAAATATTTATAGATTATCAAGAATAGTCATTTTCCATACGACCTCACCCACCTGAATTCATAGTGAAAAATATCAAAAAGCCAAGAGTTTGTCATTGAGATGCATCAGTTGGGTTTGGAGCTGTAGGGCAATAAAAGACATCCAGAAATCTTCAGTTGACTCCATTCACATACTTAAACTCAAATCAGGGCCCAGCTATGCTATCACGCTGCCTATTTACTATCTATAAATTTCTATTCATTGTAAAATGTTTTGATGTGAAATTGACTATCAGCCAGAATGCTTTCTGGGGGAGTTGATGAGTCAGCAGTGAATACTACTGTGGTCTTTATTTACAGGCAGACATCAAAGATATTGTGGGTTCAGTTCCAGCACCACAATAAAGTGAATATCAACAATAAAGCTAGTCTCACAAACTTCTTGGTTCCCCAGTGCATATAAAAGTTAGTTTTACAATATGCTGTAACATATTAAGTATGCAGTAGCATTAAATCTAAAAAATGTACATGCCTTAATTTAAGGTAACTATTATCTAAGCCTTTAGCAAGTCCTAACCTTTTTTCTGATGGAGACTCTTGCCTTAATGTCGATGGCTGCTGATTGATCAGGGTGGTGGTTGCTGAAGGTTGGGTTGACTGTGGGAATTTCTTAAATAAGACAACAATGAAGTTTGACACGTTGATTGAGTCTTCCTTTCATAAATGATTTATCTGTGGCACACAGTGCTGTTTGATAGCGTTTTACCCACAGTAGAATTTCTTTCAAGATTGGAGTCAATCCTCTCAAAACCTTCTACTGCTTATCAACTAAGTTTATGTAATATTCTAAATCTCCCTCTGTTGTCATTTCAACAACCTTCAAAGAATCTTCACCAGGAGTAGATTCCATCTCAAGAAACCACTTTCTTTGCTCTTCCACAAGTAGCAACTCTTCATCCATTATCAACAAGTAACAGTTGATTTGGTCACACCTTCAGGTTCTATGTCTAATTCTAGTTCTCTTGTTGTATTTCCACCACATCTGCAGTTACTTTCTTTACTGAAGTCTTGAACCCCCTCAAAGTCACCCATGGGGGTTGGAGTCAACATCTTCCAAGTTCCTGAGAATGTTGATATTTTTACCTTTTCCCATGAATCATGAATGTTCTTTATAGCATCTAGAGTGGTGAATACTTTCCAGAAGATTTTCAATTTGCTTTTTCCAAATCCATCAGGGGAAGCACCTATAGCAGGTATGACCTTATGAAACATATTTCTTAAATAATAAAACCTGAAAGTTGAAATGACTCCTTGATCCATGGACTGCAGAATGAATGTTGTGTTAGCAAGCATGAAAACAACATTCATCTCGTTGTACATCACCATCAGAGCTCTTGGGTGACCAGGTGCATTGTCAATGAGCAGAAATATTTTGAAAGGAATTTTTTTTTCTGAGCAGTAGTTCTCAGCAATGGGCTTAAACATTCAGTAAACTGGAGAGAGGAGAAGATGGCGGAAGAGTAGGACGCGTAGATCACCTTCCTTCCCACAGATACATCAGAAATACATCTACATGTGGAACTGCTCCTATAGAACACCCACTGAACGCTGGCAGAACACAGCAGACCTCCCAAAAGGCAAGAAACTCCCCACATACCTGGGTAGGGCAAAAGAAAAAAGAAAAAAAACAGAGACAAAAGAATAGGGACGGGACCTGCACCAGTGGGAGGGAGCTGTGAAGGAGGAAAGGTTTCCACACACTAGAAGCCCCTTCGCGGGTGGAGACTGTGGGTGGCTGAGGGGGAAAGCTTCGGAGCTGCGGAGGAGAGCACAGCAACGGGGTGCATAAGGCAAAGTGGAGAGATTCCCACACAGAGGCTCGGTGCTGACCTGCACTCACCAGCCCGAGAGGCTTGTCTTCTACCCCGCTGGGATGGGCGGGGGCTGGGAACTGAGGCTGGGGCTTCGGAGGTTACATCCCAGGAAGAGAGGACTGGGGTTGGCGACGTGAGCACAGCCTGAAGGGGTTAGTGCTCCACGGCTATCCGGGAGGGAGTCCGGAAAAAGGTCTGGAACTGTGGAAGAGGCAAGAGACTTTTTCTTCCCTCTTTGTTTCCTGGTGCGCGAGGAGACTGGCTTAAAAGCTCCGCTTAAAGGAGCTCCAGAGACGGGCATGAGCCGCGGCTATCAGTGTGGACCCCAGAGACGGGCATGAGATGCTAAGGCTGCTGCTGCCGCCACCAAGAGACCTGTGTGCAAACACAGGTCACTATCCCTGCCTCCCCTCCCGGGAGACTGTGCAGCCCACCACTGCCAGGGTCCCGGGATCCAGGGACAACTTACCCGGGATAATGCACGGCGCGCTTCAGGTTGGTGCAATGTCACGCCAGGCTCTGCAGTCGCAGGCTCGCCCCGCACTCCGTGCCCCATCCTCCCCCTGGCCTGAGTGAGCCAGAGTGTGTGAATCAGCGGCACCATTAACCCCGTTCTGTCTGAGCAAAGAACAGACACTCTCAGGCGACCTACACGCAGAGGCGGGGCCAAATCCAAAGCTGAACCTCAGGAGCTGTGCGAACAAAGAACAGAAAGGGAAATTTCTCCCAGCAGCCTCAGAAGCAGTGGATTAAAGCTCCACAATCAACCTGATGTACCCTGCATCTGTGTAATACCTGAATAGACAACGAATCATCCCAAACTGAGGAGGTGGACTTTGGGAGCAAGATAGATTATTTTTTCCCCTTTTCCTCTTTTTGTGAGTGTGTATGTGTATGCTTCTGTGTGAGATTTTGTCTGTATAGCTTTGTTTTCACCATTTGTCCTAGGGTTCTGTCCGTCTGTTTTTTGTTTTTCTTTTCTGTACTTCTTAAAAATTTTTTCTTAATAATTATTTTTATTATTTTAATTATTTTATTTTATCTTACTTTATTTTATCCTCTTTCTTTCTATTTTTTCTCCCTTTTATTCTGAGCTGTGTGGAGGACAGTCTGTTGGTGCTCCAGCCAGGGAGTCAGTGCTGTGCCTCTGAGGTGGCAGAGCAAACTTCAGGACAGTGGTCCACAAGAGACCTCCCAGCTCCACATAATATCAAAAGGCGAAAATCTCCCAGAGATCTCCATCTCAACACCAACACCCAGCTTCACTCAAGGACCAGCAAGCTACAGTGCTGGACACCCTATGCCAAACAACTAGCAGCACAGGAACAAAGCCCCATCCATTAGCAGAGAGGCTGCCTAAAATCATAATAAGGCCACAGACACCCCAAAACACACCACCAGATGTGGACCTGCCCACCAGAAAGACAGGATCCAGGCTCATCCACAAGAACACAAGCACTAGTCCCCTCCACCAGGAAACCTACACAACCCACTGAACCAACCTTAGCCACTGCGGACCGACACCAAAAACAAAGTGAACTACGAACCTGCAGCCTGCGAAAAGGAGACCCCAAACACAGTAAGTTAAGCAAAATGAAAAGACAGAAAAACACACAGGAGATGACGGAGCAAGGTAAAAACCCACCAGACCTAACAAATGAAGAGGAAATAGGCAGTCTACCTGAAAAAGAATTCAGAATACTGATAGTAAAGATGATCCAAAATCTTGGAAATAGAATAGGCAAAATGCAAGAAACTTTTAAAAGGAACCTAGAAGAACTAAAGAGGAAACGAGCAATGATGAACAACACAATAAATGAAATTAATAATACTCTAGAAGGGATCAGTAGCAGAATAACTGAGGGAGAAGACCGGATAAGTGACCTGGAAGATAAAATAGTTGAAATAACTACTGCAGAGCAAAATAAAGAAAAAAGAAAGAAAATAACTGAGGACAGGGCTTCCCTGGTGCCCAGTGGTTGAGGGTCCACCTGCCGATGAAGGGGACATGGGTTCGTGCCCCGGTCTGGGATGATCCCACATGCCGTGGAGTGGCTGGGCCTCTGGGCCATGGCCGCTGAGCCTGCATGTCCAGAACCTGTACTCCACAATGGGAGAGGCCACGGTGGTGAGAGGCCGGCATAACACACACAAAAAAATAAATTTAAAGAACTGGGGACAGTCTCAGAGACCTCTGGGACAACATTAAACACACCAACATTTAAATTATAGGGGTCCCAGAAGAAGAAGAGGAAAAGAAAGGGACTGCGAAAATATTTGAAGAGATTATCGTTGAAAACTTCCCTAATATGAGAATGGAAATAGTTAAGTCCAGGAAGCACAAAGAATCCCATACAGGATAGATCCAAGGAGAAACACGCCAAGACACATATTAATCAAACTATCAAAAATTAAATACAAAGAAAACATATTAAAAGCAGCAAGGGAAAAACAACAAATAACACACAAGGGAAACCCCATAAGGTTAACAGTTGATCTTTCAGCAGAAACTCTGCAAGCCACAACAGAGTGGCAGGACATATTTAAAGCGATGAAGAAGAAAAACCTGCAACCAAGATTACTCTACCCAGCAAGGATCTCATTCAGATTTGATGGAGAAATTAAAAACTTTACAGACAAGCAAAAGCTGAGAGAGCTCAGCACCACCAAACCAGCTTTACAAAAAATGCTAAAGGAACTTCTCTAGGCAAGAAACACAAGAAAAGGAAAAGACCTACAATAACAAACCCAAGACAATTAAGAAAATGATAATAGGAACATACATATCGATAATTACCTTAACTGTAAATGGACTAAATGCTCCCACCAAAAGACACAGACTGGCTGAATGGATACAAAAACAAGACCCCTATATATGCTGTCTACAAGAGACCCACTTCAGACCTAGGGACACATACAGACTGACAGTGAGGGGATGGAAAAAGATATTCCATGCAAATGGAAATCAGAAGAAAGCTGGAGTAGCAATTCTCATATCAGACAAAATAGACTTTAAAATAAAGACTATTACAAGACACAAAGAAGGACACTACATAATGATCAAGGGATCGATCCAAGAAGAAGATATAACAATTGTAAACATTTATGCACCCAACATAGGAGCACCTCAACACATAAGGCAAATACTAACAGCCATAAAAGGTGAAATCGACAGTAACACAATCATAGTAGGGGACTTTAACACCACACTTACACCCATGGACAGATCATCCAAAATGAAAATAAATAAGGAAACACAAGCTTTAATGATACATTAAACAAGATGGACTTAATTGATATTTATAGGACATTCCATCCAAAAACAACAGAATACACATTTTTCTCAAGTGCTCATGGAACATTCTCCAGGACAGATCATATCTTGGGTCACAAATCTAGCCTTGGTAAATTTAAGAAAATTGAAATCGTATCAAGTATCTTTTCTGACCACAATGCTATGAGGCTAGATATCAATTACAGGAAAATATCTGTAAAAAATACAAACACATGGAGGATAAACAATACACCACTTAATAACGAAGTGATCACTGAAGAAATCAAAGAGGAAATCAAAAAATACCTAGAAACAAATGACAATGGACACGATGACCCAAAACCTATGGGATGCAGCAAAAGCAATTTTAAGAGGGAAGTTTATAGCAATACAAGCCTACCTTAAGAAACTGGAAACATCTCAAATAAACAACCTAACCTTGCACCTAAAGCAATTAGAGAAAGAAGAACAAACAAACCGCAAAATTATCAGAAGGAAATAAATCATTAAGATCAGATGAGAAATAAATGAAAGAGAAATGAAGGTAACAATAGCAAAGATCAATAAAACTAGAAGCTGGTTCTTTGAGAAGATAAACAAAGTTGATAAACCATTACCCAGACTCATCAAGAAAAAAAGGGAGAAGACTCAAATCAATAGAATTAGAAGTGAAAAAGGAGAGGTAGCAACTGACACTGTAGAAGTACAAAGGATCATGAGAGATTACTACAAGCAACTCTATGCCAATAAAATGGCCAACCTGGAAGAAATGGACAAATTCTTAGAAATGCACAACCTGCTGAGACTGAACCAGGAAGAAATAGAAAATATGAACAGACCAATCACAAGCAGTGAAATTGAAACTGTGATAAAAAGTCTTCCAACAAACAAAAGCCGAGGACCAGATGGCTTCACAGGCGAATTCTGTCAAACACTTAGAGAAGAGCTAACACCTATCCTTCTCAAACTCCTCCAAAATATAGCAGAGGTAGGAACACTCCCAAACTCATTCTACGAGGCCACCATCACCCTGATACCAAAACCAGACAAAGATGTCACAAAGAAAGAAAACTACAGGCCAATATCACTGATGAACATTGATGTAAATATCCTCAGCAAAATACTAGCAAACAGAACCCAACAGCACATTAAAAGGATCATACACCATGATCAAGTGGGGTTTATTCCAGGAATGCAAGGATTTTTCAATATATGCAAATCAAACAACGTGATACACCATATAAACAAATTGAAGGAGAAAAGCCATATGATCATCTCAATAGATACAGACAAAGCTTCTCACAAAATTCAACACCCATTTATGATAAAAAAAACCTTGCAGAAAGTAGGCATAGAGGGAACTATCGTCAACGTAATAAAAGCCATATATGACAAACCCACAGCCAACATCGTCCTCAATGGTGAAAAACTGAAACCATTCCCACTAAGATCAGGAACAAGACAAGTTTGCCCACTCTCACCACTGTTTTTTTTTTTTTTAACATCTTTATTGGGGTATAATCGCTTTACAATGGTGTGTTAGTTTATGCTTTATAACAAAGTGAATCAGTTATACATATACATATGTTCCCATATCTCTTCCCTCTTGCATTTCCCTCCCTACCACCCTCCCTATCCCACCCCTCCAGGCGGTCACAAATCACCTAGCTGATCTACCTGTGCTATGCGGCTGCTTCCCACTAGCTATCTACCTTACGTTTGGTAGTGTATATATGTCCATGCCTCTCTCTAGCTTTGTCACAGCTCACCCTTCTCCCTCCCCATATCCTCAAGTCCGTTCTCTAGTAGGTCTGTGTCTTTATTCCTTTCTTACCTCTAGGTTCTTCATGACATTTTTTTTTTTTGTTAAATTTCATATATATGTGTTAGCATATGGTATTTGTCTTTCTCTTTCTGACTTCCTTCACTCTGTATGACAGACTCTAGGTCTATCCTCTCATTACAAATAGCTCAATTTCGTTTCTTTTTATGGCTGAGTAATATTCCATTGTATATATGTGCCACATCTTCTTTATCCATTCATCCGATGATGGGCACTTAGGTTGTTTCCATCTCCGGACTATTGTAAATAGAGCTGCAATGAACATTTTGGTACATGACTCTTTTTGAATTATGGTTTTCTCAGGGTATATGCCCAGTAATGGGATTGCTGGGTCATATGGTAGTTCTATTTGTAGTTTTTTAAGGAACTCCATACAGTTCTCCATAGTGGCTGTACCAATTCCCACATTCCCACCAGCACTGCAAGAGTGTTCACTTTTCTCCACACCCTCTCCAGCATTTATTGTTTCTAGATTTTTTGATGATGGCCATTCTGACTGGTGTGAGATGATATCTCATTGTAGTTTTGATTTGTATTTCTTTAATGATTAATGATGTTGAGCATTCTTTCATGTGTTTGTTGGGAGTCCGTATATCTTCTTTGGAGAAATATCTATTTAGGTCTTCTGCCCATTTTTGGATTGGGCTGTTTGCTTTTTTTTGTTATGGAGCTGCATGAGCTGCTTGTAAATTTTGGAAATTAATCCTTTGTCATTTGCTTCATTTGCAAATGTTTTCTCCCATTCTGAGGGTTGTCTTTTGGTCTTGTTTATGGTTTCCTTTGCTGTGCAAAAGCTTTGAAGTTTCATTAGGTCCCATTTGTTTATTTTTGTTTTTATTTCCATTTCTCTAAGAGGTGGGTCAAAAAGGATCATGTTGTGATTTATGTCATAGAGTGTTCTGCCTATGTTTTTCTCTAAGAATTTGATAGTTTCTGGCCTTACATTTAGGTGTTTAATCCATTTTGAGTTTATTTTTGTGTATGGTGTTAGGGAGTGATCTAATCTCATACTTTTAAATGACCTGTCCAGTTTTCCCAGCACCACTTTTTGAAGAGGCTGTCCTTTCTCCACTGTACATTCCTGCCTTCTTTATCAAAGATAAGGTGACAATATGTGCGTGGGTTTATCTCTGGGCTTTCTATCCTGTTCCATTGATCTATATTTCTGTTTTTGTGCCAGTACCATACTGTCTTGATTACTATAGCTTTGTAGTATAGTCTGAAATCCAGGAGCCTGATTCCTCCAGCTCCGTTTTTCTTTCTCAAGATTGCTTTGGCTGTTTGGGGTGTTTTATGTTTCCATGCAAATTGTGAATTTTTTTTGTTCTAGTTCTGTGAAAAATGGCAGTGGTAGTTTGATAAGGATTGCATTGAATCTGTAGATTGCTTTGGGTAGTAGAGTCATTTTCATAATGTTGATTCTTCCAATCCAAGAACATGGTGTATCTCTCCATCAGTTTGTATCATCTTTAATTTCTTTCATCAGTGTCTTATAATTTTCTGCCTACAGGTCTTTTGTCTCCTTTGGTAGGTTTATTCCTAGATATTTTATTCTTTTAGCTGCAATGGTAAATGGGAGTGTTTTCTTGATTTCACTTTCGGATTTTTCATCATTAGTGTATAGGAATGCCAGAGATTTCTGTGCATTAATTTTGTATCCTGCAACTTTACCAAATTCATTGATTAGCTCCAGTAGTTTTCTGGTAGCATCTTTAGGATTCTCTAAGTAGAGTATCATGTCATCTGCAAACAGTGACATCTTTACTTCTTTTCCGATTTGGATTCCTTTTATTTCCTTTTCTTCTCTGATTGCTGTGGCTAAAACTTCCCAAACTATGTTGAATAAGAGCCGTAAGAGTGGGCAACCTTGTCTTGTTCCTGATCTTAGTGGAAATGCTTTCAGTTTTTCACCACTGAGGATGATGTTGGCGGTAGGTTTGTCATATATAGCCTTTATTATGTTGCGGAAAGTTCCCTCTATGCCTACTTTCTGCAGAGTTTTTCTGCAGGGTTTTTATCAAAAATGGGTGTTGAATTTTGTCAAAAGCTTTCTCTGCATCTATTGAGATTGTCATATGGTTTTTCTCCTTCAATTTGTTAATATGGTTTATCACATTGATTGCGTATATTGAAGAATCCTTGCATTCCTGGAATAAACCCCACTTGTTCATGGTGTATGATACTTTTAATGTGCTGTTGGATTCTGTTAGCTAGTATTTTGTTGAGGATTTTCGCATCTATGTTCATCAGTGATATTGGCCTGTAGTTTTCTTTCTTTGTGACATCCTTGTCTGGTTTTGGTATCAAGGTGATGGTGGCCTCGTATAATGAATTTGGGAGTGTTCCTACCTCTGCTATATCTTGGAAGAGTTTGATAAGGATAGGTGTTAGCTCTTCTCTAAGTGTTTGATAGAATTCGCCTGTGAAGCCATCTGGTCCTGGGCTTTTGTTTGTTGGAAGATTTTTTATCACAGTTTCAATTTCACTGCTTGTGATTGGTCTGTTCATATTTATTTTTTCTTCTTGATTCTGTCTTGGCAGGTTGTGCATTTCTAAGAATTTGTCCATTTCTTCCAGGTTGACCATTTTATTGGCATAGAGTTGCTTGTAGTAATCTCTCAGGATCTTTTGTATTTCTGCAGTGTCAGTTGTTACTTCTCCTTTATCATTTCTAATTCTATTGATTTGAGTCTTCTCCCTTTTTTTCTTGATGAGTCTGGCTAATGGTTTATCTATTTTGTTTATCTTCTCAAAGAACCAGCTTTCAGTTTTATTGATCTTTGCTAATATTTCCTTCATTTCTTTTTCATTTATTTCTGATCTGATTTTTATGATTTCTTTCCTTCTGCTAACTTTGGTTTTTTTTTTATTCTTTCTCTAATTGCTTTAGGTGCAAGGTTAGGTTGTTTATTCGAGATGTTTCCTGTTTCTTAAGGTAGGCTTGTATTGCTATAAACTTCCCTCTTAAAATTGCTTTTGCTGCATCCCATAGGTTTTGGTTCGTCGTGTCTCCATTGTCATTTGTTTCTAGGTATTTTTTGATTTCCTCTTTGATTTCTTCAGTGATCACTTCGTTATTAAGTGGTGTATTGTTTATCCTCCATGTGTTTGTATTTTTTACAGATATTTTCCTGTAATTGATATCTAGTCTCATAGTGTTGTGGTCGGAAAGATACTTGATATAATTTCAATTTTCTTAAATTTACCAATGCTAGATTTGTGACCCAAGATATGATCTGTCCTGGAGAATGTTCCATGAGCACTTGAGAAAAATGTGTATTCTGTTGTTTTTGGATGGAATGTCCTATAAATATCAATTAAGTCCATCTTGTTTAATGTATCATTAAAGCTTGTGTTTCCTTATTTATTTTCATTTTGGATGATCTGTCCATGGGTGTAAGTGTGGTGTTAAAGTCCCCTACTATGATTGTGTTACTGTCGATTTCACCTTTTATGGCTGTTAGTATTTGCCTTATGTGTTGAGGTGCTCCTATGTTGGGTGCATAAATGTTTACAATTGTTATATCTTCTTCTTGGATCGATCCCTTGATCATTATGTAGTGTCCTTCTTTGTGTCTTGTAATAGTCTTTATTTTAAAGTCTATTTTGTCTGATATGAGAATTGCTACTCCAGCTTTCTTCTGATTTCCATTTGCATGGAATATCTTTTTCCATCCCCTCACTGTCAGTCTGTATGTGTCCCTAGGTCTGAAGTGGGTCTCTTGTAGACAGCATATATAGGGGTCTTGTTTTTGTATCCATTCAGCCAGTCTGTGTCTTTTGGTGGGAGCATTTAGTCCATTTACAGTTAAGGTAATTATCGATACGTATGTTCCTATTCCCATTTTCTAAATTGTTTTGGGTTCGTTATTGTAGGTCTTTTCCTTTTCTTGTGTTTCTTGCCTAGAGAAGTTCCTTTAGCATTTTTTGTAAAGCTGGTTTGGTGGTGCTGAGCTCTCTCAGCTTTTGCTTGTCTGTAAAGTTTTTAATTTCTCTATCAAACCTGAATGAGATCCTTGCTGGGTAGAGTAATCTTGGTTGCAGGTTTTTCTCCTTCATCACTTTAAATATGTCCTGCCATTCCGTTGTGGCTTGCAGAGTTTCTGCTGAAAGGTCAGCTGTTAACCTTATGGGGATTCCCTTGTGTGGTATTTGTTTTTTCCCTTGCTGCTTTTAATATGTTTTCTTTGTATTTAATTTTTGACAGTTTGATTAATATGTGTCTTGGAGTATTTCTCCTTGCATTTATCCTGTATGGGACACTCTGTGCTTCCTGGACTTGATTAAGTATTTCCTTTCCCATATTAGGGAAATTTTCAACTATAATCTCTTCAAATATTTTCTCAGTCCCTTTCTTTTTCTCTTCTTCTTCTGGAACCCCTATAATTCGAATGTTGGTGCGTTTATTTTTGTCCCAGAGGTCTCTGAGTCTGTCCTCAGATCTTTTCATTCTTTTTTCTTTATTCTGCTTTGCAATAGTTATTTCCACTATTTTATTTCCAGGTCACTTTTGCGTTCTTCTCCCTCAGTTATTCTGCTATTGATCCCTTCTAGAGTATTATTAATTTCATTTATTGTGTTGTTCATCATTGCTCATTTCCTCTTTAGTTCTTCTAGGTCCTTTTTAAAAGTTTCTTGCATTTTGCCTATTCTATTTCCAAGATTTTGGATCATCTTTACTATCAGTATTCTGAATTGTTTTTCAGGTAGACTGCCTATTTCCTCTTCATTTGTTAGGTCTGGTGGGATTTTATCTTGCTCCTTCGTCAGCGGTGTGTTTTGCTGTCTTCTCATTTTGCTTATCTTACTGTGTTTGGGTTCTCGTTTTTGCAGGTTCCTAGTTCCCATTGTTTTTGGTGTCTGTCCCCAATGGCTAAGGTTATTTCAGTGGGCTGTGTAGGCTTTCTGGTGGAGGGGACTAGTGCCTGTATTCTGGTGGATGAGGCTGGATCTTGTCTCTCTAGTGGGCAGGTCCACGTCTGGTGGTGCGTTTGGGGGTGTCTGTAGACTTATGATTTTAGACAGCCTCTCTGCTAATAGGTGGGGTTGTGTTCCTGTGTTGCTAGTTGTTTGGCATAGGGTGTCTAGCAATGTAGCTTTCTGGTCGTTTAGTGAATTTGGGTGCTGGCATTGAGATGGAGATCTCTGGAAGATTTTTGCCGTTTGATATTATGTGGAGCTGGGAGGTCTCTTGTTGACCAGTGTCCTGAAGTTTGCTGTGCCACCTCAGAGGCACAGCACTGACTCCTGGCTGCAGCACCAGGAGCCTTTCACCCACATGTCTCAGAATAAAAGGGAGAAAAAGTAGAGAGAAAGAATTAGTAGAAGTAGAAAGAAAGGAAGGAAGGAAGGAAGGAAGAAAAGAAGGAAGAAAGGAAGGAGGGAGGGATGGTGGGAAGATGGAAGAAAGAAGGAGGGAAGGAAGGAAAAAAGAAAGAAAGAAAGAAGATAAAGTAAAATAAAATAGAGTAAAATATAATAACGTTATTAATTTAAAAATATTTATTAAGAAAATTTTTTTTTTAAAAAAAGAACGGATAGAACCCCAGGACAAATGGTGGAAGCAAAGCTATACAGACAAAATCTCACACAGAAGCATACACATATACACTCTCAAAAAGAGCAAAAGGGGAAAAAATCATAAATCTTGCTTTCAAATTCCACCTCCTCAATTTGGGATGATTTGTTGTCTATTCATGTATTCTACAGATGCAGGGTACATCAAGTTGATTGTGGAGCTTTAATCTGCAGCTTCTGAGGCTGCTGGGAGAGATTTCCCTTTCTCTTCTTTGTTCTCACAGCTCCCAGGGGCTCAGCTTAGGATTTGGCCCCGCCTCTGTGTGTAGGTCGCCGGAGGGTGTCTGTTTTTCACTCAGACCGGACGGGGTTAAAGGAGCCACTGATTCGGGGGCTCTGGCTCACTCAGGCCGAGGGGCAGGAGGGGCACGTAGTGCAGGGCGAGCCTGCGGCGGCAGAGGCCAGCATGACGTTGCATCAGCCTGAGGCTCACCATGCATTCTCCCGAGGAAGTTGTCACTGGATCCTGGGAACCCGGCAGTGGCCGGCTGCACAGGCTCCCCGGAAAGGAGGTGTGGACAGTGACCTGTGCTTGCACACAGGCTTCCTGGCGGTGGCAGCAGCAGCCTTAGTGTCTCCTGCCCGTCTCTGGGGTCTGCGCTTTTAGACGTGGCTCGCACCCGTCTCTGGAGCTCCTTTATGCGGAGCTTTTAATCCCCTCTCCTCGCGCACCAGGAAACAAAGAGGGAAGAAAAAGTCTCTTGCCTCTTCCACAGCTCCAGACCTTTTTCCGGACTCCCTCCCGGATAGCCGTGGTGCACTAACCCCTTTAGGCTGTGTTCACGCCGCCAACCCCAGTCCTCTCCCTGCGCTCCGACCAAAGCCAGAGCCTCAGCTTGCAGCCCCGCCCGCCCCAGCGGGTGAGCAGACAAGCCTCTCAGGCTGGTGAGTGCTGGTCGGCACTGATCCTCTGTGTGGGAATCTCCCCGCTTTGCCCTGCGCACCCCTGTGGCTGTGCTCTCCTCCACAGCTCCGAAGTTTTCCTCCTCCACCACCCGCAGTCTTTGCCCGTGAAGGGGCTTCCTAGTGTGTGGAAACCTTTCCTCCTTCACAGCTCCCTCCCGCTGGTGCAGGTCCCATCCCTATTATTTTGTCTCTGTTTTTTTCTTTTGCCCTACCCAGGTATGTGGGGAGTTTCTTTCCTTTGGGGAGGTCTGAGGTCTTCTGCCAGCGTTCAGTAGGTGTTCTGTAGGAGTTGTTCCACGTGTAGATGTATTTCTGGTGTATCTGTGGGGAGGAATGTGATCTCTGCGTCTTACTCTTCCGCCATCTTCCTCTCCAGGCTCTCACCACTCTTATTCAAAATAATTTTGGAAGTTTTAGCCATAGCAATCAGAGAAGAAAAAGAAATAAAAGGAATCCGAATCGGAAAAGAAGAAGTAAAGCTGTCACTGTTTGCAGATGACATGATACTCTACTTAGAGTATCCTAATGATGCTACCAGAAAACTACTAGAGCTAATCAATGAATTTGGTAAAGTAGCAGGATGCAAAATTAATGCACAGAAATCTCTGGCATTCTAATACACTAGTGATGAAAAATCTAAAAGTGAAATTAAGAAAACATTCCCATTTATCATTGCAAGAAAAACAATAAAATATCTAGGAATAAACCCACCTAAGGAGACAAAAGACCTGTATGCAGAAAATTATACGACACTAATTAAAGAAATTAAAGTTGATACAAATAGATGGAGAGGTATACCATGTTCTTGCATTGGAAGAATCAACATTGTGAAAATGACTCTACTACCCAAAGCAATCTACAGATTCAATGCAATCCCTATCAAACTACCACTGGCATTTTTCACAGAACTAGAACAAAAAATTTCACAATTTGTATGAAAACACAAAAGATCATAAATAACCAAAGCAATCTTGAGAACAAAAATTGCAGCTGGAGGAATCAGGCTGCCTCACATCAGACTATATTAGAAAGCTACAGTAATCAAGACAGTATGGTACTGGCACAAAAACAGAAATATAGATCAGTGGAACAGGATAGAAAGCCCAGAGATAAACCCACGCACATATGGTCACCTTATCTTTGATAAAGGAGGCAAGAATATACATGGAGAAAAGACAGCCTCTTCAATAAGTGGTGCTGGACAAACTGGACAGGTACATGTAAAAGTATGAAATTAGAACACTCCCTAACACCATACCCAAAAATAAACTTAAAATGGATTAAAGACCTTAATGTAACGCCAGACACTATGAAACTCTTAGAGGAAAACATAGGCAGAACACTGACATAAATCACAGCAAGATCCTTTTTTGACCCACCTCGTAGAGAAATGGAAATAAAAACAAAAATAAACAAATGGGACCTAATGAAACTTGAAAGCTTTTGCACAGCAAAGGAAACCATAAACAAGACCAAAAGACAACCCTCAGAATGGGAGAAAACTTTTGCAAATGAAGCAACTGACAAAGGATTAATCTCCAAAATTTACAAGCAGCTCATGCAGCTCCATAACAAAAAGCAAACAGCCCAATCCAAAAATGGGCAGAAGACCTAAATAGACATTTCTCCAAAGAAGATATACAGATTGCCAACAAACACATGAAAGAATGCTCAACATCATTAATCTTTAGAGAAATACAGATCAAAAGTACAATGAGATATCATCTCACACCAGTCAGAATGGCCATCATCAAAAAATCGAGAAACAATAAATGCTGGAGAGGGTGTGTAGAAAAGGGAACACTCTTGCACCTTTGGTGGGAATGTAAATTATTACAGCCGCTATGGAGAACAGTATGGAGTTTCCTTAAAAAACTAAAAATAGAACTACCATACGACCCAGCAATCCCACTACTGGGCATATACCCTGAGAAAACCATAATTCAAAAAGTGTCATGTACCAAAATGTTCATTGCAGATCTGTTTACAATAGCCAGGACATGGAAGCAACCTAGGTGCCCATCAACAGATGAATGGATAAAGAAGATGCGACACATATATATAGTGGGATATTACTCACCCATAAAAAGAAACGAAATTGAGTTATTTGTAGTGAGGTGGATAGACCTAGAGTCTGTCATACAGAGTGAAGTTAGTAAGAAAGATAAAAACAAATACCGTATGATAACACATATATATGGAATCTAAGAAAAAAAAAAAAGGTCATGAAGATCCTAGGGGTAAGACGGGAATAAAGACTCAGACCTACTAGAGAATGGACTTGAGGATATGGGGAGTGGCAAGGGTAAGCTGTGACAGTGAGAGAGTGCCATGGACATATATACACTACCAAACGTAAAATAGCTAGCTAGTGGGAGGTAGCCGCATAGCACATGGAGATTAGCTCGGTGCTTTGTGACCACCTAGAGGGGTGGGATAGGGAGAGTGGGAGGGAGGGAGACGCAAGAGGGAAGAGATATGGGAACATATGTATTATGTACAACTGATTCACTTTGTTATAAAGCAGAAACTAACACACCATTGTAAAGCAATTATACTCCAATAAAGATATTAAAAAAAATATTCAGTAAACCATGCTGTAATCCCAAGCTGTCATTGCAGGCTTTGATGTTCCATTTATAGAGCACAAGCAGTGTATATTTACTATAATTCTTAATGGATTTTCACAATGGTAAATTAGTGTTGGCTTCAATTTAAAGTCACCAGCTGCATTATTAACCCCTAACGAGAGACAGCCTGTGCTTTGAAGTTTTAAAGCCAGGCATTGACTTCTCCTCTCTGACTATAAAAGTCCTAGCCAGACTTTTGTTTACATTGAAAATCTGTCATTTTGTGTAGCCGCCTTCATGAATTATTTTAGCTAGATCTTCTGGATAACTTGCTGCAAACTTCTATGTTAGCACTTGCTGCTTCAGCTTGTACTTTTATGTTACAGAGACAGCTTCTTTTCTTACAGGACGTGAACCAACCTCTGCTACCTTGAAATTTTCTTCTGCAGATTCCTCACCTCTATCAGCCTTCATAAAATTGAAGAGAGTTAGGGCCTTGCTCTGGATTAGGCTTTGGATTAAGGGAATATTGTGGCTGGTTTGATTTTCTATCTAGACCCCTAAAACTTTATTCATATCAGCAGTGTTTGTTTTGCTTCCTTATCATTCAGGTGTTCACAGGAGTAGCACTTTCGATTGCCTTCAAGAACTTTTCTTTTGCATTTACAGCCTGGCTAATTGTTTGGCACAAGAAGCCTAGCTCAGCATATTTATGCTTTTGAGATATCTTCCTCACTAAGCTAATGATTTCTAGTTTTTGAATTAAAGTGAGAGATTTGCAACTCTTCCTTTCACTTGAACACTTAGAGGCCACTGAAGGATTATTAAATGGCCTAATTTCAATATTATTGTGTCTCAGGAAATAGAGAGGCCTGAGGAGAGGGAGAGAGAAGGGGGAATGGCCAGTTGGTGCAGCAGTCAGAGCACACACATTTATCGATTAAGTTCATTGCCTTATATGGGTGAAGTTTGTGGTGCCCCAAACAATTACAATACTAATACCAAACATCACTGATAATGCATTACCATAAAAAATATAGTAATGAAAATTTTGAAATATTACAAAAATTATTAAAATATGACAGAGACATGAAGTGAGCAAATGCTGTTTAAAAAAGTGGCACCAATAAAGTTGTTCGATGCAGGGTTGCCGCAAACCTTCAATTTATAAAAAACAATTATCTATGAAGCACAGTAAAGCAAAGTGCAATAAGACAAGTTATGCCCGTATACTCTTTTGTCAAATAACATCAAAGAAATGAATGGGTTAACATTACCCAATGCCTTTTGTCCCCTAAATTTTGATCTGTCCGTTAAAGTTTTTTAGACTCGAGGTTCTCATCGCTTTTAAAGGGATACTATGCTAGTAGTGGTTTGTTTATTCTCTAAGTGAGACTGCAAACTAAAGTATGAATAAGAAAACGGTATATATAATCATAATATTTTCAAGTTATATTTTCCATTTATTTTGATTTTCTAATCTTCTAGAAAGATATTGTGCTCTCTCTTTAGATAAATAGACAACTGTAACTACTTAAATGCTTTTAAAAATAATTATGTATAGAAACTCCAAGATGAGATTTTTTTTTTTTTTTTTGCGGTACGCGGGCCTCTCACTGCTGTGGCCTCTCCCGTTGCGAGCGCAGGCTCAGCGGCCATGGCTCACGGGCCCAGCCGCTCTGCGGCATGTGGGATCTTCCCAGACCAGGGCACGAACCTGTGTCCCCTGCATCAGCAGGCGGACTCTCAACCACTGCACCACCAGGGAAGCCCCCAAGATGAGATTTAATGAGTGAGAAAGTCATTGGGGTTTTGGATTGAAAGATAGAAGTTTATTTTTAATTAGCAAAAAACTATGAATTTGAAAACACAAATGAGTTTATTTACGTCCCCTTGCTTTTATCCTTAATTGAAAATTAGATACATAGAATTGAATTTATCACAATCTTTTGTTCATGACAATCACTGTGGATATATCAGTAACCTTTTTTTAATGATCAATTTTGTTATTTCATTCACATATTTCATAATATATTAAATCATTAGGAACATACTATCCAATCTCAAAAGTAGTTACTCTCTATTACTTATAGCTGAATTCTATAAACCTTCCCTAATTCATCCCTAAGTATTCCGTTCAGAAGTAACTACTACTACTGTCATTTCCTCATTTTTTTTCACATATATAATTAATGCATAAACAATTTATGGTTATTTTTTACTTGTTTTCAATCTATATAAAAAGACATGGCACATATTTTCTACTAGGAATTTCTCTTCCAACACAAATATCATGTTAATAAGATGAATCACTGTTGAACATGCCTGCTGTTCATTTATTTTTACTTTCATATATTATTGAATCAGTATACTTTATTTTTTATCCATTTTTAGTTAATGAGAATTTCAGTATTTCTAGTAGTGCAAAGATCACTGCTATAAAAAATCTTCCTCATGGTTTTTTGTTATACATGACCTAAAGTTGTTGCTTCATGAGTTTCAACTTTATAAAATATTGCCGAATTGTTTTAGAAAAATGGTTGAAAACGCTCACTGGTAATGTTTTAGTAATACAGATTGTGTAGAGACTCCCAAACCCTTGATATGGTCATTCCTTTTAAGTTGCACCACTCCAGTTTTCTAAACTCATTTACCAGTTTTTTTTTTTAGAAAACTCCAGTTTTCTAAACTTATTTACCAGTTTTGTCTTGCTTTTCTTTGGTTAATAATAAGGTTGAACATCTCTTAATAAGCTGTGAGTCATGAATACTGTATAACATACATTCGTGATTTATGACCTTCTATTGGTTCACTGGTCTTTTTTAAAATTAATGTGTAGAATCTATTAAAATTACACATTTTTATTGCTGATACAAGTTCTTTGTGAATATGTGTTACAAATATCTTCTCTTTTGTAGCATATCTTTCACTTTCTTTAGATGTCTTTTGATGAACTGATTGTAAATTTAATGCTATGTTTATTATTATCCTCTTTGATTATTTTTGTACTTATTTAAATATCTTTCCCAAAGTCAGAAAGATACACACTATATTTTTTCTAAATGTTTTCATATTCAAATTCTTAATTCAGTTAGAGTTTCTTTTTGTGTATGAGACAAGTTAGAGATGTTTTTTCTAACCCCATTTATTGAATAATTTCTTAGTTCATTCCACCTGTATCATTTACCTAGGTTTTAAGTAAATGTGAGTCTGTATCTAGGCTCTCATTTGGCTCCCTGATCAATTTAGTCTCTCCCTTCACTAGCACCACTCCATCTTAGTTATAGTATTTTATAATAACTTGTAAGTACTTCCGTATTCTTTTTGTTGTTGTTGTTAGTGGCTCTTCATGACGCTTTACTTCTCCATATATGATTTAGGTTATCCTTTTTTAATTTAGGGAAACTATTTTCATTTCTTTAAAGACTTTGTTTCCATTTATTTTTCTGGACAATTTATTTTATCTGAATGTTGTGTTTCTACTTTTGTCTTCCATACCTCTTAAATTTTACATTTTTCTTCCTTTATCTCTCCCGTTTCCTTCTGAGAGAGTTTCTTAATATGATCAACTAAACAACTTGATCGTCAGCTAAATTTCATCTGCTGTCCCCATTAATCTTTTTATTATATTTTTACAACTAATATTTCCACCTGGCTATTTTAATAGTTTCTCATTCTTATTTGAAATTTGAATTTGCTAACATAACATTTCTTATTTCTTTAGATTTTTGGTCTGACTGTTCTAATATTTCTGCTTCAGAAGATGTATAATGCCCAGTCATTTTTCTTTTGAAGAGGACAGTTCTCTTTAAGTGTCTAGGTTTTTTTAGTCTAAGGGTGCTTATTTTCCTGAGTCTATCACCTACTCTTGTAATACTTTTTAAGGGATTGAAGGCTAGAACTTGGTTCAAGTGTGTTCAAAGAGGCCGTAGAGATAAGCCCATAAGTGGAGAGCTCCAGCTCCATCAAACCATTGTTAATTGCCTGTATTTGTTATCATTTCCGTCACCTTAACACCCTGGAGAAGAGCAGTGTTGGGAGAAGGCAATGTTTTTAGAATATCAATAGAAAAAATAGAAAAAGTCATAGAAAACCAATCACTTCTTACCTATGTCTTTCAGCACCTCACTAAAAAGCTTTTGTGGTGCCCTGATACCACCCATTGACCTCAGCAGAAGGGCAGCTAATGACTGATCCAACGTGGTGGTGATGGGAGGGAACATGAAATATATACAGAAATAACAACTAATTTTTATCTGTTTTATCATTCCCTCACTACCACAGCTAGCCTAAACAGTCTGTCCCGCTATAACCACCCATAAACCACACAACAACCACACAACACAACAGTGGTTTTTTCAAAACCATCTTCTGTCTCACTGGGTTTCCTAGCTTTTGATATTGTTGCTATATTGTGGATACCTTTGTCTCCTCTCTCCTTTCTCCAGGGTAGGTTTTGACAGAAGACACCAGAAAAAGAGATTTATTCTAGTTATGTCAGGAATCACAGTGTCCTCCTTTCCTCTTTGCTTAGGTGTGTATATTTGTAAGTTTTCTTTACTTCAGAAAATAATGAAATGAACTAGTTTAAGTATTTTTAAGTACACATTTTGGTCCCCTCTTTCTATTTGCATTAAACAAAACAAAACGAAACAAAACAAAACAAACTACTTTTCTAGAACAGAGTTTGACTATCTTATCACAAAAACTGTTCCTTCCTTAAGAAATGTGTCACTGTTTTTACTGTGACAGTGAGAGAAAAGAAATTGACAGTGTATGCATATGTTTTCTATGAAATCACTCTGTACACTAGAAAGCACTTGAATTTTTCAACAGCTATGATATCCTAAATTTACAACCAATGATTTTTTTCCCTAAAATCCACCAAAGCTAAGTTAACCAATCCATAATCATTCTTCTACACTTTTCTTTATGCTCCAATTATATTACTAATGGAATCACACACACACATAAAAAAAAACCCACACACAAAACCCAAAACACAAAAAAATCTGTGATGGCAGGTCAATCCTTCTAGTTTGCCTGTTCTAGGTTCAGAGAATTCTCTTGAGTTTTTTATCCCTGGTGAATTTCTCACCAAATTACTTTCAATTATTGTTGAAGTCATCACCGATTCATTTATTGCCTATTAAAAAAACAAATACGTTACAGATGTCAGGTTTAATAGTGCTCTGTGACAAAAGTTATCATAATGTTTCCCTTCAGCCATTTTTTTACATGAAACAATATTACTTTCTCCATTCCTCCCTCCCTCTTTCTCTCTCCCTCTTTCTGTTTCTCTCTCTCTCTCTCTCTCTCACACACACACACACACACACACACACTCACACACATACACTGCAATCTAAAGTTTTAATTATTTTCTGAAAGATAGTTGAGATGAACTTTTTGTGATCCTCTGAAATAAGCTCTTCTGGTAAAGTTTTCTGCCAGGGGCACGTTGGTGAGAGTTATCTGGTTAGCACTTGGCAACTATTCTTCTGTTCTCATGAACTAAATAAGTTAGTTGCATAATTCTGGGTGGAAACTGACTTTGGCTTCATCAGCAACAATGTCTATAGAAGCGGTAGAGAAATAACATGCAACTGCCTGAATATCAAAAGAGTGAACATTTTCATCAGTCGTAAATGATTGTCCTGTACATGCTATTAAGTAGTGGAAACAAGTAAATGCCAAGCATTTTATTTTTAAATCAATGGTCAAATTTAAAGTATATACTATTAAATTTAAATATATGTACATATATATGTATATATATCCATATCTATCTATCTTTCTATTTACAAAAATGAATCATGTATTTGAAATGGTGAGGGTAGTAGGTTCATCAGATAGGGTAAAGCGTGCATAACTGAGAAACATTAATCACCGTTCACCACAACTAATACTCATAAATGCATCCATTGGCAATTCAGAAAATATGATTAGCTTCAGAATACCTCATATTGACTTCACTAAATTTTAGTTTCACTAAAAATGTCTGCTTAACAAGATAGCTAAACATTGCTTTCCTCATATTTAGGTATATGTGTATTTTAATACAAAACTGTTATATATTTCAGTACAAAAATTGTTTTCAGCCCTCAAAAAGTTGGATACAAAGGGACTTAGTTGATAGTTTATAGTTTCTAATTATTAGTTTTTTTCTTCCCCTCCCCCTACCCCAGACAGCTGAAGTTGGTTGACACCTTAGTTTAAGTCTACTACCCATACCAATGTATGAGAGGTGAAACATATTTTCCTACCACAACATATATAATATTTTGAAGTGATTCAACCACATTTGTGAGAAAGTTTACTTATCTTTAAATCTAGTTCTTTTCTGAGTTGACTTAGAGTCTCTTTCTGTTGAGTGATATTCCTTATACATTTTATGAGTTCAATTAGTATATCAGAAGTTCACAGTATAGTTTTTAAACTTAATGTTTAAGATTAAACTTTTAAGAGAATGCTTTATTAATTGGCAAAATATTTTTAAAAGGAAATTTAACATTTAGAGAATAACAATTATATTTCAGCTTTCACTTATGTTGGGTAGAAAGCTATTGTTTTTCACCTGCAAACATCCGTATTCCCCCCCTTCCCACTGTACCTCTCCTCTTCTGCTCGTTTAGGTAATGGTCATCAGGAACTACCCATAATTTATTCTCTAACCAGTTCAAGTAAGGTTGACCCCACCCACATCGTTGGATGTGGATCAGAGCTCAGGGTACACCAAATAGAGCATTTCATTTCCTGGATACAGTGACTCATTCAGGAATGTGCATGTGACACATGCAAGGCCAATAAAGGCAGGGAAGTGCAATCCTGGGACTTTTTTTTTTTTTTTTTGCGGTATGCGGGCCTCTCACTGTTGTGGCCTCTCCCGTTGCGGAGCACAGGCTCTGGACGCGCAGGCTCAGCGGCCATGGCTCATGGGCCTAGCCACTCCCCGGCATGTGGGATCTTCCCGGACCAGGGCACGAACCTGTGTCCCCTGCTTCGGCAGGCGTACTCTCAACCACTGCACCACCAGGGAAGCCCCTGGGACTTACTCTTAAACAGTTGGGCAAAAGGGAATTTTAGCCTCTGACAATGGCAGTCTAGCTTACTTTGCACCAAAGTGCAAACTTTGAACTACCTGAGAACAGCTGAAGTAGTTGGAAGGCTAATATAAAGTGTCTGTATGAAAGGATTGGGTATTGAAACTCTGAAGGTAAGTCTGACATTTGACATCACATTCTTCTCAGATATTTGCTAAGTAGGAGCAGAGGATGGGAAGAAGAGTATCTGCTCACAAAGAGGTAGTAGAGAGGCAGAGATGTAGAACAAAGCTCTCATCAGTTTCATAAGGCTGGGGGCTCAAAGTAGAAGTTGTTTTGATAAATACCTTGGATTTTCATTTGGGAAAATAAAGGTCTAAAACCTAAGAGTAAGGTCATAGCAGAGAAGAATAGTTCTCACAAGGACTAAACAAACTTAAATTCACCTCCTAATGGGTTAAGGCGCAGTGGTTCTTAAGCAGGGGCATCACCACAGCCACACCTCAGGGGACATTTGGCCATGTACAGAAACAATTTGGATTGCCAAAACATGCGAGAATGCTACTGGTATCTAGTGAGTAGAGGCAAGGGAAGCAGCTAAGCATCCTACAATGCACGGGACAGCTTTGCAAAACAAAGAATTATCCTGGTTCAAAATATGAATAGTGCTGAGGTTTAGAAACCCTTGTTTAAGGAGATTTACACTAACCTGACAGCTGGAAAGAAAACCTTAAGGAATCTGTTCCTTCAAATTATCTCTACAATTTTTATATTAAATTTTCTCACTCAATCAAAAATCCAATAAAAATAACTTGTAATCAAAAAAAGTAAGAAATATCTAAAAACCAAGAGAAAAAACAAGTAATTAAATAGAAATTTAGAAATTGGAGTATTCAGACCCCTAGAAGCTATATAAAATAGTCAAATGGATTCTAGAAATAAAAATGAATACAACTCTTAAATTACAGATTGAAACAGAAAAAAAAAAATATATCAGGAAGGGTATAGAAGATTTGAACAGCACAATCACCTACTTTTAGAACTTAATTAGCATATAGGTTGACCACTTCACAAAACAACTGCAGCATACACATTTGTTTCAATTGTTTTTGGTGCATTTATAAAAAGTAACCATATGCTGCTCCACAAAGCAAGTAAACCTCAGCAAGTTTTTAGGGATTGGTAACAACGTGCATAGTACTGATCACAGTACTATGGAATTAAGCTAAAAAACGATAACAAAAGGTAAACAGAAAGCACTAATATATTTGAAAATTAAGGAGTACTCCTATAAAGAACTAATATTACATAAGAAAATGCTTATTAAATGTTTTACTCAATGCTTGGCATATAATGTTAGATTTTGAAATTAGTTATTATTATAGAATACAACCCTGTACTTCGTACTCTAAAGTTAAATAAAATAACATATTCCTTAGGTCTACATCAATATTGCCTTATTCTCTATACTTTTCAGCTCTGGTTTCCATTAGCTGGATTCATTCTCAGGAAGTTTTCTGCTTGTGTAACATAACTGTTACCTTGAACCACACTTTTCCTCCTAATCTCTGAGCAACCCAAGTTAATACAGCAATTCTATTCTTTAACAATTTAGTTTGCTTTTCAAATAAACTTTTTTTTAATAAATTGAAGTATAACTTAGAGAAAAGTGTGCAAGCTTAGCTATACCTCTCTATGTGCAGATCAACGTATAGTGAGTAGACTATTTAATCACCACCCTGGTCGAGAAATAGAACATAGCCAGCATCTAGAAGCTCTTTTTAGCTCCAGTGGGTCAAAGGAGAGATCAAGGTGGATATTAGAAGATATTGAACATACTACAAATCAAAAATTTGTAGGAAACAGCTAAACGACATGATTAGAGGACAAACAATTTTGGACATAGCCTGGACACTCATCCAGTGGGATATTATCCAAAATTTTGAGCAGGTTAATTGCATGGTATATAAAGAAGATTAAATGGGCAGTTGTACAGTGTGACCCATGGAGTCAAGAAACTGCAGTCAATAAATTCAAATATAAGATTATCATAGTAACATAGAAGTGAGGCTTTTATATACAGATAGATAATCACAGTGAGAATTAGAAATGGGGTGGCGGGGGGAGATATAAAGTAGGGAATCATTGACTGTAATGTGTCAGTTATTTGGCTGATGATGAAGGAGAGGAGTGAAAGGGTAGCATTATGACTTGTTCCTGAGTGGCAGTGACATTTAAGGGAACTAAGGAGGCAGAAAAATGAGTTTAGTTAGATGGGTGTTACTTTAGTCTCAACTTCTTCATTATGATAATTTATTTCTGCCATTAAAACAAAAACAGAAGCAGATTTGTGTCTGCTAATAGGGAATCTTATGGGAATCTGAAAAAAATATACTTTAAAAAAGTGGTTTGGTTTTTCTGCACAAAGAAGAAAATCTACAGTGTACACTGGCTGATTATGTTTAGATCATCCACTTTCAACCCAGTTAGAACATAAAGTGTATAGTCTACATAAATATCAGAAATGCTTAACCAAATTTGAAACCAGTTATAACAGTTGATAGAGGTAATTCTTAAACTGGAATCACATTCAACATTTACTACATGTATTTCCCTTGGTACTTGTAAACTGGAATGCAAACCTGAGAAAAAGTGAGTGGCAATTTTCAGAGAGGCACACGGGCCACAGGAATTGTTGGAGGAGAAGTCTTCTAATTTGAATCTCCCTTTAGCTAGTATTTGAGACAAGTGAGTGATAGTGTCATTTCTCTAGATATTAATGCCCAGGGAACTTGTCACTGTACTTGGTAAAGCATCAGAAGATTACATTAGGAGACAACTTGGGGAGGACAGTTTTAACCCTGTTATGTGTATGCTGTTTCTGAACAGAATCAAGGATCAGGTTTTGCTACTTTTGAAAATAAGGGTTGGGAATTCAGTCCAGTGGTTAGGACTGGCAGTCCAGTGGTTAGGACTCAGCGCTTTCACTGCCAAGGGTGTGGGTTCAGTGCCTGGTCAGGTAACTAAGATCCCACAAGCCACAAGCCTTGGCCAAAAAACCCAGAAAACAACAAAAAAAAGAAGGGTCAGTTGTCCCAATGATGGAATGTGCTTACTTTTCTGACCACTTAAGATCACTTTCTTCTACTTCACATGAGGCTTCTGTTTGGCACTAACATTGATTTCATTATTTGGATACTACTCTTTTTTTATTTTCTTAATCAGTTGTTACACCTTTCTAAATCTATTTTTATAATTCTGCAGTCTCCTCTTTCAGCATCAAGTGTGTGCAAAGATCTTAGGTGTGTGAATAATGTGGCTTGGGTACATAGGATAGAGGAGTTGATGGCTGAAATTTGCAATCCTGCAACTCTGATACTTTTTCTCCAAAATAGGAAAATGTTTTATTTTAATTAAATTTAGCTAAGCTAACAAAGAATTTAAATATATTGATAAAAATGATTTTAAATTAACAATTTATGAAAATGTCCCTAAATTGCTTCGAGTGACTAGAGTTTTTATTTCCATTAAATTATATAAAGCGAATCTTCTAGAAATTTATAATAACATAATATATAATTGGTATAAATGTATTATCTTTATTTAGAGATAATGGGAGAGATTATAGATCTTGGTCTGTGTTATCACAAAGTTCAAAGTAATAAAATTTTAGTTCATGAGTTCTTACTATGTAATTTTTTTAAAGATAAAATTTGAATTTTGAGTAACTTCATTTTAAACAGCAACCAGTGGGTGATTCTGTACCCCAGTTCTATCAAAGTAGTTTAATGCATGCAGCCTTGTAGAAGACACTCTCAATATCAGTGACGTCACCACTTGTGAAGGTTTGTTGCTGCTACTGAATCAGTCAGAAGGCAAGAACTCTATCAAGCAAGTCCCTAGGGGCTGTGTCACAGGTTTTCACAGCTGCAACCTTCTCTGTCCATGTTGCAAACGTGTCCGACACTAACTATGGCTGTTATAAGCTTAGCATTCATTTCCCCTGATATATTGACACTAGAGTGAAACATGGCGGCCTGGGACAAAGAGATTTGGTGTTCTCACCGTGAATCATCCCACACGGGTTACTGATAAGCACTGCAAGAAATCATGGATAGCTGGCAAGGTCCTCTGCCCTAATTTGTTTTTTAACTTTTCGTTCAGGCAGTGTAACTTGATCACATCCCTGCAAGCAAGACCTCAGACATTATGTGAGGGGGATTTACAGCCAAGTAAGACAGCCATTTCAGACTACAGAGAAATCCCTTTAGTTGCACAGTATCTGCACTTTTCCTCTTAGTTTGGGGAAGTAGATTTCATATGCTTTTTTTTTTTTTTTTTAAGGGACACAGATTTTTTTTTTTTTTTCTCTCCATGTGACTAATTGAGGGAATTTACTGCTGGATGTGAAGAAGCAACTAGCATTCATTATTATCTCTAGTCACAGTTTCATGGAAAATCAATGTGTAAAAAAAACTCTCTTTAATATTCTTTACTGTTATTCTTTTAAACAAAGTTTTCCTTTCCCTGTTAAAAGGTAAAAAGAATTCAGCAGATTGACTCCAGGTGAGAATATACTTTCTGACAAAGGGCTGGAAGTATGATGGAGAAAGAATGTATCATGTCAAACACCTTCAGCCATACTGTTGACAAACCAAATCTTGTTAAGTACTGGACAGCTGCTTTCCTACCACACTGCCTGTCCTGTTTAAGCTACAGCATTAAAATTTGGCAGATCAACTTTTAACACTGACAGAAATGTTGTTGCCTACCTACTACTGCTTGGAGAGTAAACAGTCCAACTGAACTATTAAGAAACTTTGACACCCATAAACAATTTATAAAAACTTCCATTTGGCACAATGAAAACAACTCAACTGAAAAGATTTTGAGCAGGAACATATTGGAAAGAAAACCTATTTCCTATAAAAGGATAACAAAGGAGCCCTTTAAAAACATGTGATTTACTGGTTGGAGGAAATCAAAAAATCCTACCCCTTCTTTTCCATTGAATTTTTGTCAACAGTAGAGAATGTCTAGATTACTTTTAAAAATAATTCATTTTTCTGCTCTACTGATGTAGTTCATATCACTATACATGGTAGAAATTTTATAGAATATTCTGCTTTGATTTCTAGAACAGTAATTCTATTTTGAAACATTAATTAGATTTAATCTAAAGCTGAAATAGAGTTGTTTAAAGAGAAGCTAAGAACAAGGCCTACCTAGTAGTAAATGCAGTGATATATAAAAGTAATTAAAACTTCACTGAAAGTTTCTTCATATTCAAATGTATGTTTTGAAATCATTCAGAGTAGAATCTAGGATGATATATGTATTTATTCTCATGTGTTTCTCATTCCCTTGTGGAAAAGACTTTTCTGCATTGAAACTGGACTTCAGTTTTAGGCTAGAAGAATGAGTCTAAATATAGTGCAAAAAACTGTTTATTATAACTTCAGTGAATGCTTCATTCACATACCTCTCAAAAACTTGTCAGCAATGTGACCAATAAGTATTCAGTTCTCAACTTGTAGCTCAGCAATTCTGGGTGGCATCAGGAGACATGCTGATGGCAGTTGCAGTTGCTGCCCTCAGCCTGTGACATACCCAGGAGTCGTGAACTCTGACTACCTTTAGTATTGTTTTTTGTACTGATGCAGTAAATCCAAACCATGTCAGTTTGAGATGTTGTTGGCAACATGTTTTTACATTCCCAGGAGTGAGGGGCATTGTGTTCTCTCTCATATACAGAACAAACAACAATATTAAAGTAGAAAACAAAGTATTGGGTTGGCCAAAAAGTGCCTTTGGTTTTTAAGCAAAAATATAAGACATATTTTTCATTTTCACCAAGAACTTTATTGAACAACATATTCACCCTTTTGTTCCACTACCTTCTGCCATTTTTCAAGCAACTTCATAATTCCATCTTCCCAAAAACTTTTTATCTTTTTGAGCAAAGAACTGTTCCAGGTGCCTGTTACAGTCTTCCAGGGAATTTAAATTTTTCCCATTAAGAGAATTTTGTAAAGACCTAAATAAATGGAAATCTGAAGGTGCAATGTCAGGTGAATATGGCAGATAAAGCAGAACCTCCCAGCCAAGCTGTAACAGTTTTTGCCTGATCATCAAAGAAACATGCAGTCTTGCAGTTTCCTGATGGAAGATTATGCGTTTTCTGTTGACTAATTCTGGACCCTTTTCATGGAGTGCTGCTTTCAGTTGATCTAATTGGTAGCAGTACTTGTTGGAATTAATCGTTTGGATTTCCGGAAGGAGCTCATAATAGAGGACTCCCTTCCAATCCCACCATATACACAACATCACCTTCTTTGGATGCCGACTGGCCTTTGGTGTGGTTAGTGGTGGTTCATTTCACTTGTCCTACGATCTCTTCCATTCCACATTATTGTACAGTATCCACTTTTCATTGCCCATCACAATTTATTTTAAAAATAGAACGTTTTCATTACGTTTAAGTAGAGAATCGCATGCGGAAATATGGTCAAGAAGGTTTTTTTTACTTAATTTATGTGGAACCCAAACATAAAAACGATGAACATAACCAAGCTGGTGCAAATGATTTTCAGCACTTGATTTGGGTATTTTGAGTATGTCGGCTCTCTTCCGCATGGTGTAGTGTTGATTGTTCTCAACTAATGTCTCAATTTGATCGCTATCAACTTCAACTGGTTTACCCGACCTGTAGAGCATTGTCGACTGAGAAATCTACAGCAGGAAACTTCGCAAACTACTTTTGACACGTTCGATCAGTCACAGCACCTTCTCCATATGCTGCACAAATCTTTTTTTGCGTTTCAGTTGAGTTTTTAACTTTCTTGAAATAATAAAGAATAATATACTGAAAATGTTGCTTTTTTTCTTCCATCTTCAATACTAAAATGGCTACGCAAAAAATGCACCGATTTTGATAAGTCTTTATTAAACTGCACGGTGATATGACAGCTGTCACATACAATCTAACAAAATTGTTTTGAATGAAGTTAAAGACAACTAAGTGCTACTAGAGCCATCTTCCAGAAAAAAACTGAACGAACCTTTTAGCCAACCCAATAGAATAGAAATCAATATTTTTGTTAACTCTATTGAGCCAAACCAATTTTTTTCTCTCTAGTAAAGTAAGAATAATGAATATGCCATTGTTTTGGGGAGGTTATTGCAGATACTCATTTTGAATACCATGCCTTTGAAGTTTATTCATTAGAATGGTGAATATCCTATTAAAATGTTTAAACTTATTTATGTTTTGTTAAAATGAATAATAAGACATGTATAAATAATATAAGCAAGTTCTAGAGACAGCAATAAAAAGCTAGATCACATTAAGAAAAATGACACAAATTTCTTTACGGTAGAATACATACATGTTCTCTCTTTCTACCCTTTTTTTTTTTTTTCCAGTGTACTAAACAGTAGTGTAGTAATCTAAAGGTGCTCTGCTGTCTCCTAAAGAGTGAATCCATTTATTTCCTTATTCAGTAGCTTGGAGTATAACCAAATGCTTCAGATAAAACACAACCCTTACAATTATCTGAATTTTAACTGGCTACTGTGTTTCAATTTTCAATTTTCCATCCTTTCTCCCTGCCAGTTTTGAAGAGAGTGTTCATATGCCTCACAATATGCTGAGCCCAAGATGATCAGCCAAGTCTTGGCTTCTTTGAGAGCTTAAACCATTTAAACTCAGTGCTCTTTCCAGCTGGCAGGTCAGGAGCACTGAGCAGACACTGCAGGTTTCTGCTTAGTTAAGTTTACACAAATGCGCCTCTGCTTATTCTTAGTGAGAAAGGGGAAAGAGTATCTGCCCTCTGAACAATTCTATCCATCTTCCTTTTCTTAGCTCACTGTGTCTAATCTGTTTGGCATTGCAGGCTTTTTCTTCTCTTTTTTTAATTCCTAAGTTTTGACTGGCAGATATTATTAAAAACAAACAAACCGTACGATGTTAATGTTTTTCACTCCTGAAAGCATATGTTTACTTTTCGTGAAACCTGCAAAAATTTCACTCATTTTCCCATATTACATTAATAGACATGTTTGGCAAAATAGTAGTCCCTAGATTTCGTCTTCAGATGTTAGCTTTTATATCGAGATTAAGATTACAAAAAGCAGTATAGACTTTCATTGATCTCATTTCATTCTTCAAGTCTAAACTCTAATTCAGACATTTCCTACTTAACAATTTAACTCTTGTTCAAATACTGACAGCTTTTCTTAGGGTTACAAAGTGACTCAGAGCACCTAAACAAAGTTTGAGTGTCTGTTTATTCTGGACATTTTCTTTAGGTCATTACTAAAACCTTAATACTACAATAAATGGATTTAGGGTAGCACTTAAATCACACATATAGCTTGTGAATGAAAAAAATTCAGAATGAGTGAAATCAGCTTAAATATATTAGAATTAAGATGCAATCATTGCATTGCTACATGTTCTTGATTTTTATATGTATCTGCAGCTGAAATTACTGGTTTGCAATTGTGTTGGTTTGATTAGTTATTTAACTTTCCTATGGTAGAACTCTGTAAATTGTTGAACTCAAAGAACCATGCAATAATGACATTTATTATGTAATTATTAAACTTAGTTGTAGTCCAAATAATAATAACTATTGATTTTGGTCTTATATGTAAAAAAAGCCCATACCAATGCACTTTATTTTAAATTGATTATTTTGAATTTTAAATCCCTCCTTCAACTGTCATTTTATTTATTTTTAATTTTTATCTGACATATATTTTATATTTGTTTTTCTAAACTTTAAGGGAAAATCAAGTCTTTTCCTTAACTTCTTATATACTTTGTCCATCTGACTTATATAGTTTACCCTGAATATCTTGTCTTCTTAATTAATTAGGGATTTCAGACCCAGGTGTTTTTAAATGTCTTTGGACAAGAAAATGCTCCACATCTGTGAAATTACACTATAATTGAAGTTTCATTTAGTGGTATGGCAAAATATTAGGGGTGGTGGGGGAAGAAACACTGGAAAGTTATTGCTGAGATGGAAAACTAGGTTCACAGGAATATGAGTCACAGTTCTTGAAAACCTTCTATTTAAAGACACATATAATAAAGATAAGGATGTTAACATTAAATGTGTTTGTCTTTTAAAGTATGAGAAAATTATCAAAACCTATTTTTGCCTAAACTAATCTATCAAGCTTAAAATTGCTGCTTGATATCCACTGTTCCTCTTTGTTTCTGCTAAACCCTGAAATCATAATGTAGAAAATATTTTATTTTTGACATCTCCAACAGGAAGCCCACACCTGAGAATCTGAAATATGAGACTCAGGTGTTAGAAATTCAGCCCCAAAGATTTTGTAAAAAAGTGACTTTGAGCAAAAATTTTAGAGCTAAGAATAACTAACCAACCCAGTTAATCATTCAGACTCTGAGAAGGAAACATATGGCACACTCAGAAGGGATGATTCAAGAGATTAATATTGGGATTTCTTTTTTACAAAGCTGTTGGTATGGTTAAGAAAAAACAGCAAGGCATGGTGAAGCACCCTATTGTTTTAGCAGAAAGCTATTAACCACATCTATGTGTGATACCAGAACTCTGATAACACGTACAGTTATAGGAAAGGGCTGCCTGATGCTTAGAGAGGTCTCCACAATGGTCAACTCACAGCCAGGCAGTGAGGGATCTAGCCTTATAATACCTTAGCTTGACTTTTTTTATTAACCACTAACACACTGCTAGTAGTTCCCATTGGCCAAACGAACTGGAAACCAGGGAGCAAGGGATTCTAGTTGATGTAGTTCATAAAGATCAGCTTTCTTGGGCACAGAGCAAAGTAGAAGAGTGGAGAGCAGATCTGGAGGAGTAAGAAAAGAATATCCAGTACAACTAACAAACTGAAATGTACACAGTATTGGAGTCATTGACTAAATGATACATTTCCATGTAAAGGGATAGTATACTTAAGAATAAAAAGCATCGCATATCATAAGAAATCATCCATCTCCACTGAGAATGAAAAGTGACTCATTCCCATTTTACCAAATCATCAGAAAAGGTTATTTTTCATTATATGTTAATGAGTGGGTTTCAAATTAGTTTTACAGAAAAGAGCTGGTGCCTTTTTAAATAGAAATGTCTGATAACTAGAAAACTCTAATAACTGTTAGTAGCAGTCAAATGTTTACTGTAATATAGAATAGTATCATTGTTCTGATAGCCTATACATATAATCCAATCAAATTGTAATTGGTTATTAAAGAGTAGCTAGTTTGAGAGTATAGAATCTATATTGTGTAGACCCAGAAATAAAGGGAACTGAGGGGGGAAGCCATTTGGTTGCCAACTGTTCAACCTCAACAGTTATAGTATCAGACATCTCAATTTCATTTAAAAACTTACTCTGCCACGTCCCTATTTCTGTCAGTAATGCTGCCATCTTTTTTTTTTAAGACTTTTAGACCACCGATCAATGCACCATGTTTTTCTCCTTCCCCATTGTTTTTTTTTTTTTCTTTTTTTTTTTTTTGGTCTGGACCATGTGCATGTGCATTATTTTTAAGAAAGCATGCTTTTAACAGACTTTCTTACAGAGAACACACACACACAAATAGAACCACACATGGGTACACATATGTGCACATGTGGGTACACAGGTGCTTTGAAGAGGAAAATGAATACTATGATGTTTGTGGAACCTAAATTTAATTTCAAACAGAATAAAAGATTCAGTGAATACTGCAGACAAAATTGTATAGTGACTGAAGCCAATACGGCCAAAAATTACAGAGCAGAAAGCAGCACTCCTTAGCATAGATAGGAAATAGAAATACAGTTAAGGATGAAAATGAAATTAGATTTTACGTGTTAAATCTGGGAAGAGCGATAGTTATTACTCAAAGAATAACTGACGCTGTGTGCTGGTGATTAAAATAAGCTTCCTTATGTTATCTCTTCACATAAATGGTTAGTGCCTCTCGAATTTACCAGGGGTATTCTAATCCAGACCTGAACATCTTGATGATATATAATAAGTTTTCTCAACAAAAAATAAGGAACCCAGCATATAACTTAAGATGTACTGGTCTTTGGATTCTGCTCTTATAGGGTTTAATTCAGACAGAAAGTTTATCTTGGCTTTTCTGGCGTGTGTGTGTGTTTGTGTCTGTGCACGTGTGTGTTAGGAAAGGACCACGACATGCATTTCACCAAAGGAAAACTGAATATCATTTAACTGATTTTCTTGTAATGTGATCCTTTAAGTCATTAGGTACTTTTAAAGTTCTTTCTTGTGTTTGTAGAATAAAACAGGAAGCAAGAGACCCAGCGGGCCTTTTTGAGTCATTCCCACACTTAAGCCTTTTGGTTGCATTTTGTGTTCTTTCATGCATACAGGTCACCAGACAAAAATGACTGTTTCCTACCTAAAAATATTCTGTAAAAATCAGCATATGTTTGTGCTGAATGATAAATCAGGAAAATTGCCTAAACCATGTTTCTGTTTCTTTTTGATTATCACTCAGGTTTTGTATTGATATAGATTTTCTATGATTTGCTTAGCCTCCTGATTTCAGCCAATTCGCTAAACAATCTGTAATAGAGATTGAGAAGGGCTAAAGATCCAAGTTCATTTCAAAGAATTATCAACTAATCTTTCACTTATCTATAAACCCTTTTTGAAATAGCAGAGGGTATAATGGGCTCAGTAATTGAATACTTGCATTCCTATTTTTGCCAAGTGCAAAGTACATTTTGTCAGATCCAAATACATGGACCAATTTATTGCATCTTTTTTCAAGATATGTCTTTAAAGTTTTTTTCCTGATTATTTGTTTTTTCATGAGAGGAATTGAGCTACTGTCAAGAATATTTTTAACAAAGCCATCAGAGTGGTAGCAATGACAATAACAATAAGAACAGCAAGCATATTTAAGTGCCTACCAGTTGGCCAACACAGGGCTAAGCATCTTAGATGGAATTTCTCATTAATTCTTACAGCATCTTCTTTTGACCAGATTTTTTAGTTTTGTCATATGTAAATGGTGCACATTCTGGTCAAAAGAAGATGCTGTAAGAATTATTGTTGTTGTCATTGCTACCAGTGTTGTATGGCGAAATTATTTTTGTATCAGTCTCACATAAGAACAACAAAAATACTCTGGACCTTGGAGTCAGGTACTAATTGGAGGGGATCCTCACTGAATAGTCTTGCACAGGAGCCTAAAAAGTGAGAGAAAGTTAAATTGGCAGGCTTGAGTGTTTGCAAAGTAAATTTATCAATAGACATTACAGAGCCTCTATAAACAAACCCAGGAAAGATATGTTAACTTCCTCTTCTGTATTAAATGTTAATAAAGAAAATTTATCCCATAATTTAGACTTTTAGTATTTCCTCCCTGTAAAGCTAAAAGTGAGGATCACTCTGTAGGTCTAGCAACATGTGTTTAATGTTTATTCTCTTTTACAGTGATACTCTTTAAGAAAAGTAAATAATTATATTTTATTCAAACCTGGGTAAATACTGTCAAGTTATTAGCGTACCATAAACGATATAAAAATAGACATCTTTAATGTATTCATAGAAGAAGGATCGCCCTCTTCTGTTTTTTTAGTAATTTATTTATAATTGGTCTTTGTCAGAAAGTATTAGATTTCTACAGTGTTTTATTAAAATAATTAGACAACATACAAAACATGAAATATAATGAATTTATTATATTATGCACTAATTTGTAAAAAATGAGATATTTACTTATTAGTGTTCCAAAAGCAAAAAATGTTTTTGGAAATTTCATATATATATGAAATTTTTTCCCTTAGCTTTTTCTAGGGACTGATTACAATGTCATATGTATTATAAAGGTTCAATTTGAAGAAATTAACATAGGTTTTGTTGTTTGTGTGCTATGCATAACTATTATGATGAAAGAATAAAACAATTGTGCTTGAAAACTAAAGGAGGAATATCAACAGAGGGGATATTATAGCTCTCACCTTGTTGGTCGATAGCCCCATATATAACTGTAAAACTCTCTTTTTATTTAGCTCTTTGTGATTAAAGAGCTAAACTCTGTGTGATTGCTGTAGGTCACATCTCTCTTTATAAAAAAGAGAATTTAGCAACCATCAATAGTTTACATCTCTTACTGACTGATCTTCAAGTGAATGAACATATTTGCAAAGAATACCTTAAGGACAGAACTTGGAAAAGTCTTGTGTTTGCACACTTGGTGTACCAGTAGTTCAGGCAACTTAACTGTCCTCTATAAAACATAGAAAATATATATTTGATAAAGGATATTATTTTACAAAACATATTTATTCTAAATTTATATTCTGCATTTCAGAATACCTAAATTTTAAAATTTTCTCTCAGCCAATAATAAAATTCCTCTCTCTTTCTAAATTGTAGATTACATGATTGCGATATAGAATAAGAAAACTGTTCCATATTGGTATACTCCATATTGCTTAATGGAAACATTTTATAGCATATGACAGAGGAATATGTGGGTTTTTTTTTTAACATTTATTAAGCATCTATTCCACATTGCTTATATATGTCAAGACACTAGCGTTCTGGTCCTGGTTCTTCAATTATCTTACTGTGCAACCTTGATTTCTGAGCCTCTGTCTCATATAATACATAAGATAATTGAACCAGGTGAAGAAAGATATTTACAAATGGATGTTTTGTGACTTTAGTAGGAATGGATGTATATGACTATAATTTCATTTTAAATCTATGAGTATTATCATTGCTAAGACCCAGTACAGCAATTGAACTTTTGATGTCTTAAAAAGATCTTATTATAAGAAGGGTTAACCTATAAAATAGCAAGATAGCTTTCTAGTGAAGTTCAGAGAAATATAAGCTGATTTTAGGCAATATACTTTGAGTCCTCTTCTTCCCTAGAGAAGGACCAGCATAGGAGACCAAACAGATCTATGGTGAACTCTAGTTAAATATAAGGTTTTATATATTTTTAGTGTTTAAAAAGGAAATAGCAGTGTCCACAAAGAGGGTTAAGTGAACACTGACCTTAAGACTAGTTGTATGTGTTTGAATTTTTCAAAGAAAAAGCCCCTGTATAATTATCTCCTAGATCTTCAGAAATTCTAGTCATGGGAGTAATGCTTGAATCTGCTAGATACTACCAATGATTTGGCATAAGGATATCCTTATTCCAGTCTATTTTTTGCCTTTCTATTTGGTTTAATCCCATAGCTATAGGTCAGAGGTATGAAGAATTTGTCTTCACTAAGGTTTTTCAACTTGTAACAAATGCCCTAGTTAACAATTCCACTGACTTACCTCATAAATAGGGTTATACCTTTAGCTATGCTCTCGCACTCCAATCATTATCATCTCAACCAGAATGCAGTAGGATGTATTAGATTTTTTTATAACCATAAAAATATTATGTATTTTTTCTCTATCTCCTTCACTAACAATATTGAAATTTAAATTTTCCTATTTCTACCATCACTTCATTTGATCACCCCCTGTTTCCAAGTGGTAACCACAGTGCTTGTTGATTTTCCAAATAAGGCCTTTATGATATTAAAATGGATGCTGTGATTTGCAGTTCAGAACTCCCTTCAGAACTGAAAGACACAGTCCTTGCTGCTGGAAGTGCTTCCAGCTGGTAGCCCTCATAGGAAATTATCCTCAGCTGAAGAGAATGATTTCACTCTTGGTCTTGCCCCTTCAAACTCCTATCACCGGTGGATGCATGAGTATATAGGCTTTTAACCATAAAGCAGAATGCTTCTGAGGTGTTCTCCCCAGTTCTGTATTCCACATGGGCTCAGCAGATGCTTTTAAGACTAAATTGCAGCCCAACTTTTCCTCTTGTTCATTTACCCTTTCTTCACTTCCTCGGGTGCTGATCCTGCATACTAGTCTCCATTACAGAGTCTGCTTCCCAGGGATCCAACCTGAAAAGGTATCAAAATTATTTATCATCTTTGGACATTTTTTGGTTTTATACATATGGTCTTAGACATCCGTATTCCTGTAAACAAGAAAGATAATGAATTTACTTGCTAGAAATAATTGGAAATAAAATACAGTATGCTCCGTCTGCCATAGATTTTAGAGTACAGAAATCAGGCATATTATTTTTCCAGTAAAGCATGGTTAATTTTCATGTTTAGCATTCATTCCTTTACAGTATAGTTGTTTGTACCTTTTACTAATTTAAATTGGATAATAACTCCCTTTGAGCATGGGTACCAATATGACAGTGGATGAATTATTTGCCTAGGTTTTTCTGTGAGCCACAGAAAAAAGAATTAAATTAACAAAAACCAGACTCTTGATTTCAAGTATTTTTTCTTTATTCATTTAAGATTATTTTAAAGGATTTAATCTCATATTTCAAAGGTGTTTTCCATCTTTCCCTCTCTGTATCATACTCAGTTGTTCCCATATCTTTAACTTTTATTGTTAAATTATCCTGACTAATGTCTTGCCACCTGTGGAAAACAAATATAAAGATAGTAGAAAAATGAAATAAAGTGTAAGCTGGTTTCAGCAGAATCAGATATTAAACTCCCTCCAAGTAAGTGTAGTTTGTGGAAGAAGGAAAGAATGTTAACCCAAGGTTAGCATACTACACGTGAGATCCATTAAAATTCAGAATAATAGGAAAGACAATCAAAATGAGAACTGAGATAGAAAAACACTAATTGTCTAATTAAATCTGCTTCCTGGTTTTGAGTAGACGTGCCATTATATCTGTTAGGTCTTGCACACGAAGTCCAAAAATTCTTTGCATGACTAAGTTGAAGGTTCTACATTAATCACCAGCTATGTGTTTATCTTTTATTGGTTTTTCTTAATTTAAACAAAAATGGAAAAGTAGTTATCTTACAGTGTTGTGGGACAAGGCAGCATGCTTATCTAGCCTAATTTCTTTAAAAATTGTTAAGGTAAATGTTGTAGTATATTCACATATGAACTATCCAATAAACAGATGCACATATTCGGTTCGACTGAGCAGAAAAAAGAGTAAACTATAAGTTTTAAAATTTTTAAAAATTACTCTAGATAAACTCACAAGAATTATTTTAAGAAAACTTCCAGGTAACAAACAATTTCATTTGATGAATTCCAACAGAGCATAGTACCCCAAACCCGATGTGTGCAGTTTGCAGCAGCTTCTGCACTTGCCACTAGTCTAAGGCAACATGTGCTGACACTAGAACTGGGTAGGTAGAACAATGCCTCAGGAAGATACTTACCTCACGAAATAGGCAGAAAACCTTAAACAGAAGCCCAGCAATAGCACATTCCTCTCAGTAGTATATTCCACCCCTTTACAGTAATCAAAAGTGCAGATTGATAGGGAATATAATCATAGGGCTATCAGATTTAACAAATAAAAATATAGGACACCCAGCTCAGTTTAGATTTCAAATAAACAATGGATAATTTCTTAGTATAAGTATGTACCAAATATTGCATCCTGTATTTTACTGGCATCTCTATATAACAAGCTTCCAAAAACAATTGTAAGAATATATTCAAAGTTTCATAAAGAAAGCAGAAAACACTTCATTTATTTCAAACAGAGGAAATTTAATACAGAGAATTGGTTGCATAGGTGTTGGAAGGCCTAAGAGAGCAAGAAGGAAATAATGAGGTAACTCAGACATTAGTAACTGCAGGAAAGAGCCATGATCTGCAGGGCTGAGGGACAAGAGGGAGGGGCTTATTTTCCTGGAGCCCACAATGGAGAGGCTGCATGGCTGGATGAGACCTTAACAAGGGACCCCACCATTGGTACCACAACACAGAGAAGGAGGTACTACCCAAGTCAGAAGGAACCCCAGAAAAAGTGTCAGTGTGGATAGCAAGACCACCAGGAGGAATGCTGACTGTGGGAAAGAAGCTCTTTCCAGAATAGGTATCAGCTGGTACTAGACTAAAGCTGATGTCATTGCTTCACCAACCACTGGTAGAGCCCAGCCAGAAATCAGCTGGCAAAGAACTCTGAGAAATATAGTTTCCCACCCCCTAAAATACACAGAGGAGCACAGAAAAGTGTGAATAGGGACTGAGAGCAAATCCTCAATCAAGGAATATATTTTTAAAAATCTGGACAGAAGAATAAGTTTCAGAAAAAATTGAGAAAAAAAACAGTAATTAAGTTTACAAATGAACAAACTGAAGAATTAATAGCCGAGGTGATAGAATTAATAAGAGAGACAAAGATTTTATGTGGGTGTAGATAATTTTATCAGAATAGTTAGGTAGTAGTTTAACTCTTTCTCTTACAAAAAAGAAACAGATTTCCTATAAGCTGCAAATAAATTTGCCAAGGTAAAATTAAAGACATTTCAACTGAAGACGTCAGAAAACAAAAATGGCCAATGTGTTGGAGACCAAATGAATCAAATGGAATCCCAGAGAATTTTCTTAGACTGTGGTATAAACACATAAAGAAATGGAAAGAATTAGAGAAAGTAATGAGACATGGAGAACAATTCTAGAAGTTCAAAAGTCAATCAAATGCTGTTACAGAAATAAAGAAAACAGGAAAAAGTAGATACACAATAAAAAATACTTCTTAAAACTGAAGGACATTTCAGACTATAATGGCACACCTAGTGCCAAGCAAGTAAATGACACAGCCAGGACATTTTGGTGAAGTTTCAGAACCCCAAGAATAACTGAAATGTACTGGAATTCCTAAGAACTTCCACAGCCAAAACTCTGGTTCCTTACAAAAGAACAAATATCGGACATTTCATCACCATCTCTGGATGCCAGGAGACAATAAAGCAATATCTTTAAAGTCATCCGGAAACATTTTCCCAATTAATAACTAGTCCATAAAAGTGTCATTCAAAATTAAGGGAAAATAAAGCCAAATAAGATTTGGAAATACACAGAGGTATTTCATTAAAATGATAACATAAGGAAAGAAAGAGAAAGAACTAAAAAACGTTGATGAACAAAGAAACCGATAAAACATGATAACAATTAAGCGCATACCAGCTAACACTCACAGAAGAAACTTCCCAAGTGTAAATATATAGAGCATTAAAAGTAATGCTAGAAAAAGATTTGATATGCTGAACAAATAAATTGGCAGAACATGTAGTTAAATCTAATAAGGTAGGATTCTGAATGGGGCAAAATAATGATGCTTTGTTTGCTTTACAAACCCTGACATAAAAACAAATAACAATTGGAACAGCAGAGAAACCACACACAAGCAACATCTTCAACAAAAGTAGGTTACAAGTCCCCCCCACCCCAGTGTCCAGAACACAGATGCAAACAGCAGGATGCTCACAGACCCCTCATGGGTTTAACAGCTGTGCACGAGTAGCTGGGAGAAAAAAAAAAAGAGTTCTAATAGCTCAGAAAGTCTTGGAATCCAGAAATTGCCAGCAGATATTCCCCCCACACACTGAGAAAATTGATAGAAACAGGGAAAATAATCTATAAGCTATAATTTGTGGGTGAGAGCTTAAAAACATTCACCAAGCCCGATAGTTGGCTGCATGAAGATCAGAGGGTCTTGATGTGGTTATTCTCTGAAGAGCTGCACTCTGAAATACGGTAGACAGTTGTCACATATGGCTGTTAAGCTAGGCTGGATTGTAATTTACTGAAAATAAAAGATACTCACCAGGTCTTGGAGACTTAGTGCCAAAAGAAAGGGAGAAAGAGAGAAAGAGAGGAAGAGAGAGAAAAGGAAGGAGAAAGAAAGGAAGGAAGGAAGGAAGGAAGGAAGGAAGGAAGGAAGGGAAAGAAAGAAAGAAAGAAGGAAAAATAAAATAATATATACTATCAGTTTTTAATTTGATTTAAATTTGAAATGGTATTATTTATGATAACCTATATTACATAAAATGTATTGTTAAAATTAATTGCGCCTGTTTCTTTTCAGTTTTTGTGATGTGGCTAGTGCAAAAGTAAAAACTGCTTGTGTGACTCATATTCCTATTAGACAGTGCTGCTCTAGAGGTTCAGAAATATCTCAAAACTCTTTCTTACAAACTGACAGAGACTTCCATTTAAAAAATATATATATCAGAAGTAGAATTAAAATAGAATAGAAAAGAAACACTGAAACTGAGAAAATTTCAGATACTGAGGTAGTCAAATCCAGAATTTGGGACTTTCTATAGGAAAAATGACTCTTTTTCTGACAAATCAATGAGATGAAAAAGGGAGAGGAAATTTTAAAGAATGAAAGAGGCTTAAGAAATACGACCAACAAATGCAATATGGAGCTCCTGTTTGCCTCTTCATTCAAACAGAGCAACCGTAAAATGTATCTTGAGACCATTGTTATAAGGAATTAAAAGTTATAAGGAATTAAAAGTTATAAGGAATTAAAAGTTATTAATTTTGTTAGGTGTTAAAATGGCACACTGATTATGAAAATGTAAAAGGTCTTTTGATTAGAGTTGCATAATTTCTGGGACTTTCTTTATAAACTTCCAGCAAAATATACAAACAAAAAAATAAAAATTACTGCTCATGAAGGCCTGGGAAGAATTGGCAAAATGTTGGTAACTGATGAAGTTTGGTTATGGGTACATAAGGATTAAATAAATTTTTCTCTTTATATTTGTTTATGTTTGAAAATTCTATATTAAAAAGTTAAAAAGATGGGTAAAATAATCATAGACTAATAAAATAATGACTCTAAAATAGGGTAAGAGCATTCTAAAGAAATATGAGAAGTAATTCCTGTCACATAAATAATGCAGTTATGTAACTTGCTAGTTAAATAACAAAGTCATGTTGAGCACCAAACAAAATACTAAATAACTTAAAATCTAGTTATCTGCTATTTAGGAGAGATACACCAATGTAAGGATATGGAAATGTTGAAAATGAAAAGATGGGCAAAATATATGTCAAGCAAAAGATAATCAAATGAATGCTAGCATAGCTATATTAATATTAAACAAATAATTTTAAAGATAAAATCTTAGATACAGATTCATGCATAGGTAGAAATTTAAAATATGAAAGATTCAGTATTTATTAATGAATGATAACCAGTATGGGTCAAATGCTTATCTATGAAGGAAAAAAACAAATCAGCTTCATGTATTATAGTCAGAAAAATAAAATCAGTTAAAGAGGTTTAGAGACTTTGATGTGAAAATTAAAATATATATTCATGATTTCAGAGTAGGGAAGTAGCTCTTAATCAGGACTCAAAGAATATAATTCATAAGGAAAGGATAAGTATGACAACATCAAATGACAGGAAAAAGAAAGTTTAAAGAATACATGACAGATTGGGAAAATATATTTGCTGCGCATATAACACATAAATAGTTTCTGCTGTATTGATAAAATTCTGTACTTCAAGTTCAGTAATAAGAAATTGGGTATTTGTTGTATTATTATTTATATCTTGAGAAACATTAAATATTTTATAATGAAATTAAATAAAACATATATACGTGTGTTCAGAAAAGTGAGGGTGATTGAGCCAATATTAGAAATAGTATAAGTTAAAATGAACTTTATTACAAAGAAAAAATTATAACACAATAAAGATCTAATTTTACTAGGAGACAGGCCAATATTAAAAAACTATCAATAGACCTTAAAATATAGAAATCAAAAACTTTTAATACAAGGTTAACTTTTCTGTTTTTAATTAATTTATCTTCCTTTAAGTATAATTTTTATAATAAAAGGCACAAATGTTAAGTGTATAATTTGTTAAGCCACACCCCTATTAAGATATAAAATATTTTCATTATCCAAATGTTTCCCTTCAGCCTTTCCTTCAGTATTCCCAAAAGGGATCCAATATGCTGATTTCTATGACCAGAGATTAATTTTGACTGTTCTACATCTTCATATAAATGGAAACACAGAATATGTGTTCCTCGGTTGCTGACTTTTCTTGTTCTTCATGTTTTTGATATTTACCTGTGTTGCATGTATCAGTAGTTCATTGTTTTAGTGATTTCCTTAGAGATTACAGTAAACATCCAGACCTCATTACAGTCTACCTTGAATTAATGCCATACACATTACATATTTTATATACCTTACAAAAGTATACATTGCTTTACCCCTTCTCCTGTACATTTTGCTATTTTGTGTTATATATATATATAAAATTATTATTAATTTTTTTTTTTTTTTTTTTTGGTACGCGGGCCTCTCACTGTTGTGGTCTCTCCGTTGCGGAGCACAGGCTCCGGACGCGCAGGCTCAGTAGCCATGGCTCACAGGCCCAGCCGCTCCGCGGCATGTGGGATCTTCCCGGACCGGTGTACGAACCCGTGTCCCCTGCATCGGCAGGCGGACTCTCAACCACTGCGCCACCAGGGAAGCCCTGTCTTATATTTTATGTACATATATTTTATAAGCCTTAAACAAATTGTCTTTATTTTTTATTTAGTCACTCAATTGTTAAAGAAACTAACAAAGTATATTTCCTGTTTACTCATATATTTACCGTTTTAGTGCTCTTTGTTTAATCACATAGACCCCAGTTTCTGTCTCGTGCCATTTCAGCTCTGAGGAGCTTTCTTTAATATGTGTTATATTTCAGGTCTCTAGTGATTAATTCTTTCAGCTTTTGTTTATCTGGAGAAATAATGTCTTTAATTTGACTTTAATTTTAAGGTATTTTCACAGGTTATAGATGTCTTTTTTTTAATCAGAACTTAGTGCATTATCTTCTCACTTATGTTGTTTCTGATAAGATGTTCCTCTGTATGTAATGCATCTTATTTATCTGCTTGTTTTCAAAATGTCTTCTTACGTTTGTTTTTTTGAAATTTGACTACAACATTCCTTAATGTTCATTTAGACTGCTTGGATTGTATTGAGCTTTTTGGAATACACACACACACACACACACACACACACACACACACACATGCACACACACACATTAGACTACTGGATATTGTCATAAGTCAGTGAAGTTCTATTCACTTGTCTCTGTCTATGCTTTAATTTGGATAGTTTCTACTGACTGTCTTCAAATTCATGATCTCTGCATTCTGTAGTATCAAACCTGTAGTAAAGTCTATCTTTTGAATTTTTTATTTTAGATATTAAATTTTCCAGTTCTAGAATTTCTATTTGACTCTTTGGTTTTGCATTTTTAATTTATCTGCCTTGAGTCCCCATTCACTAACCCACGGTGTTGACATTTTCTTTTTATTCTTGAACATGTCTATAGTGGGTATTTTAAACTCTTTGTCTGCTAATAACAAGATCTTTGTCATCTCTAAGTCTGTTGCTATTGACTATTTTTCTTCAGGTTAAGGATCACATTTACCCTCTTCCTAAATGTCTGGTTTTATTATTATTATTATCATTATTATTAACATTGTGATACGTTACTGCTTGTTTTGACTTTGTTGTCTTCCTTTAAAGAGTGTTGATTTTTCTTTTGAAAGTAGTTTAATTACTGTTATTTAGCTGGGCCTCATTCAGTTTGGGTTTAGGTTTTATTAAGGTAGATCTACTATAACCCCTAGTGTAAGACCAGCATAGCCCTTGTCTTAAGTGTGGCCTTCTTTCTTCTCAACTAACTTAGAGAAAATCAATAAAATGAACTATTGGTTCTTTGTGAACATCAAAATATTGATAAAACTCTAAAAAAACTTATCAACATAAAAAGATAAAAATTGTCAACATCAAGAATGAGAGAGATGACAATATTGTAGCTTCTTCAGAAATTAAAATGGTAATAAATTAATATTATAATACAGATGCTAATAAATTTGACAAGAGATAAAATGAGCAAATTCCTTAAAAAATACAAGCTATCAAAATTCTCTCAAAATTAAATACATAACTTATTTTAAAAATTGAATTTGTAGTTTAAAAAATCTTTCCACAAAGAAAACCTCAGGTACAAATTGCTTCCATGTGAATTCTGCAATTCTGCCAAACATTTAAGAGGAAAAAAAAAATATTCTACACAAAATATTACAGGAAATCAAAGAAGGGGGAAATTTCAACTCATTTTATGAAACTAACTTTACTCTGATCCAAAATCAAAGATATTACAGAAAATTAAAACTATAGGTCTATATCACACATGAGCCTAGATGCAAAATTCTAAACAAAGTTTAGCAAATTTAATACAACAATATATAAAAACACTTAAATCATGACCCACTGGGGTTTATCACAGGACTAAAAGTTTGTTTTAATGTTTGAAAAGTAATCAAAGTAATTCAAAGTAACAGAAAGCTATAAAGGAATATATATATATATATATATATATATATATATATATACACACACACATATATACACATATATATATACATATATATATATATATATATGTATGTATATATATATATGATGGTTCATGTAGAGAAAGAATTTGAAAAATCCCAAATCCATTTTTAATACAAGTTCTCAGGAAACTAGGAACATAGAGACCTGTCTCAACCTGATAAGGAACATCTATGAAAAACTAACAGCTAACATTATACTTAATGGTGAAAGACTGAATGCTGTCACCTTTAATATCTAGATTTCTGCTTTCATCAGCTCTTACCAGAATCGTGCTGAAAGTTTTAACCAGTTCAATAAGGCAAGACTAAGATATGAAACAATAGAGGTTGAAAAACAGAAGTAAAACTGTATTTATTTAGAGATGGTATGATCATCTATGTAGAACCTTCTATTACATCTACAAAGGCTCTAAGAACTAATTAATGATATAACTCAATGATAAGAACAAAAATCCAATTAAAAATGGGCAAAATATTTGAAGATACTTTGCCAAAGAAGAGATAGGGATGGCAAATAAGTACATAAAAGATGCAACACCATTTCTCATTTGAGAAATGTTAATTAAAATCACAACAGTATGCTACTACATGCTTATTAAAATGGTTAAATTTAAAAAGACTGTTATACCAATGTTGGCAAGTATGTAGAGATACTGGAACTCTCATGTTTGTGGGATTACAAACTGGTACAATCAATTTGGAAAACATTTTAGCAATTTTTTTAGGGTTTAAATATACAACTACCATATGACCCAGGTATTCCACTCTTAGGTATTCGCCAAAGAGAAATGAAACCATATGTCTATACAAAGGCCTGTCTGTGACTGTTTATAGCAGCTTAAGTTATAATAGACCAAAAAATCTCAAAAACAAAACAAAAGCAAAAACCTGGAAAAACCTAAATGTCCACACTTAAAATGAAATGCTACTATATAAACTATGAGACAAGCAACATCACAGTTGAATCTCAAAGTAATCATGAAAAGTGAAAGAAGCAACACAAAAAATAGTACTTTGTATGTTTCCATTTGTATAAAATTCTAGAAAATGCAAAATAGCCTATATTGACAAAAGGCATAGCAGTAGTTGCCTGGGAATGGGTTGGGAGAAATGAGGGAAAGTCTGTGGGAAGGATCACAAATGAGCCTGAGAGACTATTTGAGTGTGATGGATATGTTCCTTATCTTCATTGTGGTGTTTGTTTCACAGGTGTTCATATTTGTTAACATTTATCAAATTGTACACTTTTAATATATAGAGTACATTTTATATCAGTGGTACCTCAGTCAAGCTGTTAAAAGAAGAAACACTGGAAATATGTAAATTAAGAGTAAAATTCAGGAGGAACAAATAAGGGCAACAAATAAACAGAAAGTAAAGTTTGCAGACTAAAGGGATTAATCAAGATGAAAGCAGGAAACAGCACCCATTTATATTACCATATCAAGGAAGACCTGAATGTTGGTTGATCATAGTGGTTATGATCGGGAACGTTTTTAAGAAGAGAAAACAGGGAAATACAACAGACCCTGAACTGGAAATCTTGGTTTTGCCATGGCAAAGTAGCTTACTACAAATACTATTGAAAAAAAACTTGTGTTTGTTTTTTTAAAATTCTATCTTAAGGCTATGCATAATTACTGTTTTATTACTTTATTTAATTCTGAACATGATGTAGTTTATCATTCAATTTTAGAAATAAGTTATCTTAGGAGCAGGATGACTAACTTACTCTTTAAATTCCTGCAGCAGCTCTGCCATGAAATTCTAGCCAGATCGCATGTCCTCAGACCTATAGTTGTCTCTCTGGAGGTAGGCTTTATTTTTAGAAACATAGAAATAAACTAAACTACAGGACATAAAGTTTCTTAAAAGTATTTTATTTGTAATTCTGAAAAATGTATACTTTTATTTTTCAAGAAAACGTTTTAACAAAGATGTAAGTGTGAAATTCACACATCAAAACATATGCATACACATACTCACATACACATATAAACTTACACTTTGCACAGATATCACTATAGGAGCAAAGCCAAAAAATACACAGTAAACTTTACAGGATTGCCATTTATTTCGAAGGTCTTACAATGGGATATCCATTTTGCCTATTCTGCAGACAATTTGGCTTTTTTCATTATTCAGGAGTTTTTATGAAAAGATATACACCATTGCTCTTCTCTACATTCCAACATGTGTAGTCAATCACCCAGAACAGTGGGATCTTCAACAAAGTATGACATAATATTCCTTTTCAGGATAAATAAGCAGTACAACAGGGATAATTTAATAAGGATGAGTAAAACATTGTAATTTAAAAATATCTATTCAGTGATAACAACTACAGTAATCTCTGTTACAGTTGGCCCTCTGTATCTGCGAGGTACACACACACAGTTGCCCTCTGTATCTGCGGGTTACACATCTGTGGATTCAACCAACTGCAGATGGAAAATAACTGGAAAAAAATTCCAGAAATTTCCAAAACATAAAACTTGAATTTGCCTTGTACAGGCAACTATTTACATAGCATTTACATTGTATTTACAAATATTTATGTAGCATTTACATTGTATTAGGTACTATAAGTAATCTAGAGACGATTTAAAGTATATGGGAGGATGTGTGTAGGTTATATGCACATACTATGCCATTTTATATAAGGGACTTGAGTGTCTGTGGATTTTGGTATCTGCACGGGGTCCTAGAACCAATCCACACTGGATACCTAGATACAACTATGTATGTATGTATGTATGTATGTGTGTGTGTATGTGTATTTGTATTTGTGTGTGTGTGTGTATATATATATATATAGAGAGAGAGAGAGAGAGAGTTTATGTTTGTATATATGCATGTGTATATGTATATAGATGTATATACATCAAGGTGTATAATATATCAATGTATATATGTATACATACACACATACTTATCTTAGAAGAATATATACACACACACATACATACATATCATAGAAGAAGGCAAGTCTGTCTTCTGATCACACATAGCTTAACAGACAGAAACATACATTTGTGATACACATACACACGATTTAAGGGGTAAAAACATATATTTTTCTCCCTGTTAAACCACATGTGATCAGAATAGGAATTTGCCTTCCTTTCTTGATGGGTTCCTGATGTTTCTTGCCACACAAGTTGTTAAAATGCACAGGGTACCAATAATATTTTATAGCTTTTCAGTCTTTAAAAAAAATCTTCCCTGGGCTTCCCTGGTGACGCAGTGGTTGAGAGTCCACCTGCCGATGCAGGGGACACAGGTTCATGCCCCGGTCCGGGAGGATCCCACATGCCGCGGAGCGGCTGGGCCCGTGAGCCATAGCTGCTGGGCCTGCGCATCCGGAGCCTGTGCTCCGCAACGGTGAGAGGCCCGCGTACGGCAAAAAAAAAAAAAAAAAAAAAAATCCTCCCATAATTAAAGTTTCTCCCTTTCTTAGATTTCCAAAGGAAAACATAAATATAATCCTATTGTTTAGTGCTTGAAAGAATACTAGTCATCATGCAGTCCTTCAGATTTCTTTCTATTTTTAATAAATATACCGTATATTTTGAAAAATCATGTATATTAGAAAACACATGCTTAAAATTTTGTTTTTCTCTACAATTGCATCTGCTTTTCCAGCAGCCTCATTCACCAAAGGAAAGCAGACCCATTTCTGAGAGAATTGAAACTCTTCTGATGGTTGATTTTGGCTTGAGGGTCTCATGGTAGCCAGTATATATAAAATATATACTATACAAATACTGTATATATGCTGTACTTATATTAGTGCTACTTGTGTGTGTGTGTGTTTGTGCATGTGCATATAGTAGCAGAAAATAGGCAATGATTTGGAGGTTTGGTTCATAGGTGGGGCATGGATAGTCTCTGGGAAAAAAAGTGGAAAGTCTCTATCAAAGATTTCATGGGAAGTATCCTAGGAAAATATCCTGGCGAAGGGAAGTACTTCTTTGTGATAGGTACAGTGATACAGGAATTTTCAAAACATGAGAATTATGCCTAAAATAGAGTTGGCTGGTACTGTTTTGTATTGATGTCATGCAGAAGGACGCTGAGAGACTGTAGGATGATAATGACTAAGTGTGAGAGCCAGAGGGCTTCTGTGGTCACCTATAAAGACATCTTTGTCTCCTGAAGTGCATGGTTGAAGTCACAAAGTTTTAGAGACATTTGAATGTTCAGTCAAGGCCAACTTACTTAAAGTCAGGCCCTGGTGGAGAAAACTTGGGCTCATGAAACGTGAGACAAGTAATATATAAGGATGTCCTTGAAAATATTGACTTCTTAACTTCCCTGACTTTCTGAACTTGTACAGGGGACCACCTTTTATGAAAACAGTCAGCACTTTTGCTGTGGTGGAGGGAGTTGCAGAAACCACTCTCACATAAGGCAACATATGCCCCCCTCAGGAGCTGCCCTCATAGGCTTTCCTGGCTGCCAGGCAAAAAAATTAAGGTAAAATTCTAGCATAACCTATCTGGGAACTTGCTTGGCTGATAAAGGAGGAAACAGTTCATACTTCTGAATAGTTGCAGGAACTGCTGGCATATACTGGCATGAATAAGAGTAGTACACATGGAGTGGATTTTTTAAATTTCTTTTTAATTTTCTAAATTTGTTTAAATTTTTAAAATTCTCTTATTAAAGTATAGTTGATTTACAATATCATTAATTTCAGGTGTACAACATAGTGATTCAATATTTTTATAGATTATACTACATTTAAAGTTATAAAATATTGACTATATTCCCTGTGCTGTACAATATATCCTTGTATCTTATTTATTTTATACATAATAGTTTGTACCTCTTAATCTCCTACCCCTATCTTGCCCCTCCCCCATCCATCTCCCCACTGGTAACCACTAGTTTGTTCTCTGTATCTGTGAGTCTGTTATCTTTCATGAATTGGATTGTAAAGATGCTTGATCAATTGAGCCAAAATTTATGAAATAATAAGCAATAACTCCTTGAACATGGGGGCCCTTCTCAAAACATGAAATTTAACCTCCTGGCCAGGACCTCAGGTAGCTCTTAGAAGTTTAGAGTTGCCTAAGTTCTCTACAAATAGTAGAGGAAGGAAGAAAGAGGCTGAGAGAAATGGGCATAATGGAATGGACATATTACAAAAGGCTAGAATAACACCAGTAGATTATATTCCTTTATATGAGTATATTGCAGGTGTCCATCTTATCAGCAACAGAGACCAGCACTATGTCTGCAATAAGTTATTTTTTCTTTAGAGGAACAATCAGCCACTTTTGGGCAAGTTGTGTATATCAGGGTTCCCCACCCCCAACCCCGGGCCGCACAGCAGGAGGGGAGCGGCAGGCAAGCCAGCAAAGCTTCATCTGCAGCTCCCTATTGCTCCCCATCACTTGAATTATGTTACCGCCTGAACCATCACTCCCCTGCCCCTGCTCCATGGAAAAATTGTCTTCCACAAAACCAGTCCCTGGTGCCAGAAAGGTTGGGGACCCCTGACATTGATTGCCTTCTATCTTTCTATCCTGGTAGTGCCAGCTATTCATTCTGATAGAATTAGATAACTATTCTCGGTATTAGAATTCCTTTACTCCCTGCAAATTCTTGACCAGCACTAATAGCTAGGGGCTTACAGAATGCCTGATCCACAGGTATGAACAGGGGACATACTTTATGGTGAAGGAGATGTGGGAGTGAACCCATGACCATGGGATCCGTTGGTTGTGTCACATACCATACTGTGCTCCTGGAACACTAGAATGACCTTCAAAAATGAAGTTGAAACTATAACATCTGAAAGGAAGGGATGCCATCCTTCAGGACACAGTGTATTTATTAGATCAGAGAACTCTTTCATGGTATATTCCCAATAGGAAGGATTCGTGGTCTCAGAAACTAAAAAATGGAAGCTGCAGTGACCCCTTTTGCCTTTAGTCCTAATGACTCACTGGAGGATTTTGTGCTTCTGTTTTCTCAGTTTTGGATTCTTAGAGTGGATGGTCTGAATCCCCAAACAAGGCATACAGGTTATCAAGGGACACAGAAAGGGTTCCACTGAACTATAAGTTAGAGCTGTTACCAGGATGCTTTAGCATTCCTGTGCCCAGGGACAGGCAAACAAGATGAACAACCACCTCCTGGCAGAAGTAATTACCTCTGAACATCAGAAATTGTTTTGCTTTGTTTTGTATTATTGTTGTTTTGTTCATTAGGGATGCTTTTACATAAAGTGGGCAGGGAAGAATGTGTATTAAACACAGAGGATATACTTGGGCATATCCTGGTATTCTTTTGCCCAGTTGTACCTGTGAATGAATGTGTGTGGGACTGAGAAGGATAAAATTACCAAGGATAGAACAGCTTAGTAATGAAGTTACCCCATGGGTGAACAAGTAGGACCTACTCAGGTGATCATTAAGGGTGAAGGGAATTTAGAATGGACAGTGGAGGAGGAAGAAGATGAGTACCAGTTATAGGACAGAGATCAACTGCAGAAATGCGAGGTGTAATTTATCACAATAAGCTTCCCTTCAGGAAGAAAGCCTCAAGAGAGCCATGATAGAGCTGATCCCTGAATCTTTGTAGAGAAGCAGACCTCTAGCAAGGCTTCTAAACTTTGAAATCTATTGCCACGTTTGCTCCAAAACATTGCTTCCCGTTGACTGATCTAAGCTAATGTCTGAACACAGGAAGATATTATATTAAGGTAGACCCACTACTGGAAGAACCTTTCTCTGATGGCTGAGTCTGTCTTCATTCTCCTTGAGAGCCTAACCAAATTTTCTTTAGCATGCATGCAAGTCTACCAACTGTCCTTCCATCTCTCCTTCTCTTGGGTCAGACTTGTTGTCAGATAGCACTCCCAGCCTTTCACAGATCCATCCCCATTTTCTCTCACAAGCCATTTCTTCAATAAGTTCTCGCATATTAAATTTCTTTTTAGTGTTTGGGTCTTGGAGGAACCTGATTAACACAAATTGCAAATTATAACTCCAAATGTGACTTTGGTTTCATTCATAAGATCAGTTTTATCCAATATTATAATTACTTCTTTCCAGTGTTATAAGCCTATCAAAGGAAACACTTTCAGACTTCATATTAGAATAAAAAAGTTTTTAATGGAGGCTACCGAAATCCATAGAGTTTAAGTGATTTGACTAAGATCACACAGTTAAGAATTTGCTCATCTTCTGAATCCTATTGATTTCCTACTAATTGCTTCATAGCTACAAAACAATTTTTTTTCATACATTTGTCACCCTTTATCAAGCACCAACAAGGAGAAAGGATACATTAAGTATTTGAGGTCCCATTAATTATAAACAACTGGCACTCTGAAGATACTAGGAAATTTCTCATAAACATTTCCCCATTTTTCTATAACTCATTCAGTAATGCTTATTGTCCAGGATTTTGCTGTCTTTCCATCCGTAAGGAAGTATCTTAGTCATATCAGGCTGTAGGTCTATGAGTCTACACTTGTCATGAAGTTGTTCCACAGTCCTGAAGCCATGATACCATGTTGTATTAGAATTCTCAGTGATGTGGCATTTCTTTGCCTCTAAATTTCAGAAGAAGAGAAGAATAAAAGAAAAGTCAGAGCCATAGGAAAAGTGAATATACATTCCAGTTTGTGAGAGTCTCATGTCTGTTGTTCTGATGTAATTATTAAGAACTTTATCATTTTGCTCAAAAGTGACCAAGTTTTGGTGATAAAGTATGTGATCATCAAAACATTAGAGTAATATAGACTGTATTCCAGATGTCTAAGTCATATTGCTGCCAAAAATAAGACCCCCTCCTGAAACTGCGTATCTAAAGGCTTCTGCTTAGGAGAATCAAAGAAATTTACCATGCACAAGAATAGTCATTCCTTGGACCAGTTTGAGTATCTGATCCACAAGCAGATCATAGAGTTTGATCAGTGACCCTGAAAAAGAGCTCTACTCATTAGGCATCTAACCAGTGAACTAAGCCAAGCAATCTGAACAAGAGATTATGAAGGGAATTGGTGAAGAGAATGGATGTAAGAAAAGAACCTATAAAAAGATACCTTACAGGATTTGATGTAGTAGCATAAGCTTAGAATTGACACAGATTCTGATTGACTCTGCTTCCAGTCCATGTGAATCCTTTTAGCAAAATCTATCTTTCCCTAATATCATCTGAGATCCTTATCATCATCTACAGATGATGAACCCAAAAGTTCTTACCAGCACAGCAAATCACAATTAGATTTCGTTCCTTCGAATCCTCCTCTTCCCATTGTCCTTAAACATCTCATAGTCCTCCTTTCTTTTCCCCTTAGGTGATTTATTTTCCAGGAGACCTCTCACTTTTAAGGCAGATGGACCCTTCTGTGTGCCCAAGAGGGCCCTTTCATCTCTAGGTCTACTGTGATATTTAGCCCCAAGGATTATGTTGCTCATATCTGATTTCACTAGGTGAATTCTTCAGGTAATTTGGGCAATTTTTTCTACACTATATTCTAAGATCTAAAGCGTGCAGACTACAGATTTTCCCCATGTCCAACAAAGAACAATAAAAACTATAGTTGAAAAATTCTCCAGCTGTTCAGAAAAGGAAAGAACCATGTAGACAAACAACATAGCATTTCCTGGAATCAAAACTTGGTTTTAAGTTCTAGCTTTTACTTGCCACTACGCTTTATCTTTAGAAATTTTAAACATTCTTTGCCTTGTGTTCCCCATCTGTACAATGGTCATTACAAAAGTACCAGACTTCCTTGGCTAGTTGTGAGAATTAAATGAGATTACATATAATTGCATAGTTATTTAAAATGTGCAATATTCCTTTCCTTTCTGCAAAATGAAAACAACATTATGGTCTAAAAGTCAGTCATTCACTATACTTAATGAATACCTTTGAAATCTTTTTCAGCAAGAAAACTGAAAATTTTGGATCGAAATCAGTTTATACTATATTCTGCTTACCTGAATCCTTAAACACAGAATATAGACCAAAATTTAACCTATTTTTGGTGGCTCATTTACCAATACAAGTAATTATTGTACTAATTTGAATTCTGTAATAGCTCAGTGCTTGGCTTTCAACCCTGTCAGCAGGAGGTAAGAGTATCTTTAAAGGCTGCCAAGGAGACATTTTGACTATCACACTTCGTTTTAAATTAATGATTGATTTCCCTGACCCTGTCTTTTCCTTCTTTAAGCATTAATGATGTTTATCAGCAGCCACCAACATTCCCAGTACCTATTACCATTTCTTCACTATTTCTAAAAGGCTAGAGACATTGCACAAGCCAGTGCATCCTGTATGTGCTGTGTACCTGGATCCATCCTTTTCACTGCAGGTTAAAGTAGCAGTCACACTTCCAAATCCTGTCAGTAATACTATACTCCACTTACCACCAGTGATGGGGTTTTTATTATCTGCTGACCAGTAGGTGTTTCTACTCCAGAATCCCATCCTCCATGCCTGCTTGCTAGAACCACTCCTGGTAACAAACTTTTTATTTTGTATTTCCTAGAAGCAGAGCCTAAGAGAGGAATTTGGGCATAAATGATGCATTGAAGGCATGATCTTCAGTAACACCTGTAAGGAAATGAAGGAAGCAAGATAGGGAAGAGAAATGAGATGGGCAAGGATGTGTCCTCAAGTAAGCATTCTAGGCCTGATCTGTGGGGTTGGTAGAAATTTTTAGGGCACAAATCTCTACCAGATTTGCATCCCCTGGAGCTAAGTGGTCAGCCTGCATTGCTTGTCAGCTGCTCCCAAAACACGGGTAGAGGTGTAGGGTGGTTAACCTTCTGAACAAGGGGGCTGCCATTAGCCGAGAGGTATTCTCCAGAGAAAAGGGGCAGATGTGGAGGTGTCTGCACTGGCTATTGAAGGGGAATCTGAATGAGGCACAAACAGCGTCTGCTACAAGTAGACCATTACTTTCATGCAATTTACAGACAGGAAAGCTCAGATGTAGAAAACGGAGAGCTTCACTAACCTGCGCCAAGCCTCACATCTTGGAGCTCACATTGAAGCCAGGTTTTTCTCAAAAGAGCACCTGCTCTTAGCCAACCTTGCATATCGTCTCACACAGGGAAGCAAGGAGACTCACATGGACTGAGGAGAAAAGGAAAGAGTGGAAAAAATGAGGACCAATTCAGGGTAACAGTATGACTAGACTTTATTCTAAAAAGAGGAACGTCAATGAGAGAAATCAAGGAAGTATAAGTATAGAATCGTGCTTAAAATAATTTTACTTCAGTTCTGTTTAAGTTATATCTCTAGAGAACAAGGAGGAACAGGAGGAAAAAACCTAAAGGAAAAATGATGAAAGAAAGAAGGTACAAAAGAGAGGAGGCATTTGAAATAAGCCTAAGGAAAATATATCTTGATTCCAACTATGGAAAAAAATATGTCTATATATACACATTTTTAAAACAGAGTCTCAACATAGCTATTTTTTTTTTTTTTTTTTTGCAGTACGCGGGCCCCTCACTGCTGTGGAGCACAGGCTCCGGACGCGCAGGCTCAGCGGCCATGGCTCACGGGCCCAGCCGCTCCGCGGCATGTGGGACCTTCCCAGACCGGGGCACGAACCCGTGTCCCCTGCATCGGCAGGCAGACTCCCAACCACTGTGCCACCAGGGAAGCCCTCAACATAGCTATTTTAAAAGGGGGCAAGGAAGGGGCATAGGCCTACCAATATAGCACAAGAATTATATAATTTCTGGTTTTCTCCATCAATAGAAACTACAAATTCGAAGAAGTCTTTTAATTCTTTTGAAAGCTATTTTTAAAATTAATACAAGGCATTACAATGTGCCTATGCTTATTTATAAAATTGCTTAAATCATGTCTAAACAGTTATTTAGAGCTAACTTTAGTATGTGCATTTTCTTTCTAAAGGGAAAGTGTGAAAAAATATTTAATATTAATTTCCAAGTATAGATACTTAAAAAAAGTTTTGAAGACATTGTCTTTTGTCCCCATATAAGTGGTCATCAGCACTCTTTTTATAATCCATTAGCATTCTTAATCAAACCTTCAGAAGCTTAAATTATTATTGAGCAATTTATTTAGGATTATGGCTTAATTCATGATTCTAAAATGAACGTACTATCAACTTCTAGGAGTAAAATCACAAGTAACAGCATAATCATCTAGACCAAATAGGGCTTGAGCAATTTAAAATACCCAGGATTTGAATGAATTAATAGATAAGAGGATAGATTCATTATGTGGTCAAGAGGTCATTTCATAAAAATATTTTAAATTAAAAAATTAAAAACCTTTTGGTTTTAAGACTGAGGATAAAGTGGATTGGCAAGAATTAAAGAAAATGTTGAGAAAGCCTGAAAATTATGCACCTGATTGAAGGACTAATTAAAATTATCTTGAAGGCACTGGAAGTTTTTATCTTTGAATTTTTCTGTCTGTGGATGAAATGTTCTTTTATTGTTTTCCAAAGGAAAATATGCATAAAAACCTAAATAATCTCTCTCTCTGAGAGAAATTTCAGATAAAATGTGGTATAAAGTTCAGTTTTGTGCCTCATTCATGTCCTTCTTATGCTATCTCTGGACAGTGCATCCAACCCAAAGTGCCATGAACGTTAGAGGCCAAAGGCCACCAGCAGCACCATTCTGAGAATTGCCTTGGGTCTACCAGGTCTGTTTAATGCAGAAGTACCTGAAGGCTACACCTTCACTCTAGAGGTGGAGAGTGATTTCAGAATCACAGAAGTCCTATTCTTTTGCCTCAAGTTAGGATTCACTGATACTGCAGATTTCCCCGTAGGATCAGATTGTGGCCAGACTTGAGCCAAGATGCTTTCCCTCACTTCTCTACAGGTTTCACCTCTGAACACTTCCTCAATAAACCACCTTCATAAAAGCTCTGCTATCAACCTGTGTTTCTATGACATCAGTCTACGTTGCAGTAGTTCTCAGAGTTTAGTCTGTCGCAGAATCAATCAGGAGGGCTTGTGAAAACACAGATTGCTGAGGCAGTAGGTCTGGAGTAGAACCTAAAGATCTGCATTTCTTACAGTTCCCAGTTGCTGCTGCTACTCTGTGGATACCGTGTTGGCCGCATTGTTCTGTGAAAATCAATCTAAAACAGTGAGGAAAGATTTATAAATTGTGTGCTGCTATCTTTGATTTCTTGAGTAAACTGAACACAATCATAATTTATGGATATAATTTAGCATATTGATGTATAAAATGATGTTATAGATTAAAAAGTTAAAGCTACTTATGAAAGTTAGGAAAAAGGAAAATGTGATCTAAATTCATTAAACAGTTTTATTCAATAAATATTTAATGAGCATATACTCTGTGTTAGGCAGCTGCAGCCCAGGAGTATAAAATATATGGAAGAGAAACCACCTCCACCCAAGAGGGCTACTGGAGAAGCTGCATCAGGCAAAAGCCAGATTTTGATTAGAACAAAAAGATTCAGAGGTTGAGGATGGAGGGGATTTGTTGATTATTGACCATGGGGTCTAGATGGTAAAGTGACATGGTTTTAATAGATGAGAAGGCATAACAGAGAGAGTCTAAAAAATTAAAATGCCAGACTTTACAGGTATTAAGGTCTGAGGTACAGAAGTTGACCTGGGTTTCTGTTGGTGACTGAGCAGGATCAAGTCCTTGATGAGACTCTTGCTCAATGGCCTCAATGTGTAAGGAGTGATGGAGAGACTGTGAAGAAGAGGGGGAAGTGAAGGTGCACTTGCAGGAATGCAGAGTTCTAGGGCACCTACAGATGGAAGCCTCTAGGGATGTAAATTAACACCAAGCACTAAGATTCTTTTCTTTACTTCCACCAAAGAAAGCCTTGAGGTCAGAGCTAGGAAGTCTTACTTTGACTATGTAGACACTCTCTTGACAACTGTTGATGGAGATCTACAAGTTGGGGAGAGTCTCCATTGTGTGATTTAATCCTTTTCATAAACAGTCATTACAGTTATCTCCTCCCAGTCTACCACTTAACTTAGAACTTAATGCATCTCTTTTTTGATCAAGAAATATTTAATTTTGATGCATTTAAATGCATCATATTTTTTCTTAACAACTTATGGCTAAGGTCACAAATATATTCTAATGCCTTTGTTTTCTTTACAGTTTTACTCACACGTTTGGTCTTTAATTCATCTTAAGATTACTTAAACATGGTCAGAGATAGGAAAACAATTTTATTTTGATCTGCTGTTAAGCTGATTTTCACATACCATTTGCTCATTAGTCTCTTTCTTACTGACTTGTGATGACAGTTATATCATTTCCAAGTACTAAAAAATATATATCTTTTCCAGGAATATCTACCCTTTACATTGGTCTATAAGAATATTTCTGCATTAGTACCACACTGTTGAATTGCTATACTTCATAAAACATGACTTAATATCTGGTAGCATCAATTCACTTTGTTTGGTCTGTTTTTCAAAATATTTGTAACTATTTAGGAACTCTTTATTTTTCCTTGCATGTGTGTTTGTTGATTAATTATTCTTGCCCACAAGGCCCTTTTATTCTCTTGCAAGCCAGAGTCATCTTTGTAGAAATAAAAAGACAAAAATAATTAAACTCTAGGCTTGGGGAAAGAATTGGAAACATAAAATGGGATAGAGCTAGGAGATATAGGATTTTGGCAGCAGCCAAAATAAACTATTGTACACCCAACAGAGCAGCCTGCAGGGACCATAAAGTTGGGACATATACTAAGTTGGAATGAAAGTATCAGATGATCTGTAGAAACTAGAGAGACAAGACAGTCACCATCAGTGCTTCTGAATGGTGTGTCCATCTTTCTCTTGGAAAGATTGATTTGACTTCTCCATCAACTAACTGCTGTTGTTGAACTTCTTGCTTTTGCTGAACATACTTGCATTTTGCTTTATTTTTGTTCTAAAGTTCTTGAACCTTATCTGCTGTACTGTACACTAATATTTTTCAATATATCGTTGCATGTGCTTCTTTATAAAGCAGGATACAAAAAAATAAGATACAGGAATGAAAGACAAAGAAAATAAATACCTAAATTATCATAGAGAAAATTTTTAAATCTTCTAAATGAAATAAAACTACAACTGAATAACTAGAGAGAAATGGCATGTTTGAAGATGAGAACACAATAATGCAGGTAATAATTATCACCCAAATTAATCTAAAAAATGTAGAACTCACAACAGAATATTATGAATTTTAACAAAGTGCTTTGAGAATAAATGTGAAACTTCTTGTCTATGAATCTAAACACATGCACAGACCAAGCTTGAAAGATGCCAGACTCAGAGGACTTCACTAAGGCCCCATGTTCCACAGACACAACCTAATGGAAGTATCAATATTCCTGTGAGAAAGAGATTTAAATCTTCATTACTTACCATTGAGATACCTGTGACTTGAAGAAGCAAGTTTACTTATTGAAGAACTATTACTGGGGACTCTGGAAACCAAAGAGATCTCCTACAGTTGGCTCTTCCTCTGATGACTTCTTTCGAACAATTACAGAAAATTCTTGATGCTACAGGAACCAGCCCATCCATGTAAGCACCACAGGCATCCACAAAGGTAACAAACTATATTCCACCAGAGAAGCTGTTGGAAGAGTTGAATATCTCATTCAGTCACTGCCCATACTCCAGTAATTGGAAGTAAATGGCCTCAAAATCCACACTTACACAACAAGCCACAGGCCAAGGGTTGCCACCAGAAGCTGGAGAAGGCAAGGGCCAGATTTTCCCTGGGAGCCTCCAGAAGGAACGCGACCCTGACAACACCTTGATTTTGGCTCAGTGATACCAATTTTAGATTTTTGGCATCCAGAACTATAAAGGAATAAATTTTTTTTGTTTTAAATTACCTATTTTGTGGCAATTTGATACAGCAACCACAGGAAATAAATACAGGGTCCACCTGAAAAATTCAGGATACTCTCCAGTCTCAAAGTCCTTAATTATGTTTTTTTTTTCCATATAAAGTAATACTTAACACTTTTTCTATATAGGTTAGTATTCACAGGTTCCAGGAATTAGGATGTAAATGTCTTTTGGGAGACAATTATTCAGGGTACCACAGTAGTCAAAATTATATTTTGGAAATTGTCCTACATTTGTTTTTTGTACTGTCCTTGTCTGTTTTATAAGCTTCCTGAAATTCTGAAATTTGCTAATAACTACCTTCTCTATGAATAGCTACATTAACTTATTAATAATCAGGAAAAAAAAATTTGCAGCTTTGCAAATTTGACAATGAAATTTCACTTTAGCCCCATTCCAACTGAAAAAGATTAGGAAATTTAATAATGCCAAGGCAGTCAAGGGTAATGAAAATCCTCATGCACCACTGATGAAGTGATAAATCACTGCAGTTATTTATTTATTTATTTATTTGCGGTACGTGGGCCTCTCACTGTTGTGGCCTCCCCCATTGCGGAGCACAGGCTCCGGACGCACAGGCTCAGCAGCCATGGCTCACGGGCCCAGCCACTCCGCGGCATGTGGGATCCTCCCGGACCGGGGCACGAACCCATGTCCCCTGCATCAGCAGGCGGACTCTCAACCACTGCGCCACCAGGGAAGCCCCACTGCAGTTATTTTTAAAACAATTGGCACCCTTATAAAATTAAATATGTAAAGAAGTTTGGCATATTACTTTCATTTCTTGCATAATGCTGTAGAGATATGTTCAGGGAGTCAGGTTCAATGGTATTGATCACAGTATTATTTTTGTAGCAAAGACTAGGAGGCAACATAATTGTCCACATTAGGGAAATGGATAATGAAAGTATTTTACATGCATTCCAAAAATATCTACTAGATATAAAAATACACTTTGAATATATACACACACACATATGTATATGTATATACATATATATATAGGCAATAAATTGTTAAAATAAAAAATAATTAAAGACCTGTTGAGATTTATATCATATGGCTGTATGATATAAATCTCATAGGAGGCAAGCAGGGAAGGAGAAGGTATGGAATGTAAAGTCACAGATATTTTAGGGTATTACATTAGTTAGGGTTCTCCAGAGAAACAGAACCAATAGTATCCCTATCTATCTATCCATCCATCTCTCCATCATCTATTAAGAATTATTATAAGGAATTGGCTCACATGATTATGGAAGCTGAGAAGTCTTAATAAGTGTAGTTGGCAAGCTGGAAATGCTGAAGAGCCACTGGTTCCAGTTTTAGTCTAAGTCCAAAGCAGGATAAGACCAATATCCCAGCTCAAAGTCAGGGAGAGAGAGAGAATTATTTTTTTTTTATTCAGCTTTTTTATTCCATCAGGCCATTCACTCATTGGATGAGTCCCAATCACATTGGGGAGAAAAAAATCTGCTTTCTTCAGTCTACCAATTTAAGAGTTAATCTCATCCAGAATTACCCTCATAGATACATCCAGAAATAATGTTTAACTATATATCTGGGCATCCTCTGGCCCAGTCAAGTTGACACATAAAATTAACCATCACAGGTACCACATTTGAGAAAAATAAAATGAACTGATATGAGATAGTGTTGCATATGTTTAAAGATAGAGTGCAAACATGCAGTAAAAACAAACAAAAAACAAATATATGGGGAAATAAAAAGAGAGATGCATGTGATAAGTTTCTTCCAGAGTTTGGTAGAGCAGGGATTCAGAGATGAAAAATGAAGCAAGTGATATGTTCCAGCTTGCCATTTAATAGTGGGAAGCATATCTAACCCCATCTTGGTTATCTGTTAGTGAACTTTGTGAGACTTGTACTATGTTTTCCCTTCTAGTTAACAATTTGCTCAGTACAGACTAATTGATCTTATCTAAGAACTACCAACCGAGGAAAGATTAATGTTATGTTACAGATTGATCTATCCTTGCTTTTCATTATTTTTATCATAATTGGAAATTTTGCAATCATTCTAATGAATACTTTGCCCCCCAAAGAACTAACTATCCCTCTATACCCCAATCTTCTACTCTTCTGTCCTGTCTACTTGTAACAGGCATACAATAAAACTAGAGTTGCTCTTTCTTCACCTCACCCAACATCAGCTGGTGTATTTGAGGGTAAGAGGAACAGTACTATCTATGAATTATTTTAATGCATCCTTTTTCTAAAAATAAGCCATCTTTACTTCTGAGATCACCCTGGGATAAAATGTGCCAGCATAACTTTGTTCTCTTTAGCTTCTTCCTAAGAAAGATATTATATTTTGTGAGATTTTACAGGCTCTTTTTTTTTTTTTTTATTACAGGCTCTTATATGGTATTTTCCTGGCCTGGTAATTTGGAGTAATGGATATTCAAGAAACCAATTTACACAGCTCACTGATGTAAGTTATAACAAAGTCTGGAGACATATGAGGACACATTTTCAGTAGGCTTTTGAAAATGTGCTGACACATTTTAGGAGTGCATCTGTTTTTGCTTGCAAAAACTCACATTTATGTGTGCAACATGAGAAATAGAATGCACAAACAGGTGGTTTTAAATGGTTTTAAATCCTCAAGCAGAATTTAAATGGAGACACTCACAACGTTATTGGAGCCTGTTGAAAATTCTTCCAAATCTCACATTTAAACCAGTGGCAAATGTCTTGGTATTCCTGATATCTGTGACTTTATTCTTCCATTTGCAATAGTACTTGATAAGAAGAATTATGGATAGCTTTCTGACTTTACTAATGAGGTACTGTGTGAAATTGAGTAAGCTATAAATCTTTACACTTTAATGTGTTATACATTAACTAAAAATAACATATCAATCTCAGAGGGAAATCATATATATGTAGAAATTTACAAATAATGTATAAAATTATGCATTATAAAAGCAACATTAGGCCTTTAGACACATCCATGTGAACATTAAATGCACACATACACACATATCAAACATTTGTTTAAGGTTCTACAGTGGATCAGATATTCTGCTAATCAATAGAAATCAAAAACAGCTAATAATAGTTCCTGCATCAAGGCATTACAGCCTAATATAAAGAAAGATATTCAAATAGACACTTTAAGAATTTCAGGTAAAGTGATAGAGATGTGGAGAGGACACTGAGAGTCACAAATAAGAATATCATTTTAGAGAAAGGAGGGCAGTGTACAATGTATAAAGGACAGTCAAGAAGTCAAGACAGGGAATTCTCTGGCAGTCCAGTGGTTAGGACTCTGCTTTCACTGCCAAGGGCCTGGGTTCAATCCCTGGTCAGGGAACTAAGATCTCACAAGCTGTGTGGCACAGCCAAAAAAAAAAAAGTCAAGACAGGTATTATTAGAAAACTGAGTTTGAACAGAATTCAGAAATATATATATGTGTCTCTGTGTGTGTGTGTCTCCTCATGTCAAATGAGAAGAAATGGCATTCATACAGAAGGAAAATTGTAAACTAAGGTAACATTAGGAATGAAAGGAAGGAAGGACTATATCTGGGATTGGGCAAGATGATAGAATTTACAAGACCAAGTGAGAGATAGGGAGGAATCAGTGGTATCTCCAGATTTCTGACTTGGGTTATTATATGGATGGTAATGCCAGTGACAGAGTTAAGGAATATAGAAGATTCAGTAGCTTTGCATCAGAGGAGATGATGATTTTTGCTTTAGACTAAGACAAGTTGGATCTATCTGTGGGTCCTTACAGTGAATATGCCCAGTAGGCAGTTAGATCTATGTATGGGTTTGGAGCTTAGAGACCTAAAACTATAATCATCATGGCTTCTCAAACAGAAACATATATGAGTATCGCAAAGACTTTTTTCCCCATTTACAGAGACCATGGCCCCAATCCAGATCTACTGACCTACATTTGTGGGACAGGAACACAAGATCACATTTTGAAAACTTCTTTCTGTGTTTTTATATACACTTTAAATTTAGATCCCCTCATCTGAGTGATGGTTGAAGTCACTTGTGTGGAGGTTACTGCCAAGAAGACAAAGGACTGCATCTGGGGGATGCCAGATTAAGATACAGGCAAATAAATAGGATTAATGAAGAGAGGAAGGAAGATTTAAAGGTAAGAAGATAATTAAAGACTAATATATGCTGATTTCAAGAAATTATCTACATATTCAAATGCTACAAATGTCAAATTAAAGAATTAGCAGTCGTATATTGAATTGGGCAATTAGAAGTCCACTAAGAATTTTCCCAGTTCTGACTCTGTGAAGTAACGTTCAGAGGAGGTCAAATATTAGATGCAGAAAGGGGAATGTGGAGGTAATGTGTGTGTGTCGGGGGGGGTGGTCAGAGGGGACCAGGAACAAGGAAGAATTCTTTAATATAGAAGAGTCTTGGGCATGTTTGTAGCCTTGGGGAATTAATTAGTAGACATAGAGAAGCTAAAAATAAAGGAGAGGAAAACCAACTGATGCAGTAAGATTTAACAGAACTGTTTGAGGAGAAATGGTTAAAGAAGTTCTACCATGAAATTAAGCCTGTGTAAATATTCACTAAGACTATTATTGTATTTGGCTCTGTAGATGGTAGTATGTCCCCCAAACCTGTTAGATTGTATCCCTGCCTTCTATGTAGTTACACTGTGGAGTCTTTAACACTGATTCTGACTAAAAAATAAAATCAAGATACATATAGCCTGATTTCTAAGTTAAATGATAAAGTTATACCTTGACTAGATTGTAGGTGTGGTTTGTTGAGAAATGTTCCAGGTCTCCAGAATTTGGGTACAGATACAGACTACAGTGAATATAAACTCACATCTCTTTTTGAAATATCTTCATTTATTTTCAAATCAAATACTAGCAGATATACATATATATATAGTCCTTGAAAAAAGAGTTCTATTTCTCATGGCACCTGCCATTTGGTAGATCTCATTAGCATAATATCATTTGGATGCATTTATATATTCATGGCACAGCCGACTGAACAATGAGAAGTATTTGAATTGCTTTTCATTGAAAATATTCTATCAGTGTGACTGTCAGAGTGAATGAATCTTTACAAACCATATTAGCAGTTAGACCAACTAGAAGTAAAGTAAATCAAGTGGCATATACCCTAGCCTAATATAAAGGAAGTAATATTTGTTTCTGAATCAGTTTTTTATGTTAATTTATACTAAAAGGTGGAAAATCATAAATCCTCACTGTTATTTCCAAGAGGACATAGTCACAGAAGAAATATAAGAATGTATCTAATTTCAAAATTTTGTGGTTATTTTACATTTCATGTACATATGTCTTGCCTCCCCAACTAAGTTTTAAAATCTGTGGTGGCAGGGAAAATGTTTTTGAAAGTAGGTGTCTGACTGAGAGCTCTTGGAGGACTCTTAGTCATCATTTTATCTGTTTACTAATTACTTTGTCTGGTGCATAGACCTCATTGCTGCATTGAGGAAAAGCGTGAACAAATGGCATAATTAATTTATAAATACATTGACGTAATTGTTGCTAATTTAAATACTATTTCCTGATGTACCCTCATTTTTGCCATTAATGTTTCCATGGAGCAAAAGTAAACAATTACAGCAACCTGAGACGTGTTGTGTATCTGGGGACTTCTACGTTTTTATAAAGGTAGAAGAGTGTAAAATAAATAAATAAAAGTACTGATACGACATTTAGACCTTCTTAACCAAGCAGAGTGACAACTCAGAACCATAAAGGTAAATGGACATAATGTGAAAACTACTGATATTTTCACTTTCATCTCTTAGTTTGAGTCTTTGTAAAAGTTTTTAGATTGTATGGAAACCTGGGAATTGTCTTCCCTTTAGTTTGTGTCTGGGAAATATCACAGCTGTTCATTAACATACGAATTTAGCAGAGATTCAAAATTCCCCAATCATTGTTATCTCTGACTATATTCTTTGTTGTAAAGGGAAGTGAGTTGTTATTTTATTTATCTGAAGATTGCACTGTGTGTCAGTAAGATAAGCAAAGTGTCAGGAATAATCATACCAAGTGCTATCTACCACAATAGCATCCAATTATGCTCTACGTGTCTTTCATCGAGAAAAAAGGTGAAGGAGTTTTTAAATTACTTACCATGACTTGATGAGTTGCGCATTTTAATGAAAATTGCTTAAACTCTGAGTAAGATCATTAGAGATACTAATAAGATAGATTTCAGGCCTGTCATATGTCACAGCACATAGATTCCAGGAAAATTCCTAGAAGGTAGAAAAATTTACTTTAGCTTTCAGAGTCCAAAGAGTTCACATTAATTTGGGTGAAACAAGACATAAATATATATAAATATCAAAGAGCTAACATTTGTCTCTGGGGATTTTCATATCTTGGAGGTTAAGAAATGGGCTTCCTTAGTGAAACTGTGAATAACTCCCTGGGGAGACACCTCTCTGCTTGCCTCTTCCTTCCTTTCCATAGTTCCCTCTGATTTTTCTTTTTCCCTCCTCACCTCTACCACAGACAGTCTAATATAAGTTCAGGGATGGTTACAGGACTATGTTCTGGGAAGCATAACAAAACTAACCAGAACTATTACATAAAAGTATATTTATCAATAGATACAGAGCCAAACAAAGCAACAGCGTTTTTGTTTTTTCCATTCTCTTGTATGGGGAAGTTGCATTCTGCCAAGGCAAGTGCAGCCTCTTAGAAAAGTAAGTTTAACAGAGTGTTAAAGGAATAAGAGAGAATGGAGTAAAATATCTATTTTAATACAAGATTTTGTTTCAAAAAGATATCACTAGAGGGAAAAGGAAAATGATGAAAGGAACTTATTTCCCATTATATACATTCAGTGTGTACTTACTCTGGCAATCTGAAATATATGGCTCTATTTTAGCTTTTAGTTTATAATTATTAACCTCATTCTAACAGTATAAAGCCTGTGAATAGTCTGGATTGAATACATCGCACCCCTACAGAAAAAAAAAGCAAATTCGTTAGTCTGAATTCATTAGCCTGAAATTTCATATGTTCTCACTCATATTTCTAGTAGGACCCTCACACCACATGTTCACCTAGATATGATTACTCTCCACAATTGGTGGGTTGAGCCAAGGGACACATTTTCAAGAATTTTGCAGTCTAGTTCTTAAACATTTTTAGCTTGACATAGGCCACAGTGGAGGTATTTGTACCATGGAAATCGGCAAATGCAACAAATATTTGTTTGTTTTTTTCTTCAAAGAGCCAATGGTTAAACATTTGGTAACATACCCCTGCTCAATTCTTTAAACACCCCTGCACCCTTCTGGCCATGTGCCTGTGGCATTCTGTTTTGTCCCTGGATGCCTCCTTTCTATCTTTGTTGAATTGGATCTGCAGTGTCCATCTTTCCCAAGATCCCACTTAATTGTCCTATTTCTGGCTCATATTCTCTTCTCTTGATACCTTCTTTCTGTCTTTTGGGATGATCTACATCTGTGGCACATGCGGCCCAAGTTCCATGCTGTCATCAATCCTTCTTATTACGAGTCCTAACATTTGGATCACTATAGCTTACCCTTCCTCTGTGACTGCTCAAAATTCAGCAGTTAAAAAATGTTCAGATTTATCAAGTCACTTTTACTACTCTTCTTTTCTTATTTGGTAATGCCTAAACATGTATAGGCTAAAGCAAACTGTAGAAATTCTAATCTAGTGAGAACAGATGTTTTCTAAGTATGAAACTATGTCTCCCCTTCAAAATTCCTTTTATAAAGTTCTCTGTGTTGATGTGGTGGGAGGAGGTTACTCAGGTAAAGAATTTCTAGTGTGAATGCTACCAGGATGCTACTTTTGCTCTCTCCTTAGCACTACGTCATTTTGTTTAGAGCTACTTCCAGTTGGCCTCTAGGAAAGCTACTTAGTGGCAGCAGGTGAATGTTAAAAGACAAGCTTAGACTGTTTTCTTTTAGTTTAAATGTTACATGTTCACCATAATGAAAACTTAATTAACAAACATATACAAATATTTCTTAAGTTTTGTATATTTTGAGTGTCTAAATTTAACCAATATAAAACTAGTTCACTTACTTATTTACTTTTTTCTCAACAAATACATAAATATTAATTGTGTACTCTGTACCTGGAGCTGGAGACATGGTAGGGGCATAAGAAAGTTTCATGCTCATATGGATTCCATTATGATAGGTGAGAGAGACAACTGTCAACTGAAAAAATATGTAAACACAGTGATAAGTGCTATAAAGAACAATAAAGCAGGATAAGAGGATTAAGGACACTCAGTATTTAGATATAGAATAATTTGCTTCTAAAAGTAATCTTCATAATAACCTGTTCTAAAATATCCTGTGTAACAGGCAGTTTCAATCTGTTAACACCTCTCTGCTAAAGCCTCCTACAAATGTACGCAAGTGCTTTGCTAGCCTACATAGCTGCCATTTACCAATGTTGCCAAAATTTTCTGTATGTAGTCTAACATCTAATCTTCCTGACATTCAATATTTAGGTGTTATTACTCCTGTTTTGCAGATGTGGAAAGTAAAGTATTTTTTTTAATGTTTACCAGGTTACCTATCAATCAAAGTACTGAACCACCATTTGAAATTAACTTAATTCTGTGTGATACTATGTTCCATATCTAGCTAATGAATTTCATCCAATTAAAAAAGAAGGGGCCTGTTTAAACACACACACACACATTACAAATATGGTGATCAACTAAACCTTAGTATGTGGTGGAATAGTATCTCAATAAATTTATTTATGTGACTTTTCCCCCACCTATATTTATTTAAACCTGTGACCTTCCCTCTGTTCCCTTAGGTAAACCGTAAGTCTTCTGTCTTCTTAAGAAGATGTTCTTAGAGCTAAACACAGTTAAATAAATTAAGCCCGTCATTTTTGATGTTCAAAATTCAAGGTCTAGTTATAGTATTAAAATAGTTTTAAAGTCTTCCTAGCTGAGTAATCCCAGAAAGTTTTAAAGTTCTATCAAATAGCAGAGAGTCCCTGTACCTTACTTATAGCAAAAACCTGAAGGCACAGCAAAAATTCAATTCCCCCATGTCATGAAATGACAATGGGCTAGACAGCCTCAGTTTTATCTGCAGCCCTGATTCCGTGTGTGCTGGACTATGGTTTTATAAAGATGGTAAAGAGCCTCAAGCAGCCTGAAAGATTTCCAGGCAACCTTCAGTGTGGTGCAGAAGTGGTTGAAAGAAAACTGGACTTATAAAAGGCTTGCATTCAGGAACAAGGAACAAACACATCAGCAACCCTGAAGATGAGGTAGAGACAAGGATGTTTTATGAATGCCAGCATGTAGAGATGACGCAGTTCAAGGAAAAGGCATTCTACCCAATGCCTTGGTGTTGGGTTGCACCCTGCAGGCCTGCAAGCCTTGTACTTGCCCAGCATTGAGAGAGAAGGAAGAGCCCAGAGTTAGCGACAGAGACATCAATGGTTTAATGGATTAGGGGATCTTACATGTCTGAAGCAAGGTCCTGAAGCAACACTGCACCATGTGGCAGATGGCTGGCAGGACATGGTATCAGTCTTTGCTGCCGGGGGAGGGTGAATGCTACCCATTATAGGGGGAATTGACGTAAGGTTGGCTTATAGGTTACCAGGGAAACTAGCAGAGGGGCACGCCCCTCATTGCCCCTTTGATAAGCGATATTCTGATCTAAAGATATTTTGATCTAAAGATTAGAGCAGTCACTAGCTGGGGCCAGGGACAAGTATGTGGGAAGGTCAGTCACCTGAGTAGGATGTAAATGAAGCAGGCACCAGACCAGCAGGGATGTACAGAGAGCAAGAGAACAGCCATCTTGGGTGGCCTGATCATTCACTTGGGGTAGCAAAGGCTATCTGGATATAGATGCAGCTCAATGCAAGTAGGTGAGAGTGTGAGTGCTGGGGGTATTCTGGATGGACAGAACTAGGTTCCAGACACCTGATGGAATGAAGCCTTGAAATAGGACACTGAATTGCGTTTTTGAAATGTAATATCACATTTCTTGCCAATTTAGTTTGGTGGACAAAGTTTGTAGCCACTACAGAGGGGGTGTAATCTTAGAATTAAAACATTCTAAAATATTTAAGAGTTAGAAACCACTCTCTTTACATTAAAAGATAGGGACTTATAACAACAGCCTATAGCAGAAAATAAAACATTTTATTATTGGTAGATGTGATAGGTAAAAAGAAAAAAAAAAAGAGTAATACCTCCAGCTTTTGGACTGTAGAACATAAGAGTGGGAATCCCAAAGTACTGTTTAAAACTTGGGGAAGGGAACAGTGGTGTCTTGTATTCAAATCAAATGCTGGACTTGAATTAGCTTAGATTTATGTAGGATTTAACACAGAGGAGATTCAGAAATGGACAACACAGAGAAACTTAAAAAAAAATTGCTGACCAGAACCTGTATAGAAATATTATCAGGGGGTGCCAACTGGTACCAATTGCTAAATAATTAATCACAAAAATACCATCATTGAAAATTAATCAGGTTTGGTAGCATTTATGTATTTCCTGTTTTACTAATTGAGAATTTTTGTCATTTTATTAAATAATAGAAGATAACATAAAGCAATACTCTGTGCATTCACACTTATGACACACTTCTCTTTCCTTTTACCTAGTTATAAACTATTTTTTTCTAATCATTGGCATTAGACAGAATTAGGTCCTAGAGTCCAAAATGCTTATTTAAATAAGATAATTTAGCCATTTATTCCTAAAATTTGATGCTCTAGAAAAATATGGTAATGGTAAGCATAGGTTTCAGAGACCTCTTTTGCATGGTAAAAAGTATAATTTGATTTGAGACAAGTTTGTCATGTGTGTTGCTTTTTACATGAAAAGAAAGAATGTCTCTGTCTTTCAGTCTTCAATTTCCAGTGTCGTCTTTTAGAGCGGCAATTCCTTGCAAAATGTAAGTCTCAAGCTACACTGAAGAATCTATTTTTATAGAAGGAAATATCCTTCTGTATGATCCTCAAATGAAAAGCTGTCATCCATCTTCTGAATAGGCTTTATCCCACCTTCAATGGCTAGTTTTTGAAACTGCTGATGACTAGAAGCAATTCTTTATAACTCCCTAAATAAAGACATCAGTCTATCACCAAAACACAGTACCTGAGCTGGAAGGGGCAGCTGTCTCCAAGGTGGGGGTGGGGAAGAAGAGCACTTACCAGCTTAGTTAAAAGCTGCTCAGTGTTATTATTGAGTGTGTGTCAATGTGATGTGTCCTTACAATTTAAAATGCTGCTTCAAGCAAAAGTTTTTTCTTCTTTTTCTTCTTAATTTATGCTATATTAACCTAAGTATATAAACTCTTCTGTGCAAAAGATTCTTACCCTACCATCAAAGGTAATTAAAGTCGAAAACGAAACTTCAAAGCCAAACTGAGAACTGAATCTTAAAATGATCAGTTCATTTTAGGATTAAAGAAAAAGCATTATTCAGAGTTTCTTAGAGAAAAGCAAAGGTGAAACAAAAAAGTCTATAGTTCCTCATCCACATAGCCTACCCTCCCTCACCCTGACCTTGCCTCTTTATTGTACTCTTTATGTGAAATAGGATATATTGTAATTAGAATCAGTGAAAAAGTACAGTGTGATAAGCTATTCAAAAGCAAATGGATAGAGTGAGAATTCATCTTTCACGTAGCTTATGTATTTTCTTCATAGGTTCCCTTCCTCCCTTGCGCTGCTTCTTGGAAAGGTTTAAGGATCTTTTTCTTTCTATGTTTTGAAAAATCATAAAAATGCACCTTAGTATAGATCTTTTAAAAATCTGTTTTTGCTGGGCATTTTAGTTCGGCTTCTATAATATGTAAAATCATGTTCTTCAGTCCTAGGAGATGTTCTGGAACTATTTCATTGAAGATTTCCTCTCTTTGATTTTCTCTTTGTTCACTCTGTTAGATGGGTCTTCTGATATTCCATTTGTTTTTTTTACCCCATTTAGTGTCTCTCTCTCTTTGTTTCTCTCCCTTCCATCTGTCTATCACACATACACTTACACATACACACACACGCGTACACACACAAGATGTCTTCTCTTTTAACCTTGGTTATGAAATGAAGTATCAGTAAGATATTTGATAGCATGGTCCTTTTCCACTCTTCCCCTCACTTTTTGTGGTAGGCCATAGATAGATAGATACAGATTTTAATCTGGAAAACTCGGGTTTCTCCATCGAATGATTTTCTATAATTCTCTGATAATGTGTTTATTTCTGGAGCTCATGTTAATTTATCAGAACTCCTAATTAGATACTTAAATTCATTGGCTTTTACTTATCACATTTCCTATGACATTCTCTTTTTGTTCTCTTTCCTAGAAAATTTTCTTGACTTCTTTTAAACATTGTGTTGAATTTTCAATTTCTACTTTTGTATTTTTAACTTTTAGGAGAGCTTTCTGCTATTTTCTGATTATATACCTTTCTTCTGTAATAACTTGTTTTTATTTCATGAATGTAATATCTTATCACTTTGTGAATTGTGTGTTGATTCTTTCTTCTCTATTATTTCCATTTCCTACTAGGTGTTTTTATTTGTTGTTGTTTGTTTGATTTGATTTATTTATACTGTCTTTCAGACTAGATAATCCAATGTCTATTCTGTTAATATTTGAGAGTAAGCACCAAAATTTAATGATAAGATCTGTGTATGGATACCTGTGTCAGAGAACTTCTAAATTGTAATTTTTCGTGTGGTAAAATTGTGGGGTGATCTTGTCATTCTACAGGGAGAATTATCAAATATGAGTATTGGATATGATTTTTTTCTTGGTATATTTGTTTCCTTCAGATATAAATACTCCTTTTTCCTGCCCAGTGAAATAAATCTATCTACCAGAGTTCTATAACCACAGTAAAGAAAGTGAATCAGAGGAGAGGATGGGTCTCACCCCTCAATTTGTATTATAGCCATTATTTGTCCAGATAATGTATGTGTGTGTATTTACATATCTATATAGTTATATATATGACACATATGAAAATTACCAACCTGAGAAATGTAAATATAAAATACCTGCATCTATACCAGCATAGTCATTTTCTAAAGTTATGTTTTTCCTTATACAATGTGACTGTACTTTTTGTCAGCTAAAGAGGAAGTGTAACCATCCAGAAAAATTGCTGGCCTCCTAGAAGTGTTTCCAAAACATGACTGTGCATTAGAATCAACTGGAGGGTGGTAGTGTACTATATTTGACTATTTCCCAAACCATGCTTACTAGGTCAGAATTTTGGGTTCTGAGGCTCTGGGATCACCTTAATTATCATAATTTTTATTTTACCCACTCTTTCTGATGTAGCTGAACCAGTGAGAAGCATATCGTAATAAGTGGCCAATAGTAAAGAACTTATAAAAATAAACTATCAGAAGTAAATTATCACAGCAGTAAAAAGCAATAAATTGTGAAAATTTCCTTCTTCCGAATTCTAGTTCTTTAAACTGGGATTCTTCTAGGAAGTGTTTATTTCTACACCAAACAACCAGAGTAAAAAAGGAGAAAAAATGCAAAAGTTTACTTTTCTCCAGTGAAGAGCTCTGAGAAGCATCATAGTGAAGAACTGTGAGGATGGATTTATCAGCTCAGTCATTGGTCAATGTGATCAAAATGATGAGAAAACAGGACTTACAACCTAGGTCATTGACCCCATGACCAGGCAATTTAAATTATTGTTCATAGAATATCAGGAGAACTTACATGTGTATTTTAGGCTAGTAGTCAATAACTAAAGTCAATAGACAAGTAGTTTCCAAACTTGCTTAATCCTTAATATCACCTGGTATATTTGTTAAAAATAAAGATTTCTAACCCTAATAAAAATTACTACACCTTAGAATTTAGACTCTATATAATATTCATGCAAATCTGTATTTTTAGCAAATGCTTCATGATTTTTAAAAACAGGCATATTTGGATAACCTTGTGCTAGGCTCTCAAATTCATGATGTCAGGGACATGTGCTTTTTTTTTTTTTTTTTTTTTTTATCCTGGGATTCAAATTGCCTGACACTGAAGCATTCAATGCATAATTATGGGTAAGTAATTTTTTGCCAAGTAGTGTAAATTGCCCTCTAATGGAGAAGTTTATATTTACATATAAACGATTTATATTTATTGTCTAACTGAAATATTTGGAATTAACCTTCTCTTAATTATTGCTTTGTACATTCAATTTAGGCTTTATTTATTTATTTATTTTGGCATCATGAAAATTTTTAGTTGTTGTCCAACTGATAGATAAAAATGGGTATCTTATTATAGTTTTTTTCCTTCGAAGGCTCACTTTTTTACTTTTATTTTAATATTTTTTAACATCTTTATTGGACTATAATTGCTTTACAATGTTGTGTTAGTTTCTGCTGTATAACAAAGTGAATCAGCTATATGTATACATATTTCCCCATGTCCCCTTCCTCTTGCGCCTCCCTCCCATGCTCCCTATCCCAGCCCTCTAGGTGGTCACAAAGCACCAAGCTGATCTCCCTGTGCGATGCAGCTGCTTCCCACTAGCTATCTATTTCACATTTGGTAGTGTACATATGTCAGTGCTACTCTTTCACTTCATCCCAGCTCACCCTTCCCCCTCCCCATGTCCTCAACTCCATTCTCTACATCTGCATCATTATTCCTGTCCTGGCCCTAGGGTCATCAGAACCATTTTTTAATTTAAATTCCATATATATATGTGTTAGCATACAGTATATGTTTTTCTCTTTCTGACTTACTTCACTCTATATGACAGACTGTGTAGGTCCATCCACCTCACTACTAATAACTCAATTTCGTTTCCTTTTATGGCTGAGTAATATTCCATTGTATATATGTACCACATCTTCTTTATCCATTCATCTGTCAGTGGACACTCAGGTTTCTTCCATGTCCTGGCTATTGTAAATAGTGCTGTAATGAACGTTGTGGTACATGTCTCTTTTTGAATTATGGTTTTCTCAGGGTATTTGCTTGGTAGTGAGATTGCTGGGTCATACAGTAGTTCTATTTTTATTCTTCTAAGGAACCTCCATACTGTTCTCCATAGTGGCTATATCAATTTACATTCCCACCAACAGTGCAAGAGGGTTCCCTTTTCTCCACACCCTCTCCAGCATTTATCATTTGTAGATTTTTTGATGATGGCCATTCTGACTGGTGTGAGGTGATACCTCATTGTAGTCTTGATTTGTATTTCTCTAATGATTAGTGATGTTGAGCATCCTTTCATGTGTTTGTTAGCAATCTGTGTATCTTCTTTGGAGAAATGTCTGTTTAGAACTTCTGCCCATTGTTGGATTGGGTTGTTTCTTTTTTTGATATTGAGCTGCATGAGCTGCTTGTATATTTTGGAAATTGACCCTTTGTCAGTTGCTTCATTTGCAAATATTTTCTCCCATTCTGAGGGTTGTTTTTTCATCTTGTTTATGATTTCCTTTGCTGTGCAAAAGTTTTTAAGTTTAATTTAGTCCCATTTGTTTATTTTTTTTTTATTTCCATTACTCTAGGAGGTGGGAAAAAAAGGATCTTGCTGTGATTTATGTCAAAGAGTGTTCTTCCCATGTTTTTCTCTAAGAGTTCAATAGTGTCTGGCCTTACATTTAGGTCTTTAATCCATTTTGAGGTTATTTTTGTTATTTTTGTTATGGTGTTAGGGAGTGTTCTAATTTCATTTTTTTACATGTAGCTGTGCAGTTTATCAAGCACCATTTATTGAAGAGGCTGTCTTTTCTTGCCTCCTTTATCAAGGATAAGGTGACCATATATGCGTGGGTTCATCTCTGGGCTTTCTATCCTGTTCCATTCATCTATATTTCTGTTTTTATGCTTGAACCATACTGTGTTGATTACTGTAGCTTTGTAATATAGTCTGAAGTCAGGGAGCCTGATTCTTCCAGCTCTGTTTTTCTTTCTCAAGATTGCTTTGGCTATTCAGGGTCTTTTGTGTTTCCATACGAATTGTGAAATTTTTCGTTCTGCTTCTGTGAAAAATGCCATTGGTAGTTTGATAGGGATTGCATTGAATCTGTATATTGCATTGGGTAGTATAATAATTTTCACAATGTTGATTCTCCCAATCCAAGAACATGGTATATGTCTCCATCTGTTTGAATCATCTTTAATTTCTTTCATCAGTGTCTGTATAGTTTTCTGCATACAGGTCTTTTGTCTTCTTAGGTAGGTTTATTCCTAGGTATTTTATTCTTTTTGTTGCAGTGGAAAATGGGAGTGTTTCCTCAATTTGTCTTTCAGATTTTTCATCATTAGTGAATAGGAATGCAAGTGATTTCTGTGCATTAATTTTGAATCCTGCTACTTTACCAGATTCATTGATTAGCTCTAGTAGTTTTCTGGTAGCATCTTTAGGATACTCTATGTATAGTATCATGTCATCTGCAAACAGTGACAACTTTACTTCTTTTCTGATTTCGATTCCTTTTATTTCCTCTTTTTCTCTGCTGTGGCTAAAACTTCCAAAACTATGTTAAATAATAGTGGTGAAAGTGGGCAACCTTGTCTTGTTCCTGATCTTAGAGAAAATGGTTTCAGTTTTTCACCATTGAGAACGATGTTGGCTGTGGGTTTGTCATATATGGCCTTTATTATGTTGAGGTTAGCTCCCTCTATTCCTACTTTCTGGAGGGTCTTTGTCATAAATGGGCGTTGAATCTTGTTGAAAGCTTTTTCTGCATCTATTGAGATTATCATATGATTTTATCCTTCAGTTTGTTAATATGGTGTATCACATTGATTGATTTGTGTATATTGAAGAATCCTTGCATTCCTGGGATAAACCCCACTTGATCATGGTGTATGATCATTTTAATGTGCTGTTGGATTCTGTTTGCTAGTATTTTGTTGAGGATTTTTGCATCTATATTCATCAGTGATATTGGCCTATAGTTTTCTTTTTTTGTGACATCTTTGTCTAGGTATCATGGTGGTGGTGGCCTCATAGAATGAGTTTGGGAGTGTTCCGCCCTCTACTATATTTTGGAAGAGTTTGGGAGGATTGGTGTTAGTCTTCTGTAAATATTTGATAGAATGCACCTGTGAAGCCATCTGGTCCTGGGCTTTTGTTTAATGGAAGGTTTTTAATCACAGTTTCAATTTCAGTGCTTGTGATTGGTCTGTTTATATTTTCTGTTTCTTTCTGATTCAGTCTTGGATGGTTGTACTTTTCTAAGAATTTGTCCATTTCTTCCAGGTGTCCATTTTATTGGCATATAGTTGTTTGTAGTAGTCTCTTATAATTCTTTGTATTTCTGCAGTGTCAGTTGTTACTGCTTCTTTTTCATTTCTACTTCTGTTGATCTGAGTCTTCTCCTTTTTTCCTTGATGAGTCTGGTAATGGTTTATCAATTTTGTTTATCTTCTCAAAGGACCAGCTTTTAGTTTTATTGATCTTTGCTATTGTTTCCTTCATTTCTTTTTCATTTATTTCTGGCCTGATCTTTATGATTTCTTTCCTTCTGCTAACTTTGGGGGCGGGGTTTGTTTTTCTTTCTCTAATTGCTTAAGGTATAAGGTTAGGTTGTTTATTTGAGATGTTTCTTGTTTCTTGAGGTAGGATTGTATTGCTATAAACTTCCCTCTTAGAACTGCTTTTGCTGTGTCCCATAGGTTTTGGGTGTTGTCTTTTTATTGTCATTTGTTTCTAGGTATTTTTTTATTTCCTCTTTGATTTCTTCAGTGATCTCTTGGTTATTTGGTAGTGTATTGTTTAGCCTCCATGTGTTTGTTTGTTTGTTTGTTTTTTTGCGGTACGCGGGCCTCTCACTGATGTGGCCTCTCCCGTTGTGGAACACAGGCTCAGCGGCCATGGCTCATGGGCCCAGCCGCTCCGCGGCATGTGGGACCTTCCCAGACTGGGGAACGATCCCATCTCCTCTGCATTGGCAGGTGGACTCTCAACCACTGCGCCACTAGGGAAGCCCTTTGTGTTTGTATTTTATACAGATTTTTTTCCTGTAATTGATACCTCATCTTATAGCATTGTGGTCAGATAAGATACTTGATACAATTTCAATTTTCATAAATTTACCAAGGCATGATTTGTGACCCAAGATATGATCTATCCTGGGGAGTGTTCTGTGAGCACTTGAGGCGAAAGTGTATTCTGTTGTTTTTGGATGGAATGTCCTATAAATATCAATTAAGTCCATCTTGTCTAATCAGTCATTTAAAGCTTGTTGTTTCCTTATATATTTTCATTTTGGATGATCTGTCCATTGGTGAAAGTGGGGTGTTAAAGTCCCCTACTATGATTGTGTTACTGTAGATTTCCCATTTTATGGCTGTTAGCATTTGCCTCATGTATTGAGGTGCTCCTATGTTGGGTGCATAAATATTTACAATTGTTATATCTTCTTCTTGGATTGATCCCTTGATCATTATGTAGTGTCCTTCTTTGTCTCTTGTAACAGTCTTTATATTAAAGTCTATTTTGTCTGATACGAGAATTGCTATTCCAGCTTTCTTTTTATTTCCATTTGCATGGAATATCTTTTTCCAGCCCCCTTCACTTTCAGTCTGTGTTTGTCCCTACGTCTGAAGTGGGTCTCTTGTAGACAGCATATATATGGGTCTTTTTTTGTATCCATTCAGGCAGTCTGTATCTTTTGGTTGGAACATTTAATCCACCTAAATAAGGTAATTATCGATATGTATGTTCCTATTACCATTTTCTTAATTGTTTTGGGTTTGTTTTTGTAGGTCTTTTCCTTCTCTTGTGTTTCCTGCCTAGAGAAGTTCCTTTAGCATTTGTTGTAAAGCTGGTTTGGTGGTGCTGAATTTTCTTAACTTTTGCTTGTCTGTAAAGGTTTTAATTTCTCTGTCAAATCTGAATGAGATCCTTGCTGGATAGAGTAATCTTGGTTGTAGTTTTTGCGCTTTCATCACTTTAAATATGTCCTTCCACTCCCTTCTGGCTTGCAGAGTTTCTGCTGAAAGATCAGCTGTTAAGCTTATGGGGTTTCCCTTGTATGTTATTTGTTGTTTTTCCCTTGCTGCTTTTAATATTTTTCTTTGAATTTAATTATTGATAGTTTGATTAATGTGTGTCTTGTTGTGTTTCTCCTTGGATTTATCCTGTATGGGACTCTCTGCACTTCCTAGGCTTGATTGACTATTTCCTTTCCCACGTTAGGGAAGTTTTCAAGTATAATCTCTTCAAATATTTTCTCAGACCCTGGGACCCCTATAATTCGAATGTTGGTGGGTTTAATGTTGTCCCAGAGGTCTCTGAGACTCTCCTCAATTCTTTTCATTCTTTTTTCTTTTTTCTGCTCTGCAGTAGTTATTTCCACTTTTTTATCTTCTAGGTCACTTATCTGTTCTTCTGCCTCAGTTATTCTACTATTGATTCCTTCCAGAGAATTTTAACTTCATTTATTATTTATCATTGTTTGTTTGTATTATTCATCATTGTTTGTTTGCTCTTTAGTTCCTCTAGGTCCTTGTTAAATGATTCTTGTATTTTCTCCATTCCATTTCCAAGATTTTGGATCATCTTTACTATCATTACTCTTAATTCTTTTTCAGGTAGACTGCCTATTTCCTCTTCATTTGTTTGGTCTGGTGGGTTTTTACCTTGCTCCTTCATCTGCTGTGTATTTCTCTGTGGGCAGATAGGGAAGGAATCCCCTCTCCTCGCACACCCTGAAACAATGTTCTCTTTACTGTTAGGCAGGTCCAGAGTTTTTCTTCCCTCCCGGCTAGCTGTGGCACACTGGCCCCCTTCAGGCTGTGTTCACACAGGCAACCCCAGTCCTCTTCCAGCGATCTGACCTCTGAAGCCTGAGCGTCAGCTCCCAGCCCCCACCCACCACAGCAGGTGAGCAGAGAAACCTCTCGGGCTGGTGAGTGCTGGCTGACACCGATCCTCTGTGCGGGAATCTCTCCGCTTTGCTCTCTCCTCCCATTGCTGTGCTCTCCTCCGTGGCTCCGAAGCTTCCCTCCTACCTGCCCCCCACCCCCACCGTCTCCACCAGTGGAGGGGCTTCCTGGTGGGTGGAAACTTTTCCACCTTCACAGCTCCCTCGCAGAGGTGCAGGTCCCGTTCCTATTCTTTTGTCTCTATTTTTTTCTTTTTCCTTTTGACCTACCTAGGTACGTTGGTATTTTCTTGCCTTTTGGGAAGTCTGAGGTCTTCTGACAGCGTTCAGTAGGTGTCCTGTCGGAGTTGTTCCACATGTAGGTGTATTTTTGATGTATTTGTGGGGAGGAAGGTGATCTCCATGTATCACTCCTTCGCCATCTTGAAGGTCCCCCAGAACATTATAATTCTTAACTGCGTTATTTTTCCCTCATGGTCTGGAAGTTTTACATCTAACTTGTATTGCATTCAAATTTAATTTGAAGTTTAAAAAAGAGCTGGAATGTAAATATTTATATCTAAGTTTCTCTAATTATGAACACTGAAGTTATATCCTGTTTTTAAATATCTTGTAGGGTAAAATTAGAAATTTATCATCTTTTGTGTTGCTAAATTTTAAAGGTCCCAGGAATGTGCAGATTTTAAGCACAGGTATTATTTTTATTATTTCACTATGTGACAGGCATTTGTCTTATTTTAGTTTTACCTCCATTGAGAATATCCTATACAAAGTATTATCACTTGTTATTCTTTCCACCTGACAGAGCTGTAATAGTACTTCTCTGCAAGATTAATGCTTATATCTAATGCTTGTATAATGTTATATCTAACATCATTCCATGATGGAATATATGCATAATTTGGAAAGAGTTTTCAATACTTTGCTCATTTCGAAAATGGAGAAAGACAGTGTATTCAATCTCCTAGCTGTTCTAGTTCCATATTTATTTTGTCTATCATTTATTCTTCAAAGTATGATCACTTATAGGTTGTTGTTGGTTTGTTATATGATTAAATAAATTTACGTGATTGCAAGTATAATCTGGATTGGTAAAATGGGATTAGAAGTTTTGGTGTGGGTATGGACAATATTATGCAATAATTTATATGTGGTTAGAAGACAGAAGGATTCCAGGAAGAATCAAGAAATTTCAAGTGTTTCTGATTTGTACTCTCTTATCAAAAGTAAAGTCAGAATCCAAGAGTTTCAGCTAAGTACGATTGGCTCCACATTGCATACAGAATAAAATCCTTCTAAGTCTGACTTGTGACTTCTGACTTTGACTATGAGGATAGTCTTAGAATACAGGATTGTCTTATGTGAAACCAAGCTCCCACCAAATTTGACTTCTCTCAACTGAAAACTGACCTCATTTTCTCACTGACTGCTTTTCCCAAGTTTTCTGATTTGAATGTTTTACTTCCTCCTCTCTCTTTAACAGTGCTCATTTTTAAATCTAGCTAAAATTCCATGTCCTAACTAATGCCTTCTGTAAACACATTATTTGTAGATGATCTTATTCTCCTCCAAGCTCTGAGATGTGTCCAAACCAGTTTTTAACTAATTATGAATTAAAGTTTTTATTGAGATAATTGTAGATTCACCTACAATTAAAATAAATAATAGAGAGAGATCACACTGAGAATTGGCATTGATAATACTCCACTGATCTTATTCAGAGTTCCCTTATTTAACTTGTATTCATTTGTGTGTATGTATGTGTGTGTGTGTGACTTTTAACTTTACTTGTCTCCGATATTGCTTACTACTTAAATATCATCTTTCTCTCTCCATATAGATTATGGCATTTGGGACCTAGGGTTATGCTATCTTTTTTTTAGGTAACTGACACTGGATTCAGACACATTACTTTATAAACAAAATTCATGTAATAAATAATATTGATTGATTGGTCAGGTAACGGGCTGATTATTTTCCTTCATTTCTCTACGTGTCTGAGCTTTGGAGATAGAGGCCACTATTATTTCTTTCTCAGGCAGTGATCCTCAACTATATACGAGAAAACTATAAAAATCAGTGAGGATACTTTTCAGTAATACCTTTTCTCAATTTGGAGTTCCTGATTTAGTAGCTATGGGGTTAGTTCTGAGAAACTGTGATTCTCTAGGTGTGTCTATTGAGAGTCTGGCTTTGGCCATACAGCCCTAAGCCATCTGCTTTTATATCAGAATACTCTTTAGAGATTGAAAAACCAGAAAGAAAGCCTAGCGTGCTTATTTCTAGGATGTGATAAAGACAGGATGGTGTAAGTGAAGTGAGTGATGTGTGAAGGATTACACTATTACAGAAATGTTCTCAATATCTTGAGTTTATCAATGGTATAATTGCTAATCCTAAAAAGAGTGCTCCATGTCACCAAAAATTTGAAACTTGTGTATTAATTTATACATGCTCTGTAATTTTCCTTTGATTTATTCTATTCTCCTTCATTGCACTGGTACAAAGAATATCATGTTCCTACAATTGGGATTATGAAATCTAAATCAAAAATTAAAAAGTAGGATTTTAGTAGGCATATAAAAGAACTCCCTAACTCTCAAGCTTAAACCCCGTATTGATTATAAGAAATAAATTACTGAAAATAATTTTTAAAACTGGATTACTTATGGGCATATAAATAAAAATAGCATGAACATATGAAGTTTGGGGGTGATTGTAGCCTACAAATAGCTTTAATTATTATGACTTTTAACATTTACAAATATTAAATTATTTTGACATTATTAACAACTATTTATTAAGGTAAAGGTAAAAATGTAAAATTGAACAAAAAAGTGTTTGACACATATTAATTATATTATAATTATTATTATATCAGTATATAATACACAATATACATTATGCTGTTAGCTACATATCATTCAGTTTAGTATATAACTATACATTGTTGTATAAAACCGTATACTGTATGTTATATATATTTATAGCTATTATAGATTATTCTAACATAGATTCCTTAGAAGTATAAAAGATATATAAATTAGGTACAATAATTATCCTTATAAGTAATACATCATTTTGTAAGTTGGAAAATTTGAAATCCTTGACAAAGTGTCCCCTAGATCAACTTGGAAAATCCATAGTAGAAATAACAGAGATTTTTAATACTTTTCAATGATTAACTGATTTTTAAGTGAGATTTGATATGTAATTACATGTATTTAAGTTATTCTAGCAATGCAGGAACAAAGAGTAGTAGAATGTAAATATAGGAGTCATCTGTTTTTATTTCTATAATAAAATGTTTATGTTATTTAATTGAGAAATGTAAACACATTTTTTTCAATGTTGCTGAAACTAGACTATACAGGTCAAAAGAAGGAAAAGTTTTGGTGGGGGGAAAAAAGAGATACTTCCTTTGAATTGTTTGAGTAAAATCAAAATAACACATCTAGTTCTCTGAAATGATAGTCTTTTGTGAATACACAATGTAATGGTATCTGCCTATAATAATTAAACAAAGGAGTAAAATATTAGTATGGAATCATGGTGAATTAATAAATTGCATATAAAAATATAGAAAATACAGTATAAGGAAAATGGAATATTTATCAGTTTATAAAATAATAACTTTTGAAAGTTACAGAGATTGAAAAGTATCACACAGAAAAGCACTGATATGATTATATTTCAGATTTTCTATATGAAAATAATTTAATGGAAAGGAATCAATAGGCTGGGGATATATTTTTATTAAGAATTAATTTTAAAGTATTATTTAATAAATATGAAGTTTAATCTCATGTAAATGAGCAAATAATACAAACAATAGAAATAGAATTACAAATGGTAAATAATATCTAAAAATAAGGTTACTATTGCCAGTAATCAGGATATAAAAATTAAAAGTTTTGAGTTACTATTTAAAAACTAGTGTATTGCCTCAAACACTAATTAATAGAATATTTCATGCCAGTAAACTACTGAATTTGATAAAATAGATTATTCATTGCTTGAAACAATATACCAAAAATATTTTCAATGATCATGTTCACATTGATTAAGCATGCCACTCTATAGAATTTATCCCAGAGAAATAATATTTTTTTCAAGAGATAAACAGGGTGATTGCATAAATGAATTTGCTTCACTGATATAATGCAATGAAGAAAACATAAATATTATAATTAAATAAATGAAAACAACCTAAATATCCCCAAACAAATGAAAAACTAGATTGTATGGCATTGAACTCATGGAATATTGGACAATAATTAAAGTTAAAATCAAAGCCAATTCTAAAACATGAAAACCTGTATTAAATGATATGAAAAATAATCAGACAAAATTGTTTGGATAATATGATTATAAAAAGTTATATATGAATCTTTGCATATGCACATAATAGCTTTCATTTTAGGTTGTGGGCTTACATTTCTACCTTTTTTACAAAATTATAAAAATCCTATCACTGTAAAAAATAATGTATTATTACATTTTTACCATCAAAGGGGAAAAAATGCTATTTCAGCAAAGTGAACAAAGACAATCTTTCAGTAAAGCAGGTATATAACCTAGTTAAATTTGCTTGAAATAATTAGAAAGCATACATTGTAATAAAATTTAAAAAGAAAGATAACAGATGTTAACTTTATTTCTTGGCTACATGACTTCATAAAGTAATCTTTTTATTCAATAAATTAATGTCATAAAAGACATTGACTGCAGATATATTGTTGATTAAGCACAATAAATGTCAAACAAAATGGAAATAGTTAGCAAAAGAAATAATTATATATACATAAATTATGCGAGTATAATTTCCACACACATAGGTAAATAAAAAAATAAATCAATGAAGAGCAAACTCTAAAGTTTAACATTTACTCTGTAGTGTAAAAAGTTACAGAAAATATCTGTTCTGAAAGAAACACATTTTTAAAGGCAAATGTCGTTCCAGGCATTAGACTTTGAAAAGATAGGAGAATGCTTTTTAATGAATGTGAAGTAATATTTCAAGGGAAAACTATTCTCTAATAGAAAGTTACTATTCATAGAAACTAATTATAAGAGAGGATTTCACTAATTTTAAAGGTGTCTGACCAAGGTGAAAAATTAACAATGAATCATATTGCCATTGGCTGATCATCTGGTGATGTGCCAGCACTTCATCATGTGTGTTTAAGAACCCATGGAGTTTATTGACCCACTCACCACAGATGCATTCACCACAAGATTGCTGGGTGCTTATAGAATGTGAAATAATTAAATGGTATATTTAAAAATCCTAAATTACAATGAAAATTATTTTCTTTTTCACTGATATTCATAATTCTTTATAGTGAGAAGTAATTACTCTAAGTGATTAATTGACAGATAGACTTTAATTAGCTAATGCTGCATTTGTACTTTCATAATTTAAAGGGAATGTAAATGAATCAGTCATTAATAAAAATAATTTTTGATTGGATTGGCTTCCTTGAGATTAAAAAATGTGTTTCTTTCAAATATTTTCTTCTTCCGTAGAAAATATAAAAATTTTGACTATTTAAATTTGCTAGCATTTATCCAAATACTTTATGAGACAATAATTGACCTCATATCTTCATAGCTCAGATGAGGTTTGGTAATGTTTTGGCAAAATGTACTGATGACTTAGTATTGGAAAAAATAACAAAATTTTTTTTTTTGCGGTACGCGGGGCTCTTGCTGTTGTGGTCTCTCCCGTTGCGGAGCACAGGCTCCGGACGCGCAGGCTCAGCGGCCATGGCTCACGGGCCCAGACGCTCCGCGGCATGTGGGATCTTCCTAGACTGGGGCATGAACCCGTGTCCCCTGCATCGGCAGGCGGACTCTCAACCACCGCGCCACCAGGGAAGCCCAACAAAACATTTTTAAAATATAATTCTTCATTTTTGAAGTAAAGAAATCTAAGCTTCTATATTGGACTATATCTTGTTCAATAAAATCATTGCATGTTTTTAAAAGGACTCAAAACTGGCAAAAGGTTTTGCATGTCAAAACAGAAAAATCCTAAATTAGCACTTTTCAATAATACACAAAGAAGTTGGTTAGTGTGAAATAAATGGGATTTATGCAGGGAGCAATCCACAAATATCAAAAGACAACAGTAACATTTTCTCTGTTGATGTTGAAAGTTTGACAAGCTTCTTAAATTTAATTTAACATAATTTCTTATATGATGTTTAATAAATGATGCATATGCTTTAAGTAATATTTTTTCCAAGGTACTTTTTATTAAAGATATTTCCTACATGACCAACATTTTTAAGAGGAAAAGATTCTTCTTTGAATTAGAAAGAATGATACCTAAAACCTCTAATATCTGTAAGAGAACACTGTCAGATTTTTATTTGCCAGAGGTTTTCCTATGTGGGTATGTGTGTGTGTGTGTGTGTGTGTGTGTGTGTGTGTGTTTTCTAACAAAGGAGAACAAAATCTCAACCAGTACACTTGGAAGCATCTGTTATTTTTAGCCAGATTTATATATGTCTGTATGCTTCTTTTTCTACTAAGAGAAAATAGTAAACTGAGATAGTCAAAAGAAAAATTCATTTGTAGGATCTACCGAGACTACTTGTCACAGCAGTTCAGTACCACAGGTTGATTAACTTGTTATGCATATATTATACTTATTTAATTTACACTTAAGAATGTTTTCCAAATTAGCTCTCAAGATAGAAGGTCGTTTTACTGATGTCTTTCTTCATAGCTCTTTGCAATCTCTAAAAATCATTCTGTCTTCTTATATTCTGCTTATGAGATTATTTCTAATATACCTCCTGGGAAATTCTCTTTGAAATTGCAACACTTAATGAAAAATATATACATATTCATCATTAAAAGGAAGATACTGAAAAAATATTGCTGGTATATAATCACTCTGAGCAGAAGAATTATTTTTAACATGAAAGAAATCATTAACTGTAAATAATCCAGAGATCAAAGATCTGAGGGGGAAAAAAAAAACAAAGAAAAGTAAGCTAGAGGGCAGACTCTCCACCTTATGTGGGATGAATGAAGGGGCTATCTGAAACACAAGCTCAGAGAGGAAAATAGCACAATTGTGCCAACACCAGGACTTCCTTCAGGATAGGCCAGGAAGCATTAAAGGAATCTACATCAGCTATTATAAGTAGTGGAAAGGAGTGTGATTTTTGGTTAACTGCTTTCTGCTTTAGCAAACATATTAATGATAAAGAATGTTTCTATAGTTCCGGCTAACCTTTTAATGAAGGGAAATAAATACATGGTTTTGGAAATTTATTTTCTTCACTAAAACTCTCTCACTCCATTTGAAAAATGAAGATTTTATTTAATGCATTTCCGGTCATACAAATTACACTGTAGATTTAGGGTTTTCAAAACAGATCATTAGGCTCAATCATGTCATTTTAGGATTTACTTTTAACAACTAATCCTACTATAACTAACTGTGTGCATTTAAAATTGAGCTCAATTTATGAAATTTAGCATTACATACATATTTTTCTCTACATGATATACTGTTGGAGATATATATATATATATATATTTGGATTATATATTATACATATATATATTAGAGTTTTATCAAAAAGCACCCATGCTAATTGTTAAAACATTTCTCTATTTTGAGAAATGCCACTGTGTCAGGGATATATTTATTTTCTGGACACAAATTTAAAACTTTTTGAAGTTGGCAAATAAATTTTTTGTATCACTCAGTTTCTAGAACCTTAGAAAAATACAATTAGAAAAATGAAATGATGAACAAATTCTAAGGTCATAGAAAGCTGGATAATTTTGTAAAAGTTAGTTATTATCTTTTAAGTTGACAATATTTAGCACAAAGACTATGATGAATAATAAAATATAGGAATGTATGTTTTTCAGGGTAATAGTGGGAGTGAGATACTTTGAAAAAAGTTAAACTATTTTCTATTAACTGTTTCATGACCAATTAAAATATTAAGAACCTATAAATTAAAAACATGAAACATGATAGCAAAGTTAACTAGGTTTAGAAGAATCAAGAATATGTCCTCAAAATTATTTTATTTACGTGATAGAGAGATAAATAGAGAATAGAAGTACCTAAGTACCTAAGTACCTAAGAATAGAAGTACCTAACTACACAGAACTTCCAAAACAAACTAGATGTATTCATAAAGTATCATCATATAAATGGTTTGATGTTGTGGGCAAGTTTCCAGATCCACTCCACTGGCTTATTAAGTTCTGAACCATTTAGATTATCCATTGTTCCTGAGAAGAAGTAGAACATTGTCTTTGAAGTAAGAAAAAGATATTTAATTCTAACTTTGCTGTTTATTAGCACTCTTACATTGGGCAATTTAGAGAGCCTGAGCTGAAGATGGATCACACTGTCAAATATGAGAATAATAATACATAATCACAGAGTTATTGTGATAATTAAATTAAGTCATACATGGAATTACAGTGATGAGCAGTTACTAAGTGCTCAATCATATAATGTCTTTTTCTTTTACTTCCAAGACTCAGAAAAATGTTTGAGTACCTATGTCCAGGGATGGACTGACCTGGGAATAATTTAGTTGAAGGTCAGTGTGTTTTCCCAATATTAACTGAATTTTGGTGCTTGTTTGGCCTGTAACGGATGCATACTACATATACAAAAGTGGGGCTTAAAACTACATCCTTGTCTGTTTCCACTGGTTATAAACGGACTCCAAAAACTGTATAATGTGGGAATTAGTACTATTCATATTCCATCTCTAGCTGATAAGATCAGTGAGTACATTATAGCAAAATGACTCCTAGATAGAATATAGTCTTTATTTTCTCCAGTATATAACTTTTGTGGTTTTTATGATGCTTTCTTTTTGAACATTGATTGCAAGCAAAATGTTGTAACCATATTAAAAATTGATGTTTGAGATTTACTTACTACACTTAGGTTACACTGTGATCATCATTGAATAAATTTTTAGTCCTATGGGAATATTAAAGCTTTAACTTGGATGACCATTTTGCAACATCTCTCCTCCAACCTTGACAAGTTTACTTCAAATCCTAAATAAAATAAGTAAATTTAGAGGCAGGAATGGACCCAGTAATAACAGGTGCCATTTCTGTCCCCATCTTGTGCATCCAACCAGAAGCAGGCCTCTACCAGAAGCAGTAACAAAAATCAGTCTTAACTTATATTTTAAGGAAGACAAATATATATAAACTCTATATCGTACGTATAACACCTTTCAGACAGGCTGTTATTTTTGTAGTATACTTGGGAGTTGGTATAATTATTGTTTGTTCTAAAAGATAGGAGATATAAATTTTCTTTTTAAAAGAAAATTTATTTACAAGAAAGAGAAAAATGCCATGGCTAGCTTGTTTTGATATATCAAACTGAGATTATTCTCATTTTCATAACATCAGTTTTATCTAGTGTACTTTAAAGTAAAATTTACAAAGATATGCAACATAGGAATAAAGCCATAACTGAATAGTATATTTGTATACATTCTCTTTGAATACTTTCCCATATTTGTTGATTGTTCAATTACTGATCTGAGACACAGATATTCCTTTACATTTTATTAAATTCAAGCTGACATCTGAAAATTATTCTTCCCTCTTTCCGCAAACATATTCCATTCAGAAACTAACATTATTAAGATGTTATTGGCACACCATAGTTTGCAATTAGAATAAACATTTAACTGAGTCTTCAGTTATTACTATAATTTACTGTGTTATTATGTTTTCAGTAGCATAGAATAGAAACTCAGCAACAAAAGGACATTTTTTATTTGTGATTAAATTTATTGCCGACATGAAACAAAAATTTTGTATAGTTTCTTATATGAATTGTACTATTTTTAATAGGAGTTTTTTTTCTATTTGGCGAAACATAGTCAAGTAGTGATATTTTTTAAGTGACACATAATTCATTTTGAGATATTGTGTCATTTTCTCTCAAGAATAACTTTAGGGGGCACTGTGCTGCCAGTAGAGAGCTCTCCCTGGACGCCAGATAATATTGTTTTCTTTCTTTGCATATGAAAATATCTTAAAAAGTTTTTTAAGGAATCATGTCAAAAATATTAAACTTTTTTAAATTTGTGTTTTTCACTACAACACTGCCTAGAAAAGCAATTTTGAAAGTTGTTGGAGAAACTGTGTTTCTAGAAAAAAAAAGTTGCCTTTCAATAGTAACTTGGAGCTAAAGGTTGTTACCTCCAGTTTGTTTTGGATTTAGGAACCAAACCATCCAACAAGCAACATACACAGGAAAAAGCAGAAAAGCATCTCACCTGAGAGCAAAAATGGTGTGGTAAGACTATTTACAGTAATAATTGACTGTAACGAAACAAACAAAAAAATCCTTGTTAGCTGTCTGTAAAATATAGCAGCTAGCCAGAACCAAAATTCAAGGTGTAGAGAATTTTTTTACAAACTTTAGTTAACAGGAAAGCCAGCAGGAAAAGAGAAACAACAGTGACAATAACAAAAATAAAATGGTACAAGCCTATATACCCATATGGTGTCTCCAGTGGCTTAGCCCTATAAACCTCTCCTCTGCCCCCATTCCATCAATCATCTCTGACATCTGTATTATATTCTGATTCCAAAGCTGTTCTTTTGTCATCTAGAGAGATCAAAGCAAAGGCTTCTGAAGAAACAATGCAACCTGTTAACAGAAATCCCTTGTCTTTGCATGTATCCTCTGATTGTCTGATTGTAATAAATTAATTCAGTTGCTTCTGATAGAGGTACCTGGAGGCTTTCTGTAGTCTACATCCAAATTATACAGCACTAGCTAACATAGTTATACATTTTTATTTTAGATATTTCAGGACCAATTAAAATGCTTGTCCTTTATATTAGAAATGTATTATTAATATCTCTTCTGCCTACATTTTCAGCTGATATTTTAGGCTAATGCCTATGACACATGCATGAATTTCATGGTAAAGATGCAGAGCTGGTTGATTTGGAAGAGAAAATATCATTTTTTCATATATCTTAATTCCCCAGAAAATATATGCTTAGATATGAAAGTCACATGTAAAAGAAAGCAAATAGGTTTGAAGAAATCACAAATATTGAAATAGAAGTGTATTAAAGAACAGTGAGAAATTTTTTTAAATGTTGATTTTTGGGAAACAGATGAACACTCATGCTACTAGTAAAAAGGAGTTTAGTATATGTAATTGATCTGTTCAAAAGGGTGGTGAATTGAGGTTTAGTATATTTCAATTGTTACCTTATTGTTCTGCTACTCTTTTTAAAAGCCTGTTAACTGTTATAATGGTAGAATAACATAAAGAATATGAGTACGCAAATAATATGCATTTAACAAATATTTTGCTATCATCACATATATATGACATATGAGAACGAATACCTCGCAGTTTTCTTAAGAAAAAAATGAAAAGATCTAAGAAAAATTGTGGGTGGGTTTTTTCTTTGCTAGAGAATAGAAATGGTGAATAAATTAAAGATTCAAGTCAGTTCCTGATTATATCTTTAATTAAATACTAAAAAGTTTATGTGAGTAGCTATCTTTATTTAAAAAGCTATTTAACTTTAAGCCTGCATTTTTAGAATCATTGGTGCGTCAAGTGAATTACTTTCTTCTTTCAATTCTGTATTAATGTAATTATTGAGGAAATTATTTGTTATAATGATATTTAGGAGCATGTGAAGATCTCAAGATACATTGTTTTTGAATGTCAAATGTATTTAGGGTTTCAGAATAGTTTTCTCTAGATGTATTTCCAAGCATTCCTATTCTCTTAGGGCTTAAGTCAATGAGGAGAATTAAGAAGACTGGAAGAAAGAATATTAGATAATCCCAGATTTTATATCTTTATCAGTGCTCATTGGAAGAATTTTAGGAGATTAGCAACAGGCTAAGTGGATTTCTTACTTCCTCCTGTGAAATTTAATATGTTCTTTATCTCCTGTTTATGGCTTTGAAGAAGTTCAACAAAATTTATAAAGGAATTTCTTGAAACCCTTTGCCATCTCCTTCCCACATAGGTATGTTCTTCACGAAAATTCTCTTAACATGCTTTTTTTCATGGAATTTCAAAAAATAAAGCTAGCGGTTAGGCACGTAAAATGTCTGTTGCAGTATGGATTTTGTGATCCTCAGTGGAAATTGTTAATATTTTAAAAATCACAATTATAATTTTATTCTGCTTTGCACTTTCTGTAATGAATTTCTGATGGTGCCTGGCACCTTTAGATGCAAACACTACCACAGAGTTTCTATGTCACCGAGTACATGTATATTCTCTAGAATATGGTTTTATTTCACAGTAAACAATATACTATACCATCTTTTTTGAATGTCTGTTTGAGAGTCCAGGTTTTAATGTAAGCTTTTTACCCCCCTATATTAAGGTTTACAGTTTTTTTAAAAAACCTGGAGAACTATAACATTTTCTGTAAGGTTTGATTATTTAAAAAAATTAAACTATAAAGAATATTTTTATCTATTTATTTAGACCTGTTTTTTTCAAGGACTAGGTTTTCTTTTAACAATTATGCATTGAATTAATGGAAAGAATAGAATCATCATATGTTAATATGCACATATACATGAATGCATGTATCAGTAAAATAAAATACATGAAATAGCTTAATTTAATATTTTGCACCCTTGAGTAAGAAAAATGTTCAAATCAACAATGTTTTTATGAAGAATATACAAAAACTATAAAATTTACTTACAGAGATAACTGAAAACATTTTGCTCATCTGTATTTATTAAGAGCATTCCCAAAAATATACTTAGATTCATTGCAATCCAGAAACATTTTAAGAGTGAAGTAGAATGGTTATTTGTAGACATGGAAGGATATTTTTACGTATAGAAAAAAGTCTTCCCTGCTAATAATATCTGTGGAAAAGTCCTTTTCGGACTAAATTTTGTTAGCTTTTTTTTTTTTTTTTTTTTTAAGTTGTGTATACAAGAGTAATAAAATAACAAAGTCTCCTCAGGGATAATGCATTTGCCTTTTTTTTCCTAATACTCTAATTTTTAGTCATTGTTGGTGTCATCTAAGGTCTTCTATACAGGGTGTGCTCTGGAACCAAAAACATCAGAGTCTCGCAGGATATTGCTAGAAATACAAAAACATTAGGCCTTGCTGCAGATCTACTGAATCAGAATCTGCATTTTAACAAGATCCCTAGATGATCTCTATACCACATTTTTAGAAGCACCAGTAAAAGGTAATGAAGTCTTGAAATAAAATTTAGAAGCAATAACCAGAAAAGACCAGGATAGAATGAAGGAACCCAGTAAAATGTTGCTGACCCTTACAATTTTTTTTTTTTTTTTTACTCATCTGGCTTTATTTATGTTCAATGCAAGTATGCTATCTTTTTTCCTAGTGTTCTCCTCATTTATCTCCAGAATCCCCAACCCCTGTTATAATCAAAGTATAATGTATAAATATCAAATTCTCAGTAAGAAGTTATTAGACACTGAAAGGTGTTTAAGGAATGGAAATGTCACCCCTTTGCCTTCAAAACACACAAAAAAGCAATGGCTGCTTAGTTGATGGCTTCTATAAAGAGTGCTAATGGCGTCACCTTCCTCCAGCAATGCCTGTCTGACTCAGCCACCCATAGCGTGAAAGTTGAGTACCTCATCTGAGTGTTTCCGGTTTTTTAATTGAGCTATAATCATAAGGATGCTGTGCTTCATACGAAAGAAAACCGTGACTTTTTTACAGCTTTTGCTCGTTCATTGGCAAATTTGAATTTATCATAAAACCCACCAGGAATTAAAAAAAAAAAAAAAGAAAGATTGAACAGTTTTACTTGGATAAAAGAAAAACTAATGATTAGGAGGAAATGAGAACTTTTTAAATCTTTTTTGCACACCATAATATGTATGAAGAAATATATGAATAAACACACATAGTTCCTAGAATTTATATGTTGCATATTATCTTTTTTCCCTTGAATGCTCTGTTATTAGGTAATATTGAGTGTATTTTAAGTATAAAATGGAAATTATGTTGAAACAATAAGAATAAATTTCAAATTGTTTTATTATATTCTTACTTGAGCTCCATATTTGAAAATATTTAAATATTTTCAAAGTAGTCAAAGTTTAGGATTGATGACCTTTATCTTCAGCGTAAAATATTCATTCTAAATCAGGTGTTAGCAAACATTTTTTGTTAAGGTGAGATAGCTAAGGCTTTGTGAGCCATACTGTCTCTGTGTCAGCTATTTAACTTTGCCTTTGCTGCAGGAAAGTTACCATGGACAATATGAAGATAAATGGACATGACTATATTTGAATAAAACTTTATTTACAAAATGAACCAGAAAGCTTGATTTGGCCCATGCTAATGCCCTTTCTACTTTTATTTACAAATAAAAAATTTAAAATAAAGTAAATAAGCTTATTCAAAATTCTAAATTAGTGCTTTCCTATGCAATACAAGCTTAAAAAGAAAATAATATGTATTTGCCCATTTTTTCAGGAAAAAGACTCATTTTTCCTGGTTTCTCCAGACTGGCATTTAAATAAAACTAGATAATTCCCAAACCTCCCATAGCCAGGATTGTACAGCTTAGACTTAAGTGTTTCATGAGTTAAAATAATGCAATATTTACAACTTTTCATTCCATAGGCAATTTCATTTTATTTGATTCAAAGGGAAGGAGATTTGACTGGGAGGTTGTTGGGCTTGGCATGTACTCTTGTACCAACTAGTTCCAAAAAAAGAATATTGAAAGAGGCTTCTTATATACCTCTGGAATATCTTCACCTTAATTTTTATCTTTCCTCTGAGCACTTTATAAAATATTGACTATTTTTGCCTCTTTCAGACTGGATTCCTTTGCACACATATTAGGTATTTGTTGGTTATAATCTAGATTATATAGATTACAAGGTTTCTGCTGTCAATATTGATAATTTAACAGATCACACATTCTCTAGGATTTACCAAAAAAAAATGTATATACTGAACATTTCAGCAAACTGTATTTCATTCCAGAAAGAGTCTTCAGTCTCTTTTTGGAGCAAGGGATGTGTCCCAATGTAAATTGCTTTGTAGTAGCAGTAGTAGTAATAGTAGTAGTAGTAGTAGTAATAGACTGGTTTAGCATCCAATTTTAATTCTGCTATTTTAACTAGTAGGTAAAATTTTTGAAAAAAGACAAGGGTTACTGATATGAATGAATTACAGTTATATTATTTTCCATTCAGACTAATGTGACAGTATTAAATCTGAAATTTAATGGAAATCGACATCATAAACTACCATTTGTGTGGTTATTTTTATTAGAATCAGTATTTTGTACACCCAGTAGATTCTAAAATGGTAATGAGTAGGAGTATGCTTGGTCCCCAGATCTACTGCAAATATTGAGATACACAACCAAAAATTACTATTAAGACACAATATCTTTCACATACAAACAGATAAGAGGGAGAAAAAATGCTTCCAGCATCAGTTATATTGAATTAATCCACTGAAAGCTCTTACATTTCAAAAGAATTTCTATGTATTTAGAAAGCCTTTAACAACATTTCTGGCTTCCTTGGGGCTCCTAAAGAGCTATGTGGTAGCAATAAAAACCTGTTTACCACAGGGATCCCTACAATTAAGAAAAGCAGAGATTGTAAAAGTTTGCTAGTTTTGAAATATTAGCTTGCCTCCTACTTAAATCCAAACAAAAGCACACTATGGCTCTAGGTCAGCCCAATACAGACAAAACCCGAACTCTGATTTGCCACATACAAGGAACTATAATGGAGTGGAAGCAGCAGCTACTTAATATATGAGTTAAAATTACCCGTGACTGAAGAGAGCACATCAATCAAAAGTTTTGGCATGTAGTGAGCCAGACAAACCAGTGTGGTGAGCCTGAGGGCAGGAAAAGCCTCTGTTCTGTATTCAACAGTTTTCAAATTACCATGACATCCCTTTGCATACACCACCCGACTTCCAGCAGGTGGATTTTTGAGGCATTGTGCTTGGAACACAAAGATGGATCAACTAAGAGCATTTGAGATAGTTTCCTGTTTTGTGTTCTGACATCTTGGGTTGTATAAAGGCTTCCAGATTCTTAGCATTTTTTAGTTGTTGGGGAAGGAATAAATATAGATCACTAAGAACAGAAAATTCAACAATTAGAGATGGAACAGGAACATCTGTATGTGCAGATTTATGTTTTAAATAAAAATTGTACATTCACTTGAATCATCTCAACATAAATGCAATTTGTTAGTTTAAATGGTTTCATCCAAAGTCCTACTGTGTCTGGTTGTCTTTATCAATTAATTTTTAAATATCTTGAAAACCGAAAGAGAGCCTTTCTTAATAATTATGTGTCTAAATAGGAATTTTGTACAAGCATGTCCAGGAGGAAAGTGCAGTACACAGTTATTGCAGGATACAGCCCATCTTTCACACACGAGTTCAGTTATTAATCTCAGAGTGAATTCTGCCCACAGCTCTGTATAACTACTTTCCACTCAATCTCTGAGAAGCAGCGATGGAAAAACTAAGAGCAAAATTTGCTTCAGTAAGAGTATGGATGTGCAGAAATATGATCAAATAATTCTGCCTGCTTTCTAAATCATTTTTTTTACTATGGCATAATATAAACAAGAAAGATATTCTGTTTGTTAAAATACCATACCCATTGTTAATTTCATTAATTAATCATATAAAATAACTCAGTTCTGAGTTAGTATTAATATTTTAAAAATATTATAACATTTAAAATATTATAATTGCAGAGTAATAAAAAGGCTCATGTCTGACTGACTAAAAAGCAAACAAAATAAGAACCTGATAGACGCAAAGTATCTGCTAAAAGTGTTTTGGTTACAGGGTCAGAAAGGAACTGAATTAGTTGAATGAAAATGGTAAGAAGTGCTATGTTAATGCTATAAAGCTGGCAAATAAATGAGTCATTAACTTCAATAATTGTGAATGGACCCTGGATGGAAGAATAAAGAAAGAAAGAAAAACATTTTGTTTGATCATTTTACCCACTGATTTGACCAGCTTAGACAACTGTGAAGTTACCATCTAAATGTTATGATATCCGTGTTTCAGGGCTCAAATGATAGTTTTCTCATGTAGCAAGCTGCTTTTTTCCCTGTACTTTAATTATTGCATATAATAATGGAAATATACATGTTCATGAAAGAGACAGAATAAATATGATTTCTTTTAACAGGAGAGAGACAAAAGAAGTTTTTAAAGAGATATTTAAAGTACTTTAGTTGTATTCACTATGTAACCACTCTACCATACTACTTCATGTATGGAATGATGGAATAAGCTTAAAATTATAAATATCTCCTGAAGCATAGGACAAAGTATTTAGCACAATAGTTTCTACATTTTCAAAAATATGTTATTCTTCTAACAATATGAATTTTATGATTTAACGTTAGTATATTCAAAATACAATTATAATACAAACATGTTAAACTTGAAAAAAATTTAACATTATCCTGTAAAACTGAACTTTTGCAAACCTTACAACACAGAAAAAAACTCAGAAGAATATATCCAAGAGAATGTTGGCACAATGTACCAGGAAATGGTACAAAAATATTCATAGCCCCATTGTCTGTTACGGCAAAACACTAAGGATAAGGTAAATTTTCACTTGCAGGATAATACATTATAGTATATTTACAAAATAGAATATTATAGAACAGTTAAAATGAACGACAACTACAAGCAATAACATGAGTGAAGCTTGGGGACTGGAAAAAAAAAGTAAGTTCAAAGAGTCAATATTCAGTAAAATACAACTAAAAATATATTACTTAGAAAACTAAAAAGAAAACACAGGGGAACTTTAAACACAGATGTCAGAATGTTGGGAGACAGTACAGATGAAGAATATACAGGCAGATGTAAGTTATTGGTAATACTACAGTTCTCCAGTTAAATAAATACATAACATAAACTATGGTCTGGCAAAGGACAATTGATAATAATGGCTAAGAACCAAAAATTATGATCAATCAATTCTGTGTACTTTAGATCCTCAGTAAGAAAAAATAACAATGACTGCATGTATTAGTAAGCTTGGGCTGCTGTAGCAAAATACCACTGACCAGGTGGCTTAAACTACAGATATTTGTTTTCTCAAAATCTTGGAGGCTAGAGGTCCATGATAAAAGAGCCAGCAAATTCTGTTTCTGGTAGGACTTTCTTTTGCTGTGCCATCACGTGACATCTCTATGTTTGCAGAGAAGCTCTCAGATGTTTCCTTCTCTTCTTTCGAAGACACCAGTACTGTCTGATTAGGACCCCACCCTTCTGACCTCATGTAACCTTAATTACCTACCTAAAAACTCTATTCTAAATACAGACTTTGGAGTTTGGGGCATCAACAGTTGAATTTGGGGGGAACACAGTTCAGTCCATAACACTGCACAATGGTGATAATATTACATCAAATTTTAAGAAACAAAATGCTATATAAATATAAAATATTTACATTCAACACTTAAATATAAACATATATTTATAACAAAAATACAGTATTTTACATATTTAAAAATGCTTTCTAAAATAAAAAAAAGTATTATTCCAGTTTCTAAAGAAACTGCCTAGTATGCAGGAGGAATGAAGATATGGGAATATTGGAAAATAATATGATTTTTAAAAATCACAGATATAAAATTACATATCTAAATAAATGTTACTTTCAAGTAAGTTACTGTACTTAAAGACACATGGCCTCAAAAAAAGATTTCATTTAAAAAATATAGGAAATTCAATCAAAGCCAAACCTTGTAAATAAGAATATAACTATGTTAAGAACCCCACTCTGAGTGAAAAAATATCAGAATTATACCAAAGTTATATCTTGGCTTCATTATTGAATTGATTTTCCTAGGTAACTAATTTGACGGAAATTGTTGAATAATAATGTAAGTTCTCCTTTGTTAAAACAAAGCTTCATACTTTGTAAATGCAACTGATAATATGGAAGTATTCACTTGACAGTGTCTTTCTTCTATGGCAAATATAAAGTCAATGCTTTTATTCGTATTCAAATTTACCTATTTTACAGTACTGAGAAATGTCTAAACGATGTATAAAATCATATTTTCTTCCAGTTAAATAGATTTAAAACTTCAATGCCTTTATGATTCCATGTGCTTATCAGAATAAAATTACAACTAAATACTACAGAATTAAGACATTATATTATTATTCTTTTAAAATTTATTTAGCATCAACAAAAGCTGTTTAAAAAATTTACATAGGATATCTTTGTCTTCATTTTGAGTTTCTTCTTTAAGCTCCAGATGGACCTTAGCCAGGATACACATTTACATATTTTTACAGACAAGTGAACACATATACTCATCTCTGAAATTTACAGCTCATCAGTCTAGCTATATTTCTGCTGTTTCCTTTTTAATTATACCTTTAAAAGCTTAAATGATCATGGAAGAGTATGTGGCCATTCTTATAACCTTGTGATTTTGAGTCATGCCTAGGACTTTGCTCTAAGTGTTCCTCTGCTACACCTTTTGTAACATTACTTATGCACATATGGAGAGCAAAAACAAAGGTTATCCATTTAGAGAATTGTTTCTTAAAATCATTTCCCTATATTTACTTGGTGCATCTGTTTCATGGAAGTCTCAGTGAGGTCAGTGAGGATTCGAAGCGTGTGAAGATTTGGATCCATGCTAGTTTACGCTGGCTTGCTCTAGATCGGTATCCATAGAAGCCTGCTGAAGGGCTGGTAGGAGCAGCAATGAAAACTCATTAGTGATGGAGCTCCAGTCCAGAGCACGCCAAGACCTGGGCTGCATGCTGTACCATGCCAATGTTTGCACATGTGAGACTTACAAAATGGCGGGGAGGAGATGAATGCAGGGGATGACAATGACTGAATGAATAATCAAGACTGAAAGAACCCATGAGGCGAACAATATGTTCGCAAGGTGAAAGCCAGGCTGAGAATAGCCTTGAAATTTTAATTAATAAAATTAATCAGGCTACTTCACCCACCACTTTCTTGACTAGGTTTCTCAAATTACAATACAATGAAGCTATATGAACACTCTTGTTGCATATAATTGCATTCCAACACTCTAAGGTCAAACCTAAGCTTTTCAGAAGCACAGTGGTCCCATTAGTAGCCGGTTTATGTACTTGCTCCCAGGAAGAAATCTTTATGAGGTTTTCCTTCACTGTCCTGTGACTTTTTCATCTGATTTAACAGTAATGACCTCTGCTGAGAGTGACTTCCTCTCGCAGGAAGCCACCTGGAGACCCAGGTGTTCCTCTGTGACAGAACCGTGAGAACTGGTGACTACGTAACAGGTTTAACTGGTTCAAATTAAGAAGTAGACGCGATTTTTCTTTAGTGCTCCACCAACTCACTTTGTTAGGAGATTTTACATCTTCCAGAATTTAACATGCCTTTTTGTCTTAAATAATTAATAGTTGTTAAATAACCCACACTCAGAGGAGATCCTTTTTAGATGTATTTTAGCTATGGACTCAAGAGTCAAAGGAAAGAGACGTGGTATTTCAAACAACATGTCAGGAAGTGCATTAGGTAACCACCCCTCAGGTTACCCCGTGCAGGCTGATACTATTATGCTTTCAAATAACACCAACTCTTTTCTAAGAATGGTAAGAGCCCTCCAAGCTAGCCTCTTACCAAACTAAAGAATTCCTTTATCTATCCCCTAGACAGTTGTTCAAACACAAAGCTCCTTGATTCATGAAGCAAGTAGTTTCACTAATTGAAGCCTCTTCCAGAGTTTTTGCTTGTTTGTTTGTTTTTTAACATAGCTGAAATCTAGTTCTTGTTATTTTTCACCTTTCTGTCCTGCCCTGCCATGTTTGAATCATAGGATAAGCCTATCTTTCCTTTCTGTAGTCCAATAGATTGATTTATTTGAAGCAGAAAAGCATAATAGTGCATGGAAAACTTTTTGGTCAGAAATTCTTTTTTTTAACCAAATGGAATAATGACAATAATGTCAAAAGCGACTCTCAAATGAGTATACACCCCGTTCTAAGTACATTACGTATATTAATCCATTTAATTCTCACAAAAGCTCTGTGAGTTAGATATTATTACTATCATTTACATTTTTCAGGTGAGGAAATTTAGGCACAGAGTGGTTAAGAAATATGACTAAGGTACAGAGCAACCTAGGGGAGAAGTGAGATTTATTAAAAATTCTTCCATATTAAAATATATTTTAAAACAGAACCAGCAGTCTCATATATGAGATGTAAAAGATAGTAGCAGTTGGTCATTCTGCCATACTTGATGATTTTTCGGTCAGTGGGGGTGTTGCTCACTTACCTTACTAAGTACAAGCAGGCATACATTACGTAACAAACCATCACGGTGAAAAATGAAACATCTTAACAAAGAAGGGAGATTAAAGGAGACGAAAATATTTAAATAACATGTTTTGGGTAGTTCCGGAAAGTATTTTTATTGATCATTTGCAATCAAGGAAGCATACAGTAAAAATGTACATGAACGAGGGTACAACAAACAACCTTGGTGTCCTATTCTGCTGGAGCTAATGTTCAGGTGTAAGCATGATTATTTCTTAAATACAATTCGTACTGATACAGTTTGGTCCCTTAAATATAACACTTAAGCAGATGTTAAGTTCACATACCTTTCCTTCATGTTTGCCTAGTCTTCTAAATGTTTGAGTAGATAGTAAAAAGCAAAAGGCTTAAATGACTTCCTAACTCAAATGTATATTAATCTTGCAAATACATTGGAAAACTAATAAAGCAAAATAAGGGTGAAAATGTTGTTTGTCAATACATCAATATAAGCATGCTGTTTTCTACATATGAGATTATTTTAGAAATTGGCCATTTTTAACCCACCATCAGTAAGTATTGATTTTTCTCATAGTGAGGATATATTGCCCTAATCCATCCAGAATCTTGTTGAGTCTCAGCAATAATCAAGAACAGGTGTTGTCAGTGCATAATGGTAGTCAGAATAAATGGGTTATAGACCCAGAAAAATTAAATTCCTAGCTTTAGCTTCAGGATTGTCATGCTAACTAACTTGTTAAACTATGATTGTAAAATATAGATTATGAAAATATGTGATATATTCACTGTTGACACTTCTGTGTATCATTTCAGTATCTACTGAGCATAAGTAAACATATAAGAGATATCACTTATTAATAGCACAGATTCCATGCATTGTGCTGCTTTCTGAGATGCCATTATTAAGTAGAACCTAGCCCTTTCCCTCAAGGAGATTAAAATCAACTAGATAATAGATTCACATAAAGGTATATGTACTACAGTTATAGTATACTTTCTTCCTCTCTCTTTCTCCCTGTCTCTCTCTGTCCATATATATACATATTTCTTTTTAACAAACATATATTGAGAAAGAGGGAGAGGGAAAGGGAGGGAGAGAGAAACTGTAATCCATTTGCTAGCTAAAGTATGAACAGAATGCTAAAATAGTTCTGTGATAATAGAGGAAAACTTCACCAAGGAAATGCATTTTGAAATGATCTTAAAAAATAAATACATTAAGTGGAGAAGTTAGGAAAGGGCATTTTACTGAATGGGGCTTGCCTGTATGTAGACATTGAGAGGAAAAATGCATAAGGCGTCCTTGAAAAGCTAAAAATGCTACAGATGCACAGGTAGTATGGGTGGAGTTGCTGGAGTGAGTTTGGAGAAGTACTCTATTACTTATGGAATCAAAGCTATTGATTTTAAGATGCACCATTATTGTACTTACTACTGAGAAAAAAAAACCTGCCAATATAGTTAGATGTTGTACTTATTCAGTGAACTCTTAAAAATCAGGCATTGATCTTTATTATGTATAAACTTTGTAATACATAGGAAGGATACCATGAGGAAAACAAATTGGTTAAGCTATTCTAAAATCATTTTTATGCTCAACTCCTTCTTCTGAATAACTTTGACTCATAGCCATCAATATCCATGTTTTCCACACAATAGTGTCCTCCTTGCTATCAAAAGTATTTCCCAATAGAGTGTTCCTCTATTGTCTTGAGGATATTCTTCTAAATCTTTGGCACCTATTCTGCAAGTTTAATGTACCTATGAAGGCAAAGGCAACTGCTGCTCTCATCATCCTGATTTAGAATGTCAGAATATGAAAAAGTAGACTTCTAATGATGAAGTATCTTAGAAAAACTTCTCGTTATATTCAGAATAGCATTTTGCTACATATGTTATGATTAAATAGCAACTTTAAATAAGTAAATTTCAATAAATAGAAGTCAAAATATATTTTTGGAGTAGCTTTACATGAGTTATGGTCATAAACACAAGTGATTTGAATTTTGTATTTCTGATAATATCCATGCTCCTAATTTCTATTTACCACTGGTCTGACACAGGCATTTGGTTTTTCATAATCAGATTTACTTTTTGTTTTGTGTCCATACAGTTATTGATAAACATTATAATTAAACGTATAGGAGAGTAATCTCTAAACATTCAGTTATTTAAAAAGCATTGACATAAAATTGAAGGAAATTTATAAAATTGAGGGTCAACAATTTTGATTTCTACTTGGTACATTTAACAAAGATGGGCTACCCCGGTAGCCACAATTTATCAAAGCAAATTCTCTCACTTTTAAATGGGAAAAACTTTAAAATGTCATTTTTCTTATGATTTTCTTCGATTGTGAAGTTCCACAAAATACATTGCATATACTCTGCCCTTAACCTGAGGTCAGTAGTCAGTAATATGATTAACAGTATCAGTGGTAAGGACATAAAGTAAGGATGTGGGAATATGTTTCAATAGACTCCCTCAATTATTTAAACCCTTACTTCTGAAATATATGCATATTTAACTATACCTAATAATTTGCTCATTAAGGCTGAGATTGATGGAAAGACTAGGTAGAAAGATAGCTAGATAGATGATAGACAGATAGATGACAGGTGAGACCTGATAACAAACAAGTAAAATCCTTCAAGGTTGTGTTTAGGTAGGTAATATACTGTGTCACACACTATTGAAATCATTGGCATAGAAGCCTTAAAAAGGATGTCAAATGTGTAAGGGGTACTATTCACTCTAAGCTGGGATCATGGTGTTTAAGATATAAAAATAACACAACAACAGCAACAAGAGCAGCAACATGATAAATATTTTAAAACAGAGCAGATAAAAATAAGAGACTGCAGAATACATAACATTAGTTGGGCATTTTTGGATTGTAAAATAGTAGGATTAGGAATCTCCCTATTTAATATTTTGTCTTGATATTACAATATACTTTTGCAATGTGCTATCTTTTCTTCAAGAACTCAAAATAGAATACATGAGGATACAGTACTTATACATGTTCTAAAAATTCCATCCACAGAGAATATTTTTAATGTTATCTGAGTGTTAATGAGCTTTAATTTATTTTCAAATATTTTAATAAGAATCATCCACATTTTGAATATAGTCTATATGGCTTGTTTCCTTTTCCAAGTGGAAAATTTATGAACACTTCAATGGAATTTTGGTACAAATTCTATTTAGGTGACATCCAATTCAGAAGATAAGACAAATCAGTTCTTTGAGTAAACATATCAATACTATGGCCATTCTGTTCATTGCTTCTTCTTAGTCTCCTTAAAGAATTGCAGTTGATTTCCTCTCAATAATTTACTCATCATGAGAGTAAATCTAGTATTTTTAAAAGTATATATGTTTAAATAATATATTTTTGTTTTGCTATATAAGTCACATAATTAAAAAGATTTATCATTATAAGTCTCTGGAGGTGTTTTTAAAAAAATTCACAAACAGTGAAAAGAATTGCCAATATTTTTCAGGAGAAAACCAAGTTGAATATTTAAATTATTATTTAAAATGTTATGGGAAATTATATTAATTTTAAAATTTCAGATACTATAAATTAATTTTATATTTAGGGCAGTGCATCTGGCTAAGACTCAAGGTGGTTTTGCTAACTAAACTACAAATTAAATATGATGAGTTACTTTTGGTTTTGTTAAATTCCGTAACATGTGACAAAATGTTTAACTCATGTAATTATTATATTACAGAAATAGAAACAGAAACATTAAATATAAAATCAGCAAATAATCACTAATTTTTAATTTTGATAATAGATGCCCAAAGATCTGACTAAACAGCACTGCATGAACAGTTTCCAACAGCTTTATAAAAACCAAAGGGAGGTCACAAATTGAGAAAGGTTATAGCTGAGTTGAAAAAAAATCAGGCTATAACATCAGATGCCAGTTTCATTAAAGTAAAAGCTCTTGATATTGAGAAATCTGCTGATAAAAATATTCAAATCCACCAAATAAGTCAGTCAAAAAACAGCTTCCTGAGGATATGCAGACTGTGGGTGAGTGAGATGGGAAAGGTACTTGGGTATGTGGGGAGACAGTATGATTCGAAATATGAAAGGAAATGAAAAATCAAACGAAACAGACTAAGCCTCCACTCTCCTTTCTTTCAAAAAGAAGCCTGGCATGACAGAGTTTATTTCACTTTTGGCCAAGGAAATTGTCCCTTTAAGCTATGGGAATGAATTGTCTCTTTTTAACCGCCTTTTCTCCCTGCAGTACATAATCACTGTCTGTCACACTTTGATGTCATAATCATCCACTGAAGCTCCGCCATTAAAGAGTAAATCTGCTTAACTCACAAAAAAAGGGGGAAAATTGCACAGAGGCACTTGCTTCCCTTGCCTCAATGGCAGCCCATTTGAATTACAGAAGTGCAGTATTATGTCACTTTGGTATTAGGGGTGCCATTTCAAAAGGCAAAAGCCTATTTTTAAAACTATATCTTAATCAGTTCAAATAGAAACAGCAAGTATTTGCCATTAAATGAGCATAGTGCTTGTGTGAGAGTGTGTAGGGGGGTGTGTGTGTCTGTGTGTGAGTACCCGCACATGCATGCGTGAGCAGCATGCAAAAGGCGTTAAACAGCTGAGGAATGTCAGTGTATCTTCAAGCTGCCACTTTCCAATGGCAAAGAGCTCTTAACTTTGCATCTAAGCTTCCCTATCTGAAGAAGTATTTTGCATTACTTGTTCACTCCTAAGGGATATTTCATAACTTATCCTCTTCACACCAGATGAAAGAATAATTCAGTTAATCTTGTAAAATAAATAGGAAACTTTTTACCAATGATTATTTTTATGATGAACCAATGTGATTTTTATCATTTAATGTTCATTTAAAATGAAAACCTGAATATTTATTTTTTTATGCTTGATATTGATTTACCTGGCAATTGAATAATTTGTTTTTACAAATGATCCGTGGTATAGTTATGATCAGAACAATTTCAATATATGAAGGCAACATATATTTCACTTTTTTTCTATGCTCTACCATTCTGCAGCTGGATGCCATGTTAAACAGTTCACAATTTCAATTTAAAAAATTAGGTTTCCACACAAGTGGTTCATATTGTCTCTTCTGCAAGCATTTTTCAGTTGGATTTCTGTTTTCTTTGAGTTATCTTATATTCTCCATTAAGAATGAAAAAAACTTAAAGAAAGATAAAAAATCCCAATTTATCAGTTTCATGTCAGTAATATTTTGTTGCATCATAATGGCTATTATGTATATTAAAGAAACCCCACAGGAAACTGTATCAGTCTACTTTGTGTATAAAATACTAAAGGCTTATCCTATTTGGAATAGGGCATTTGAACCTCCATTTAAGTGGTTCCCTGCTGCTGCTTGTGCTCTTACCCTTTTAATAATAATAAAGCACTCCTCAAAAAAGAAATGTTCTTTCAAAGCCTATTTTAAATCAACTTCCACAGTAAAATATTAAAATTCAGTAATTGTTTTATATTGTGAGATTTTATAAAAGCAGTAAATGAATTGTTACATTGGATACTCAGTGCTTACTTTATATGAAATGAATAATCTTAGGTTACTTTTCAATCCTTTCGTAAGGTGATGAAGTCCTTTCAGTGTAAATCTTCTTGATTTAATGGATTTTAGTACTGTGGTTTCCCTTACCAGTCACTAGCTGTCATTTCTTTGCATACAATGTAGGGAGATATTTTGCTCCTCAGTCTTCAAATTTCCTCAGTTTCATGACTTAAACTTGGTTAGGACACTTGCTCTGATACGGTAAATAAGTGATTGCTTTCCATTGTCCTTATTATGTAAAGATTTGTTATTCAAAAGCAAAACAATCCAAACAAAATATTAAAATATAAAATATTCTTAAACCGTCTATATGTCTGTCATAGTACAGTAAAGCTCATCAAATGCATTTCAACCTAACCATTCCTTTGTTCATGAAATCTATGATCTTGGGGTTTCTAATTACAACTTTTAAATTACAAATTTAGGTGATTCTTCCAGAAATAAGAAAGCTACGGCAAGAAAATGAGATATTTCTTATCATAAAATGAGGACAAATTGCTTTCATAACTTGAACAATGGAAGCAGTACCAGCCTTCCTGGACATAATTTGTCAGGTTTTGCTTTTTCTTGCATGTGATACCATGATAAATTTTGAAAGTTTGCTGATGGATAAAACTTTTAAAAAGGAAGCTTTAAATCATAAATATATAGGAATCCAGCTCCACTGTAATTTCTTCACACCAAAAGGAGATGCTGTTCACTAACAGGGGAAAGGCTTGACACAACAAACAGTGTGAATCACAGTTCACCCAGGGCTTGTGCAGCTGTACAGGCAAAGAGCCTCTGTAAATCAGGACCTGTGGGACTTTCTTCCTTCCCTCTATCTCCAGTCCTTTGGAGATTATATATTCTGAGTTGCAAAACAGCATGCACTGTATCTAAAAGTCAGTAGCTTTGTATTGTGTACCATATCCCTCACCTCTCAACCTAGTTCATGAAGACAGGGCTCTTACAGTTAATGTAAGCATTTGTAATGAAATCAAATTTGGAAATTATGTTGGCACCAGCGTATTTCCCTCAAATAATTTTTCTGTAAATGTTTAACAATTTAAAAGCCATGATGTTCTTAATATGGAACTACTAGTTAGTACTAATTTTTCAATGGACTGACACTTGAGATGGAAAAAATCATGGTAAATAGAAACTATCTATCTACCTGTATTTATATCTATCTATCTATATATAGATAGATTTTATTTTTTTTCTTGTGGTATGCAGGCCTCTCACTGTTGTGGCCTCTCCCGTCGCGGGGCACAGGCTCCGGATGCGCAGGCCCGGCGGCCATGGCTCACGGGCCCAGCCGCTCTGCAGCATGTGGGATCTTCCTGGTACGAAGCCATGTACCCTGCATCGGCAGGCGGACTCTCAACCACTGCGCCACCAGGGAAGCCCTATATATCTATATTTATATATAAAATAATGCAGTTGATAGAGTTGTAAAGTCTCTATTTACAACGATTATATGTGTGTGTGTGTGTATATATATATATATATATACACACACACACACATATATATGGATTTGAAAGCCAATCAGAGAAGTGATGATTACATGAAGGCTCTAACATTGTTAACCATTATTGACAGATAATTATATGGCAGAATTAGTTTGCAATTTGCAGACAGGAAAGTAATGATCTTAAATGTCATATCAACATTTTGCCACTGAAATTCCTGATGAGAAAAGCAACATGACTTTAGAAAGACACATCTGGAGGCAGTTTGGATAATGGCTTGGAGATATTGATAAGGAGGATGCGGAGAAGCTAGCAAGAAAATAAAAGCAGACATTCAGATCTGTAATTGTGAAGCCGTAAGTTAAGGATTCTGCAGTAAAAATAGAGAGCAATCAGCAAAATTGGGAACATTCTGTAGGATGCACTGAATACATTTAACGACCAGTTAGAAGTCAGTTGTGCCAAGGAGGAGAGTGTTGTTGTTTCTGTTTGTTTGTTTGTTTGTTTTTCCCAAACTCAGTGATTTTGGATATAGAAAACGTAAATTTGTACTGAGTGGTGACTTTAGGCTTTCTGGCTTGGATGACTTGCTGGAGGGTGATTGATCGTGACTAAGACAGGTACAGGAGGAAGAGTTATATGAGAGAAAATCAAGAAAATAGTTTTATAAATGTGAATCAGTTCTTGCACTCAGTAACACAGAATTAGCAATAAGAAAAGATGTATAACATTTCTTTTATATTATTTTATGGTTTGCATCTTGTTTCTTCATAGCACTGATACCTAGCTATTCAGCAGCCAGTGCAGGCACCCTGCCCTTCTCTCTGGCGACATCAAATTACTACCAGGCTGATCCCAATCACACAAGGCAATTTCATTCTCTAAATACTTACTTAGGGACTTCCAAATATTTGTATTTTTCTGTATAGTGAAACTCCGTTCATCCTCTGAGCCCCTGATCAAGTGTTCTCTTCCTTGAAATGGTTTCTTCCCACTGCCTTCACCTCCACTTCGTAGTCCTTGACGTGCACTGCTGCCATAGCACTATATCTCCTTGTGTTGGAAGGAGGGGCTTTTCAATACCTCTCTCTGTTCTTGCTCAAAAGATGGATAGATAGTGAGGACTTTAAGAACAGAGGCTGTATCTTATTCACACTTGCATGTCTGACACACAGTATCTATGAGAGGACCTCAATAATTGTCCATCAGATTGAATTAAAGAAGTGAAATATGCCACTGATTAGCCAAAAACATTATAGAGAAATTTAAAAATCAAATTAAATAACCTATCTTAACATGAAAAACAGATGTCATCAGAGATTTCCCTGTCCATTGAAATGTAACTCTTTGCCTCAAGGATTCTTCTCCCTCATATCATTGCCACTGGAATTCCAGAGAATTCTCCAGGATTTCTCTGCTGTTTTGAAGCCCTTATTGAGGAGGGCCTTATGTTCCCATGTTCAACTCTGGATCTACAATCTTTTCTTTAGTGACTTAAGTCCTTATCTCACATCACCTTCTCTTGTATGTTGCCCACATAAAACTGAGCTCTCGTTGAGTTTCACAAAAACCTCTCCATCATCAAATATGTATATGTATGTGTAGTGGGCTTTATGAAGGAGGTGTGAGGCTCAGATAGGGTGCTAATTTTATAGAGAGAAACTACTTCAAATCTAATATTTGACATTACACATAGTTTTTCTAAAAGCCATTTGATCATCTATCAGTGAGCTTTTTAGTGATCACTTCTCAACACATTGTTCCGAGCTTCATGCCACCTTCTTGACTCCCTGATGTCTTTCTCCTTTTTCTGCTTCATTACCTCCCTTCACGTTCTTCTACCTTGGTTATTCAAAGTGATCCAACTGTAACCAGCCTCACATTAACCTCTCTGTCCACCTTTGCCACTCAAATTCACTCAAGAAGTTTTAGTTGTACATAGCAGGGTTTTACCCTCTATAACATCTCTATATCAAAGTTATATTTTCTTTAGTAAAAGTAGAAGTGACATGAATTTGTTACAAAATTACCCTAGAAATTTGCTTTCATTATATAGTAAGATTGTAAGAACAGTATGTCTTCCTGTATCTTACAGTAATACAGCTTACAGTTTATAGTCTTATATTCTCTGAGAATTATTTAATTTCAGTATGTATTTTCTTTCTTAGTATCTCCTTGGCTTTTTTCTACAGGGTATTCATAATATAAGTTTTTGTCTCTGCTGTCAAAACTCTGGGTATGGGAAGAAAATGGTTCACTATTTTTATTAACCTCAAATGTTAGCTTGTACTCCTCCTGTTACCATTACACATTCATTTACATATGCACCTTCAACTAAGTTTAAATATCTTTTTGCCTTGATCTTACATTTAACTTCAATACAGAATTAGGACAACAAACTATTATCTTCTTGATTTCTTGACATTTTCTATCCTATCCTTATCCTGATTCTCAATGTTTATCTTTTGTTTTGATAATTTTGAATTTAAAAAATTTTACAATTAAAGCTTTGTGATCCAGTATTTTATGCAAGGTAAAGTGCTCTACATTTCGTATCCTGAGCTAAATTGTCAAGAAAATTTTCCACTGAGACATCATTATGCTACTTCAAAACCAGAAATCATCTTGTCTTCTGTGTTCTATCAGTCTTGTTTTTTTATTATACCATCATTAGATCAATATCATCGTTTTGTTTCTTAGACATGTGGTTCACAGCCATACCGCTTCTTATACCACATACCACGTATTCCAAATCCTGTTTCTTCCTTCACATCTCTAAAACATCATCCAAAACAAACAGTCCTTTCTTCTTCTTTTAAAAACATGTTTTCTCTTGTCCCTGGAGGCAGATACTGTCTCTCACATGGTGGGTCTGAAATGTCTTGAGAACAGATGCTATAAGAGAAATAATCTTCAGGACACAAAGCTGCAGGGGGCACAGAATTTATTACTAGAAAGCATCTCTGGACCTGGCTGTTCCTCCACCTCTTTTATCCTTGACCCTGGATGGCAGTTGGGCAGTGCCTGTGTTTAAGAGAACTATGTGCCTTTATGTTCAGTACAATGGTTCACTGTCTTAAAGTGCTACCAGGTGTTTTTATAGTTACTTAAGATACTCTTGTTAATAACTAAGATACTGTTGTTAATAATAAAGGAAAAATATTGACCGCAACGGTAGCCACCAATCCAATCATGGAGGGATACCCAATTAAAAAATATGCAGAAGCTTATCGTCTGTGTTATCAAACTAGAATGTTTTAAGAAGAGTTCAGCTTAGAGACTCTCATATTTCCACAGGGAGAACCTGACATTTTTCAAACAGGAGGCATTAAATGAATACAACATGAATGATTCTTAAAGCCAGAGACATAGATAAAGTTTAATATCTAGGAGGAAGTAAAAAAGACACTGACGGCAAAAATTACTTAAGGGATCATTAATTCTGCTCACTAAGGATTCGGCTGCTTTTCCCTTGGAGGCACATGATAGGATTACACTTCCTCACTCTCTTACAGTTAGCTGTGGCCATATGGCTTGCTGCTGCCAGTGAAATCTAAGTGGAAGTAATACAAGTCACTTTCAGATAATAGCTTTCACAGTCCATCTGCAATTTGCCATATTCTTTTTTTCCTTCTGGTATGGTGATGAGCAACATTTGAGATAATCACTGCTCCCTTAGCCTAGGCGTCCCAAGACTTCATTGAGCAGAGAGCCCTGATGCCACATAAGGTCATGCAGGGTAAGTGAGACACCGTTTAAAGTGGTTGGGGTTTGGTGGTTAGTTGTTACTGCACGGTATCCTAGCCCAGCCCATTTGACATGTTTGGTTTTTCAATATCTTAGTAAAGGACCCTGGATACAAAATGTTTCCACTATTTACTTTATATAGATTGTCAAAACAAAAAACTTCTTCCTCAAGCTTTGGTGATGTTATGTGTTACAAAAAACTAGAAAGCAGTAAAGTTAAAACTTTTATCACTTCATCTTCACCAATGGACAACATCATAAGGAATCTCCATTTGGAACAGAAAAGTTTTTTCTTGTTATATTTAGATTATAAAAGTGGAAGAAAAAAAATCTCTTTCCTTTGAAGGCTCATACATGGCTGAAGAAAAACATTCTGGCAAAGCTTATGACAAATATTCATAAGGCATGGAATTGACCAAAAACATGAAAGCTGAGAAAATAAAAAATTCTCAGTGCTTTGAAAAACTACCCCTGGAAATGCTTTATCAGCAACTGTAGTATTTATTAATGAAGACTCCAAGTGAAACATTCTTCCAGGATGATAATTTTTATGTAAATATCTACTTAGAATTTTGGAATTGAAACATTATGTAGAATTGAAAATTTAGATATTAAATTGTTTTATAGGCTTAAGACATTGATATTTAAATTAAAAAATGAAAAATAACAATTTGAAAATAAAAATTATCTTCTAAGGCAAATACTTATCTTCTGTTTACTTTTTGAAAATTTATGTCAAAGGTGTATTTGTTTTTGAAATAGAACATTTAATTTTTAGTGCATTTATTAAATGGGTATTGATCAAGTTTAGATATAAAAAACTGAGCCAAGTGTGATGATGTGTATAAAATTATGTAACATGAGCTATAACTCCAATGTACTCATTATAGGAAAAGTATAACAGTATCAGAGAAATATAAATATCGATATAAATAAAGATGGAATGCTATAAGAATTTAAAGAAAAAGAAAAAAACAGTACTAGCACATATTGTCTTTCCTCAAAGTGGTAATTATCTGGACATGCTTAGGAAAATTACATATCCTTGCATGGTCCAGATCTAAGCTATTTCAGTGGATCTTTTCAAAACTAATGGAATAAAGTAATAATAAAAAACATTAAAGTTAGTAAATAACAAAAATATTAAAAAACATCTAGTCATTGATTTGTATTTTTTTAAGATAATTTCTAAAGCAAAGGGGTCTTCCTTTTCAATAAATGGGATTGTTTTAAGTTGGCCTCCCAGGTATCATGTAACAATGGTTTCTCTTTTTTTGGATTGCCCATTTCACTCAGGTTAAATTTTGTGTGTTTAGTGAGAAATATGTGCATGTATAACTGTCTAACTTTTCCTAGCCATAGTTAATTTGCAGAATTAAAGCAATACATTCCACAATATACACAACCAAATAAGCTATACAATTTGGAATAAAGCAATTCTAATAATCAATTATCATCTGGTATCTAAGTTCACTTGAATATTGAAATCACTGTTGAATATTCATTTGTATAGATAAAAATAGCAATAACAGAGTTCTAAACTTGTGTAATAACTTGAAATGTACAGTATTTTTGCATTCTAAAGAACCATCCACACTGCCTAAAAATGCACATTTAAATCAAAGAAACTATAACCAAAAGAATATAATTTTATAGGAAATGTGCAGTAAATCCCAAGCCATTGTATGCATTTTAATTTTTTCTTTCCTTTTGTTTTAATAGTTATTTTTGCATAACAGCTTTTTAATGTATTCAAAATTATTAAAATTAAAGGTACCCCTAGTTTCAGTGAATTGCTTCCATAAAGGTATTCAAGAGAATTATTCTTACAGGCAGAATATACTTTAAGATTGAAAAACATTTGACTGCTAAAGAAAGGTCTTTCATCTCAGTAAAGCAGAGATAAAATGTTATTTCTTGGATTTTCCCACATGTCTGTATGTCTAAAGGGCTCAAACATAACGTGATGGTGGAGAAAAAGGTCCTTTGTTTGGCCCACACAGCCTCGTTGAAGCTAGCTTGATACTCTATAGGCATTGGTGTGCTATTGCTAATAGTATTGAAATACATCTCTCAGACATACTGGAAAACTGCTACATTTTCTGATGAGAAGGTGGAAGAAAATCTGGCTCTCAACCTAAACTTTCATTTGCTAGAGTTTGGATAGTATCCTAACAAACAAGAAATCACTTTATATCTGTAGGGACACTGTTATAAAAAACTTTATTCAGTCTTATTTCAATAGTTTTTTCTTGGTAATATGAAGGATGAATTAAGTTGATCACAAAAGACTTTCACTACTCTGAATTACCTGTTTCACCTTGGAAAGCCACACAAAATGAACCTCTTAAGCCTTTTGAAAATGACCGTTTTTTTCCCCCCTCAGCAATGATTTATCTTTCCCCTCGAAAATCCGTTTTACAAAAGGGAGTATGATTAAAGGAAGCCAACCAGCACAAACACTTGCTGAAGATCCTGCTTATCTGGAACTCACTTGACAATGTATGTTTTTGGGGTTGGGAATGCTGCAGGTTCAAGGGATAATTCTGCCTTTCAGGCACTTCAATTTATTTCATGCCTGAGCACTGTCATTGTACGCAGACAAGATGAAACGCATCGTTGTGTAAAGAAATTGAAATGGAATCCTACTTGACCCAGCAGGATGGGGCATTATGTTTGACTCAGTAGTGATTCCTGGGATAATATCTAATTCCAGGAGGAAAATTTCTTGATATGGCCACCTGCTGTGAGCGGCTTTGTCCAGGGATCACAAGTTGTTCTGGGTGACTAGGCTCAGGACATGCCTAGAAGAATGCAGCTCGTCTCCTGCTGGCATTTAGATCTCTTCATTTTCTCCATGCTTTCTATTCAACAGGAACAACTGCATAGAACAGGGGGGTTGGGAGGATATGAAGCACTGCACACACTCCGGCAGCAGTGAGAGTCAAGGCCCGCTTGACCCAAGTTTCTTATTTATTTAATTTTTTAGAGAACCATCATTATTTCTTCACAGGGCACTTTTTAATTTTTACACTTCTCAGGCCAGCCCCCTTGCATGTCTTTCTCTGTTCAGCTTATGTGAAGTATTTACTTTGAAAAGGCTGCACACCAATAGATTAAATAAAATAGGAGCACTCTGTGTCTCACAAGAGGGAATCGTGCAGACAGCTTTATTACTTCTATCAAAGAACAAAGATTTTTCCCAGCATGTAGAGGATTATTAGGCCAGAAGCAAATAAACGAAATGTGTGATGTCAAAGCTTCAAATGCAATCAAGAAAAATTGTCTAATTGATTTTGCTGCAATTACGGCTTTTGGAATACAATTCCTTATGTTCTGCTTCTGCACTTATCTTTTAGAATGTCTAAAGACAAAAATCTAGAGACTGTAGTTTTAAACTATCCTCCTTCATAATGAAACATTCATTGGGTAACATGGTAATTATCAACAACTGACAATACATTTTTCCCCGCACCCAGCCCCCTCCTTTTTTTAAAAATGGTGATGCCGTGAAATTCGTTATCCAAATTCAGCATTTATTACCTTGGTCAGTTAAAAGTGAATTAAATGAATAATGGGAAACTTGTTAGTGGGTTTTCATTTTTTCCTCTTATTTTCTTAATTTCTCTCTGAATATCACCTTGAAATAGAAGGATTTAGCTCATTTTGAAAACCCATTTTCCATTTCTATTTTATTTTATTTTTGCAAGATAACCTGAGAAGAAAAATAAATGACTGTTTCATCTCTCACGTAAAAGAAATAATTCTTAATCTAATGAAAATGAATACTTCTAAAAAAATACATGCATGATAATATATGTATTAATATGTGCATGTATACTCACAGTACATACAAATACTTAAAACAGTTTAAAATATGACTGACAATATATGATTCATACACATACCCTATATAGTGCAATATACATATCTATATTGTATTCTTTTTATATAGAATACATTTATGTGTTACTGCAAGCGATTACACTTTTCTAAGTTTTGTTTAATTGTAAATAATTTCCAAGGCTGTGAAATCTATTTAGAAATTACTCACATTTTACATTTTCAGCCAGTAAAAATCTGAAGGTATTTGGGTAGTATGTGGGAGTAGTTTCTGTACTTCCTTATGAGATAACCCTAGATTTAAGTCACTTGAGTTATACAGGAATATATTTCTATAAATTCAATTAGAAACTCTGAAGTCACTGACCTTGTTAGCCTTCATTCTTTAACAACTGCTTCAAGCTAAGAAATGTATGCTACAAATAAAATATAGCGGTTGGTCAGAGATTTTAGAATTTTAAAAAACTGCACTATTTTAACAGGCAGTGTGGCAAAAATGGCAATGTATTCCTTTTACTAGACAAATTACATATGTGCTGCTTTGGGATATAAGGTGTATTTTATAAAAATGTGATGTAAAATTTCCAAATGGTTTCTGCTTTTTCCCTTTTCCTAGCTTTTTCTTCCTAATCATAATAGTAGCCATTATGTAGGGTTATGCGAGGTGCAGCTCATCACAGGGAATATTTAATTGTGGTGGCTTCTTGTGAGGCATTCAGCCCAAGCAGCCATGATGAGGAGGGGATCCACACAGAAGGATGACCTGACTCAGGTACTGGAGCAGAGTAGTTTAAGGAGAGTTTTCCTGCTGAAGGCTGCTGGGCATGCTATGTCAGAGCCCAGGCAGGTTGAAGAAGACATGTGTAGGGATGGTAGCCAATATGGAGTTTTAGGGCCTAAGTAGTATAAAAATGGCATCTCCAGAGGGGAGGAGATACAATGTAGCATGGGGTAGCAGAAAACAAGAAGAGCGAGGAGGACTTCTGGGTAAGAAAAAGTCAGGCATGGGGTTTCAGAGTCAATGCATGTGAGAAGGGTGTTTGTAGGAGGAGTGGCTTAGCTCAGAGTGTTGGTGCTTGAATGGGAAAGGAGAACATCCTTGTGGGAATTTGCGCGTGTGACCTGACAGGGATGTATGAGCCAAAGCTAAGTAGGGGTGACATTGGCAAGGAAAGGATGCTGGTATGGAGGCAATGGCGATGAAAGATTGGTTATATAAAGGAAGTCTTGTTTAAATGAATAAATATATTGATGATAAGGATAGTTATGGGAAGTGGGGGTTACATATAAAAAGGGAGAAAATAGAATAAAGCTTTTTTTGTTCTAATATAATTCGAGTTATTGGAGTGAAGTCAAAGTTTTCAATATATGTAGCTATTTATAGAAGTAAATATATATGAAAATGTGACTGTACATGTACATATATTTGTACATGTATGCATATATTTGCACATGCACATACAAACCACACACACAAGCACACACACATAATCCCTAATTCAGTTAACTGCAGGGCCTACAAAAAGAGACACTCCTAGGCATAACTAGTGCCGGGTCTTGGTTTCTATCTTGAATCTCATTAAGAACAGTGAGCTCTATGGATGTTTAACTTACCCTATTTCCATCCCTTCTTCATAAATCGCCAGGATAATAGAAAGTGAGCAATCTCACAACCATAGCTGAGTAAAAACTAGGAGATTTGCCAGCCTCTGGAGAGAGAATAAAGAGTTTGGAGATCCCCAAAAAGCTTCGTCGCCTCATAACTAACATTATTTGACTTGTCAAAGCCTCATTCAAAGGCTTAATTTGTTTACCTCAACTTAGAGCTCACCTAGAGGGAAAGACCAATATCTCTCATGAACATACATGCAAAAATCCTCAACAAAATATTAGCAAATCAGTTGCATGTATAAAAATATGTTTATACCACAACCAAGTGGAATTTATCCCGGGTATGCAAGGCTGGTTCAACATTCAAAAATTAATATAAATCAACAAACTAAAAAAGGAAAAGTAATGTAATCATAGTAATATATGCACAAAAAGCATTTGGCAAAGTCCAAAACTCATTCATGACAAAAACTCTTATTAAACTAAGAAAAAAGAGGAACTTCCTCCTTGATAAGAAGATGATAGCAACAAAACAACATTCCAAGAACACCAGTGAGAATTGGGGAAGATGTAAACAAATTTGTAATGTGTAGTTTGTATGTGCGGAAGAATAAAGTAATTTTTATTCCCTGTGAAGAACAAAATTTATTCTTAGAGAATTTGTTGAAGTAACCCAACTGAAGGAAATACATTACATAAATGTCCTGTGCCTGCCATCTGAGTACCTGAACTTTCCCCCAATTGTGTGTGTGGTTTTTTTGTTGTTGTTTTTACTAAGTACTTAGCAGGACAAGTCATGGAGTCAATAAATTATCTAATTTTCTCCCTAAAAGAGTTTCTAAAATAAGAGAATTGGAAATAACTGTGTAGCCAACTAGGCCCTGGCTAAGTATTGACCAGTCATTTGCCACATTTAAGCATCTTTTTTTCTCCCTTTCAGAAAATGTCTGGAAGTCATCCCAGTAGTGATGTTCAAGGATGCAAATTATCACCATACTCCCCTGTGAAATTACCAGTAATTATTTCAGTTTATTACTGGCTATTTATCATTCAAAATTATTGTTTTGGTTGTGTGTCCTTTCTCTCCAAACTGAAGAAATTCTTTTTTCATCAGTATGCTAAACTATTAGCAACTCATCAACTCACAAATTTTGGTATTCAGATTTACCTCAATATATTTGATTTTTAGGTTTTGAGACCTCATCTACCTCACATATTGAATATTTTGAAGATTTTGAATATGTCAAATCCGAAAGAAATATTTTCTTCATATTTTCCTTCTCCCCCAGACATTTCTATAATGCCATCCATGCAAATTAAATACTTAGACACATTCCATGATGTAGATTCCTCTCTAGCAATATACTTTGATTACATAAATAGGTGTAAACGACAAGTTCTGAAAGACAGCTAGATATTCAATCAGAACTAGGATATTCAATTATCCATTCATTCACTGGTTCAAAAAATACTCATTGAAGAATACCTGCTCCATTTCAGGCATCATGCTGGGTGACTATGCATAAGGCAGATATGGTCCCTATGGTCCCTGACTGTATTTACAGTCCCTGAAGTTTACATTCTGGTGGGAGACAGGAAGGAATATCCTTTCTATTCTTGGAAAGAAGAAAATCAAAATTCCTTTGGAGTGGAACACTCTGGCTGCCATGAGGAAATGGGATCGGGGAGGAGGCAAAAATTGAGGCGGGATGATATGGAGGTTTTTCCCTTTTAACCTGGCCCTGAATTGAGTAAAGCTGTCTCTGAGCCTGGGTGTCCACTGCCTAAGGAAGTATCCGAGTCTAGATGCCTAATGAGGTAGGTTTTTTTGCAGTTTTATTTCCATAAGGAAAGGATCCGTCTTCCTTGTGAGGCTTCAGTGGTCCCCCAGAAAGAGCTCAGAGATAACAGACTTTGGAGCAGGGGACAGAGACCATTAGTGCACTGAACTCAGACTAGAGGGATGGCTCACTGTGGCTTCTAGAGCCTTCCAGGAAGAAGCAAAACATCTACAATAGGCTGATTTTTCTAAATTATTAACTTGCTTTTGTATTTTTTTTACCCAGCTTTTCCCTCCTTTTCCTCCCCTTATTCAAACAACTAAGTCATTCTCAGCTCATTACCACAAGGGAGGGACATGTCACTGTGGAAAGTAGAAACTAAGAAATCTTCCTGGTTTCAATTTCTAAAAGTGCAAAGTACTTAAAGCAGAGGTCTCAAATTAGTAGACTTCAGGCCAGATCTCTCCTGGAGCAATGTTGTATTGGTTATATTATGTTGGCCCACACATTGTTTTAAAATAGAAATAGTGGCCACAATTTGAAATTGGAAGATTTAATATTTAGCTCCCTGGCTTCTCTAGAAGATTCAGATGATCTTGCAAGTTGGGTGATATTCCCACGTGGCAACAGTGGAAGGATCTGATTATCAGCTCTCTGCTTTGCTGGGTCACATGCTCTCCCATCAGTCCCTGCCCATATCTTTGTCTCCCCTCCATTGAGGCACAGTATCAGTTACCTTCATCATCTTACATCTAGCAGACTCACTTATGCCTTGAGCCTGATGCTACCTAAAAGACCCTTGTCTTCATGGAAATGATAAGATTCTGGTTACAGACAGAATTTGGGGTAGAAATGATGTGCCATAAAAGCAGAGTATTTGAGGGCCCTGCAACTTTGACAGAAGATGACAGTAAGTTCCAGGGATGGGAAGAGAAATGATGAGAGTGTACAGTTAGTGGTCAATTTAAAGAGAGCCTCCAAGTGTTCCTTTCCTAGCAGAGAACAGGGAGACAGAAAAAAATCCCAACTAGACATCTGGTTCTGAGAACTGAGGGGATTTCTGCCACAGAGAGGTGGCAACATCTGAGTCAAATAGTTCTGTGATATGCTTGGGCATATGTTGACTTCACTAGTTTCAGAGAAATTCCTCTAACCCAGCATGACCTAGAAGAAGCAGAATGTGTGCCAATGCATGGCACAGAATTAACAGTGAAGGCTGCTGAGCATGACGTTGTCTTGCCAAGAGGAGTGAGAGATATCCCAGCAGATGCCTGCATGAACCAATCATGTGGAAAACCAGATTCTAACACATCCATATCCACCCCATGTCCAGAATACCTTGGTTTTAAATGAATTCTTGAAGAATTTACACATTAAATTGACACATTGAATTCATGTATATTCAATAAATTAAATTATATATGATGTGCACCTGGATTTGTGGACTGAGACATATACTCCAAAATTTAGTATTAAAGGCAGTGCTTTGAGAAGATTCATAAGGGAAAATAATAACTGGATATCCAGAGTAGTAGTCTTTCCCAGAAAAGACGGATGTGGCACCAAGAACAGCTAGACCTGGACAGCCTCCTTAGCCATACTGGCTGAAAGTGACATAATCTTTTAGAAAAAAGGGATATATCTGTTCTACTTCCCTCGTTTATATTTCCTGCCTTAAGCCATACGTGTATGTGTGTGCATGTGTATATATATTTGTGTGTATATATGTATACATTTATATATTGATTAAGTTTTGATTTAAAATATGTTTTTCAAAAAACAAAATTGTTCTCCTTTTAGAGTACTCATTTAATTTTCCTAACAAATGATTTGTTGTCCTGATACAGGACAACTCTATGAAGTTGCCAACCTCTCACTCCTTTCTATGAAGCATTTCTCCAGACCCTGTAAAAGGTATCAGAAATTCACACTTTAGGTCTTACCTGATTCTAACATTGATTCTGGAGCCCAAAGTGGGGAAAACCGAATAAGTAGATGCAGCCCTAATAAGGTTTATTTCTGCCTGGGTGTGTTGCTTGATACACTTGCACCTGATACTCTTGGTGTTTTCTTATGAGTAGATCACGTTTTTTCACTTCTACTTTTGGGAATTCACATCAAGTGGATTCAGATATCACTAAATAGATATCATCACTATGCGCTTTGCTTTTCCTGACCCTTTCTTCAGTAGTCAAGGGTACTTTTCAAAAATGAAACAGATGATGAAACAGAGGGGACAATGTTCAGAATAAAAGTGCACATAATGTGTCTGTCAACACTATCATCCCACAGTTTACAGGGAGATGTGTTGAAACAGCAGCCCCAGCGATGCACTAAATCAAAGTCCCTGAAGATAATTCATCATTTAGAAAATTATATGAATAAGACTAAAGATTTATATATTCTTTATTACTTTTATTCTTTTCTCTTATGCTTTTCTCTTTTCCCTCTTACTGCTTTTCCTGGGAACTGCTTTTCTGTCCCCTGAGGACCATTTTTTGGGGTGGTCCCTGCCCTGCCCCCTACTTCTCATTGTTTTGGTTTCACTGTGGTATTTCTGGTGACACCGCAGGACTTCAAAGTGGCCCTCACTCTGTATCATTTATCAACTTTTCTTACCAATTCAGTGTCACTTTGAAGTCTCAGTGAGCAGCTGGCAACAGCACAGCAGGCCTAAAACAAGGCAGAACTGGCAGGACCCAGGAGTGAATAGTTAAACTGAGAAACAGTGTCCACTGTGAATAACTCAGAAGCAATGTTATGACAGCACTATGATGTACATGTTCAACTGCCACTAGGAAGAGCAGAAATACAAAATACATATATGTAATGTACACATATCCAACAGCTTTAGGGAGCATTTAGTGTTAAATAATAGGATGTTTGAAAGTTAAAGGAAATTGGAGACCAACAACCCAACATGAGGAAATTGAATGACAGTTAAGTAGCTCATCCAATGTTACTCATCAGATTAGGGAAAGAGATGGACATAGTCTTGTTTCACTCAGTCTCAGACAAGTTCCTATTCCACCTTTTAGGATAATGCCACCAAGATACATGTGTGATTTTTACAAGATACATGTATGATAATGATCATAAGGGTTTAAAAATCAGCTGTTTTTATTAAATGGTAATTTTTTCTTTTTATTTAAGATAGTCTTAATGTTTGCTATCAAGAACTTTTTTGATTGAGACCTATAAATTTTCAACTGATGTTCTTCCAAAGTATTTCTATCCTGGGAAAACCTGGGTTGAAATTCAGTCTCCAAATCACCTGTAGAATATCTGTTAGAGTAAAAATGTAAAAACTTTTAATACTTCAGAAAGGTGGCACATTTATCTTTCAATCTTCCTATTAAGTTTTTCGTTTCTTGCTACTATGCTTTGTATTTCTGAGAACTCAGTTTTTATCTCGGAAAAAATTTTTTAATTTATTTCATTGAAGTATAGTTGTTTTACAATGTTGTGTTAATTTCTGCTGTACAGCAAAGTGATTGAGATATATATACACACACATACACACACACACACACACATATACACATTCTTTTCCATTATGGTTCATTACAGGATATTAAATATAGTTCCCTGCACTATAATGTAGAACCTTGTTGTTTATCCATCCTATATACAATCGTTTGCATCTGCTAACCCCAAACTCCCGGTCCATCCCTCCCCCACACTCCCCGCCACTTTGCAACCACAAGTCTGTTCTCTATGTCTGTGAGTCTGTTTCTGTTTCAAAGATAACGTCATTTGTGTCATGTTATAGATTCCACATATAAGTGATATCATATGGTATTTGTCTCAGAAAAAATTTTATAGCAACTGCTTTTATTTTATTTTATGGGTGATATCTTCATTAATTTCTCTTAGAATAATAGTTTTTATTGTCACTTTTTTTCAATTTCTCTCCAAGTATGTATTTTCTTCCAAGTCTTGTTATTTATTTGTTTGTTTGTTTATTGTTTTCCTTCTGGTCTTTGTCTTTCAGGTTAGATTTATTTCTCAGATAAAGGAAAATCACTGACTGCTCGTAGTTAAGGATGAAAGACCAAAAACCTATTTGGAGATTCTGAGTGCAGGCACAGCACACCAAATGTGAACTTCATATTTGGCTACTTTGACTGGACCATTTCACTGGGGACCTCTAATGTACATATCTCTTCTTGCAATGGTTAGATTTTGAGAAGCAAAATTCCTAATTCCATACCTTGAATAATAAACCAGTCTGCTAACATTCTACACATGGCTGAGAGAGGAGTGCTGGGAATCACAGAATTCAGCATGTAAACGTTATTACCCTCTTTTGAGCATAATATGCCAGCCTGCACTGGGCCTAGTGTCCTTCAATCCATATACCCTCTGTTAATCTCTCCAATCTGCCATCACTATGGAGGACCTCTGGCAATCTGAAAACTTTTTATATAGACTTGTAGCCAATTCTCCTGTTTCCAGCCCCAAATTCAATAGCTTTTCAGTGATTGCTTTTGCCACCAACCCAAACCCCTTTGAGTGGCTGTGCAGAAAATATTGCTTTCCTTTCTCACTTCTGATAAGTCAGGTATTCTTTGCTCATCTGCTTTTACTTATGAAAATTATATTTTAATGTTCTGTATTCCTCAACTTTGTAGATTTTTCTGGACTTATTTACCATTTTTTTGGGTGCTCTGAGTGAGTCTTTCATGTATCCAGCCTTCTATCTTTAAATTAATGTCTCAGCTCTTTTTTAGGTACTTTTGTATTGTTATTAGTGTTTGTAAAATCAATAGGGAAGAACTTGACTTTGGCCTTTTCTGTCACTTAAAATAAGTGCCTTGTGGAACAAATATATGAGAGTAATCCAACTCTGACAAAAACAAGCCAAACAATTCCCAAGATTTAATCTCCTTATCTAGGTGGTTAGACAGGAGACTTCCTTCTTTATCACATTCACCCATTCCTTACTCAAGAAAAATAGGATGGCTTTCCCAATAGAAGGACCTAGCTTTATTTAGTTAAGGTTATGTTAGTAAATGCCCTTCCTTATTAGAGGACATTAGTTAGACAAACACATGTTCAAAATCGATTACCTCTCATGAGTTAGTAGCATTTCAAAGCCACCAAAATAGAAGTGGAAGAGGAAGCATATGTTAAGTTATACATCAAGAGAATTAGGCTCTCAATAGTAGCACAGTGAAAAAATTTCATGAAGCCAAAGGAATTCAATATAAACTTGAGGGGCTAGGATTTGAGGTATGAATTGTCCAGGGAAAAGGCAAAGGGCACTCTAATTAGAACCATATTGCCAGCTAAGAGGAACAATTATCAGAAGCAGGTTGATCGGTCTATGGATTAGTGTAGTCAGCTTATTTATAATTGGAAGAACACTTCCCACACTGAAAGAGCACACCTAGTAGGGAGTAGTTGGGGACAGTACTGGGTTGTATAGTATTTCCCCCCCAAATCTGTATTCTTCCTAAACCCCAGAATGTGATCTTATTTGTAAATAAGGTTGTTGTAGTTAAGAGGAGGTCATAGTGGAGTAGGGTGGGCCCTTAATCCAATATGGCATGTCTCCTTATAAGAAAAGAAGACCTATAGAGACAGAGACACAGAAGAGGATGTCCTGTGATGACAGAGGCAGAGATTGGAGTGATGCATCTGTAAACCAGGAATACAAAGGATTGCCAGCAACACCAGAAACTAAGAAAAAGGCGTGCAATGGGTTCTCCCCAACGGCTATCAAAGAGAGTGTGGCTCCTTAATGCCTCCATTTTGGACTTCTAGCCTCTAGAGAATAAATTTCTGTTACTTTCTGTTACTGCCACCCAGTTTGTGGTAGTTTGTTACAGCAGTTTTAGGAAAGTAATGCAGGTACCATTCCCCCAACTCAGAAATGGAAGCTTTTGGAAGCATGCTGAACATAACACAATGTGTAGCTGGAACCTGGAGAAGGCCAATTAAAAAGCAAGGTAGAAAAGGTTGACCCATTTGTTCAGTAGTTTCAAAATTTCAATAAAAGATCCAATGAGAGATAAAGTTACCTCCAGAGGTTTCCCATGGTCTCCCTTAAATGTTAGAGCCCTTGAAGTTTTGGACCAGATATACAAATGTATTCATCAGTCCCTTATATGTAAATTCTATAAGATTTTTCTTATAGCACTGAGTCAGTAAGGCAGTGACCTGAGAAGAATTCACAGAAAATATATTTGTACCTGGAGAATACACATTGGGACCAGACACAGAGTCCAGAGTTTTAGGAGCATGCATGTCAACAAGGTACTGCTCTTTGCCGAAGTAGTGTTTAATCGTAGTCTTTACAATTCTCAGGTCAATATAGTCTCTACCCTCCTTACATGAGGATGGCACCTCTCTAAACATCTTAGGAATTAAAGGAAGAAAAACATAACAATCAAGAGATAAAGAAGGAAGCTGCTGGACTTCCCTGGCGGCACAGTGGTTAAGAATCCGCTTGCCAGTGTAACCCCAGGGGACGCAGGTTCGAGGCCTGGTCCGAGAAGATCCCACCTGCTGCAGAACTAAGCCCATGTGCCACAACTACTGACCCTGCTCTCTAGAGCCCACGAGCAACAACTACTGAGCACACAGGCTGCAGCTACTGAAGCCCATGCCCCTAGAGCCTGTGCTCTGCAAAAAGAAGCTACCGCAATGAGAAGACCATGAGCTGCAATGAAGAGTAACCCCCGCTCGCGGCAACTAGAGAAAGCCCGTGCGCAGCAATGAAGACCCAACTCAGCCAAATAAATAAATTTATTTAAAAAAAAAAAAAAAGAAGGAAGCTGCTTGTGAAGCCTATCAGTTTAAGAGAAACAGTGTATTTTATGGAGCAATTGCTATATACCCTCAAGAAAATCAAACCAAACATAAATTCTATGAATCTGTAAGTAATAATAGGAATAATAATAATGATAAAATGAAAAATACTGTCTTTATTTTATATAATGTACTAAATAACTTTACATATATTATCACATCTCATTGTCTCAACTATCCTACTATAAATATTTTTATTTTATAGATGAAGAGATTGAGGCTCAAAGTGAATATCTCCTCATTGTTTTACTAGTTGAGCTTAGGCAATATGACTCTACAGCCTATGATTTTAATCAGTACACTACACCACTGAAAGCTGAGGGAAGCTGAGGTGGTAAAAAAACAAAAACAAAATACCACAAAATAGATATAATGGGTAGAGGAAAAGTTTTTAAAAAGTGGTTTAGAGAAATAAAAATATATAGTAAAATCTAAAACATTTATTTTAAAGAACAAAATTGGCACAATAGTAAATCAAATCATATTGGAGTAAAATATTGAGAAAATATTCCAAAAGGAAATAAAAAATGCATGTGAGAAAGTGAAGGAAAAAATTTAGTTGTGTTGGGTGGTGGATAAGAGATTAACAATGGAGGGAAATACATGGGAAAGTGATTCTTCTAAAAAATAGAACAAATAGAAGTAAATAAATAGTATAAATAACATATTAGCTGACATACACTGAGGACTCATTATGTGCCAGTTATTATGTTAGCTGCTTTATAAATATTATTTTATTTAATCGTTAAATTATCCCATTAAGCACTATTAGTATCATTATTTACAGATAAGTAAATTACAGCTTAAAGATTTTACACAACTTGAACAAGTTTTCATAGCTATGAAGTGGTGGAGCTCAAATCCAAAGACAGTCAGATTGACTCCACAGCCTCTACCTTATGTGCCAACAAAAGCAAGTAGGAATTTTCTTAATAATAACAATATCATTCTGTTCTGTCCAATGATGTGTCCAACCAGCCACATGTGGCTGATGAACGATCTAAATGTGTCAAATGAGATGTGACTGAAAAACTGAATTTTTAGTTTCATTTAATGCCAGTTAACTAAAATTGAATTAGGAACATATGTTTGTGGCAACTATATTGGAGAGCCAGCTCTATAATTTACACTTTCTATAGATATATGAAACAAAAGGGCTCACTATTTTGCAGACAAAGCTTATGAAAAGTTACCAATATCCAGATATATACTAAAATATTGAATCTCAAGATGAAGGATAGAATCTACCATGTACCAACTTGTGTACCTTTTTCTTCACATATACATAAATAAATTTGTTCTGACTAGAATCATAATATTAAATGCCAGACAAAAATGTCTTAATAATGAAATAAAGTCACAAAGTATGTACACAAATGCAAAAGATCTAATATACATTTATAAATTTCACTTGGAAAATGTGTTGATTAAAATAATCCCATCTATAATAGCAAGCAAAAATATTAAATACTGGGCTTCCCTGGTGGCGCAGTGGTTGAGAGTCCACCTGCCGATGCAGGGGACACGGGTTCGTGCCCCGGTCCGGGAAGATCCCACATGCCGCAGAGCGGCTGGGCCCGTGGGCTATGGCCACTTAGCCTGCGCATCCGGAGCCTGTGCTCCGAGATGGGACAGGCCACAACAGTGAGAGGCCTGCGTACAACAACAACAACAGCAACAACAACAACAATAACTATATATATATATATATATATATATATAAAATTCTAAGGAATGAAGTAAATGAGAAAAGTGCAGAATTTTTATCAAGTTAAGTTTAAACATCTCCTGAGGATCATAAATTTACTTGAGTAAATGAAGTCATATCACCTTCCTACACGTAAGCATTCAATTACATAATTTTGTCAATTCTCCCTAAACTTATCTGTGAATTAAATGCAATGCCAATAAAATTGCATTGGCCAAAACAACACAAACTGAGTTAAAATGAAAAGAGAAAACTCAAATGTTATTAAACCATATATAACACAAGAAAGGGCTACACTTTTTTAAATCCGTAAAGGTATCTTACACAATGAAAAGGACATGATAGGAAAAGTGGGCTAGAAACATAAAAAAAAAAATGAAATTAACAAAAATAATTTACAAACATCTGATCAAAAGGAGTTATAATTTTCATTTTGAAAGATTTTTTCTTAAAGTTTTGAAGAGTAATGATCATTGTGTTTCCAGATTTTGGAGGGTTATATTAAGGATTAGTAGCCGACAGTTAACATGTGCCAGATTAGTTATAGAATCAATAAAGTCTGTTGGTGGTTCTTGGTTTTCTGTGTGATCAAGTAATTTGCAAAATGAGCTTTAATACCTTTTGCAAGTGAAATGAAGATGAATCTGTGTAATTGTGTGGCACCTTGAGAGCTTGGCCAAATAATTCCACTCTACATTTTTTCAAGGAAAGTTTAGAGAAATCAGTAATAACGTTAAGTGGATAAATGATCAAAAGCCATGGTACTCATATAATAATTGGAGAAGGCTAAGTTGGAAAAGAAAAAGTTGTTTTGCCCCTTTCATAAGCATTTAAAGGGAGAAATGAAGATTATTGCCTGGCATTCTGGAAACGGACTTGAACTACCTAATTTTGATTAACCATGGAGGGATTATGGATACTGTCATAGTATGTATTGTCATACAGATTTTAAGGGAAACAGCAATGTAGATAAATCTATTACTGTCAGATGAGGTATCTGGATAACATTTTAAATATTCTGAAAGATGTATTTAAGCTTCATGAGGACAAACTTTGTTTTGTCACTGTTGTGTCTCCAGCCCTAATGTCTGGCATACATTTGATGCACAAAAAAAAATTTAAGTGGATGAATTAATTGATGTTCAATTAAATCTTTTCTCTTTCAGTCCAGTTTTGATATGCAAAATTTTCTTTCCCTGTAGTCATCAGTCTACTTTTGAATTAGGAGACAAACATTAGACAATTTAAACAGAAATATTGTATCTACTCCTTACAAATTTACTTATATCAAACCTGTTTTTGGGTTTCAGTTTTGAAAAATAAAGCCAAGGTGGGTTACAAAAGAAAGGAGACACAAAATATATAGAAAGGAAATTAGGAATAGTATAAGAAAAACAGACAGGGCTCATAACATGAACTCTGTTAAGTCACCCAGAAATGAGAGAACATGTTACATTAAAGTAGGACAAGAGCATATCCTCAAATTCTTTGTTTTCTACTTCCACTAACACACTGAAACATTTAAATTTCACATATTTTTAATCAATAGACTACTCATTCTTAGTAGTTTTATTTGAAAGAAAAATAATGGAGGTAACGTAATTCAAACCTGTTACAGGATATTCAACTAAACAATTTATGAAGCAATATATCATATGGCTTTCTTGTATTCTTTCCTGCTCCTTAAATATTGTTTTTCTGTCTTTTCCAGTTTTGATACAAGAAAGCATTTGAGGTGTTTTGAAAGTGTTTTCAGATTTTGTGAGAAAAATGTCCTTGGGTGCATTCTGATGCCTACTTTACATCTGGTTTTTAAGGAAGCCTCTGTAAATGTGTGTGTGCATGTGTGTGTGAGTTTGTGTGTGTGTCTGGGTGTATGCACACATGCACGTGTACTCTTGTTGTTCATTCTCTTGCTCTCAGAACTGATGTTCATGAAAATTGATAATGTTTTTTAGAAGATGGAGTGATAAATTAGATATATTGCAAAGTTTTTTTGTTTTGTTTTGTTTTTTTGTGGTACGTGGGCCTCTCTCACTGTTGTGGCCTCTCCTGTTGCGGAGCACAGGCTCCGGACGCGCAGGCTCAGCGGCTCCGCGGCATGTGGAAGCCTCCTGGACCGGGGCACGAACCCGTGTCCCCTGCATCGGCAGGCGGACTCTCAACCACTGCACCACCAGGGAAGCCCGCAAAGATTTTTAAATAAACACTCTCCCACCATCTTCATTGTCATTTCTTATAAGAAAAAAAATGGTTGGTTGAGAGATCTCTATTTTAAAGAAAACTATAAAAACTACACAGATTGTATTGCTAAGTACAAACTAAAATCATTTTGCTTTGCTTATGTTTGAATGAAACAATAGCATCACACCTAAAACATTAAATGTAAGGAGCATTTAAATTATTCCCTGTATTTCTCCTGGAAGGTATATGTAGATCAATTCAGGGACAGTCTATAAGGGGCTATAATTTTTAGTAAAGCCTCCCAAGATGTATTATCTCTTAATGACAATTATAGTAGGACAGAAAAAAAAGCACTACTTGTGAGATTATGGATTTATTGTTTTCTATTGCTGAATTACCACAAATTTAGTGGCTTTTCTCAAACACAAATTTATTATTCTGTAATTCTAAAGAAATATGAAATCAGTGTCTTTCTTCCTTTTTTTGGCTTTGTTTTTAATTGAAGTATAGTTGATTTATAATATTATATAATTTACAGGTGTACAATATAGTGATTCACAATTTTGAAAGGTTATACTCTATTTATAGTTATTATAAAATATTGGCTATATTCCCCGTGTTGTACAATATACCCTTGTAGCTTATTTTAAACCTAATTGTTTGTAGCTCTTAGTCCTCTACCCCTTTAATGCCCCTGCTCCTTCCCTCTCCCCACCAGTAACCACTAGTTTAGTCTCTGTATCTGTGAGTCTGCTTCTTTTTTGTTATATTCACTAGTTCGTTGTATTTTTTAGATTCCACATATAAGTGATATCATACAGTATTTGTCTTTATCTCTCTGACTTATTTCACTTAGCATAATGCCCTCCAAGTCCATCCATGTTGCTGCAGATGGCAAAATTTCATTCTTTTTATGGCTGAGTATTCCATTGTGTACGTGTGTATATCACATCTTCTTTACCCACTCATATGTTGATGGTTACTTAGGTTGCTCCCATATCTTGGCAATTGTAAATAATGCTGCTATGAACATTGGGATGCATGTATCTTTTTGAATTAGTGTTTTTATCTTTTTTTGGATATGTACCCAGGAGTGGAATTGCTAGGTCATATGGTAGTTCTATTTTAGTTTTCTGAGAAACCTCTATAATGTTTTCTACAGTGGCTGCATCAATTTACATTCCCACCAACAGCGTACAGTGGTTCTCAGGGAATCAGTTCCACTAGGCTAAAATCAAGGGGTTGTCAAGACTGCATGCCTTCTGGAGGCTGGATGGAAGAATTTATTTCCTGGCTTTTTCAGCTTCTAGAGTTTGCCTTCCTTCTTTGGCTTTTAGCCTCACATCATCTCTACCTCTGCTTTTATCATCACATCAGCCTCTCTCTTACAAGAACTCTCCTGATTTAATCAGGCCAATTTGGATATTCAAGATAATATGACCATTTCAATATCCTTAAATTACTCACATGGGCAAAGTCCCTTTTGCCATGTGAGGCAGCATATTCACAGACTGTGATTTTAGCCTGGGTATATCTTTCAGGGGTCGTTATTTTGCCAAACACAATAGTTTCTGCATAACATTTTAACTTGACTATGTGAATTACAGAAGATATTTTGAAAACATAGAGTTTATTAAATGAATGAGTAAAAACAGTTTCTTCTTTTATTGCTGTTGCCTAAGTCCTTTCCAGATTGGAACCCGAGGTTAAGGAAGTAGCAAAATATTTGTGTGCTCCTGGCCCAGCTTGGCACACAGTATGTACTCAGTTTTAAAAATTATTTGATAGAGTATGACATCTTTTTCTCTCATGGAAAGCATCAGAATAAGTTTGAAAAATTTGTTGTTGTGTGCAAAGGATGGGGTGGCAGGTGCCATCAAGGATCTGTGGCTCTTAGATTGTGAGGAGATTGCCTTACTCCACTTCCCTAACCGTTATGCATTAAATCAGCAGCATGTCTGGCAGGTGAATGACAATTTTTCTCAATAATAAAGAATGTTTTGTTGCTATGGCACCTGAGGTTACTGAGGATGAAAGATCAAACTAACTTCAGAAATCTAAGTCTTAAAGAAAGTATACTTTTTCTACCTATTTCCTTTTGCTTTAATATGGGATTACATAAACAAATTCACTTCAGAGTCGAAAACGCAGTGAAAGCTGTTTGAGACTCCCATTACAGAACCATATTTTACATTTCAAAAAATGGGTTTAAAAGTACAATCTGGGTCTGTGCATTTATGCATGGATATAGCTTCAATATTAAAATTTGCCATGAACAATTCTTTCTGACTCCACAAAGAACGTTGATGGCTCTCTGATTCATCTAATGAGACAAAAAAATGTGTAGTTTAAAAGATAAGGAGCCAAAATGGGCATTATCTACAGATTTTAGAGGGTTAGAAGCAAAATATTCCACCTAAGAGGAACAGTCTATCAGTCAGAATATCTTGTAGATAACCTTTTAAAGAAATGTTAATCCTGAGGTTGAAGTGATTTACAAATATAAATGGAATGAATGATAAATATTAAAAACTGATCGATGGAAATTTATTTTTCATTATATACTAAAATTTGACATGTCAAGAAGTTATTTATATCAAGATGAATGTATGGATCATATTCCATTTATTCTTTTTTAAGATTGTTTCAATGATATAGTACTATAATCAATATTTTTTTTAATTGTACCAGTTTTTTGAGATCAACTAATTCTGTTACTTCCAAACTTTATGGACAACTAAGAGGAAAGATAAAATAAATTGGTTTGCTATTGCATAAAATAAATCACACAATATCAGTAATTTTAAACAGTAAGCATCCATTCAGTAGCCTCACATGTTCCTTGGCTGCAGAGAAGCTGTAGGTCATATCTGATCTAGGTGAGGCTTGGCTGGGATGCCTTTGATTCATACCTTTCCCCTTTTCCTCCTGGGATCACTAGACTAGGCTGGGCACACTTGTTGCATATTGATTACAGAGGCAGAAGTAAGCAGTCCCAACTAACAAGTAAATTTTAAGCTTCTGCTTGCATTGCATCTCTTAAAATATTGTTGTCCAAAGCAAGTCAATTGCTGGGTCATATGGTAATTCTATGTTTAACATTTTGAGGAATTGCCAACATGTTTTCCAAAGCAGTTGTGACCATTTATAATCCCACTCATGTATGAGGGCTCCAATTTTCCCAATCTTTGTCAACACTTGTTATTATCTGTCTTTTTTATTATAGTCATCCTGGAAGAATTTACCAGTCAAGCCATTTGGACTTGGTATTTTTTTTTTGGAAGATTTATTCTATTACTAATTCAGACTCTAGTTTTTATATATCTATTTGGATGTTCTACTTATTCTTGGATCAGTTTCAGTAGTTTATGTCTCTGTAGGCATTTGTCCATTTAATTTAGGTTTCCTGACATTTTGGCCTGCAATTGTTATTTGTAGTCCTTTATAAACCTTATATTTCTTAGCAATCCTTGCTTTTAGTAATTTGAGTCTTCTTTGTTTTTTCTTGGTCAGTCTAGCTAAAGGTTTAGTCATTTTCAAAACTCTTTTCAAAGAACCAACTTTGGTTTTGTTGATTTTCTCTATTGGTTTTCTATTTTCTGTGTCATTTATATCCAATCTAATCTTTACTATGTCCTTTCTTCTCCTTGCCTTGAGTTTAGTTTCCTCTATTTTCTAGTGTCTTAAAGTGGAAGCTTAGGTTATTGATTTGAGATCTCTCTTAGTTTACAATATAGACATAACTTTAAATTTTCCTTTAAGCCCTACTTTTGCTGCATCCCATGAGTTTTGTTTTGTTTTCATTTTCATTCATTCATCTCTAAGTAGTTGACATTTCCCTTTGTAGTTTTTTTGACCCAGTAGTTGTTTATAGCTGTGTTATGTCCACATATTTGTGAATGTCCCCAAATTCCTTGTTTCTGATTCACAATTTTATTCAATTGTAGCTGGAAAGTACATTTATATTACTTCCGTCATCTTAAGTATATTGAGGCCCTTTTTATGGTCTAAAATAGGGTCTATCCTGGAGAATGTGTCCTCTGCCCTTGAGAAAAATGTGTGTTCTGCTGTTGATGGTTAAAGTGATTCCTATTAGTTCTGGTTGTTTCAGATCTTCTATTTCTTGTTGATCTTCTTCCCAGTTGATCTGTCCATTACTGAAAGTGGGATATTTGAGTCTTCAAAAAATATGTTCAATTGTCTCTTTCTCTCTTCAATTCTTTCAGTTTTAGCTTCATGTATTTTGGAGCTTTGGTGTTAAGTGCATATGTTGTTGTTTTTTTTTTTTTCTATCTTCTTGATGTACTGACATTTTTACTATTAAAAATGTCTTTCTTTGTCCTTGTTAATAGTTCTTTTTTTTTAAAGGCTTTTTTTTCTGTCATTAGTGTGGCCACTTTTTTCTTTGTTTTCTGTTTGCATATTTTTTGATCATTTTACTTTCAATCTTTTGGTGTCTTTGAAATTAAATGTATATTTTGTAGACAACATATTGTTGGATCAAGTTTCATTTTTTTAAAAAAAATCTATCTTGCCTATTTCTGTCATTTAATTGGAGTGTTTAATTCATTTACATTGAATGTAATCACTAAGTTAAGAGTTATGCCTTTCATTTTGCTATTTGTTTTCTAGATACCTTCTGTAATTTTTGTTCCTCTGTTCCTCCTTTACTGCCTTCTTTATATTAAATAGATATTTATTAGTATAGCAATAAATTTCCTTGTCACTTATTACTAATTTTTTTTGAGCTTTGTTGATTTCTTATTGGTTTCTCTGTGGATTACAATTGACATCTAGACATTATAAATATCTAGTCAAAATTAATACCAATTTAATTCAATAGTAGATAGAAAATTAATCAAATGTTGCTTCATTGCCTTCTCTACCTTTGTGCTATTGTTTTCATACAGGTTACATCTTACAGATTACATATTTTTATCCATCAACAGAGATTTATAATGATTTCTTTATATGGTTGTAATTTAAGTCAGGTAGAAGGAAAAAAGAATTACAAAAAAAATGTATTTATACTTTTATTTAGTGAGCTACCTGTACCAGTGTTCTTTTCTTCTTCATGTGGATTCCAGTTACTGTCTAGTGTCCTTTCATTTCAGCTAGGACTTTCTTTAGTGTTTCTTGTAGAGAATTGCCAGTGATACTTTAGGTTTTATTTCTCTGTAATCTCTTTACTTTTCCCTTTGTTTTTGATACATAATGTTACTGGAAATAGAATTTTTGGTTGATATTCCTTTTTTTTTTTTTTTAGCACTTTGAATATGCTGTCCCACTGCCTTCTGGCCTCCATGGTTTGTGATGATAATGCAACTGTTAATCTTGATGAGGATTCCTTGAACATAATGATTCATTTTGACCTTGATGCTTCCAAGATTCTCTCTTTGGCTTTGGCTTTTAGCAGTTTGACTATGGTATATTTTGTTGTGGATTATTTTGAATTTATCCTACTTTGAGTTTGCTTGGCTATTTGAATGTGCAGATTCATGTTTTTCATTAAATTGGGGAAATTTTTCAACCATTTCTCTTAAAATATTCTTTCTGCCATTTTCCCTTTCTCTTCTACTTCTGGGACTCTTGTTAAGTATATGTTGGTGGGCTTAGTTGTATTCCATATGTCTCCTAGACTCTGTTCATTGTTTTTTCTTTCTATCCTTCAGACTGGATAATCTCAATTAAGCTATCTTCAAGTTTGCTGATTCTTTTTTCTGCCTGTTCATATCTGCTGTTGAACTCCTTTAGTGAATCTTTCAGTTCAGTTATTGTACTTTTTTACTCCAGAATTTCTACTTGCTCCAGTTTTAATAATTTCTGTTTCTTTTTTGCTCTTCTCACACTATGTGAGACATATTTTCATGTTTTGTTTAGTTCTTCAGACATTGTTTCTTTTTGTTCTTTGACAATATTTATAATACGGCTTAAAGTCTTCTTCTAGTAAATACAATATTGGGGCTTTATACAGGGCACTTTACATGACTGCTTTTTTCCTGCATATGAGTCATAATTTCTTACTTATTTTCTGTCTCTTAAAATATAATTTGGCAGCTCTGGAAATCAAATCCTCCCACCTCCTCAGAGTTTGTTGCTGTGGTGGTTGTGGCAGTGGTGGTAGTGGTGGTTTTTTGGTCTTTTGTTGTTTGTTTTGGTTGATCCTTTAAAACTCATTCTGTAAATGTTGTATTCTTTATTACATTAGGCCACTGAAGTCTCTGCTTGCTTAGCTTAGTTGTCAGCTGATGACTGAAAAGAGCTCTCTTTAAATTTCTTGAATCAGTGTCTGCCATTTTTTAACCAATGACTCCATGTTTTGGGGGGCATGCTTTCAGCACTCATTTGGATAGTTTAAACCTCTGCATTATCTTTCCCTTTCTAATTATACAGATCCTCAAGGTGGCTATCATCAAAAAATCTAGAAACAATAAATGCTGGAGAGGGTGTGGAGAAAAGGGAACCCTCTTGCACTGTTGGTGGGAATGTAAATTGATACAGCCACTGTGGAGAACAGTATGGAGGTTCCTTAAAAAACTACAAATAGAACTACCATATGACCCAGCAATCCCGCTACTGGGCATATACCCTGAGAAAACCATAATTCAAAAAGAGTCATGTACCAAAATGTTCATTGCAGCTCTATTTACAATAGCCCAGAGATAGAAACAACCTAAGTGTCCATCATCGGATGAATGGATAAAGAAGATGTGGCACATATATAGAATGGAATATTACTCAGCCATAAAAAGAAACGAAATTGAGCTATTTGTAATGAGGTGGATAGACCTAGAGTGTGTCATACAGAGTGAAGTAAGTCAGAAAGAGAAAGACAAATACCATATGTTAACACATATATATGGAATTTAAGGGAAAAAATGTCATGAAGAACCTAGGGGTAAGACAGGAATAAAGACACAGACCTACTAGAGAATGGACTTGAGGATATGGGGAGGGGGGAGGGTAAGCTGTGACAAAGTGAGAGAGAGGCATGGACATATATACACTACCAAACGTAAGGTAGATAGCTGGTGGGAAGCAGCCACGTAGCACAGGGAGATCAGCTCGGTGCTTTGTGACCACCTGGAGGGGTGGGATAGGGAGGGTGGGAGGGAGAGAGATGCAAGAGGGAAGAGATATGGGAACATATGTATATGTATAACTGATTCACTTTGTTATAAAGCAGAAACTAACACACCGTTGTAAAGCAATTATACTCCAATAAAGATTTAAAAAAAAAAAAAAAAGAGTAGCCTGAGGTAAGAACTTAGGACCTTCTCAGTGCTCTCCTGAGCATGCATACATGCTGTGTTACGTACCAGCCCTACATGAGTGTGGGCTTCCAAATTCCTAGGGATGTATAAGATCCTTCAGTGCTCCCCGTGGGCATTTCTTATTTCAGCTTTTTCTCTTATGCTTTTGGTTAGCTTATTGTTTGCCCCAACCATGCCTTAGGCCACTGGGGTGTTTCATTATTGTCACTGGTTGTTTTTGACAAGCATTTCAGGTAAAAAATCTGTCTGCCTTGAACAAGCTCCAAGTCAGATCAAATAAAAACATCCTTGTGAGTAGGATTTTCCAGCAAACCACTAGGCAGATCAAATAATGGCTCTTTTCTGGCCATGAATCTTTGAAGGAGCTCCAGCTCTCTTATGATCCTTCCAACAGCTGCCAGGCTGCAGGTTTTTTAACATGATTGAGGCTGTTGGTTTTAAGGCTACTGCAGAGCTGAGAAGGGAATGGTGGGAATAAAGCAAGTTAAAATACCACCAAATTTGCTGTTTTTACTGAATGAAAGCTGTTTTTCTTGAACAGATGCTTCTGATATTTATTTAAGAGTTTTGTTAATTTCTAGTCTCCTGAAAAATTGATTCTGATAATTTTTACCAGGGTTCTTATTACTATTATCAAGGAGAATATTTTGGAGGACTTTATTCAGCCATTTTTGCATAGATAGATTTTAGGCTCTTGTTTGTTAACCTATTTGATCCAACTCTCTACTTTTTCAACCTGAGCTGCATATCAATTTCATAAATTGTATTTTGACCCCAAAATTGCTTAACTAGCTCCTTCTTGTTGTTCAGACTTTGGCTTAAATATTGCACACACAGAGAGTTCTTTCCTTACAAAGACATTCCAAATAAAACTCCACTATAACATTGTATGGGGCCAAACCTTAAAATAAATGGAACTCCAGATCACTAAAAAATAGCTTTGCATTAGTATAAATGACAGTAAAAGTAGCTAGCATTTGTAAATATGTTAGAGTTCACAGAGCATTTTAAAAACACTTCTATGCCTTTAGTTCAGCTTCACAAGTAATTCATGAGATAGTTATTCTTACTATCTTTAAATTATAATTAGGAAAGTGTCTGTAAATTAAATGACTTATTAAAAATACCACTTAGTAAGTGATAATAAACAAATGCACTTAGGTCCTTTGACCCAAAAACATGTGTAACTTCCATCACACCAAGCTACCACTCACAAAATTTTAACATGAAAATATTAATTATTAATATATGAGACAGATTTGCTATAATCATCAAAAAATCTAAGTGCAGATAATATCAAATGAGACTTGTATTTTGTAGCTTGTTACAGCTCATAAAATTGTACATGTTGTTTACAGGTACTTTGTGATTTCCAATGTTGTATTTACTAAACTAACAAAACACACCGCCAAACATTTTTATTTTTTCTGATGAAAATTACTTTATTTCACCACTTGGTCTCCAAAGAATCTCTATTCCTAAGTCATATGTTTTCCTGGTATGTAAAGGAGTCAATAGATGCGTATTTGTCTTCTATCAACTATCAGTTTTCTACCTTATCTAGTCCAATCACAAAAAGCCAACCATTCCTTTTATTTTTCTTTGATATTTTCCTAACTAAAGAAAATCCTCAAGTTAATTTCTGGTCTTGAAAAGAAAAATTATTGGCTAAAAAGAAGATCAATTAACATAATTATGTTCTTTGTCACAAACTCCTCCAAAGTGTGTGAAAATCAAGCAGTCATGGCACCTCTTCCTTCAGATTACATCAATCTTCTTTGAGTCAGAGAGGGAAAGGTATCCTCTTTCTATCTCCATGTTAACTGTGTAAACTGGGATAAGTGATTCCACATCTCTACCCACCAATTTCATCCTCTGTAAACTTCCTTTGATTTCTGGCCTTCCTGTTAAGATATATTCAGCCTTGAACATATTTTAATTTTCTGAATACATGAATATATTGGCCACACTCATATTGAGACATGAATTTTTCTTCTGGCCAAAAAATTGGTGCTACTCCATTTATGGGTGATAGTGGATTGAGTACAGAGCAAGGGCAATTAATACTTTAACATTCAGATTTATTTGGTAATTCTATAACTTTTATAAAACAATAAATAAAACAATCTAAAGAGTCAATTTTAAAAATTATTCTATTACTTACACTTTATATTTTCCAACATTTTATAAAAATATGAAAAATTATACTTACCCCTGAGAAAGTTTACTGTATAGTCAGAATCAAACTGTGTAAATAACATCCTACCATATTCCCAGGTGTGGAAATTTCATGTTATTTCTGGACTATGGAAAGTAATTGGATCATTATAGCATAGTATTGTACATATCCACTCTTATGTTTATGTCTTGTCTCATTGATAATTCAACTCCATTTTGAGAAATCCACTTTGTCATGAAAATCTTCAAAAATAATTCCTTAATTATTGCACTGTTATAATCAATCTTGAATTTCACCAGGGATGCAGAGAAAATGAAAGTTATTTTTTAATGTATAAGCTCAATATTATTATAACAGCTATTTTCTTTTTATGTTTACAGTTTACTAATTGCTTTCATCTGAATTCTGTGATAATACCACACACTTCACTACACAGACTATCTTTTAGCACAGTCATTTGTTTTCATGCTTGGAAATATATACACAGTGAGATAGTAAAATCATTAAAGGCAACTGAATGAGTATTCAAGATCTTTCAAGTTGCGTAATAACATCTGTTGTAAACCCATAAAAGTTTTGAAGTATAATCAGAAACCTTTCTCTGTTCAACCTAGAGAAATGTTCTTTCTGTGTTTATATTAAAATGAACTGTGGCATATTGTTCATATTTAAAATAGATTAGATCTATATTTGAACAATTCTACTAATTATAATAAAGTGCTATTTTTTTCAAGGATTTCTGAACTTCTGGCTCCAAGAGTGCCATTTTATTCTTTTCTTTTCTTTCCCTGGGTACTTGATTGTTTTCACTCACTTCAATTTTGAAACAAAGAATTGCTGGATACTGGGGAAATACTCTTTATATACAAAGAGCCCATTTAATCATTTGGAAGAGATAACATCTGTGCACAAAGAACGCTAGATAACAGTGAAAGCTTATAGAGAAAAGCCAGCTCCTAGTAGTAACCAAAAAAATAACCATGTTATAAAAGGCAATCCAGGCTACTTTTAATCAGTTAGCATTAGTTTTTATATAGCTAAATAGAGCAATGAAATATCATTGTTTATACCTGCAGCAGTTCTTTTCCCAAGTTGCACTAGTATCACCCACATTAATCAAATGGGCTACCAGAAATTAAAATTAAATGGCATGTTTGAATTTTAAAGTGCAGTCTGCTCATTATGCACATCTTGCTTTAGTCATATAGCTAATTTATAAGCAGAGTTGTAATTTATGTATTTATTCTGTCATTTAAAAAACTTTTGTGTTAATGTGATTGTTCTGGTTTGCTGCTGAGAAAAAAAATTCTGAAAAATTATACAAAAATTGCAAAATCAAACCTGAAAGCATTACATATATTTCAGATATTAATAACAAAAGTATGATAATGTTTTCATTTATTTGACCCGTATAACCCATGTGTTCATAGCGTAATTAAAGTACTCAATGGCTACGTTTAAAACCTTAAAATATGCCTTGCTTGAAACATTCTTCCATCTTTCAGTAGGAAAATAATAGTTCAACTTCCTTAAGAATTTATGCGTGAATATGAATAAAAAATACTTTAAAAAATTTATAATAGTTAACATTTATTGACAGCTTACCATATGCCAGGGAGCATTATTACTGCTTTTTGTTGGTTAACTCTTAAACCATATAACACTTTTATGGAAGATTATTATCCCCATTTTTCAGAGGATATTAGGACACTAAATGTTGAAATAATTTCCCCAAGATTGCAACCTTGTAATTGGAATTTCTGGGATTCCATCTGAGACAGTCTGATTTTAGTATCCTTGCTTTTATTCAGTACGCCCTAGTCTTTCTTTTCAATAGGATGAAGCTTGGTATTGACTGATAGAAATATTTAGGGTAGCATACTAAGTATCTATGAGAAGTATTAAAATATATATCAATTTAATTTGTGAAATCTGATCACTAGGATTCAGAAAGCATCTTTGAAAGCAACTGTGTCAAATAACTATTTCTACCTATATCTCAAGTGGCTTACAGTGGCTACATATTTTGGGAAGAAATTTAGGGCATCTTTCATTGCTTGAAGCAGTATTTGAAGTGAAAATTAAATGAAGTTAGGTTATACTTAAGAGCAGTCAAATTCAATATTACTAAAGTCTCTTTCCTTAAATTTTACTTCATATTGCACTTGTTTTTAGACTGAATACAAATACAAAATAATTTATAATCATTTTAAATTGCATTAGTTTTCAAAAAAAATTAAAACAGGCAGCAAAGACATTTTGTTTAATTTCACATACATCTGCACCTGGTACTGCTAGCTGTTCTCCATAACCCAGTGCACCTCTGCATACTTGCTCATGATTGTCCAAATTGCAGGGAAACCATCTGTCCTGGAAATACTCTCTAAGGAAGTCATATTACAAATTCTTTGTCAGTGAAAACAAACATCCTATTTTTTTCTAAGGTTGATTAAATCACATATTAAACTTACTAGGTGTCTTTAGATCTCTGTGAAGCCAAATAGAAAGTATTTTCTTCAGTTCTCTTCCCCTTGAGTTTTTAATGAATATGCAGTCCATTGAGAGGAGGTCCTCATATGTTAAAAATATAGCAACTTGAAATGCACTATTGAGCTCTGGAGCAGAAGCCCACTACTGCTGATTAGTAGTTAAAACATGTTAACACCAAGAGAAATTATTTTTAAGTATGAGTCTGAATTATTTTCCTGTGAAAAAACTGTCACTGTTTTCTAGAAACCCTATATTGATAGTTCGGGTGGGGGACGGGGAGGAAATAACATTATTATTTTAAGGATGACTTGTAGATGGATGTAAAGATATCCACAGACACCTGTTTTTTTTTTTTAATAGATCTTTATTGGAGTATAATTGCTTCACAATACCGTGTTAGTTTTTGTTGCACAACAAAGCAAATGAGCCATATGAATACACATGTTCCATATCCCCTCTCTCTTGAGCCTCCCTCCCACCCTCCCTATCCCACCCCTCTAGGTGGTCACAAAGCACCGAGCCGATCTCCCTGTGCTATGCTGCTGCTTCCCACCAGCCAACTATTTTACATTCGGTAGTGTATATATGTCAATGCTACTCTCACTTCACCCCAGCTTCGCCCTCCCACCCCATGTCATCAAGTCCATTCTCTACGTCTAGCTCTTTATTCTTGCCCTGCAACTAGGTTCATCAGTACCATTTTCTTTTTTGATTCCATATATATGTGTTGGCATATGGTATTTATTTTTCTCTTTCTGATTTACTTCACTCTGTATGACAGACTCTAGCTACATCCACCTCACTACCAATAACTCAGTTTCATTTCTTTTATGGCTGAGTAATATTCCATTGTATATATATGCCACCTCTTCTTTATCCATTCATCTGTCGATGGACACTTAGGTTGCTTCCATGTCCTGGCTATTGTAAATAGTGCTGCAATGAACATTGTGGTGCATGTCTCTTTTTGAATTATGGTTTTCTCAGGGTACATGCCCATTAGTGGGATTGCTGGGTCATATAGTAGTTTTAGTTTTCTAAGGAACCTCCATACTGTTTTCCATAGTTTGTATCAATTTACATTCCCACCAACAGTATAGGAGGGTTGCCTTTTCACCACACCCTTTCCAGCATTTATGGTTTCTAGCTTTTTTGATAATGACCATTCTGACCGGCATGAGTTGATACCTATTTATAATTTTGACTTGCATTTCTCTAGTAATTAGTGATTTTGAGCATCTTTTCATGTACCTCTTGTCCATCTGTATGTCTTCGTTGGTGAAATGTCTATTTAGGTCTTCTGCACATTTTTTAACTGGGTTGTTTGTTATTTTGATATTGAGCTCCATGAGCTGTTTGTATATTTTGGAGATTAATCCTTTGTCTGTTGTTTTATTTGCAAATATTTTTTCCCATTGTGAGGGTTGTCTTTTTGTCTTGTTTATGGTTTCCTTTGCTGTGCAAAAGCTTTTAAGTTTAATTGAGTCCTATTTGTTTATTTTTGTTTTTATTTCTGTTACTCTAGGAGGTGGGTCAAAAATGATCTTGCTGTGGTTTATGTCAGAGTGTTTTTCCTATTTTTTCCTCTAAAAGTTTTATAGTGTCTGGTCTTACATTTAAGTCTTCAATCCATTTTGAGTTTATTTTTGTGTATGGTGTTAGGGAGTGTTCTAATTTTATTCTTTTACATGTAGCTGTCCAGTTTTCCCAGCACCACTTATCAAAGAGGCTGTCTTTTCTCCATTGTATTTTCTTGCCTCCTTTGTCATAAATTAGATGCCCATATGTGTGTGGGTTTATCTCTGGGCATTGTATCCTGTACCATTGATCTCTATTTCTGTTTTTGTGCCAGTACCATACTGTCATTTATTTTGTTGTTGTTAACATCTTTATTGGAGTATAATTGCTTTACAGTGGTGTGTTATCTTCTGCTTTATAACAAAGTGAATCAGCTATACATATACATATATCCCCATATCTCTTCCCTCTTGCATCTCCCTCCCTCCCACCCTCCCTATCCCACCCCTTTAGGTGGTCACAAAGCACCAAGCTGATATTCCTGTGCTATGCAGCTGCTTCCCACTAGCTATCGGTTTTACATTTGGCAGTGTATATAGTGAGAGAGTGGCATGGACATATATACACTACCATACTGTCTTGATTACTGTAGCTTTGTGGTACAGTTTGAAGTTGGGGAGCCAGATTCCTCCAACTCCGTTTTTCTTTCTCAAGTTTGCTTTCGCTATTTGGGGTCTTTTGTGTTTCCATACGAACTGTAAGATTTTTTGTTCTAATTCTGTGAAGAATGCCATTGGTAGTTTGATAGGGATTGCACTGAATCTGTAGATTGCCTTGGGTAGTATAGTCATTTTCACAATATTCGTTCTTCCAATCCAAAAACATGGTATATTTCTCCATCTGTTTATGTCATCTTTGGTTTCTTTCACCAGTGTTTTATAATTTTCTGAGTACAAGTCTTTCACCTCCTTAGGCAGGTTTATTCCTAGGTATTTTATTCTTTTTGTTGCAGTGGTAAATGGGAGTATTTCCTTAATTTCTCTTTCTGATTTTTCATTGTTGGTGTATAGGAATGCCAGAGATTTCTGTGAATTAATTTTGTATCCTGCAACCTTACCAAATTCATTGATTGGTTCTAGTAGTTTTCTGGTGGCATCTTTAGGATTTTCTATGTATTATATCATGTCATCAGCAAATAGTGACAGTTTTACTTCTTCTTTTTCAATTTGTATTCCTTTTATTTCTTTTTCTTCTCTAATTGCTGTGGCTAGGACTTCCAAAACTATGTTGAATAAGAGTGGCGAGAGTGGACATCCTTGTCTTGTTTCTGATCCTAGTGGAAATGCTTTCAGTTTTTCACCATTGAGTATAATGTGTTCTGTGGGTTTGTCATATATGGCCTTTATTATGTTGAGGTAGTTTCCCTCTATGCCCATTTTCTGGAGAGTTTTTATCATAAATCGGTGTTGAATTTTGTGGAAAGCTTTTTCTGCATCTTTTGAGATTATCATATGGTTTTTATTCCTTAATTTGTTAATCTGGTATATCACATTGACTGATTTGCATATATTGAAGAATCCTTGCATCCCTGAGATAAATCCCACTTGATCATGGTTTATGATCCTTTTAATGTGCTGTTGGATTCTGTTTGCTAGTATTTTGTTGAGAGTTTTTGCATCTATGTTCATCAGTGATATTGGTCTATAATTTTCTTTTTTTGTGATATCTTTGTCTGGTTTTGGTATCAGGGTGATGGTGGCTTTGTAGAATGAATTTGGGAGTGTTTCTCCCTCTGCAATTTTTTGGAAGAGTTTGAGAAGAATTGGTGTTAGCTCTTCTCTAAATGTTTGATAGAATTCTCCTGTGAAGCCATCTGGTCCTGGACTTTTGTTTGTTGGAAGATTTTTAATTACGGTTTCAATCACAATACTTGTGATAGGTCTGTTTATATTTTCTAATGCTTCCTGGTTCAGTCTTGGAAGATTGTACCTTTCCAAGAATTTGTCCATTTCCTCTTGGTTGTCCATTTTATTGGCATATAGTTGTTTGTAGTAGTCTGTTATAATCCTTTGTATTTCTGCAGTGTCAGTTCTGATTTCTCCTTTTTCATTTCTAATCTTATTGATTTGCATCCTCTCCCTTTTTGTCTTGATGAGTCTGGCTAAGGGTTTATCAATTTTGTTTATCTTCTCAAAGAACCATCTTTTAGTTTTATTGATCTTTGCTATTGTTTCCTTCATTTCTATTTCATTTATTTCTGCTGTGATCTTTATGATTTCTTTCCTTCTACTGACTTTGGGTTTTCTTTCTTCTTCTTTCTCTAGTTGTTTTAAGTGTAGGTTTAGATTGTTTATTTGAGATTTTTCTTGTTTCTTGAGGTGAGATTGAATTGCTTTAAAAACTTGCCTCTTAGACCAACTTTTGTTGCGCCCCATAGGTTTTGGGTCCTTGTGTTTTTGTTGTCATTATTTTCTATGCATATTTTTGTTTCTTCCTTGATTTCTTCAGTGATCTCTTAGTTATTTAGTATCGCACTGTTTAGCCTCCATGTATTTGCGTTTTTTACAGTTTTTTTCCTGTAATTGATTTCCAATCTCATAGCGTTGTGGTCAGAAAAGATGTTTGATATGATTTCAATTTTCCAAGGCTTGATTTGTGACCCAAGATGTGATCTATCATGGAGAATGTTCTGTGTGCACTTGAGAAGAAAGTGTACTCTGCCATTTTGGGGTGGAATATTTAATAAATATCAATTAGATCTATCTGGTCTGTTGTGTCATTTAAAGCTTGTGTTTCCTTATTTATTTTCTGTTTGGATGATCTGTCCATTGGTGTAAGTGGGCTGTTAAAGTCCCCTACTATTATTGTGTTACTGTTGATTTCTCCTTTTATGGTTGTTAGCATTTGCGTTATGTATTGAGGTGCTCCTATATTGAATGCATAAACATTTATAATTGTTATATCTTCTCCTTGGATTGATCCTTTGATCAGTATGTAGTGTCCCTCCTTATCTCTTACAACAGTCTTATTTTAAAGTCTATTTTATGTGATATGAGCATTGCTACTCCAGCTTTCTCTTGATTTCCATTTGCATGGAATATCTTTTACCATCCCTTCACTTTCAGTCTGTATGTGTCCCTAGGTCTGAAGTGGGTCTCTTATAGACAGCATATATATGTGTCTTGTTTTTGTATCCATTCAGCCAGTCTGTGTCTTTTGGTTGGGGCATTTAATCCCTTTACATTCAAGGTTACTATCGATATGTATGTTCCTATTACCATTTGCTTAATTGTTTGGGGTTTGTTTTTGTGGGTCTTTTTCTTCTCTTGTGTTTCCCACTTAGAGAAGTTTCTTTAGCATTTGTTGTAAAGCTGGTTTGGTGATGCTGAATTCTCTTAGCTTTTGTCTGTCTGAAAGGCTTTTGACTTCTCCATCAAATCTGAGTGAGATCCTTGCTGGGTAGAGTAATCTTGGTTGTAGGATTTTCTCTTTCATCACTTTAAGTATATCCTGCCACTCCCTTCTTGCCTGCAGAATTTCCACTGAAAACTCAGCTGGTAACCTTATGGGGATTCCTTTGTATGTCATTTGTTGTTTTTCCCTTGCTGCTTTTAATATTTTTTCTTTGAATTTAATTTGTGTTAGTTTGATTAATATGTGTCTTGGTGTGTTTTTCCTAGGGTTTATCCTGTATGGGACTCTCTGTGCTTCCTGGACTTGGGTGACTATTTCCTTTCCCATGTTAGGGAAGTTTTCTACTATCATCTCTTCAAATATTTTCTCAGACCCTTTCTTTTTCTCTTCTTCTTCTGGGACCCCTATAATTTGAATATTGGTGCATTTAGTGTTGTCCCAGAGGTCTCTGAGATTGTCTTCAATTCTTTTTTCTTTTTTCTGCTCCTTGGCACTTATTTCCACCATTTTGTCTTCCAGCTCACTGATTCGTTCTTCTGCCTCCATTATTCTGTTATTGATTCCTTCTCGTGTATTTTTCATTTCATTTATTGTGTTGTTCATCTCTGTTTTTTGTTCTTTAATTCTTCTAGATCTTTGTTAAACATTTCTTGTATTTTCTGAGTCCGTGCTTCCATTCTGTTTCTGAGATTCTGGATCATCTTTACTATCATTACTCTGAATTCTTTTTCAGGTAGATTGCCTATTTCCTCTTCATTTATTTGGTCTTGTAGGTTTTTATCTTGCTCCCTCATCTGTGACATAATTTTTTGCTGTCTCGATTTTTTTTTTTTTTTTAATGAGTGGGTTTGTGTTCCTGTTTTACTGGTTGTTTGGCCTGAGGCTTCCAACAGTGGAGTTTGTGGGCTGTTGGGTAGAGGTGGGTCTTGGTGATGAGATGAGGAACTCTGTGAGACCTCACTCCGATGAATATTCCCTGGGGTCTGAGGTTCTCTGTTAGTGCAGTGGTTCATACTCAGAGCTTCCACTGGACGAGGTTCCACCTGCCCCTGTGCTCACAAATCAAGATCCCTGGAGCAAGCCACATGGAGTGGCAAAAAAAGAAAAAAAAAATGAGAGAGAAGAATAACAAAGTAAAAAAAAATTTAGATTAGGAAACTAACAGATATGTTAGAAAGAATGTGAAAATAAAAATATAGATGAATCAACAACTGGAATGTACATCAGTACCACAAAGAAGAGGGAAAAGGAAAAAAAAAAAAAAGAAAAGAAAAAAAGGAGGGGGTGAAAGGCCTTGGCTGTGGAGAGCGGGCCCTAACCAAGGGCAAGGTTTGGGCAGGGCCAATGCTCAGGACCCACAGGGCTGGAAAAGGCCCTGGGGGCTGTGGGGGGTGGGGCTTAGGGTCAAGGAACAGAAGGGGCCCAGGCGTGCCGCCCACCCCTGGTCTCAGAGGGCAGGGGACCTCACCTGGGAGCCCAGCAGGCTTCCTGGGTTTGAGTGGTCAGGGCAGACCTCCTCTCTGGCTCCTCTGGTCTGGGGTCTGGGAGGGCCCCTGCCATGGGAGGGCCCCTCCCACCTGCTTCTCCTCATCTCCCTGGCCTCCCTCCTATGCCCCCAGGACCAGTGCAGGCGGGGGGAGGCCTTGGAGGGCAGGGGACTGGCCTGGGAGCTCAGCAGACTCCCCATGTCCGAGTGGGTGGGGCAATCGCCCTCCGCTCCTCTCCTGCTCCTCCCAGACGGCCCCTCCCACCTGCCCCTCCTGTTCTCCCCTTGGCCTCCTTCCTTTGCCTTCAAGGACCTGTGTGGTCTGGAGCGGGGGTTTGGAGGGCGTGGGATCCACCTGGGAGCTCAGCAGGCTCCCCGGGTCCCAGTGAGCAGGGCAATCTCCTTTCAGTCCTCTCCCCGTCCTCCTGGATTGCCCTTCCCGCCTGCCACTCCTGATCTCCCCAGCCTCCTATGCCCCCAGGACCCACACGGCCTAGATGGGGCTTTGAAGTGGGGGGAACCGACTTGGGAGCTCAGAAGATTCCCTGGCCCCAGTGGGCCAGGCGATCACCCTCCACTCCTCTCCTGCTCTTCCTGGAGAATCCTCCCACCTGCCTCTCCTGATCTCCCTGCCCTCAAGGGCTGCCGATCTTGTCTGGCCTCCACTTCTCCTCCCCTCCTTGATCCCCCTACATCCTACCAGTTCACTCTGGCGTTCCTCCCATCTCCTTGGGGGTTAGAGTCCCCATCCAGCAGCCAACAGGCACCCTAGTTGTGGGGAGACACTAACGCGGCGTCTTCCCACACCACCATCTTGATTCCTCCCCTCCAGACACCTTTTTGTTTTGTTTTATCTTGATACATATTTTTCTCCCTTAAATTTTATTGGAGTTAAGATTTCTAAGTGGAGCTAATAAAGAAGTTATGTAGAAATACAGGACCACCCTATTTAAATATAGTATGATCTGAATGAGTGAAGCCTGGGAATATCCAGGTATAAACTTTATCTGATTTAACATCTTTAGGTGAGGGTCCTGAGCACAGAGACTGTAGCGATGATTCAAACAAACCCTTTAAGATACCAAACTGTATAATAGTACCCTCACTGCTTTAACTGGAAAAGCAAGTTTCCAAAACTTATCCAAACTAAAAGGTTATTTACTCTAAAAACATGGATTTTACCTGTACAATTGCCATCTGCTAAGTCTTCTGAATTTTTTGCTGCCTAATAGCTCTGTCTAGACTTGAAATTCATTTGGCTGATTTCCATAGGACCAAATATAAAAACAAAAATGTTTATTTTATAATTTATTTGCCACATTAATTAATCAAGAGATAATTTTCAGATATTTATCAGAAACTTATAGTGCCATAAAATATGGATTTTGCATATTTTATTGCATATATACTGAAATATTATCAGAAGGTTTGATAACATAATTGTAAACAAGAAAGTAATACAAAATAGTAAGGGCCAAGTCAATTAGAATACCGTGTACTTACTATAATATTTGGTAAAGCACAACAAACAACATCCTTAGTCAGTTATTGTTATAAAGATGATTTTTTCCCATAGTAACATTTTATTTACGAATTATGATTAGGGCCAGATTCAGTCTCTCTCTGCAACTGTGCAGCTATAAATATCAAACCTGGCAATGCAAACTTCACTTTGTTGCTTTATTAATGTGCTTTAATTCTAAACCTAAAAGTCTACATTATAGTTCTTTGTCTTTCTGCTGAGATTTTCAGTAAACACAGTGATTGTTGTCAATAGACTTATCTCATGCAGTGTAAGTACTTTAAATTATAATGATCCTCATCTTTCCATTGCCTAATAGATATTTTTTAAATGGTGAATATTTTTCACACCTATGGGATCTTTGGTATAACTCTGATTTGTAATATTTAAGGCCCTGTACTCTATTACTAATTTATTCGCAACCTTCATCAAAAGTATTGTTTTGCATCTGCACAGAATCCACTTCTCTCACCCCCACGTTTTCCTTCTCTGGCTTTAAGCTCCATAGTATAATGTGTTTGAACTTTGGATCTTTGATATAGTCAACTTCCTCTTGTTTTACTATCTAAAGCTCTGGCTGGATGCATTATTGATAAGTGCACTGAGAACTTCTGCTGAAGCTTGTGAAGTAGTTATCTCGTGTCTGAGTCATGAAAAAAAGATTCTCATGGAAACTTCATTATGCCTTTTCTTACACATGGAGTGTGTTTGATTACTTCTGCCACCTTCTTAATGTTGATTGTCACTTTATTTTCTTTCTCCTTGAAATTGCTAGGTATCATTTAATGCAGAGAATATACCCATCTGTAGTATAAATTATGCATGTTTTTATTTTAGCTCGCTTGTTCTGAAATCCAAGTTCTTTTTCTGAATAGCAAAAAGTTAATTTTACATTTATGCATCTTTCCATGTGCTTTGTGCTTAGTTAGATAAAGTTTGAAAAGCAGTATTCACTTTTTTTACTCGTCTTTTAATTAAAAAAGAAAAAGAGCTGAAATATTGTCTGCATTTTTTCCAAAGAAAAGCTAAGTTGCTACATCATGACCTTAGACCAAATATACAGTTGACCTGCTTAAAGCAACCAGTATTAACTTATCTCATATTCAAAATGAAACAACAGTTTAATGAATGCAGCTTTTATCTAATTTCATTTGCTTTTATTAAAATGATTGACTTTAAGTTCACGGGGTTTCTTCCATCCATTTCTGTGGATTTCAGCACAGAAATATCTCATTGCTCTGCCTGACAGAGAGGGACTCTGATTACTTTTCTGAATGGACTTATTCTTGCTTGAAAAAACTATATTCTTCAAACAACAGAAGCTAGGATACATTTCAATTGAATGAGTTTACAGACCATCTGTACCTAAACCAATATTGACTTTCCATGACATCATAGACCCTCTTCAAGAAACTGAAATCTCAAACATTTTCTGCACCATTGACTATACCATGTTCCTATATGATTATCACTGTAAGTGAAGGACCTTAAAAGATAAACATATATTTTTAGTATACTTGGCGTTCAGTTTTTTAAAAATTCTTCATACAATTCTTAAAGGTTACACTCCATTTACAGTTATTACAAAATATTGGCTGTATTACCTGTGTTGTACAATACATCCCTGTAGCCTACCTTACTCCAAATAGTTTGTACCTCCCACTTCTCCACCCCTGTCTTGCCCCTCCCCCCTTCCCTTTCCCCATTGGTAACTGCTAGTTTGTTCTCCGAATCTGTGAGTCTGTTTCTTTTTTGTTAAACTCACTAGCTTGTTGTATTTTTTAGATTCTACAAATAAGTGATATCATACAGTAGTTGTCTTTGTCTGATTTTTTTGTTAGCATAATGCTCTCCAAGTCCATCCATGTTGCTGAAAATGGCAAAATGTTCATTTTTATGCCTGAGTAGTAGTCCGTTGTATATACATACCACATCTTCTTTATCCATTTATCTGTTGATGGACACTTAGGTTGTTTCCATATCTTGGCAATTGTAAATAATGCCACTATAAACATTGGGGTGCATGTATCTTTTTGAATTAGTATTTTTGTTTTTGTCTGGTGTATATCCAGGAATGAAATTTCTGGGTCATATGGTAGTTCTATTTTAGTTTTTTGAGAAACCTCCATAATGTTTTCCACAGTGGCTGCACCAATTTCCATTCCCACCAACAATGTACGAGGGTTCCCTTTTTTCCACATACCCACTAACCTTCGTTGTTTGTGTTCTTATCCATGATAGATAGCCATTTGACAGGTGTGAGGTGATATCTCATTTGCTTTTGAATTTCATTTCCCTAATGATTAGCGATGTTGAGTATCTTCTCATGTGCCTGTTGGCCATCTGCATTATTATCTAATATATACTAATTTTTATATTTATTTGAAATATACTGGAATGGTATTACAATGAATCTAGCATTTAAGAAAATAGCTGTTTTTTCCCCTAACTTAAATAATTCTCTGATTAAGTTCAACCAAGATCTCTATGTATACAATGACTGAGCAATAGCTTTCATTATGATCTGCCCAGAGATGGAACAGACATTTAAATCATATAGAGGAAGGCAGATATTTAATAAGTCTCTGTCATTTTTTTTCCAGTGGCAGTTTAATTATTTATACTCACTGACTATTTGGTATTCTAACTCTTATTGTTGGGTTAGTTATTTTTCTTGGTATAGTAAGAGATTATCATTTTTCCCAACACTGTAATTGTAGTAAACTCTTCACTCATTCATTAAACAAATATTTATTGAACACCTACTACATTCCACATTTTTAAAGTCTTGGGATTCATCAGTTCAAAAAGCAAGAAGAAAGCTCCGTTCTTGTAAACTTTTTATTCCATCAGGGAAACACACAATAAAGATAGTAAGCAAATAACATATGCAAGTTAGGAGGTGATTAATACTATAAAGTAGAGCAGGGTTAGGAGGGGCATAAGTATTAGGTGGGAAGTGTTATTTTGAATAGTGTGGTCTGGATACCCTTGAGGAGAAGGTGATTTGAAGGGCACAAGGGAGTTAGACATATAGATATGGGGAAAGAGTGTTCCAGGAGAGGGACCAAGCGGTGTGGAACTCACTAGTGTGGAAACACACCAAGCAAGGTGGTAGAAAGCAAGATCAGTGCAGTTGGAGAGATGTGAGACAGAAGAATAGCAAGAGATAAGGTTGAAGAGATGAGTTTGTGGTGCAGGGCACATAATGTAGGAATTTTCGCCTTGGTCTGATCTCTGTTATAGAAGAATCACTCTGGGTGCTGTGTTGAGTATATCTTGTAGGGATGAAATGTAGAGGTGGGGAGACCAGTTGGGAATGGGGGGTTCATAGCAATAGGTCTAGCCAAAGGCATTCAGGGGTTGACCAGAGTGGTAGCAAAAGGTTTTCAGATTCTTAATATGTGTTTGGCATCATTGAAAGTCCCCCCCCCAAAAAAAAGCCATTAGTGTATACTTAATGAGTCAGAGTTATTGATTATTCTAAGAATTATAATTTTGTTCTATCATTTATTTTTTCTTGAAGCATCAGTATAGTTTATTTAATTACCAGAATAGATTAAATTTGAATCAATTTTAGACTACCATTTTTAAATTCACATTACTGACCTTCTATGCATAATGGGAGTGATTGTCTCCATTCATAAACTGCATCATCAATAACTCTGTCCAGCTACCATAAAGGTATTTGTTTCTGATGGGAAAATTAGATTTTATTAACCTCCAATTGTTCCTTCAATAAAGTGCAAGTTCTTTCCATCAGCTCATAACTGAAGGAGGCAATCAGTCTCATAGGGAAAGGGGGTTAATTATCAATGTGGACAATTCAGAATGTGTTAACTTCATCAAAAGCAGAAACATTCTAAGGGAAAAAATACAGTTGACCCTTGAACAACACGGGAGTTAGGAGTGCTGACCTAAGCCCTGTGCAGAGTTGAAAATCTGCTTATAACTTTTGTTTTAATCTTAATAATTTTTAAAATATTTTATACAATTTAAAATGTTACTTTCCATTTACAGTTATTACAGAATATTGGCTATATTCCCCTTGTTGTACAATACATCCTTGAGCCTGTCTTATACCTAAAAGTTTGTACCTCCTACTCCTCACCCATATATTGACCCTCTCCCACTCCCCACTAGTAACCACTAGTTTGTTCCCTATATCTATGGGTCTACCTCTTTTTTATTATATTCACTAGTTTGTTGCATTTTTTAGATTCCACATATAAATGACATCATACAGTATTTATCTTTCTCTGTCTGACTTATTTCATTTAGCACAATGCCCTCCAAGTCCATCCATGTTGCTGCAAATGGCAAAATTTCATTTTCTTTTATGGCTGAGTAGTATTCCATTCCATATATATACCACACCTTCTTTTTCCATTCATCTGTTGATGAAGCATTCTTTACAATTGTTTGTAACTTTTGACTCTCCAAAACTTAACTAATAGTCTACTGCTGTTGACTAGAAGCCTCACTGATAACATAACCGATAACATAAAGTCAATTAACACATTTTGTAAGTTATATATATTGTATACTGTATTTTTATAATAAAGCAAGCAAGGTAAAATAAAATTCTGGTAAGAAAATGGCAAGAAAGAGAAAATACATTTACAGTACTGTACTGTATCCATACCATAAATTTGTCATCTGTTTATATATATATGATGTATATATATACATCAATATTGTCTTATATGATGCAAAATACTGTAGATGTTATACATATTACTAATACTAGACATCAAAAATTAAAAGATAATATGAACAAGTAATTAATGTTTATTTACAGGTATAATGATTCATGCATTGATAACAAAGAAGCAGCAATATGATTGCTTTATGGTAGCCTAGTGTAATTGTTATGATTGCTTCACAGTAGCCTAGCCTATACACTAATGACTGAATTATTATAAAAATTTTATGCCATATAGTATTATAGTCATATTCATAATAAGCTATTGGAAACATTGTTAATTTTTTTAAAAACCACTTACCTGTGATGATAGGCTGATAGGCAGTTTCTCCAATTATGAGAGAGAAGCATACTGTCCCATAGTGTAATTCTTTGAAAGCAAGTTATAAAACAGAAAGAAAACTAACACATGATTAATTTTATATTAAATATCACTCACCATATGCCTATGTAAAGATGGGCTATCCACTTCAAAGAAAGTCTTGCATGCTATGTTCTAACATGTATATTTTTGTATATTTATTGAAAAAATCTAAGTATAAGTGGAACCGCAGTTCACCCCATGTTGTTCAAGGGTCAGCTGTAAAGTAAAATGTGACTTGCGTGTTTGCTTTGAGTAGAATCTAAAAAATCATGGGGTTATTAATCAGTCAGAAATAAAAATTCAGTGAGATAAACACATGGCCTACTCACCTCCCAAATGGATATTATATCACTTAGTCTGTATTTAAAGAAATCTCAGATTGCTTCTCTATGTGATATTCTAAGTCTCCTCATTTGAATATTACTAAATGCACATGACAGAAAAGAGGCAGTTCAAATATTTTCCACTTTATTATTTTAATTATGTTTCAACCACAGTCCTACATATTTTTATGTGTCCCCTTAGCAGTCACTTTTGCCTTGTTGATATTTGCTGCTGTCAGAGGATTCTTTAATTCAGGTTTGTAATTCTTCATATTTATATATATTTTAACAATAATCACTCCTGGCAATCATGTACACATAAAAATATACACTCTCACATACCCTATTATGTATTCCTAAAACAAATGCTTTAAAGATTCAAAATAGATCATAAACTCTCATAAAAATTAGACTTGATGTCTTTTTTTAAAATGAGAAGCCAAAGAATAGTAAATCTGCATCTTTATTAAGCATATCTAAGACCTTAAAAGTTTGGTAGCTGTTAATCTCATATCGTACTACTTACCAGTTTTAGTTTCTTAACTCTCAGGGTCTTTTCTAGTGCTTCTTGAATTATAAAATTATTGTTCATATTATTGTTTTCATATATTCATCATCATAATGATACTTTGGAACTACTGAGCAGAATTTGTTTTTCTTAACAACCCAAAATATTTTAAACTATTATTATTTCTCAGGCATGCTCCTCTGAGATATAAAGGGCTGAATATTATTCTGTGCCTTTTACTTAGCAGAAAAAGTGAACTCATAGATGATTTTATAGTCATGGTAATATCTTAACAGGATTTATTTTAACAAAGGAAATGAGAATTGCCCACTTTTAGTAAGTAGCTATTGGCAAGAAAGGGTTAACGTTCCATCCAGAAAGAATCAATACAACCATTTCACACTAAAGTCAAGCAAGTAAATTAGTTGTAAATAAAACTTGAATTTGTGTTCCATTGCCATTTAAATAAAAACCATCAATCTCATTAAATATGTACTTATAGCATAAGATGCACTTCTAGGTCACACATCAAAAGTCAGTTCACTATGAGATACACTTATACAGTGATGCACGTCAATTATATCTCAATTAAACTGGAAAATAAATAAACTCATTATGCTCTATGTGAAGTTCACATGAGTTCAATGGAACTTTTGGGAATAGATCTATTGTGTTCGATTCCCTTAGTAAGTAGCATATCAATTTGATTAGCCATATGGTATATATTTTTTAATATTAAAGAATGAATACTACTAAACAACCCCAAAGGATACTTAGAAAACTTTACCAATATTTCATGACCTAATAGTATATGGACAAATTTTTTTGCAACTTTACTGGTTTTGGTGGACATAGAAATTTTGACTAAGGATAAAAATTAATTCAGTACTATATTTAGTTTATGCTGTATATTTTCAGTGACAGGTCCAGTATGTTATAAATAAGACTTTCTTTTAAATATATGCCATACTATTTTGGAAATAACTGTAACTATATGTATAAGCATATATACATATTGAACAATTTATTAAATTTTAATTTTTCTTAATGAATATATCACATATCTATAAAGCATCTAATAGTCAAACTCAACATGTACAAAAAAACCACTTGTATCCTTGAAAATATAAACAGACAAAAAAAAAATTATCTTTTTTAACTCCTCAGTTCTTCAAATAGATTCCTCATGTTCCTAGTCACTTTGACTCAAAACTTCTAAGCGTATCTATGTCTTTTTCTTCTCACTCTCCTATCTTGTACAATATGATACCAAATTCTCCTGTTTTATCTACTTTGAATCCTAGTGTAGTCTATCATTTTATTCCTTTTTGCTCCCTTGGCAGTTCAGTCCATTTTGATTTGCTACCTATAGTATTTCATTTTTTTCTAAATGTTCATTACTGCCTCTACACTGTAATCTGCTTTCAAACACAGCTGTCAGAGTTTCATTCTAGAGCATGCTTTGATTACTGTCCCCTACTACTAAATACTTTTTAAGTGCCCACTAAAACTAAAGGTCAGTATCTGTCTTTGTAATAAATTCATGATCTGATTTCACATCATTTTCTTATTTATCTCTCTTAATACACTTTACTTCCCACAATTTTTCATCCAGCAAAATTACAGTGGTCACTATTTCCTAAACAGAGCTTGCATTTTCTTTTTATTTCTCCAAACTGAATTCAGTCCAGAGGTGTTTATTGAGGACTTGAACTGTGACAGTTTCTGTGCCAGGAAACAAAATAGATTAGTATTTATTTTCTACTTTGTGAAGAGCTCTCAAAGTCTAATGGGAGAAAGGCACATAGAAATTATTTCAATAAAATATGAAAAATTAATAGAAATAAGTTCAAAATAGCAAAGAAGTACCTGCCCACCATCCACACACACACTTCCATCTATGGATTTCTTCTCCAAATGTCAAGGTTCAGAACAAATGGTACCACTTCAGTGAAGGATTGTACAGTTCACCAGATCGCTCACAAGTGCTCTCTCCTACTCAGAATTACATTACGCATTGACTTCATCTTCCCCCAGTTCTTATCACACACTGCCTTGTATTACAGTGGTTTGTGAACAGCTGGAATATCTCCTGCTATGTTGTTAACACCTTGAATAGAAGGCCTTGCCCACTAGAATGTAAAGTTCAAATAGCAGCAGTGCATATCTGCTTATAGTGGGCATTCAATAAGAATTTTCATGAATGAGTAAAAGGATCATTTAGTACATCTTTGCAATTTTCACAGACCCTTGCAAGTATATGACATAAAATTAAGCTAAATTAATATTTGTTGAGGAAATAAGGGTAGAGTGGTATCTTATTTAAATTTATGTCTTTTGTAGTGTCATGCAGATAAATGCTTAGCAACTATTATCCCCTTTCCCCCAAAACAAAACAAATCACACACACACATAGATTGATTTGCAGCATTTGCCAATTCCTTTGGTGTAGGCATTCCCAGTATGGCAGATTTTAAGCTAACAATGTGATGCCACTGAGGCAGAGTTAGGAAGAGTTGAACATGAAAGGCTTTCAAGAGCTGTTGCAAGCCAACTGTAACTAAGATAATGTCTAACACACACAATAAATTTTCAATGATTATTTAGTGGATAAATTAATGAAAATTTCAGACATATAGCTTGAGAGAAAATTATTTACAACATAAATTAAAAAGTTAAAACATCATTTTCAAAATTGAAGTAAAGTTCAGAAGATTCAGATGATTAAATCATAAAATGCAGTCCTCATATAGCAAATAAATTTAATGGAACTACATACTAAAAATATTTTAATAACATATACATGATTTGCTATTTGCATTTGGAATTTATTCTTTCTCAGTTAATGACCTTATCAGTCATTTCTCTTTTCAAATCTTGAAATAAGTCATTGTTCCCAAAAGGAAATACCAAAAAAGTGATGTTTCGTTAATTATTCCAGGAAAATTCTCTCCTCTGATTTCAAATTTGGAAGATCTTGGTGAACAACAGAGAGTAGAAAACTTACTGGAGTCTAATATTGGCTTTGGCCTTAACCTTGACAGGGTTTGGTACTCTCCAGTGGACAATAGCTATAGGAAAGTTTATCACACAAATTACAACCACCAGTGTCCCTAAGGACAGTTCTTCATGGATAATAAGGGTGCTGGTACATTACTTCTTTTACCATATTCTGGATTTGATTTGAAAATTGCAGTAATTGGGATTATGTTTGGCTGCAGATGAAAAAATTATCCAGCTTAAACAAAATGCTTTTTCATATAACACAGAAGTCTTGAAGCAGGTCATTCAGGACAGTTCCATGTTGCAAAAAGGGGCCAACTGAGCTCCTTCCTTCCTCCCACTCACATTACAGTATAAACCATAGAAACAAAGGCAGAGGTCATCAGGCTCATGCCAGCTGAGTTGTCCCTTTATTTCAAGAAAAAAATAACTTTCATGACCCCCCCCACCCCAAGTCAATTTCTGATTGCATCCTATTGGCTAGAATTTTGTCACATAGTAACCCTTAGAGGCAAAGGAATTAGGGAAACTGAACACTATTCTACTCCTAACAAACTTACCCCATTGCTGTAGTAAAAGAAAGAAATTGTAATCTCATTATACAAAATATATCCATGAAAAAGTAACTTAACTCTGTTACCTGCTGTGTCATTTATTGAGCAGGGCTGACTATTTCTGACATGTGGGCCTTACAATATTTTATCAACTATGAGAAATTCAGCTCATACTCTATTCATGACACTGGAATAGTTGCTATTGAGAATGTTGGGAATTACAACACTAGTCCTTGCACTGGGCTGGCACAAAAGAACATGACAACTGTCACACACTTTCTGGAGTACACAGATCATAATCCTTAAACTCATGCTCATGTTCACAAAACACTAACTGCTGTGTGTCTTTATTTTACAAACTTCTACAATTTTTCTAATGGTAAGATAAAAGTAGAAGGGTCAAGGTAATAAATTTAAGACAGACAACTTGGAATGTCCATTTGGTAGCCAAAAACCTCTCTGGACCTGAGAGAGAAAGCAGCAAGCTTAGTGTATTGACTTGAATCTCTGAACTAGGATTGAGAACAAATGGGTCAGGGACAAATCTGTTCATCCTTTATCATATCAGGCTCTATGAAAGTCTAATGATATAGGCATTCAGTTTACATTATTATAGTTTATTGTTCTGGATTATTGTCTGCGTGAAGTGAGAGAGGCAGCTATAGGTACAAGGACAATAGAAATCTTTCCAGATCTTCCAGAAAGAGAAGGAGACCAAGAGAATGTAAGAGTGAGAATGAGAACACAAAGGGAGGGAGGGAGATGGGGGGAAGCAGGAAGAGAGAGAGAGAGACAGAGGGCTATACAGCTTTGGAAAATTTTCTAACATCTTGTCCTTAAATTAGTTATGAAGACAAAAGTTACCAAAACCTTGAAGGACTGGACAATACAGAATGCTATATAGGAAAGAGCTCCAAACTGGAGTCAGGTTAACTTGTGGATCTAGTCTTAATCTTTCTGCCTACCATTTATGTGATTTTAGCAAGTCACTCAAATTTTTAGAGTCTAAAATCCTTTATTAATATATTGCATACTTAACCATCATAATAACAAAGTTCTATACTTTTGTTCCATTTGTTTTTCAAATATTACATAATTCCACAAGATACGTCACTGGGCAGGGCATGGTAAATTAAATAAAATAAAGGTATTCAAATGTATTACTAGATAAGATTAAGGGTACACTGTGAGCAGGCTTTGTAAAAGAAGACTAAGGTGAAAATTAAAATCTGCACATAATTTGGAAAGATGTATAAGATCAAAGATGAGATTTCAAACTGTGAAAATGGCACAGGCAGAGGTACAGAGGAAGGATTAAACCCACTATGTAGTATTACATGGATAATTCAGTTTTACAGTTGAGGTACTATTGTATACTTAGTGTATATTGGAGATATGTTTAGAAAAGGTGAAAGCCTTGAAAATCACATTGAGTGGACTTTGCATACAGGTAATGAAAAAGCCTTAAATAGTCTAGAGAAAGATATTGACATGATGAGATTATTGTAGTTTATTTTCCTTTAGTGGAGATGTACTTTATTTCCTCCAGGAATTTTTCTCCAAACCAGTCACTGTATATGTAGAAAATTTATTTTAGGAAAACTGAATCAAAACAAATAAATAAAAACCATGTAATTGTTGACTTTTAAGCACTAGTAGATTATTTTATATAATAGAATAGAAAAATATCACAGAATATAACAATAGATTATCAAGCAGAATCAAATTTTCCTATTTCTCAGACCAGTGCAGATGGAAATAGGAGAACTGAAGGAAGCAAGAGTATTAGATTCTGTCCCCAGGCCTTGTGCCCTCCCTCCACCTGGGTTGAGTAGAGCTGAGAGGAAGCTCTTTGTTGAGCAGTGGGCAAAGGAATTTGTCCTTCTTTTATGGTGGGACCCAGCAAGGGCTGTAGCAGTACAGTGGAAGTGGTTTCACAACCTTTCTTTAATGACCTTGAGAGTTTTGAGGAATTCTGGTCAATTCTTTTGTTGAATATCACTCAGTTTATGTTTTTCTGATGTTCTTCTCATAAATAGACTGGGGTTATGTTTTTTTTAGGAGGAAAATTACAGAAGTAAATGCCATTCTCTTCACATCATATCAGGAGCACTTGCTATCAATGTCACTTACATTGATATTACCTTTGATCACTTGGCTGAGGTAGTATTTGTCAGCCTTCTCTGCTATGAAGTCACTTCCCCCCTGCTTTCCATACTCTCTTGAAGCAAGTTACTTGTGAAGTTACACTTAAGGGGTAAGGAGAAATAATTTAAAATAAATTCCATTTATTTTATTTATTTTAAAATGGAGAAAATAATTTGGAGATTTGTCAGAATGTACTTTAAAGTAATTAGAGAGTAAAAGTGATTCTTTTAAAAATAAATTGAGAATTGCTGCAACTATATGAAAAATGTATCATTCCCCCTTTTTTCAAGAAAAAAATCAACTTATAGAACAATAAAATATATACAGTTTATATATGAAGTATCTTTTAGTTTATGTTATTTTAAGTATCTGATATGTCAAATGCATTAAAGACAACTCAGGGATAATTACTAATTGAATATATATCAAATATGTGTTTTAAAACTTGAACTACTCTAAGTATAGATCCAAGTTTGGAACTTTTCAAGGTATCATACAGTTATTTATAAGAGGATAATGCAAGACGATAGCAAGGTATTAGGCATGAACATAAATTCACCAGATAGAGAATAATATATTTGAATCCATTGTATTCAATGGACCGTCGTGGCTGCTCAAACAAAGCCTATAAAATATAGGCCAATGCGAAGAAATCACAAAGAATTATGAAATATCTCGGAAGTATCTCTGAACAATGAGGCTTTGGAAAACAGAAGTATCATTCAGCAGTCAATTATATTTCATACCATTCTTTCATTAGGACATTGGGCACAATGTGGACTGATCCATATCAAAAGACTGAATGAAATAGATATTTATTTGCCTATTCACTAGCTACTTTTGTGCTTTGAGTTCTTATTACTAGACACAAAGAAGTCTGTGTCAGTTTAACTGCTGTCTTTGTAGGACCACCAATTATTGGATTAGTTCATCTTAATATCACCACTAGTTTCTTCTTCTACATGATGACCCCGTATCTCACTTAATGAACCTCTTTCTAACCAGCCCACAACCTCATTCACTGTCCTTTATTTTTTTCTAGCTTTATTGAGGTATAATTGACAAATAAAATTATAAGATATTTAAAGTGTACATCATGATAATTTGATAAATGTATACATTGTGAAAGGATTCCTCCCACCTAGTTAATTAACACATTCAAGCACATGTGTACCTCAAATATTTATTTATGTATTTATTTAGGTGTGAAAAATTAAGTTCTAGTTTCGTAACAAATTTTAATTTTGTAATACTGTAATTAACGATAGTAACCATGTTATACATTAGCTCCTCAGACCTTTTTCACCTTATAGTTGAAAGTCTGTACCCTTTTACCAATCACTCTCTATTTCCCCCACTTCTGCAGTGGCTCGCAGCCACTTTTGTCCTGTCTCTTTCCATGATTTTGACTTTTTATTTAGATTCCACATATAAGTGACACCACACAGTGTATGTCTTTCTCTGCCTGGCTTATTTTACTTAGCGTAATGCCCTCAAGATCCACCTATGTTGTCACGAAGGGCAGGATTTCCTTCTTTCTCATAGCTGAGTAATAGTCCATTATATATATTATATATATTATAATATATTTTATATATTATATATATATATAATATATATATTCTCCATTCATTCCTTGATGGACGCTTAAGTTGTTTCCATACTTGGCTATTGTGAATAATGCTGCAATGGACATGGGAGTGGTGCAGCTATCTCTTTGATATCCTCCTTCACTGTCCTTTATATTTACCTCTCTTTCTGCTGGATAAATATCTGAATTCAGCTATTCAGTTTCTGGTTCTTCTGGGCCACCAAATGACAGAAAACAATAACACTGAAATTTTAAAATTCCACAGTAAGTCACATGAGAACAGCAAAGGTTTCATTTCATTTCTAACTACTCTTTTCCTTCTATTACCACAAAATTTGGGCCAAAAAAATAACTTCCTCAAGAAAAGTAGTTCCTCTCATTGATGACTATCTTAAAACTATTAAGTGTTCCAGAAATTAAATTAAGCAGGAGATTATTACCAACTGTCACTTAGTTCACAATCGACTCAGTCACTTGTTTTTAAGGTTCTGACTTTCTTGTATGAACACACAAACATAGGACTGAAAAATATGCATATATGGTAAACTTAGTTCTCTTAATTTTTTTGCCCCTTCACTAAGACTTTGCTTAGCCCTCAGGCAAGTTTCTCCTTCTTATATGACCCAAGTTAATTTCTTTAGATTACATGGCCTACTTGACCTATAGTAAACAGACCTAGAGTATTAAGAAGCAAAGTGAGTAATTAAGAGCTCAAGTGCTTTCAATAAATTAGGAACAAATTGAATTTTTATAATCTACTATTATTCTATATTATAGTTTTTTAAATATAATTATGGCATGCATACAACGACCATAACACTTGTATATTTTATACTATTTTTATACCTATTATAAAATATAAAAATAATGTAATTAAAACATTTGAACATAATTTCAAACTCTTAAATGATGAATAATTATACTCTAGAACATATACAAGGAGATGTTCTACCATTTTAAAATATAAAGCTAAAACCTCACAAATGCTGACATAAAATTTACAAATGAGAAAAAAAGTGTATTTTATGTTAAATGTATTAATCTAGTCAATAAAGTTTACACCTTTAAAAAATAGTTATTGAGGGCTTCCCTGGTGCGCAGTGGTTGAGAGTCCGCCTGCCGATGCAGGTAACACGGGTTCGTGCCCCGGTCCAGGAAGATCCCACATGCCATGGAGCAGCTAGGCCCGTGAGCCATGGCCACTGAGCCTGTGTGTCCAGAGCCTGTGCTCTGCAACGGGAGAGGCCACAACAGTGAGAGGCCCGCATACCGCAAAAAAAAAAAAAAAAAGTTAATTGAAGTGAGGTTGAAGCCACATTTTTGTAATAAATATTTATTTATTTTTAGATTTACCAATAAAGTCTGAAGAAATTCAAGTTATTTATTTCATAAATTTTAGAAAGTGTGTACAATTTTTTTGCCCAGTTATTTGAGGCTTTTAGGTCAAAGAGGCAATGAACTATCACTTTTCATTTACTATCATGATTTCTTTAATATAAATATATGAAATCAGAGGATTGTTAAAAGGATCTCAGATAAATATTCTAATCACCACCTTTGACATATTAGAATAACTGAGCCAGGGCTAGGGATCAAGATGACAGAGTAGGAAGATCCTGAACTCACCTCCCCAAACAGACACATCAAAATTGCCAGTACATATAGAGCAGCACTCTCTGAAAATTACCTAAAGACTAGCAGAATGGCTTTTTTACAACCAGTGTTATGAAGAAAGACCCACACAGAATCTGGTAGGAAAGGAGAAGAGGCAGTCTAGTTGGGACCCACATTCCTGGCAAAAGACCCATAAGAGGAAGAGTATACCACAGGCTAGGGAGTCCATCCTAAGGAGTTAGAAGTTTAAGCCCCATATTGGGGACCTCAGCCCTGGGTCCAACACTGGGAAGATGAGCTCCCTTGGCTGGTTTGAAAACCAGTAAGGCTTACCAGAGAGAGGGCTGTAAGAAACTGAAACTGCTGTTGAAGAGCATGCACACAGACTTGCTTGCTCCCAGTTCCAGCACAGAAACAACAGATTGAAAATGGCTTGCTGCTCTCGCCAGCTGACCAGGATTGCCCCAGCACACTCCCCAGCCCACATCTGGCCCCTGCTCCAGCCACTCCTGTTCCAGCAATACTCCCAACCAAGGAAAAGGCAACCATCTTACTGGAGAGGGGTGGAACTAGTTTAGAACTGCGGTTCCAGCCCTTGGGCCCTGGCCCTGGCCCCAACCAAGGCAAAGATTGCCATCATGCCAGGGAGAAGCAAAGCTAACTCAGAAATGCAACTCCAGCCCTTTGTACCCTGGCCACACCCCTGCCCACAAGCCTGACTAAGGTGGAGACTGTCATTGTGGTAGGGAGAAGTGGAGCTAGCTCAGATTTGCCACTCTAGTATCTTCCCCCAACTAAGGCAGAGACCACCATCATGCTAGAAAGAAGCCTAGCTCCCTCAAGCCTCCAGCTCATTTGGCAATGGCCCCACTCTCTGACAGGGCAGCAACTGCTGTTGAGCCCTAGTCCTAGCCCTAGTCCACACATGTAGCTCTGACTCCAGCCCTATACCCCACCAAGGTGGCAGCTTCCAGCGCAGCCCAGGAGAAGATGTAGCCAGTGCTCACTTCAGACTCAGTTCTCCCACTAAAACCTCTGGGCACATGCAGAATGCATAGAGATATTCCTACACAAGGACAAGCCTTGAAGACCAGGATAGGTAACTGTTTTGCTCAGTTTTAAAGAGATAAGCTTTGAAAGTCAAAAAAAAAAAAAAAAAAAAAGACAGGATAGAGGAATATGTTCCAAATGAAAGACCAAGGTAAAACCCCAGGGGGAAAAAAACCTAATAAAATGGAGATAAGTAATTTACCTGATAAAGAGTTCAAAGCAATAGTAATAGAAATGCTTACTGAACTTGGGAAAAGAATAGAGAACACAGAGAGAACTTCAACAAAGAACTAAAAAACATAAAAAGAATCAATCAGAGCTGAAGATGACAGTAACTGAAATGAAAAATACACTAGAAAAACTTAACAGCAGATTAGGTGATACAGAAGAATGCATAAGTGACAAAATAGTGGAAATCACCCAATCAGAAGAGAAAAGAAAATTTAAGCGAAGATAGTTTAAGGGACCTCTGGGGCAACATCAAGCATACTAACATTTGCATTATAGGGGTTCCAGAAGAAAAAGTGAGAGAAAGGGGCAGAAAATGTATTTGATTTAATTACGAATGAAAAATTTCCTAACCTAAAGAAGAAAACAGATATCCATGTCCAGGATTCACAGGAAGTCCCAAAAAAAGATGAAACCAAAGAGACCCACACCAAGACATATAAAAATTAAAATGACAAAATTTAAGATAAAGAGAGACTTTTAAAGGCAGCAAGAGAAAAACAAAGATTCACATACAAGGGAACCTTCATAAGACTATCAACTGTTTTCCGCAGAAACTTTGCAAGCCAGAAGAGAGTGGCATGATATATTTAAAGTCCTGAAAGGGAAAAAAACTACAAACAACAATACTCTACTCAGCAAATTTTTCATTCAGAATTGAAAGATTAAGAGTTTCCCAGAGCAGCAAGAACTACAAGAGTTGATCACCACTAAGCCACCTTACAAGAAATGTTAATGAGTCTTGTCTAAGTGGAAAAGAAAAGGCTATAACAGGATATAAGAAAATATTTGAAGGAATAAATATCACTGGTAAAGGTAAATATATAGCCATTTAAATAAGCTAGTACAAAGATTAAAAGAAAAAATTGTAAAATCAAGTATAACTACAATAAGCAGTTAAGGGGGACACATAAGATGTAAAATATGACATCAAAACATAATAAGGGAGAGTAAAAATGGTAGAGCTTTTAGAATATGTTTAAACCTAAATTGTGTCTTATTCTATCAGTCCAAGGCAACTAGATATATTTACAGGTTGATATATATCAATCTTATGGTAACACAAATCAAAAACTTACAATACACACACACAAAACAAACAAACAACAAACAGAAAGTAACCCAAACATAATATTAAAGAAAATAATCAAACCATGAGGGAAGAGGCTAAAAGAAAAAGAAAATAACAGAGACCTGTAAAACCAACCAGAACTTAATCCTTTTAAATGTAAATGGACTAAATGCTCCAATCCAAAGACATAAGATGGCTGATTGGATTAAAAAAAACCAACAAGACCCATATATATGCTGCTTAAAGAAAATCACTTCGCAGCTAGACATATGAAAATGGAAATGAAAATAAAGCTGGGTAGCAACACTCATATTAGAAAAAATAGACTTTAAAACACAATCTATGACAAAAGACAAAGAAGGGCATTATTTAATGAAAAAGAGGCCAATCCAATAAGAATATATAACATTGTTAAACATATATGCCCCTAACATAGGAGCACCTAAATATATAAAGCAAATATTTACATACATAATGGGAGAAATTGACAGTAATGAAATAATAGTAGGGGACTTTAATACCCCACTACATCAATGGAAAGATAATACAGACAGAAAATCAGTAAGGAAACACTGGCCTTAACGGACATCAGATGAACTTAATAGATATCTATAGAATGTTCCATTCAAAAAGAGCAGAATACACATTCTCTTCAAGTGCACATGAAACTTTCTCCTGGATAGATCAAATGCTAAGCCACAAAACAAGTCTCAATAAATTAAAGAAGATTTAAATTATACCAGGCATCTCTTCTGACCACAGTGGTATGAAACTTGAAATCAATTACAGGAAGAAAACTGGAAGAAACCCACAAACATGTGGAGACTAAGCAGCATGCTACACAAAACCCAATGCATCAATAAAGAAATCAAAGAGGAAATAAAAAAATACTTTGAGACCATTAAAATTAGAAACACAACTTTCCAAAATTTATGGCACACAACAAAAGCAGTTCTAAGAGGGGAGTTTATAGTGATACAAGTCTACCTCAAGAAACAAGAAATATCAAATAAACAACCTAACTTCCCATCTAAAGGAATTAGAAAAAGAAGAATTAAAAAAGCCCAATTTCAGCAGAAGAAAGGAAATAATAAAGATCAGAGCAGAAATAAACTAGTGACCAAAACTGATAAAAAGATAAATGAAACTGAAGTATTTTTTGAAAATAGAAACAAAATTGATTAGCTGTTAGCTAAACTAATTAAGAAAAAAAGAGAGAGGAACCAAATAAAATTGGAAATGAAAGGGGAGAAATCACAACTGATAACACAGAAATAAAAACAATCATAAGAGAATACTACAAACAGTCATATGCCAACAAATTGACAACTTGGAAAAGAAATTGATAAATTCCTAGAAACATACAATCTTCTAAGACTGAATTAGGAAGAAATAGAAAATCTGAACAGACTAATTACTAGTATTGAAATTGGATTACTAATAAAAAAACACCCAACAAACAAAGATCCAGGATCAGATGGTTTCACAGGGGAATTCTACCAAACATTTAAAGAGTTAATACTTATCTTCAAACTTTTCCAAAAAGTTGTAGAGGAGGGAACGCTTCCAAACTCATTCTATTAGGCCAGCATTATCCTGATGCAAATAACAGACCTTTGCTACACTACACACACATACACACACAAACACAAACAGGCCAATACACTACACACACACACAAACACAAACAGACCAATACACTACACACACACACACACAAACACAAACAGGCCAATATCTTTTATGAACATAGATGCAGTATAGATTTAGATATAGATATAGATATATACACACACACAATGGAATATTACTCAGCCATAATAATGAATGAAATCTTGCCATTTGCAATAACATGTGTGGACCTAGAGGGTATTATGCTTAGTGAAATATGTCAAAGAAAGACAAATACTGTATTTTTTCATTTACATATAGAATCTAAAAAATAAAACAAATGAATAATTACAAGAAACAGATTCATATATACAGAAAACAAACTAGTGGTTACCAGAGGGCATAGGGGAGGGGGCAAGGGGCAAAATAGTTGAAGGAAATGAAGAGATACAAAATTCCTAGGTATAAAATAAGTTACAAGGATGCAATATACTGCACACAATGTAGTTAATATTTTATAATTACTTTGAAGTATATTTTTATAAAAATATAAAATTACTCTATTATACACTTGAAATTAATATCATATTTTAAGTTAACTGTACTTCAATTTTTTACAAAATGGAAGCCTAAGAGGGTAAATTATTTTCTCAAAAACTTTGAGACATGTATGATAGAATCCATTAACCATGCTTCCTAAAGCACGCATAAACATACACACACAATAAAACTTACAAACAACACACAGAGACAAATGTTTTGAAAAGATAATTAGTGGCATTTGGAGAGCAAGTTCTTACAAGAAGTTAAGAGGAAAAAGAGCCAATCTGAATTGTAACCAAAAGGTTACAAATAATTTACAAAAAGGATTATCATTTGGGAATGAAACAGTACCATCAAGACATAATCAACCTGAACAGAGAAAGGCAATCTATCTTAGGAAGGCAAAGATTCTCTTGCAAGAGCAAACCTTGACTGAATCCTGATTGCATAAATTCACATGTATAACAAAATATCAATATTAATCAAAAAGAGGTTGTTTAAGCATAAAAAATAAAATAAGCAGGGTTCAGTGTCAAATATAATCACTGTCCATCCAAGGATAGTCCAAAGAAGTGAGTACCATAGGCCAAAGAGTTTTCCTGCCCATTTGTAATAATATACCTTCACCTAATTCCATCAACTATACAAATCTTATAATTAATTTCCTAGTTTTTGTGATTCCATATTCACCAAGTCGTCTTCTGACCAATTTGTGTCTTTTCACTGAAGTATCTGTAGAACAGAATACCCAGCCCAAGGACTTGAGTAGTATATGTTAACCTGGTCTGTTATATTTCTAATTGTACATGAATAGCCACCTGATTGGAATTTGCCAAGCCACGTAAATTATCCAGTGAAAAAATGTGTTGGCTACAGGACTCAAATATCTAATACCTCAGCAATTAAAGTTTATGCAAAGTAACAAACATTTGACTATTTATTCTCAGAAATGTAGGCTTAATTAATATGAATTGATACTTGTATTCTGACCAATCAGGTTTTGGAACCTGCAGAAAACAGAAAAACAGATTCTGGCTCATTTCATAAATTCATCATCTAAAAGGAATTTGCAAAATGAGCTAGCTTCAGTTTCCCCAGTAAGAGCATTAATGGGATTGTCTCTCGTACCTGAAATATCCATAACTTATTTTAACTGGAATTATTCAGTAGAACAGTTATTGTGATTCCCATTTGATATATGAGATAATTGAAGTGCAGTGAAGTTACATTACTTTTTTTCAAGCTGAAACAATAAGTGGAGCTGGAATTCAAACCAGAAGTAGAAGGCAGGGTTTGCAAATTCAAATGACAAGATAGGTAGTAAGTTAGAAAGTAAAGATGATATCACGAAAACTGCTTAACTCGTAGCAGCATAGATTGCCAATTTCCCATGAAAAGACAAATATCCTGATTTTATGCAAAATCTCTTGATTTTGAAATGTTACCTAATTCAAAAATAAGTTTTAGACACTATGGGCTGAATAAAATCCTTATACATGAGCCTGTTCGGGCTACAAGTTTGTGGCCTCTGAGTTATTGCAAATGCTTGTGCCATCTATAGTTGAATAACCTTTTTCTAGTTCTTAGGAAAAATAATTACTAGTCCGAAATGACATTCTCTGCTAACAACCTAGAGTGCTAATACTTAGTGCTACTCAATGCTGGTGTATACATATGAGTCAGAAGCCAGAGATCGTGGTAATTGGCTTTTTTATACAAAATTCATGGAAGGATATCCTACCTCTTTCGGAAAATGGATTTCACATGTACCTAAGGACAGAGCTAGAATTTCCCTAAAGAAGTAGTTACTTGTTATTTCACCACAAGAATAAGTGGTTAAAGATTTTCTCTGAGATTATATAAAACAAGGCAGGGCTGTGATGATTTAGAATTGAGTGACTTTTAGCACAGAAAGTGCCTACGGGGCAGAATCATACATTAGAACATGGATAATTTGAGGTATAGAAGATGATGTATAAGTAGACTACTTTGAAAACTAAAAATCATTCTCATTCTACAGTGTGTACTCAGTATTTTCAGTATGCTTTTTGTTTGCCTTTCCTAATTCCAGACTTAAAGAACCTCTGGATTTGGAGAATCCAACTGAAAACTATAATTATACCAAATAAACCAAACGCTGTAGACAATGAAATCTTAGCAAGATCTAGTTCTATCCAGGTGTGATACACTTTACTCATGCATATTCTTCTTACTGTCTCTGAAACTTCCAAGAGAGAAAGTTACGTGCTTCCATCCTTAAAGTCATATTAATGCTCCATAATATATACTTAAATAAATCTCTTTACATTAAAAAAGAGAAAAGAATAAGTTTCTATAGTTCCTATTGTAACCATAATTTTATCTTTTATGTCATCTATATAAGTTGAAAGTTTAAAGTAGTTATTTTAGGTTTTATTTAAAGGGAGAACATTCTCTAAATAACTGGTTTGAAATAAGATGCTAAGGTGTGAGAAGAATATGTCAGTCAGTGAGCTTCCTGTGCCAAAATATTATAGAAGTTAAAACTACAAATTATATTTCATGTTGTTGAAGATTAGACAAACTAGGCATGGATCTGCTTTTCATACTTTGAATGCAGATTTGTGCGTCTGACATGAAAAGAATTATATAATTTCAGTAAAAAACAGGCAGACAACCACATTCTGCAGCAGTTTTCCCCACTGCATTTAGAGCTGCAGAGTGAAGAGGAAACCCGTAAGGTATGTCAGGGCAAGTGGATAATTCTCAGTTGAGAAAACAATTGCCTGTTGACTGTAGACTGGGCAATTTTTCTTCAAGTTTCCACCTCTTAAGGGACCCCACCTAGGAGACAGTGTGAGCCCTATTGTGAACAAATGAGATATCCATCTTTGGATCAACTCCACTGAGGCTTCAAGTAATATCAGAAACTGACCCAGTGGTGCCCTAGATATTGCACTTCTAAAAACAAGGCTTGAGATGCAGTTCCTTTTCTTTGATTGTTTAAAAAACAGGGACTTTCTGTGTTCAAAGACAGGAACTAAAATCACAGAAGCACATGGCTATAGAGATGTGTAAAATTTATCTCACAAATACAAATTAAGCAAATCTTGTAGATAGGAGGTCTTTCTATTAATAATTTTCCTAATTAGAATCCCAGTAGTGCTTGTATTTTCTGGTTCAAGGATAATAATTAATTAAAGTACTGCTGTATCTTTCTTTTTAAAATGTAGAGGATGTTATTATGTTAATAGCTATTTATTAAGTACCTACTGTGTGCCATTTACCTACAACTGAGCTAAGAATTGCCACTTCCAAAATGAGCTTTATTTGATATATTTCACTGACAGAATGATAGTGCTGAGAGGTATCAACATGGGCCTCATCACTAGGCTTCACCAAAATTACTCCTGATTGATGGCTATCTCTGCTGTCCTTAAAGATCTCCTAGGGTAGAAATGCTAGAAACTCATTAACAAATTCTATCAATAGGAAGTTCTCCCTAATAACCAATATCATCATGGAGCCAAAATCTGTTTTGTCTAGTTTTATCACCATTAACATTGTAAATAACTGGACATTAACATGTTCTCATAATTTAAAGCAACTAAACTTAACTATTTTTCCTGTTTCTTTTTTCTTTCATGCTTCAAAGAAAGATGCTTCGTTTTTCACAGCTAACACTAATTCATCACTCTCCAAGTGCTGTTCTCACCTTACAGATCTCCCTCCATTATTTTATTCTTTTCCCTTTCTCCTATATTAGCTGGCCATTTCTCCTAAGCATGTAAATATGTGCAAGATTCTCTCATAAAAAAGCTCCAATTTATTCCTACATCGCCTCCTCTATTGTTAATTTCTCCTCTTGCCATCCTAGCAAGGTCATTTCACTTTCTCTTCCATTGTCTCCTTAACTCTTTGTGAGCTGACAACTTTCTCACTACACAGAAATTGCTCTAAAGTTATCTTAGGAGTGACAGTTATCAGGGCAACTTGGAAAAAGAGGCAGAAGTTGAGTTATCTTGATTTTGTAGGAGGCTCCGGCTATGTTGAAGAAGTGGTCCAGCTCTACCAGCACCATCCCTCCTAGTCTTTCTAGGGTTATTGCCAGTGGGGTTGTGAGGAAGTCAGATTTCTGTAAATTAATATTGATAATGGTTATTTAAGGATATTTTATTTTTTAACATGATGGAATGAGTATACATCATATTACAGGTTATGACATTTCAAGAATATAGTTGGTTCCAAATGAATAGCACAGATGGTACTGAGAAAGGGAATATAGTTTTTAAAGTCCTCAACTTCCATAGCAATATGCAAGTGTTAAAGGTTAAAGTAGAACCAAATGTAAATGATTTACCTGTGAGAATGCATTACATATTGTTCACCCAATAAAGATAATATTGGTGTACCCAATATTTAGTAACTTTTCCTTGGACAAGTTATAGGTTGACAGTCTCAGTTGGCTAGAAAAGGCACACATAAGATAAATTTTAACAGATATAAAAGGAAAGTACCACATTTGAGTCTTTAAAAGTTCATTGCAAATCCTTATCAAAATATTAGTAAACCAAATCCAGCTATATGAAAAAAATTAAAAACCATAACCAAGTAGGAATTATCCAAGGAGTACAAAGTTAATTTAACATCTAAACATAAGTTAATATAAAGCATCATACATATTTGTTTCCTATCGCTATATAAGAAAACATTTCACAGGACCTGGGAATTAGAAAATGGATATCTTTGAGGGCTGTTATTCAGCCTACCACAGTGCTCTCCTGGTCTCAATGGCAGCCATCTCACATGCAAAATAGATTCACCACATCCTAAGGTCCCCATTACAGTATGAAGTCATGTCTAAAATCTCACCAAAGACTTACCAGTTCAGAATTCCCAAGTTTTATCATCTATGTTCATTGCTTACAAGTGCTACTTTTCACATAGCTTACAGGACATAATTCAGCTAAGCTTCTTGCAGTTGTGTAGCAAGGGTTCCCTTTCTTCAAATTTCCAAAAACGTGTTCCTCATTTCCTTTTGAGCCCTCACCAGAAGCCCCTTTAATACTCATATTTCTGCCAACAGTCTGCTTATGACTAAGTTTCTCTAAGACAGTACCGTGTTCCTCACTTCCTTCTGAATTCTTGCTAGTGGTACCTTTAAGCTCCAGTTATTCAAGATAATCTAAGATTTTTCTGTAACATTCATCATAATTCTTCCAGTCTCTACCCAAGGCCCAATTCCAAATCTACTTCCTCATTTTTAGGTATCTGTTAGAGCAGCATCCTGCTTCCAAGTACCAAGATATGTACTAGTTTCCTATTGCTATTTAGGATAACATATTCTCGGGTTCCAGGGAGAAGAGTGTGGGTATTTGGACGTATTTTGGGGCCACTATTCAGTCTATCACATCTCATTAATAGAATAAAGAAAAAAAAGGTCATCTCAATAAAGTTTTTAAAAATTGACTGAATCCAATATCCTTCCATAATAAAAGCCTTCAACAAATTAGAAATAGAAAGGACTGTCCTCAACTTGATAAAACCCTTCTGTAAAAAAACCCACAGCTAATATTATCCTTAATTGTGGAAGCTTCAGTGCTATTTCCCTATGATTGGAATTAAGGTAAGAATGTTAGCTCTCACCACTTCTATTCAACTGTGTTCTGGAGGTTCTAGCCAGTGCAATAAGTACAAAAAAAGTTTTAATGGAATATCATATAGAGATTAAAAAGAAAGAAATAAGACTCTATTTACAGATGACATGACTCTGTATATAGAAAAATCCAAGCAATACACACACACAAACACACACACACACACACACACACAACCTGTTAGAACAAAAAATGAGTTTAGTAAGGTTGCATAAGACAAGATCAATTATATAAAACAAAACTGTGTTTCAATACATTAAAAATAAACAATCCAAGATGAAATTATGAAGATAATTCTATTCGTAATAGCATAAGAAGCAAAATAGTTAAAATTAACAAAACAAATATAAGACTTGCACAAAGAAAATTATAAAACATTGCTGAAAGAAATAAAAGAAGATCAAAATAAATGGAGAGACCTTTATAGTGCTATCCTCTGGCCTCCACACAGAAAGCTTTCTCACCCCACCTTGGCTCTAACACCCACCCCAATGTGGATGACCACACTGCTGTCCTCTCATTCACAAAGAGAGACTGTGTCTCCTCATACAGAAAGCTCTTCTTGTCTCCTTTGGATGCAATACCATGCCACTTCATAGTTCCCTTCTGAATGAGAAAACGTGCCTTTAGCAGCTCAACCTAATTGAGTGTAGACTGAATCATTCAGGAAGGAAGACAGAAAGACAAGGAAGAAGAGATGGAAGGAGACAAGATGAGAGAGAGTAAGAGCTTATTTTCTTTTATAATTAGATTTTTTTTCCTTTAAAATCATCACTCTATGTCTACATGCTACAAGTTATAATAATCCCGTATCCCATAAGCATCACGTCAAGCTGGAAGGTTTTATTTAATACCAAGCATCACAGTTAAAGAACATGAAGAAGAGGACAACAGAGTGGAGAAAAGTACTGGAATTATTTAGCCTGGAAATGAATTTAGAGAAGATACAACTGTCTTCAAATATTTGAAAGAGTATCATGTAGAAAGGAGTATGGTATAAGCTTTCTTTGGTATGTTCCAGAAAGAAAAAGTAGTCTCAGTGGAAGGGCCTTAGAACTGAAATTGGGGATCACTAAAATTGTCCTTTTGGGTTCTCAGCCTCTGCGCCAGAGGCAAGTGCTGCATTCTGGGTGCTGCAATCCTGAGGACACGGCCTCTCTGACACCTCCGGCCCCAGGGAATCGGTGGCATCCGTGGTGGGAGCGGCCACAGCCACCCTGGCTCCTCACATGAGTTCTTCCCTTCGCCTTGCTGAGAGCCTGTCCCGGCCATGGGGACAACTCTTTTGTCCTCCCTCTGAGGCTCGTGGGACCGACAGATGGCTGTGGCAACTGAGGGCTGAACTGCAGACAGCAGCAAGCATACAGTGAATGGTGCATTTGAGCGCCTTCTGTGATTACCACTCACACCCTTTCCAGGGACACCTTAAAAGAATGAACAAGCATCCTGTTTACTGAGATATAATCCCAGATTCATGGAGTTGTTGCACACCAGATACCTCTTGTCTCACTAAGACTGGAACAGTTGAGCATCACACACCAAGAGAGACATCAGGTTAAAAAAAAAGAAAAGAAAACGGCAAAGCTTGGATCTTTTCCTGCTTTAGAAGCAACAAGAATGGAAAATTGATAATCAAAGGCTCTTGTGGTTTAGCAGAAAAGACAGAGGAATGCAGAACTGCCAACGCAGTCAGTAAGAGCCGTGTGGCTGACAGGGTCTTGGTGCCCCGGCGTGGTATCAGGCCTGAGCCTCTGAGGTGGGAGAGCCGAGCTCAGAACATTGGATGACAAGACACCTCCGGGCCCCACAGAATATCAACCAGCAAGAGCTCTCCCACAGATCCCTGTCTCAGTGCTAAGACCCAGCTCCACTCAATGGCCAGCAAGCTCCAGTGCTGGATGCCCCATGCCAAACAACTAGCAAGACAGGAACACAACCCCACCCATTAGCAGAGAGGCTGTCTAAAATCATACTAAGTTCATAGAAACCCCAAAACACACCGCCGGATGAGGCCATGCCAACCAGAAGGCAAGATCCGGCCTCATCCACCAGAACACAGGCTCCAGTGCACTGCACCGGGAAGCCTACACAAGCCACTGACCCAACCTTACCCAATGGGGGCAGACACTAAAAACAATGGGAGCTACGAACCTGCAGCCTGCAATAAGGAGACCTAAATACAGTAAGTTAATAAAAATGAGAAGACAGAGAAATACGCAGCAGATGAAGGAGCAAGGTAAAAACCCACCACACCTATCAAATTAGGAGGAAATAGGCAGTCTACCTGAAAAAGAATTTAGAGTAATGATAGTAGAGATGGTGCAAAATCTTGGAAATATAAGGGAGAAAATACAAGAAACTTTTAACAAGGACATAGAAGAACTAAAAAGCAAACAAACAATGATGAATAACACAATAAATGAAACTAAAAATTCCCTAGAAGGAATCAATAGTAGAATAACTAATGCAGAAGAATGGATAAGTGACCTGGAATATAAAATAGTGGAAATACTACCACACAGAAGAATAAAGAAAAAAGAATGAAAAGAATTGAGGACAGTATCGGAGACCTCTAGGACAACATTAAACACACCAACATTCGAATTATAGGGGTCCCAGAAGAAGAAGAGAAAAAGAAAGGGACTGAGAAAATATTTGAAGAGATTATGGTTGAAAACTTCCCTAACATGGGAAAGGAAATAGTCAATCAAGTCCAGGAAGTGCAGAGAGTCCCATACAGATAAATGTAAGGAGAAACACACCAAGACACATATTAATCAAACTATCAGAAATTAAATGAAAAGAAAAAATATTAAAAGCAACAAGAAAAGGCAGCAAATTGCATACAAGGGAATTCCCATAAGGTTACTAGCTGATATTTCAGCAGAAACTCTGCAAGCCAGAAGGGAGTGGTAGGACATATTGAAAGTGATGAAAGGGAAAAACGTACAACCAAGATTACTCTACCCAGCAAGGACATCATTCAGATTGGACAGAGAAATTAAAACCTTTACAGACAAGCAAAAGTTAAGAGAATTCAGCACCACTGGGCCAGCTTTGCAACAAATGTTGGGAGAACTTCTACAGGCAGGAAACACAAGAGAAAGAAAAGACCTACAATAACAAACCAAAAACACTTAAGAAAATGGTAATAGGAACATACATATTGATAATTACCTTAAATATAAATAGATTAAATTCTCCAACAAAAAGACGTAGACTGGATGAATAGATGCAAAACAAGACCCATATATATGTTGTCTACACGAGACCGACTTCAGACCTAGGGACACATACAGACTGAAAGTGAGTGTATGGAAAAAGATATTCCATGCAAATGGAAATCAAAAGAAAACTGGAGCAGCAATTCTCATATCAGACATAATAAACTTTAAAATAAAGACTATTACAAGAGACAAAGAAGGGCACTACATAATGATCAAGGGATCGATCCAAGAAGAAGATATAACAATTGTAAATATTTATGCACCCAGCATAGGAGCACCTTAATACATAAGGCAAATGCTAACAACCATAAAAGGGGAAACTGACAATAACAGAATAATAGTGGGGACGTTAATACCCCACTTTCACCAATGGACAGGTCTTCTAAAATGAAAATAAATAAGGAAATACAAGCTTTAAATGACACATTAAACAAGATGGACCTAACTGATATTTATAGGACATTCCATCCAAAAGCAGCAGAATACACTTTCTTCTCAAGTGCTCTTGGAACATTCTCCAGGATAGATCATATTTTGGATCACAAATCAAGCCATGGTAAATTTAAGAAAATTGAAATCGTATCAAATATCTTTTCCTACCACAATGCTGTGAGACTAGTAACATTTACAGTAAAAAAAAACTGTAAAAAATACAAACACAGGGAGGCTAAACAATACACTACTAAATAACCAAGAGATCACTGAAGAAATCAAAGAGGGGATCAAAAAATACCCAGAAACAAATGACAGTGAAAACACTATGACCCAAAACCTATGGGATGCAGCAAAAGCCGTTCTAAGAGGGAAGTTTATAGCAATACAATCCTACCTCAAGAAACAAGAAAAATCTCAACTAAACAACCTAACCTTACACCTAAAGAAATTAGATAAAGACAAAAAACAAAAAAACCCAAAGTTAGCAGAAGGAAAGAAATCATAACGATCAGATCAGAAATAAATGAAAAAGAAATGATAGCAAAGATCAATAAAACTAAAAGCTGTTTCTTTGAGAAGATAAACAAAATTGGTAAACCTTTAGCCAGACTCATCAAGAAAGAAAGGGAGAAGACTCAACTCAACAGAATTAGAAATGAAAAAAGGAGAAGTAACAATTGACACTACAGAAATACAAAGGATCGTGAGAGATTACTATAAGCAACTACATGCCAATAAAAAGGAGAGCCTGGAAGAAATGCAAAAATTCTTAGGAAAGCACAACCTTCCAAGGCTGAACCAGGAAGATATAGAAAATATAAACAGACCAATCGCAAGCACTGAAATTGATACTGTGATTAAAAATCTTCCAACAAACAAAAGTCCAGGACCAGATGGCTTCACAGGCGAATTCTATCAAACATTTAGTGAAGAGCTAACACCTGTCCTTCTCAAACTATTCCAAAATATAGCAGAGGGAGGAAACCTCCCAAACTCATTCTACGAGCCCACCATCACCCTTACACCAAAACCAGACAAAGATGTCACAAAAAGAATACTAAGGTCAATATCACTGATGAAAATAGATGCAAAAATCCTCAACAAAATACTAGCAAACAGAATCCAAGAGCACATTCAAAGGATCATACACCATGATAAAGTGGGGTTTGTCCCAGGAATGCAAGGATTCTTCAATATACGCAAATCAATCAATGTGATACACCATATTAACAAATTGAAGGATAAAAACCATATGATAATCTCAGTAGATGCAGAACAAGCTTTCAACAAAATTCAATACCCATTTATGATACAAACCCTCCAGAAAGTAGGCATAGAGGGAACTTACCTGAACATAATAAAGGCCATATATGACAAACCCACAGCCAATATTATTCTCAATGGTGAAAAACTGAAACCATTTTCACCAAGGTCAGGAACAAGAGAAGGTTGCCCACTCTCACCACTCTTATTCAACATAGTTTTGGAAGTTTTAGCCACAGCAATCAGAGAAGGAAAAAAATAAAAGAATCCAAATTGGAAAAGAAGAAGTAAAGTTGTTGCTCTTTGCAGATGACATGATCCTATACATAGAGAATCCTAAAGATACTACCAGAAAACTACTAGAGCTAATCAATGAATTTGGTAAATAGCAGAATACAAATTTAATGCACAGAAATCTCTTGCATTCGTATACACTAATGATGAAAAGTCTGAAAGAGAAATTAAGGAAACACTCCCATTTACCACTGCAACAAAAAGAATCAAATACCTAGGTATAAACCTACCTAAGGAGACAGAAGACCTGTATGCAGAAATCTAGAAGACACTGATGAAAGAAATTAAATATGATACAAATAGATGGAGAGATATAGCATATTCTTGGATTGGAAGAATCAACATTGTGAAAATGACTATACTACCCAAAGCAATCTAGAGATTCAGTGCAATCCCTATCAAACTACCAATGGCATTTTTCACAGAACCAGAACAAAAACTTTCACAATTTGTATGGAAACACAGAAGACCCCGAATAGCCAAAGCAATCTTGAGAAAGAAAAATGGAGCTGGAGGAATCAGACCCCCAGACTTCAGACTACTACAGAGCTGCAGTGTTCAAGACAGTATGGTACTGGCACAAAAACAGAAATATAGATCAATGAAACAGGATAGAAAGCCCAGAGGTAAACCCATGCACATTTGATCATCTTATCTTTGATAATGAGGCAAGAGTATACAATGGAGAAAAGACAGCCTCTTCAATAAGTGGTGCTGGGAAAACTGGACAGCTACATGTAAAAGAATGAAATTAGAGCACTTCCTAACATCATACACAAATGTAAACCGAAAATGGATTAAAGACCTAAATGTAAGGCCAGACAGTATTGAACTCTTAGAAGAAAACATAGAACACTCTTTGACATAAATCACAGCAAGATCCTTTTTGTCCCACATGCTAGAAAAATGAAAATAAAAACAAAAATAAACAACTTGGACCTAATGAAACTTAAAAGCTTTTGCACAGCAAAGGAAACCATAAACAAGACAAAAAGACAACCCTCAGAATGGGAGAAAATATTTGCAAATGAAGCAACTGGCAAAGGATTAATCTCCAAAATATACAAGCAGCTCATGCAGCTCAATGTCAAAAAACAAACAACCCATTCCAAAAATGGGCAGAAGACCTAAATAGTCATTTCTCCAAAGAAGATATACAGATTGCCAACAACCACATGAAAGGTTGCTCAACATCACTAATCACTAGAGAAATACAAATCAAAACTAAATGAGATATCACCTCACACTGGTCAGAGTAGCCATCATCAAAAAATCTACAAACAGTAAATGCTGGAGAGGGTGTGGAGAAAGGGGAACCCTCTTGCACTCTTGGTGGGAATGTAAACTGATGCAGCCACTATGGAGAACAGTATGGAGGTTCCTTAAAAAACTAAAAATAGAACTACCATATGACCCAGTAATCCCACTACTGGGCATATACCCTAAGAAAACCATAACTCAAAAACAGTCATGTACCACAATGTTCATTGCAGCACTACTTAGGATAGCCAGGACATGGAAGCAACCTAAGTGTCCATCAACAGATGGATGGATAGCGAAGATGTGGCCCACATACACATTGGAATATTAGTCAACCATAAAAAGAAATGATACTGAGTTATTTATAGTGAGGTGGATGGACCTAGAATCTGTCATACAGAGTAAAGTAAGTCAGAAAGAGAAAAACAAATACCATATGCTAACACATATATATGGAAACTAAACAACATGGTTCTGAAGAACCTAAGGACTGGACAGGAATAAAGACACAGACGTAGAGAATGGAGTTGAGGACACTGGGAGGGGGAAGGATAAGCTGGGACAAAGTGAGAGAGTAGCATTGACATATATACACTACCAAATGTAAAATAGATTGCTAGTGAGAAGCAGCTGCATAACACAGGGAGATGAGCTCGGTGCTTTGTGACCACCTAGAGGGGTGGGAGGGAGACCCAAAAGTGAGGGGATATGGATATATATGTATACATATAGCTGATTCACTTTGTTGTACAGCAGAAACTAACACAATATTGTAAAGCAATTATACTCCAATAAACATGTTAATTAAAAAAAGAAATTATCCTAAGAAAAGAATATAGTCTCTTAAATGAATGGTGTTGGGAAAACTGGACAGCAACATGCAAAAGAACGAAACTGGTCCACTGTCTTACACGGTACCCCAAATCATCAAAATGGGTTAAGGACATGAACCATAAAACCTGAAACCCGAAACCATTAATATCATAGAAAAAATGTATAAGGGGTAAGCTCTTTGACATCAGTCTTGGCAATGATATTTTCGATTTGACACCAAAATCAAAGGCAACAAAAGCAAAAGTAAACAAGTGGAACTGCAAAAAAATAAATAGCTTCTGTGCAGCAAAGGAAACCTTCAACAAAATGAAAAGACAACCTATGGAAAGGGAGAAAATGTTTGCATATCATATATTTGGTAAGAAGTAATATAAAAATATATAAAGAATGCATAATACTCAATAGCAAAAAAACAAAAAAGCAAACAATCCAATTAAAAAATGGGAAGAAGATCTGAATAGACAGTTTTCCAAAAAAGACATAGATGACCAACAGGCACATGAAAAGATGCTCAACATCAATGATCATCAGGAAAATACAAGTCAAAACCACAGTGAGTCATCACCTCACACCTGTTAGAATAGCTGTTATCAAAAAGACAAAAAATTATAAGTGCTAGGGAGGATGTGGAGAAAGAGAACCCCTGTGCACTGTTGGTGGGAATGCAAATTGGTGTAGCCATTGTTAAAAACAGTATGGAGTTTCCTCAAAAAATTATAAGTAGAAATACCATACAATTCAACTTCTGAGTATATATCCAAAGCAAACAAAATCACTGTGTTGAAACTATATCTACACACTCACGCACACGCACACGCACACGCACACATGCACACACAATGGAATATTATTCAGCCATAAAAAGAAGGAAATTCTGCCATTTGCAACATTTATACACTAACAATGAACTATCATAAAGAAAAATTAAGAAAGCATTCCATTTACAATGTATTAAAAGGAATGAGATACCTAGGAATAAATTTAACTGAGGTAAAAGACCTGTACTCTGAAAATTATAAGATACTGGTGAAAGAAATTGAAGACACAAATAAATGCAAAGATAGACCATTCTCATGGATTGGAAGCCTTAATATTGTAAGAATGTCCATATTACCTCAAGCAGTCTACAGATTCAAAGCAATTTCCCTCAAAATTCCGATGGCATTTTTCACAGAAATAGAACAAATGATTCTAAAGTTTGTATGGAACCACCAAAGATCCCAAATAGCCAAAGCAGTCTTGAGATGCAAGAACAAAGCTGGAAACATCATGCTCCCAGTTTCCAAACTATATTACAAAGCTACAGTAATCCAAACAGTATGGTATTGGCTTAAAAACAGACATAAATCAGTGGAACAGAATAGAGAACCCAGAAATAAGCCCACACATATATGACCAATTAATTTATGACACAGGAGGCAAGAATATACAATGGGAAAAAACAGTCTCTTCGATAAGCAGTGCTGGGAAAACTGGACAACTACATGTAAAAGAATGAAACTGGACCACTGTCTTACCCTATACATAAAAGTTAACTCAAAATGCATTAAAGACTTGACTGTAAAACTGGAAACTCTAAAACTCCTAGTAGAAAATGTAGGCAGTTATTACCTTGACATCACACTTAGCAATATTTTTTTATCTGACTTCAAAGGCAAGAAAAGCAACAAAAACAAAAATACACTAATGAGACTTCATCAAACTAAAAGGTTTCTGCACAGCAAAGGAAAATGTCAACAAAAATAAAAAGGCAACCTACTGAATGGGAGAAGAAATTTGCAAATCTCGTGTCTAAAAAGGGATTAATATCCAAAATACATAAAGAATTTGTATAGCTTAATAACAAAAAATAATAATTTGATTTAAAAATGGGAGAGGGTCTGAATATTTTTCCAAAGACATACAGATGGCCAACAGGCACAGGAAAAGATGTTCAACATCACTAATCATGAGGGAAATACAAATCCAAACCACAGTGAGATATTACATCACACCTGTCAGAATGGCTATCTAAAGGACTAGAAATAATAAGTTTTTGCAAAGATATGGGGTAAAGGGAACCCTAGACGCTGTTGGTGGGAATGTAAATTTGTGCAGCCACTACAGAAAACTATATGTAAGGTCCTCAAAAAATTAAAAAATGGAACTACCTTATGATCCAGTAATTCTATTTCTGGGTATTTATCCAAAGAAAATAAAAACACTAATTCAAAAAGAAAAAAAAAATTGTCCTTTCTAGTGTCCTCAGTCAGAGATCAGATAATCACCTTCTGTGTTGTTCAAATATCTCTTGTTCTCAGGTGGTGGGTTGTTGTAAGTCTCCTCCAACATTAATTCTAGAGTTGACATGTTAAGAATATATCAATTGAACCATTATAGATTAACCTTGGACTATTTCATACTTTTAGAGGGAGCAAAACTTAGTAGATGTCAGATGCTGTTTCTACAAATGTTATTGGATGTTCTACTGATAGCCACTAATAGCTCCTAAAATCATTTCCTCTACAGTCAGCAAAGTCATGGACTGGAGGCCACATAGTGATAGTTAGCTATAGGTCAATTTATATGACCTACCTGTATGTCCAGTCCATGCTGGAATGGATAGTGTCCTTTAGTTGGTGATACAGTGTCAAATTGGTTCCTTGATAGTGGCAACGGGAAGCAGAGAGATGCCCAGTTGTGGCCACAGGTCTTTCCTCTTCTTGACAAATGAAAACACGTGCCAGGTTAGGAAAATTCCAAGCACTATAAAAATACCTTTACAATGTTGCACGTTTAAAAACATATTTAAAATATATGAACATTTCAATCACCTGCATTTTCATTCATTAACTTACAGAATAAATTAATAACGAAAGCAAATAACATGATGCAGAATGAATGAACCCAATTTAGTCAGCCAGTCATAATGGAAAAGTCTGTATGTGCCATATTCACAAACATGTCCAGTCGTTATATTAAAAAAAAACCTTATTCTTGGAGCTGAGCCTTACTTTTACTTTATAACGTAGTTTGAATAAATATAAAATAGCAGCCAAGTACACTTATATAAATCAGACAGATCTCATAGTGTTTTTTTCACCATATGCACTGAAAAAGAAACAGGTTTACCCACTTATTCTGGCAAAGGGTTAGTACTTGAACTCTCCGAGAGGGAGCAAGCAATATTAAAGGCACTGTATGACAAGCCGCACAAATATTTGAGCCATTAAATTAGGATGTTTTTCCTAAAGATTTATAATTTAAATGAGTCGGCAACCTGATTAGGTAGCATTAAAAATGAGCTTTTAGCTGCTAATAAGCTTCCCCTTGGTTACACAGCCTGTTGTCTTCCTGAGGCGAAGAGAAGAGGGAGTTGCACGAGCTACTGTTTGCAGTGTATGAATAAGATGACAAATGGAGAGAGGGCGTGGATGTTGATGAAGAAGGTTTGATTAGCAATTGGCAACATGAAAACTTCTGAATTATTTTGCAAATTTAAAGAAAAGTTACACATGCAGTTGGTGAGCAGAATTATGGACACAAAAACAGAACTATCTGAAGAAGCAGACATTTTGTTTTCATGCATGTGATTTGGGTATTTTTGCATCTCTTTATCTTTAATCAAAACTCAAGCTAGGATCTTGATACAAAGCAAATGGAATTTACTTGCATGGTGCTTAGCCACCAAGCAAATGTTGCTAGCATTTCCCCAGGCCACACTAGTCTGGGATAACAGTGGAATGATAATAAGTAACAGAATGTAAATGGTATGTGCAAAGCTTCACCAGATTGTAAGAACACGTGAGGTCACATTTACATTCATCCCCCCAAATCTCTACATTTGGAGGCTCCACCTGTTTGGCTAGCATAGGGAATTCCTGGTTATTCCAAGTGTTCTCCCCCAAATATTTGCAACATCCCAAATGTTACATATTACTTTAACATGTCTCAACAGTAAACAACACCAAAACCAACTAGAATTGGCTAAAACAGGGAGAAAACATATTCTTTAATAACAAGAAGACAAGAGATAATGTAGTTTTATCCCAGGCTCACTATCATCAAGGACCCAGGTTCTTTCCATTGCTCACCCTCTCATTATCAGAGCGTTACCTTGGTGGACTAGTTTTCTAGGGCTATTGAAACAAAATACCACAGACTAGGTGGCTTTAAAAAATTGGAAATGTGTGATCTCACTGCTTTGGAGGTTAAAAAGTTGAAATCAAGTCCAAATTCTCCTTCTAGAGAGGAGCCTTCCTTGCCTCTACCTACCTTGTTGCCAGAAATACTTGAGGTTCCTTGGGTTGAGGCTGGGTTACTCCAATCTCTGCTTCATCCATTGCATGGCATTCTCCCTGTGTGTCTGCATTCCCTCTTCTTACTAGGACACCAGTGTTTGGATTAGATCCTGTCATCATCAAACAAGACCTCATCTGAATGTGATTATATCTGCAAAGACCTTGTTTCCAAATGAGTTCACATTCACAGGTTCTGGATGGACATGAATTTCAAGGGGTGTACTGTCTTCCACCTGCTCCCTCATATGCACAGAACAGCTGCTGCAGATGTCATCTTCTCAAGATAACTCGATACTTAGTTATGGAAAAAACTGTCTTTACTTGTTTTCTCATATTCAGAATGAAGAATGCATTCCTAGTAGTTCCACCCAGAAGATGTTCCTTCATGTCTCATTCATAAGAAATGGTTGCCCTTTCTAAACTGTTAATTACCTGGGAGAAAAAACAATTTCCATGATTGGTGTATACTAAATGTATTTCCATTCCCGGATTATGAAGGGATTAGTCTTCACTGAAGCACATGACTACCCATTTCTGAACAGAATTAGTGTTCTTTACAAAAAAAAAGACAAGTGTGGCGAAGGAAGAGTTGGAAAATGACTAAGTTGGCAATAAAAAGAGTCTGCCATATTCAAGCTTCTTTATACACATGAGAGACTCAATCCTGGTAATTCTTGTCATAAAGAAAAGCAATAAATCAGCTGCATATTTCAAGTTTAGATACTACAATACTAATTCCTCCAGTCACAAGAAATTGCCAATTCATCTAAAACCTTACATTAGCAGTCTCAATTGTTTCAAGCAGTGGGATCACCAAAGGGGAGTCCAGAGAACAGCCCCTATGTATGCTCCTGCCTCTAACTTTGCCACTGATGAAAACAAAGAAACAGAACACTATTGGGTTTTGCCTTTATTCTATAAAGATTCCACAGTCTGAGACTGACTAGTTCCAGTTGATCATTCAAATAGGCCTTAGGACAGTTCCATACATTCATGGAAACGATGGTGTTATGGGCTAAATTTTGCCTCCCCCCACATTCACATATTGGAGTCCTAACCCCCAGTACATCAGAATGAGACTGATGACACTGTATTTAAAGATTTAAAGACAGCCTTTAAAGAGATGATATGAGGTCATATGGGTGTCCTTATAAGAAGAGATGGGGATAAGATATGTACATGCACAGAAAAAGACCAGGTAAGGACACAGTGAGAAGACAGTCATCTGCAAGCCAAGGAGACACTTCTCAGTAGAAATCAAACATATTTGCACCTGGATCTTGGACTTCTAGTCTCCAGAACTGCAAGAAAATTAATTTCTGTTGTTTACGTCCCCCAGCCTGTGGTTTTCATCATGGCAGCTGTTGCTGACTATTACAGAGTTTCAGGAGCTGATTGGCTGAGGATCTGTTCCTTCCATGTGCAGTTAAGGGATAACTCACAGGAAGGACATCTAAATTCTACAGTTTTCAGATTTTGGATGAATCTTATCTTTCAACACACACACACGTGCGCACACAAACACGATTCTTTCAAAAATGAGCCCTGGTTCAGAACAAGTTCTGAACATCTGTCTTACATTACTCACCTAAGTGGCCATTCCCTTTTGAATTCCCTCCCAGTTAGTTTAATGCCTCCTCATTGCTGGAATTACCCAGCTCATTTTCCCTCAGAAATGCACTACTGACCAGTGCTCACTGACCCCTGTGCTGGTGACAGGCATCCTGATGACAAAGGACATAGTTTTAAATGCACAAGCTCTGCAGTCAGAGTTCCTGAGTTTGAGTCTCTGCTCTTCTAGGCATCACTTGGGTGGGTTACTGAAGGCCTCTTTGTCTCCACCACAGCATCTATAAAATGAAGACAGTAAAGGGACTCATTAGGGTTAAATGAGGTAATATGTGTAAACCCAGAGGAAGCTTTCAGTAAACCGAAATGAGAACTACTGGTGGCAATGCCCTCACCGGGTTAAAGCAGTTCTGCACTGCAGAGTGGAGATGGCAGTTTGGAAGGGAAGAAGGACCTCTGCCCTTTCTGCACCTTGATCTCAGAGTAGCACTGTCCTTCCCTGAGTTTTCATGATCTTATCTCTCATTATGTTCTTCCATATACCTCATTCTCTTCATTTTCTGTCTCTGTCTCTGACTCTCTTTTTCTCTCTCTCTGTCCCTCTTTCTCTTTATCTCCATGTTGACCTCTACCTTGATCTCTACCTAGATCTCCGTCTCTCTCCAGGTCCAAACCAATTCATAGCACCTAGGAGATAAGGGAGCAGATTCCAAATGCCTGTTTATTTAGACTTTCATTTGATCAGCAGAGAATAACTGAGCACCCCCAAGGACCTATGACCAGTGCACTGTGTTGGATGTACAGTGAGAATACACACATGTTCCCTATCATCATGGAGCTTATAATCTAGCAGATGACATGGACAATTATAGCATTTTCAAATGTGTTGAGAACTCAGAGAAGTACAAAGCCCTGTGGGTGAATAGGGGGAGGAATAACCTATTCCTTGACCTGAGAGTTGACTGTCAATCAGCTCTGCTATGTCAGGAAGGAAGAGTCTTACAGGCTGTGGCAAGGTATGAGCAAAGGTCTTGAGACAGTTTAAGAGAAGATCCATTTGAGAAAATGAAACGTGACCAGTGTGATGGAAGCATAGGCAGTGAGTCCAAATAAAGTACAATGAGGTTGCAGAAGTCAACAAGACCCTGATTCAGCAGAGGTATTTGCTTTTCCATGTACTTGTTGATTCATGTTAAGTATTTTCATCCTTTATTGGAGTATAATTGCTTTACAATGGTGTGTTAGTTTCTGCTTTATAACAAAGTGAATCAGCATTTGACTGCACTTAAGAGTTTTTAAAAGATCACTTTGGCTGCATATATGTAATGGATGGTGGGACTGGTGGGAGGGACATGGTTAACAGGAAGGCCAGTCATGAGACTGTAAGGATAGTTAAGGTGTCAGATGATGAAGACAGTTGCAGGGACTGAATAGATTGATCTGAGATAAGCCACTGTATTTTGGACATTGAATAACTTTTAGATTTATGGCTTGAGCCCTGGTGGTGCCATTTACCAAGGAAGATAGGATAAACGAAAGAATGGGACAGGGTTAAAGAAGATCAGTACAGCTGGGGTTATGTAGTTATCAAGGTGCTTAGCAGATGGCCAGATGGAACAATGCAGAAAACAGTTACACACACACACACACACACACACACACACACACACACACACACACACACACACACATATATGTCTGTAGCTCAGAAGAGCGTTTTGAGCTAGAAGTCAGAATTTGAGAATATTTGGCATTGGCAAGACAGCTACCATATATGAAAATGTAGTCTAGGTAGGGAAGTTAGTATACTCTCCAATAGTTACTGTGAAGATTAAATCACAAAGGCACTTGGCTTAGCGTTTGATATACAATCAAATACCATTCAGTAATGGGTTGTTGTTATTTATATCTATATTCACACAAATGTAAAGATTAGATTAGAAAATGAAAGCATAGGGCTTCCCTGGTGGCACAGTGGTTGAGAGTCCGCCTGCCGATGCAGGGGACACAGGTTCGTGCCCCGGTCTGGGAAGATCCCACATGCCGCGGAGCGGCTGGGCTCGTGAGCCATGGCCGCTGAGCCTGCGCGTCCGGAGCCTGTGCTCCGCAACTGGAGAGGCCACAACGGTGAGAGGCCCGCGGACCGCAAAAAAAAAAAAAGAAAATGAAAGCATAGTGAGGATAACTTATTTGCCACAGTCATGCAATTAATAAGACTGGGTGCTAGAATTTAGTCCTATGACCATGTCTGTCTAAATCCAAAGCCCACAACCAACCCCCCTTCCTTTTCTTTTGTTTACAAATGATTCAAATATATTTATTATTATTGAATTAATTCTTTGAACATCAACTTTTCCTTGAAATGAGCCAGATGAATACATCATGTGGTCATTCAGAAAATGCCATATGCTATGATGCTGCCACTCGAAAATTATACTAAATAGGTAAAGAGTTAACAAAAAATTATGAATTTCCCATAAAAAAAAAAGTATGAAGTTCCCATCAACCAAGTTACCAGTATGTAAAAATCCATATGTTTTTAGCAAAACATGACAACTTTTATAACCCTAAAAGTCAGCCATAGTGTCAGATATCATTGGTTTGTAAAGTATCCTTGATTTAAAATGGAAGAATCAGCTCTTGAAACAAAGAGAAAAATGAGTTACATCTTTGGAATATTAATTTTTGAGACTCATCGTGGGAACTCCTAGAGAGCTCATGTGTCTTAGTTATTTTCATTCACATTGAGTGGAACTCAGCCCTGCATTGTCATTTGCAAGGTGCTTGTTTGAGTTACCTGAAGCTGAATTATGAGAGCAACTTCATTCTTTAAGTGTTATGCTCTTTCTCTCTGGCGCTTCACTCCTCTTCCAAGTCTCTGCTACATTACTTCAGTGGCTATAATGAAGTGAATCCAAATTATTAGTTTGAGGCTAGCAAGAGACCTGACATGCACACAAAATATTCTTTTAACATTTCACTGAGCTAATCATCCTAAAGGATTTACTCTGTCTTTTATAAGCTCTTACTCAGCTTTCATTTTTTTCTCTTAATGTATCTTGGTGGTTTAGCTCAAGGAAGTTTTAAAATGTCAACCTGAATCTCTCAGTAAAGTTGTTGCAATTTTTGTTTTTTAGTTAACATATTTAGTTGATGATTTCAAACTTATAAAAAAGACAGTAAGAACCTGATCAGACAAGTCTTAACAGTACCCTATCTTTAACACAAAATGTACATAGTATGTTTGCTGTGACTAATTATTAAACTATGACTAATGTGCATAGAAAAAAATGCATTAGATTTCATCTTATTCTTCTATGGTAAAGAATATCACATTAGTTCACATGAAATTTCCTTAAGATATTAGATAATGTAAATTATATTCCAATTTTTAAAAGAGATTTAAGGATTATGGAAAAGGGGCAAAATGAGGAAAAGTATTAGCAATTCATGGGATTACATATATATCATTTTCATATATATCATTTATCATTTACATATATATCATTTTCCTTAATTCTTCAACTGATTTGAAACCTTTGAAACATTGAAAGTATTCAGCCAAGAAGAGCAGCCCAGCACCTTTATAGTGATAAAGACTACACCTTATGGCATAACTTGGTCTGTTAAGCAAATGAGCTTGCCCAAGTGTAACTCTGAAGGAGTATTCCCATCCAGGTATGGGCATGACTGGAAAGTCATTGGTCTTCCTTAAGAACGCTGCTCCTATAAAACTTCTAAGCCGAAGGGAATGTGTGTTTCTACCAATTATGCATATTCTAAAGACACCAACAAGAGATCAAGGGGCTGAATTAATCGAGCTTAATTCCTTCTTTCCAACTGACTATTCATTCACTAAGGGTAAGGAAGGAGGAAGCAAAGTGGGGCCAGCAGAATTACTCAGATGGTGGGCTCTCCACTGAAAACACCGGGAAAAGCAAATAAATGTGTCCCTTCGCAAGGAGTTCAGGTAAAGATTTAGAGAGTCAACTGTCATGATCTTCTGTTTCTGTTGGTAAATGGGCATTTGTTCTCAATTAAAACGAAGAATATTCTGAATAAAGACCTCATTCAAGGTAGAGTCCTGCTGAAAAAAAAATGACTCAAGTGCTAGGAAGCCCTGAAGAGTCCTTGTTAAATTTCACACTCTGATAAGAATTACAAGTTCCTCATTGCTCAACATGCCATTCTTTGTTAGTCAGCAGGTGTCCACCCTGCTATTACCATGGAATTAGATCTCCATAGTTGCCTCCAGCTGTCTCCATCCAGACCCTGGGAAATCTTGTCATGAAACAAAGGATGTCCTCCAACTTTGCTGCCAAGCAGTGACTCCACATTCTTTTGGCTACAAGTGATTTCTTTTCTGGGATCCGTGAAGCAGGAGCCAGGTATACAACTACCAGTAAAACTGAGATCTTATGACATGTTTTACACAAATTTCAGAAAACCATTGGCTAGAAAATGATGGCTACATGTGTCACCTTCCAAATACATTCTTCCCAGAGTGTCATAACAAAAATATTCAAGCTCAAATGACAGAATTAGTAATTATAATTCTCATTTTTAGAATATCCACATTATAGTCACCTGGGAGATTTATCTTGTAATATATAAGTGTCTTATAGTCTCAGACTATCCACTTTCTGGTTCAAAAATGCAAAATTAGCTAAAGTGGTCAATGTTGAATGTGTTCCAGTGTTCAGCCTGGGTTCAGTATTACTATAGTGATTTATCTGGAGCTCTAATCACTGTATACATCAAGAGTAATCCCTCCTCCCAAATTTTATCCAACAATAAGAAAAAAACTTCACTTCATCATTTTGATTTGCTGGTATTTAACACATCTCCCAACCAGAAAGAGAACCATACAAATGTGGGGTGTGTATGTGCATGCGTGTGTGTGTGTGTGTATTTGTATAGAGCATGCGTATGTGTGTGTGTGTGTATTTGCATAGAGTTATATGCTTTAACACTGTGCTTTATGTATTAACTCTTAACTGAAGGACATATTCTTTCTACCTTTCATCCTCTTTGCTTTGTATACAGTACCCTCTGTTTCTCCTACCTCCAGTTTCCTTAGAACATACATATTTCACTGGAAATGAAGCCTCTGAATGTCCTGATCGAAAAATTTAACTGAGCTCTAACAAGTGGCAATTGAGTCTTTCCACTAGGAAGTTAAGGAGATAAGGGGTAGCAATTAAGAGGTGCATGACTTAAAAATCTACTTAGATTCACTTTAGTTTGCTCCATATTTTCAGTAAAGGTTAATACCACCATGCAACTTTGTGTTGTGGTATTGTGGAGAAAAACAAAGGAAGGGGCCATAGAAAGAGAATGAGCAATTCTCCAATATCACCACCATCCTCTTCTGTTTCCCAGTGTTATCATCACTAGCATTACTTCAACTCTCAGCAGGGTCTTGGTTTGAGTGGCAAACAATATGGTCACTTTCAATGCAACCCTACAACTGTGATGAGGTTAAAAAATGTCTCAAAGCCCTGGACAACCTTTGTGGTCCAAAGGCTGCAAGTTTGGCCACTTCTTTAGATAAAGATGGGATATTTTTTGGCTCAAGAGACATCTGGCTCCAATAAAGTCAATAGTCCATTTCTCCATCATGTACATCTGTCAGAGATCCAAGACTGATTTACAAATTTGTCCCCATGGAGCAGAAAAGTTGTGTTGCCCTAGCCACATTTGAGCCTTAATAGGCATAAATCCAGATTCAGAGTGCTATTTGGCAGCAGGGACTAGGTGACTGGAAAAAGTATATCTTAAATGTAGACTAGTTTTTGACAGTGAGGCTCTGGAAAGCCAAAACATTATCATTTGAAAACCACAGGGTCTGAGTTAAGATGGAACAGTAGGGTTATTTACTTTTTCACTTGTTTTTCATGCAACAAATATTTATTTATTAAATATTGCTTCATGCTGGCCTGTGCTGGTCCTCAAATATAACAGTGTCTGTGTAAAGGGTTTTTGACCTCATCGTAATCCTGATTTCTCACCAGAAAATTAAAAGATTTTGTTGGAGGAAAGAATAGAGGAGTGCAATTCTAGAAATTATGTAGTTTGGGATTTTAAACAGGAAATATTTTGGCTTTACCCCTTATTTTTTCGAGGTCTAGTTATACAAATTCCATATATACACATAGAGACAGACTAAGAAGAGAAAGTTTGCTAGAAACTACACAAGTGTTTCTAGTGAAACTACAGAGAGAGTAAGGGTTATTTTTTTAGCGTCTTGTTTGAGTATCAGGGTCTTGACGATTCAGAACTATAAAGGAAGGGATCATCAAACTTGCACTCCTGTTTCTCATCATGTAAATACTACTTCAATTTTTCCACTGATGAAACAGAATCAGCCTTCCTATTAGAGAGCATTTTATTAGAAAACGCTTTGAATATGCACTTGGTGAATGATTGTTACACGCAGACAATAAATACAACCTGGCATTCACAGAAGCATTCACTCTTTTTTGAGTATATCTTCCTAATAGTGCTCATTATCAACAGCATGTTTGACTTCACACGCATCAGCATACTCACTTTACAGCCCCCTTTGTAAACACACAAACTCCACTCTGCAAACTTTCAACCCACATTTTTATTTGTGCATCAAACACATCAAAGAACAAAAGATCTGTGGGAAAATTATGCACCACCACATAACTCCTTTTGTCAGAGTATAGAGCCCAAAGAAGTCTCCTTAGAGTCTTTTATCCAAAGCTGTGTTCCTAAAATGAGTTTTATGCCCCACTTCTTCATCTTTTATTGTCACCTACTTTGTGGCTCATCTCGTTATTTGTTTTTAAATTCTGAAATAGGAAAAAGGCCAAAATAAATATATTAAAGACTGTAGAAAGACTATGATGGGACAATGTAAATAATTAATAATTAAGTAATAAAAAATATTGCACTATTACTGATTTATATAGTTAATCTGTCAACATAAATAAATCTCCTAAAATGTAATCAATCTGTCTATACATGAGGTAAGGACCAAATTTGGCTAGGAAACAAAGTAATATAAAAAGCATAAGCTTAAAGCAATCAGGACTGATGGAAAGGACTAATGAGAAAATTGATCTGTTTGCATGGTAGGGAAAATGGAAATAATTTCTTGCACATTACGCAAATCAAGACTTCATAATTAGATTTGACACAAATACAGGTATAACATCGTTGCATAGGCCATTAGGTTGTACTACAAAGTAATTTAAGTTGGAAAGTTAAGTTCGGTTAAGAAATAAGCTCAACAACCTAATAAGACCAGGAACATTTTCATGATGAAAGAAAAGAAATCAATAAAATGTTTTCTAATTTAAATATTCAGTGTAGCCTGGGAGAACAAAATGGAGAAAAAAAATACTGAAATCTAATTGTATTGATCCAATTGAGTAAAATGTGAATAGTAAACAGGCAGAATACAGATTAAAAATTAAATAGCACTTTTTTTCTTTTTACCCCAAATTAGTTGTACTATTGTTCGTTCACTGAGTACTACTTTACTATAAACAGTGAAGCAAGGAGAGACTAGTGACTTCCAGAAAATTTTAGGATTTAAGTCACTTGTATATTTATTATCCTACAATTTTATTTCCCATTAAAAAAATACATAAACAAGTCAAAGGCATACTGTTTGGGAAAATAATGAAGACTTCAGGAATAGTGTGTATTGAGGTATTAAACCTGGTTCAAAGAGAAAATGTAAGTATATTCTATTTTGTATTTATTTGCAAGGAATAGAAATAATGTGTGGTTTGGCTAGATTTACATCAACTGGCAATTTAGAATGCTCAAAAGAGAAGTTTGTTTAGTGTTCTTTTAGGTGCTTTCACTGTATGTGCCAGCCAGTTATCAAGTTATTGCCTCTCAGATGCAAATTCATATTTCAGTATCTGATTTGAGATAATGAACTGGGTTCTTTCAGTATATCTCCTTTACAGTGAGCGTGATGTTAAACTTTGTCAATAGGGGGCAATGGAGAGGCATTGCAAGAAGAAATAGGATTATCCTCCTGATTCCATAGTGCTACTTTTTTTTTTTCATAATGGTTATGGGTTTTTTAAATTTTATTTATTTATTTTTGGCTGCGTTGGGTCTTTGTTGCTGCATGTGGGCTTTCTCTAGTTGTGGCGAGCAGGGGCCACTCTTCATTGTGGTGCGCGGGCTTCTCATTGCAGTGGCTTCTCTTGTTGCAGAGCACGGGCTCTAGGCACGTGGGCTTCAGTAGTCATGGCTCTCGGGCTCTAGAGCGCAGGCTCAGTAGTTGTGGTGCACGGGCTTAGTTGCTCCCCAGCCGTAGTGCTACTTTTGCTTTTCCTTGCTCCTGCTGTGTAGAACACCAGTCATGCCTGTGGGGGTGGGGCGGGGATATGAGGGTCATTCCCCCCAACTACAAGCCCACAGCAGGCAATCATTAAATTACCTTGAAGCCATGGCCCTCCTGATGCAGGCACTGCATCATCCAGGACTCAGGCCTGCCTCACCTGGACTCCACCTGCATTCCCACGCACAAGCGTCAGCTGGATTGAGCCTCCGAGGGTTGTTTCCTTCCATCTTCCCACCATAGAAAGTGAGATTCAAGCTTCCTACAGTAGTCCCTGCCTCCTCTGTCTGTCTGCCCACCAACCTTGTCTTACCTGAGCTCTGGAATATTATTTCTTGCTTGTCCAGTGACTATGGACCAGATCTAGCCCAGCCAACCCAGAAAAATTCTCTGCCATCTATTGGCCTGTAACTACATCTTCAATGAGATCAGAACCTCACTGAGCCTTGGGGATGGAGCTTCCCTTCCAAATGTGTCCTTTCTGAGGTTCTCTCTATCTCTCTCTGTCTTAGAGCATCCTTCAGAGTTCTCTTTACATTTTTATAGTATCCTAGAGTGTCAAGAGTCCCCAAGAGCCTCCCCAGTTTCCATGATTCACTAAAGGATTCACAGGAATCAGCATATATTTGTACTCATGCTTACGATTTATTACAGGAAAAAGATTCACAGGAAAATCAGCAAGGGGAAAAAGCACAAGGTTACAAGAGTTTTCATGAATTTGAGTCACACAGACTCATTTAATTCTTTCAGCATCAAATAGTGACAACGTAAGTGAGGTATCTTCTACCAGGGAGCTCATTAGAAACTCGGTGGCCAAGGATGTTATTAGAGACTGATCACATAGGCACCCTCTGCCTACTAAGCACCAAAATTCCAGATTCCCAGAAAGAAAGCAGATGTTCATAATAAAACACATTGTTTGCATAATCAGTTTAGGCAAAGTGAGCCATTCTTATCATGAATGGTGAAAACCCTTCTAAAACCCCAGTTCCGAGCTGCCAGTCAAAGGCCAACCTTGCAAGCTGGTCTTTCTAAGGATGATAGTCCCTGGCCTGTTTACTTTTTTCTGCATACCCGGCATAGTTTAATATTCTTTATATGAAACTTCCTTTGTTGAAATTACTGTGTTATTTATGTCTCTTAACTGGGCTTGGACTGATATGGTATATAAATTACTTCTCCGTACATATTAGAATTTTTCAATGTTACCATAATTTCTAATCTCTTCAGAAAATATTTAGAAAATTACTGCTGCAGAATACTAAATATTATCAGAAGTTAGCCTCATGACATCAAACAACAATTCAGTTTAGACAATTTAGTGAAAGAAATCCAGACAGCTGGTAGCTAGGTTTATGTCTATACCCAAAAGTCATTTTAGACTAAAGCAAGTAAAAAAAGGAACAAGTGTGAAGTCTGTAAAACATGTTCTTGTTTTTATGTGAAAATCTTTTCTTTCAACTATTTTGCTATATTCTGAATATTCAAATTATTTTAAAATATTCATTAAGGAAAAGGATTCACTACTTTAAAATTCTTTGAGCTTAATAATGAGAAACGGGAACATGTTAAAACTGGAGATAGCAGAAGCAAAATATATTTTACACATGTCCTAAGAAGCAGGCAGGGAATTGAAAACGCAAAACAATCATGCAGGAAACTCATTCTGGGCACTTTCTGATAAGGCAAAACTGTCATCAGACCAGGGCAGGACCCAGACTGCCACGCTAGCCTTTGAGTTTTCCTTACTTGGCACCAGCAAAAGCTAAAAAGCAAAACGGAGTTTAAAAAGGCCATTTTTGTCTGTGGATTTCAGATTCCTTGAATTCTTGGAAAGCAAAACAGAAGAATCCCTGACTAAAGGCTTTCTGGTGAGTACCTATGAAAAGCTATGATTCCCATACATAACAGGATGAAGAGAGACTAGTATAAGCCTTTCTGGTGTTGCCAAGTAGATAAAAGGTAGAGGCCATCTGTCATCAAAATTCCCCTGAGAAAGAAGGTTCTGTTTGGACTTTGCTAGCAGAGAATCAAATAATTTCAGAAGGCAGACATACTATACTTAAACCTAACCCTATACATTTATAAATAGGAAACTGAACACAGGAGAGTAAGTTATATGCCAGAAAAAGCACAGCTAGTTAGAGGCACTTGCTGATTAGTAGCAAGCTGGTAGGAAGAGTTAGTAGCGATAAACACATAAATTCAAGGCTCTTGTCATAGACCACTTGATCACTTCAGAGAGAACAGATGACTGAGGGATGTGTGACTTCTGGCACAGGAGAGCTGAATAAGACTGATGTGGTAGGCATCAAGAGACCTTATGTTAAATCATTGAATACTTGAAGCATCAGAGACATCGTTTTGGATTTTAGAATTTACCATTTTTCTTTACTCGCTATATATTCTATAAAAGTTTTTAACGATCATTTTAACTGTTTCTCTCCCTGTTGGCTTACAGTGCGTATCTTCTTTAGGTAAATAGCACAACTGGTTTGAGAGTTTTTTCCTTGATTATTTAAATTTGTCACATCAGGTCTAATGTTTATATTAAGTGCTAAGCACCTGTACTTTGACTAACATTCAGCAAGTGTCAGTGATCTTATCTTATCCCACACTATTTTACACTTTCTGGCAGTCTATATCATAACCATCTATTACAGTAGTAATTTAATTATGGTTCAAAGGTTTAGCTCAGTTGCCAAATTACAGACATGATGCACGTGGTCTCGAGGTGTTATAATTTTATTTTCTGGGTTGTTCTGTACCCTCATTTAGCATTTAGTGACACATTTCATCCAGTGAAGATTCTTTCCTCCAACATGCTGCTTACCATGAATATCTTCATGAATGGAGAATAGAGAGATATTCACATTGTTAGCCAGTTATGAATGTAAGAAAGCATATCGTTATAGTTAGGCATATATATTACCATGTAACTCCCTCACATTTGATCTAGATTTTCCCCATGAGATGGGGGAACGGGCAGAAACAAACAAACAAAAACTCCAGGGCAATCCTTCAGGTGTATAAAACAGGTATTGTGACCATGGTAGGGCTTCTTATTTCTGGAGTAAACTTTCTCATTTTGTTAAATCTTCTTTCGATGATAGTATTTGTACACTTCACTCTTTCTGGAGTTCCTCCTTAGAGTACTCTCATATATTTTCAATGCTCCCCTCAAAATGAAAACTCAACAACTAAGCTCAATGCACTTCATCAATACAGAATACAATAGCATGTTTCCTGTTCCGACTAGATTATTACTACTAATGAGTTAATGCATTAATGCTTTAAACAATATTTTCACAATAACTAAAATTCCTGATATATATTTTTACATAACCAGCTATATAACCAGAGCCCTTTTTTTTCAACTGTACTTGAACAATTAATTTTATGAACATAAATACATGTCTTAACTTTTATGCTGTGGATTGTACATCTTAGATATTCATGTTTTTAAACCCCGATTCTGTCATGCATTAGCTCTTCTTATCCATTTTTTGTGTACTTGTAGATTTACTAAGAAAGCTATTTATGTGTTCATTAAAAAATACCCAGTGAAGGTTAAAAACCTGTGACATTAGGTGTCAGAATATACTTTGCAGCTCGCTGATATCAAATCCATTTATGTGATATATACTGCTGGGTGTTTGGGGAAGAGTCTTGTAAGTATCACCTCCTATTACCCTAAAAACTATTCTACTAGGGGCTTCCCTGGTGGCGCAGTGGTTGAGAGTCCGCCTGCCGATGCAGAGGACACAGATTCGTGCCCCGGTCCGGGAAGATCCCACATGCCGCGGAGCGGCTGCACCCGTGAGCCATGGCCGCTGAGCCTGCGCGTCCGGAGCCTGTGCTCCACAACGGGAGAGGCCACAACAGTGAGAGGCCCTCGTACCGCAAAAAAAAAACAAAAAACAAAAAACAAAAAACTATTCTACTAAATTGTTTAATTGGCACTCTTTTAGCATGTTTGCTTAACCAACTAAAAACCCTTCACTAAATTGAGCATGCATGTCTCTGGATTTTATTCAAAGATACCATGAAAGTCTTCAAAAAGGCCATGGGAAAATTTAAATCCTAGATATTGTGCCAACAGTTGTTACTTCGTATACGATCCTTGGAAAATGGAGATGAGGCTAGTTTAGAATTATTCTTATAGGTATCACATATTTCTTTGTTCCTGATTATTTCAAAGGTATATGTAAAAAAAATTAAATGACCTGAGAGTAAATCTCTTGTAAAACCTCATAAATACACAATAGGGGAATCACTAAGGGGAACACAGGAAAGGATGGGATTTATTTTTCATAATTGGAATCCACTACTAATAATAGAGTTAATGGTTCCAAAAGTTGAGAATTACTCAATCAAGGATGAAATTTGGATGGTACTCCAGGAAATACTAAAACCAGGAGTTATTACTTCTTGCCAAAACTTCTGCAGATCCACGGAAATAGCTCATCCAGTGACAGACAAAACGTTTGATTTTGTGTAAAAGCAAAAACCAGTAGGAACAGTTAATTAAGAGTGGCAAGTCAAGGTGGGTGGGGGCAAAGATCTTATTGTTGGCACAGAAAGCCTCAGTCATTTTGGTGGAGCTAGGATTCAGGGCCTGACATTTGGCGCCTAAGTTTCTACTCTCATATCACAATGCCTATCACCAGTATCTTGATGTGGAAACAGGAAGTGGTGATCTATTTGGAAAGGAGCTATATGAAGAATCCAGAGATTAGAGGTAGAAAAAGGACCCTTAAAAGATGACCTATATCATTAACATATTAACCCCTCATTATCAGTCACTGTCATTTAATCATTATCAATTAATCTTTATCGGACTGATACAGATAGATTCTTTTAAGTACATCTAAATGAGAGAATAAAGGAACCCAGTAACTTCTGAGACTCTGCTTTTAATATCAGAAATACCAAATAAGTTTTATCTATGTTTAATATGCTTTGTTTTGCTGTATACCTTATGGGTATAATAAGAAATGGAATTATGCCTACTAAGGCTTTATGACTCCTGGGATTCTGTTTTCTGACAACAGAATTGGGTAATGCAAGAACCTGTAGTTGGACGTACTAGGTCCTGACCATCTGGAGTCTGAAAATTTGGTAGATTCCAGCTGCCGTCACTTTGCTTTTTTTTTTTTTTGTGGTACGCGGACCTCTCACTGTTGTGGCCTCTCCCGTCGTGGAGCACAGGCTCTGGACGTGCAGGCTCAGCGGCCATGGCTCACGGGCCCAGCCGCTCCACGGCATGTGGGATCTTCCCGGACCGGGGCACGAACCCGTGTCCCCTGCGTCAGCAGGCGGACTCTCAACCACTGCGCCACCAGGGAAGCCCTGCATTTTACTATTAAATACACTTTGTATTATCTTCTGTAGTGCTGCCTTAGTTGTCTTCAAGTAGTCCAATTTGTTGTGCTGCAAAGCATCAAGTTAATCTTTCAGAATACCCTTAGACATTACCATAAATGCTAGGAGAACCTAACCAACATGGAAGTAACTTAGAGTAACATTAATTGGATAATGATATAAATTCGATTATTAAAATGTGTCAGGGACTCTGCTAAATCCATACATACTTTGTCTCATTTCATCCTCAGAACATCCCTATGAACTAAGTACTATTATTACCCATTTTTCAGAAAGTACACTGATGTTTATAATTGTTAGGTAACTTTATTGAAGTTACATGGTTTTTGACCAACCTAAAGACTCTCACCTCTGGCTTCCCACTTTCAACCAGTCCACTAGTCTTCTATCCTATTGGAGAATTAGTATGAAGCAGGTCTCTCTTTTTTAAAATTTTTATTAGAGTATAGTTGATTTACAAGGGTTGTGTTAGTTTCAGGTATACAGCAAAGTGAATCAGTTATACACATATCCACTCTTTTTTAGATTCTTTTCCCATGTAGATCATTACAGAGTACTGAGTAGGTCTCTTAATATAAGTCAAGTAAATATCTCATGAACTTTTTAAATAATATGTTCCAGTTTCATTTCTTGAATTCTTCTTGAATTTTACAATAAGTGATATTAGACTCAAAAATCTTACTTTTAGGAAAAAAAGCTGTCCAACAGAGCTTTCTGTGATGATAGAAATATGTTGTATGGTGTTCAAAATGATACACAGTAGACATTGTGGCTATCGTGCATTTGAAACAGGGCTAGTGTGACTGAAAAAATGAATTTAACTTTTATTTAATTGTAATTAAGTTTAAATTTAAGTAGATACATGTGACCATTAGTTACCATATTGGACAGTGCAGTTCTACAGCCTAAGGTTTCTATTTTTCAGAATAGTCTTTTGGCCATCTAAAATTCAGATCTTGCTTTTCTAGTTGCAAAATCATTTCTTAATATAACATGTTATGCAGAACCTTAATATATAGTCAAGAAAGAGTGAAGCTCCCCTGGTTACAGTGACAAAGGAGGGGAAAGCCTGGATTTTACAATAAGCACCTGACCTCTCCTCTTTCTGCTTACGCTTCACTCCAAGAAACCTCTAAGGAACTGGTAGGAGCTACCTGTAGGGCATCATTTGAAAGTAATTGATAAAAATATTGTAGTGCTTCTTCCATCTTATATCATTTCTTAAAGATTTGTAATATTGATTTTCTAATTAATTTTAAGAAAAACACTTATCAGGACCTTACCAATGTGCTATAAACAATGATGCTAACATTAATGATACACATATCTTACCCTCATGTAACTTAGAGATTAGTTGAATTTTTTTTAAAAAGTCCAATGTTGCAAATATAGAAATAGAGTGTTTCAAATGCTATAGATGATACCAGTACAGAGAGCCAATGGGGGAGTACACGATGGAAAGAGAGGGAAGACTGCACATAAGACAACACATAGGCTGAATTCTGAAGGAGTAGCAAGAGAGGGGACAGGGGATAGAGGTGGGGGGAGGACATTCTAAAACTACAGATTCTCTCTGTAGTCTAAGTAGTAACTATTTGAAGATATAAATTTATTTATGTCTTCAAAGGCCAGGTGAAATTTTTATCTTGGCTTACTTGTTGAGTTTTGCTGCTTTACCATAATCATTTACTGTTTCTCCAATTGAAAAATAAATGTTTTTGGGGAAAAAAAATGAGAAACTAAATAAGAATACTTTGAATACCTTTGCTTTCTCTGTAATTTAGTTTCTTCTAGACACATTTCTCAAACTTGAAAGGAACATCAACTTTTTTTCCCCTGCTTTTCAATGGGTCTGGCAAAGCAGAAAACAGAGATGTGTTTCATTGGGAATATCATGAATATCTTATGTAGAATTGTATACCCCTGAATATCATAAGCTAAAAGAGCCATGAAAACAAGAGCAATTTATTTCTGTGGGAATTTACAGTTTTTAGTGACTTCTGTTTTTTAAATACATTCTATGAAGTTATAGTGGACAAATGTTTTTGTTGTCAAATAATGATTTCTCATGTTGTATGAAAACATGTTGGAAAAAAAGTGAGACAAGTGATCCCTGGCTAGTGCCAACATGTTTGATGTTTTAGAAATCTGTGTTACCAGTTATAAGAGGCAGGCAATCTCAAGAAAGAATAGATATCTAGAGCAAAAAAGATAATTTTAACAAGTAACACCTGATTCCTAAATAACTAATTCTTAAACATTTGAGCTAAATAAAGAGTAACAAATTATGAGAAAGAAATGTTGAAAAGAGAAAACTAAATTAAAAACGAATGAACAGTAGGGCACAGAATATTTTTAAAATAATAAAAAACTCAAGTCAAAATAACTAGTTGAAAAAATGTTAGGACTCAGGCTAACCCAATTAAAGATCTTTTGGTAATAATGTTCAGAATTACATTCTGCAAAACAGTAAAAGTAAATATCATAGGTAAGAACATTTATAAATAAAGAAGAAAGATGAGAATCGCATCCTCAGAGGAATGAGAGTATATAAACATTATTAAGTGAAAAACTGATGTAATTTAGAAATCAACATCTGAAATTCTTATAATAACCATACTTATCATGTTCTTTTCTCAAATATTGTTGTATTAACGTTGACTTATTGCCTATATATTTTCCTGCAAGTTGACATAAATATATGGGTTACAGACTGTAGGGAACTCAAAAAGTATTACTTCTTGATGTTCATTGGCGTCTAGCTGATTTACTTTAGAACACTCTGCTATGTCTATCCTAATGGCATGTGCTATAATGATCAATGTGAATGAGATGTATTTCCTGACCGAGCCAATATAAAAAGCATGAAAGTGAAACATTGCAGAAGGGTAAAGCCATTTTTGCTTCTGTTGGAAAAAACATATTTTACTGCCTTTGACCTTTTAGTGTTTTCTTGTGGTTAGCCATAACATCATCTAATTCTATAAAAAACAGTCACTTCCAAAATGGCATAAAATAAACTAAGATATCAGGGAAAGGGTGAAAACATTCAGTAACACCCAACATAGAACATAAAGGGCAAACGTGCACATCATCGACTACAATGTATTTTTGTTTAAGCTTTCATTATATCAAGATTTTAAACATATTTTAAGGTGCTTTCTAATAATTCCTATCATAAGATTTTTGAGTTTCTATTATTGTCATGCATTCTTTTTGAATTTGCATCCAGGACTAAATGTCCAGCTAGGTAATAAATACAGTATGGTGTTCAGTTTAATTAGATGATTATGTAATTGTAGAATTCAAAGGATACTAATGTTTATTTAGTTCCTAAGTTATTTATTTATTTTTTTTTGCGGTACGCGGGCCTCTCACTGTTGTGGCCTCTCCCGTTGCAGAGCACAGGCTCCGGACGCGCAGGCTCAGCGGCCATGGCTCACAGGCCTAGCCGCTCCGCAGCATGTGGGATCTTCCCGGACCGGGGCACGAACCCGCGTCCCACTGAGTCGGCAGGCGGACTCTCAACCACTGCGCCATCAGCGAAGCCCATTTATTTATTTTGATTGTATTCTTGTCTATAAGTCTCACATAACCCTACTTTATTAAATTTTATACTAAGTGGGTTAAGATGCTTGCTCAAGGCCAACTACTAAAAAATGAGTTAGCGGGCTTCTCTGGTGGCGCAGTGGTTGAGAGTCCGCCTGCCGATGCAGGGGACACGGGTTCGTGCCCCGGTCCGGGAAGATCGCACATGCCGCGGAGCAGCTGGGCCCGTGAGCCATGGCCGCTGAGCCTGCGCATCCGGAGCCTGTGCTCCGCAACGGGAGAGGCCACAGCAGTGAGAGGCCCGAGTACCGCAATAAGAAAAAAAAAAAGAGTTAGCAAGGTCTTCTAATTCCTGAATCCTATCTATCCCACATATATACACACACACACACACACACACACACACACACACACACACACACACACACACACACACACACACACACACACACACACACACACATAGACACAGACACATATACTTCCTCCCAGATATTTCAATCAATAACTCCAAGGAAGGTGGCCCAATGGTTTCAACATGAAACCATTCTGGGTCATCTAATCAACCCTCTTGGTTTTGGTTCTGGCAACTGAAGGACAAAAAGATTAGTCCAAAGAGGAAGGTGGTCTGAGAAAGTCCCCTCCTGACTTTCTTGAGGGAACTTTCCAATATATAATGCTGTTTCTGTATCTTTCCCGTAATTTTTTGCCTATTCAACTTAATATGTTTTTGTGTTTTTTACTAAGATGTGAAAATACAAAGCTTCTGTCACTTGGCTAGCATTAAAAATGACTCCAAATACTTATGGTTCAGTGGTTCTCAACTTCAGTTGTGCTCCAAAATCAATCACTATATATAATTATTCCAATACAAATAGTTAAGCATCACCCTTGGAATTCCTGATTTAGTTGAGGCCCTAGAATCTGTATTTTGACAAAATGCTACAGGTACCCTCACAAACACAATGACAACAGCAATAATCATAGCTAACACATAACCACTTACAAAGCTTTCTAGGTGTCAAGCACTATCTAAGCCCGTTAAACATATTAACTCATTTAATATTTAGAACAACCCCATCATTGAGGTAACTATAAGTGTGTGATTTTCAGATAAGGAAACTGAGACAGAAAGAATTGAGGTGATAATCACAAGGTCACATAGCCAGAGTGGAGAAGCTAGGATTAAACACCAATTTTGTGGAGCTCTGTGATCTTAAATGGTTTTATGTTCATTACACAATCTCACTGCATCTCTTCATGAGGGCAGGAAAACAATTTTTTTAGGTAAATGGAATCTTAATATATCTATTCACACATTAAGAAAACAAAACTTCTGAGAAGCTAAATGTCTTTCTATTCATAAAACTAGTAATTGAGAGACCTAGTATGCTACTGCAGATCCAGTACTGTTTCTCCAAAAACACCACCTTTCTGTCACAGCAATTTTGCTTTTCTCTAAGTATGATATTTAATATAGGGACTGTATTATTCATAATGCTTAGCTGAAAGCAACAGAAGTAATTTTTGGTTTTAAAATGAAAAAGAGCTGATCAAAATTATACTGGGAAGCTCACAGAATTGTGAGAAAGATGGGTCAATACTCAAGTTCCGAGAATCATGGCCCAAAATACTCCAAGAATGGTGGCCCAAAACTCTCCAAGGAAAACAGCTTGTGCCATTGCTGCCTCTGGGATGCTCAGCTGTCAAGAGCGCAACTTGACTGCAACCAAAACTCTGCCAGCACTGACATCAGTTCTAGGACCAGAAGTCAAAATTGTAAGCATTACGACTCCTGAAAATCCAATGTCAATTAAATGAATCCTATATAAAGTGTACTTACTACCCAAGAGGATTGCTGCCAAATAAAGCTTCACTTGAGCAAAGTGCATTGCTGGAATCCTGAATCATGTGTTGCACTGCAAAGAAAAGTGAGAACGTGCATTTCTCGGTTTCTACCTTGGGGAGGTGAAACTGTTACAGCAAGCAGAACATGACAAGGTTGTTCAAAAGGTGCTGACAAGAGTCACGTGGAAGCTAGAAAAATATGGAGAGTCAGAAAGGGATTAGAGATGGATGACTTCAATGCAGACTTTGAAATTTAAACTCTTGGAATATTAGAGAAAGAATATACAGTTAATTAGGAGGATACCTTAAAATAAGTTGTAACTGCACACTTCACTAAAAGGCTGAGAGAGTTGTTTTCCAATTTTGGATTTCAGTTGCAATGCTTTTGATAGATATACTGAAAAAAAAAAGAGAGTCTGGGAGAAGGATCTAGATATCAATACTACTCCCATTCATTGCTAGCAGTGTAGTCCTGTGTAAGTTTTTGTTACCATTTAAAAAGCCATGTCTCCATGCCACAACGAAGATCCTGTGTGCTGCAACTAAGACCCAGCATAGCTAAAATAAAAATAATAAATAAATTTTTTTTAAAAAGCCATGTCTCTATCAGGGAATAGAAATAATACTTACTTTACAGAGTTATTTGAGGATTAAATGAGAGTGCAAGTAAAATACCTGACACCAAAATATCAGTCCAATTTCTCCATCCCCTTTGGAAAATTTTTGTAATATGTTAGAAACATTTTGAAACCAATGCCATTAATAAATACACGCAAATTACTCTACTCATGACCTTCCAAAGTGGACTTGACCACTGCACCCTTTATGACCCTCAGTACCAAAGAAGAGACTTTGGGCTTCCCTGGTGGTGCAGTGGTTGAAAGTCTGCCTGCCGTGTCCCGGTCCGGGAAGATCCCACATGCCGCGGAGCTGCTGGGCCCGTGAGCCATGGCCACTGAGCTTGCGCGTCCGGAGCCTGTGCTCCACAACGGGAGAGGCCACAACAGTGAGAGGCCCGCGTACCGCAAAACAAAACCAAAAAAAAAACAAAAAAAAAACCTTTATTATAACTTCTAAATTTATATTCCCTCTTATTTTTTTTAACACATCTATTAATCTCCTCTACTAGATCCTATATCCCTTGAAGCCAGGATATGGTGTGAGGCAAACACAGAGGACTACCTACCAAAACATACATTTTTCCTTTTCTAGTCATTAATAGAATCCTGATTTTATTCATTGAAATAATGAGCCCCACAGGAAACCTACAGAGTACAGACCCTGTTAAAGCTACTATGCCATGTGACTGAGTTCTATGTAGTGTGGAACTGCTGGAAACGCATGTTAAAAGGATGGGGTACTTTTTAAGTTTCTTTCTCCTTCTGCCTTCCTGCTCCTGGAACCAAAGATAATAGCTGAAACTCCAGCAACCATCTTGATCCATGTGGTAACCTTGAGAATGAAAATCATATGAGGCAAGGAAGAGAAACAGAAGGAACCAGGGAACAAGAGAACTTTGTGCAGCTGCAGTATCAGCACGGCATTGCCTCCCTCTGGACTTCTTATATATGAGGGAACAACATTTGTATCTTTTAAACATTAAGAATCAAATCTCCAAACTCAATATGTAACTGACCCATACTGTCTTTCATTTAAATTTCTATTCCCAGACTTATAACAATGCCTGAGACATTGTAAGTATTTAATAAAAATTGGATTAATTAATTCATCTATGGTTTTAAGCCAAATATAAATGACTTCTGATGTGTCTATGACTTCACTTGCAATGACTTGTATGACTTCACATACAATACTTGTATGACTTCACATACAATACAATCACTTGTATGACTTCACATACAATAATAGAAAATTTCCTATCTAATGAGACAGTAAATAGAATAGTCACCTGAAGATGAGAAAAAATGTGGGATATGTATTTACCTTTTCTAAGTATAATTATATTCAAATGAAAAGTGAGAGATTGAAAAATGACTTGCCTATATCTGCTTATTTTTCTATAGCTCTTCTTGAGAACATGTGAAGTACTCTTTTTAGATAACTTTTTGCTAGTGTGCAATAGGCTGGAACGAAATTTCAGAAAAGAAGTTCGCTCAATCATGTATTTTCACTATTTGGGGTGGGAAATTTAGTTACAGCATAAGTACTGTTTCAGAAAAGCTCTAAAAGGAATATGAGAAGTGGATATAAAAAATTAATATACTAAGTGTACACAATCTGAAAAGATGGTGCTGAAGACAAACAAAGTGGGGCTACATCTCTGCTCTGGCTGTTTTCACAAAACCCTTCCAGAGTAGCTCTTCATAGAAAGTCCCCCTGTGACTTGAGCCACCAGTGATGCAGCTCCAGCAGGAATAAGCCAGCTCTCATGTGCTGGGCAGGACTGGTTCCAGCACCCACACCTTGAAGGTCTTTTCCTTGTGTTTCCTGCCTAGAGAAGTTCCTTTAGCATTTGTTGTAAAGCTGGTTTGGGAGGACCTTCAGGATGGTGGACGAGTGAGATGTGGAGATTGCCTTCCTCCCACAAATACATCAAAAATACATCTACATGTGGAACAACTCCTAAAGAAGTTGATGCTCCGGCTGGGTGTCAGGCCTGAGCCTTTGAGGTGGGAGAGCCGAGTTCAGGACATTGGTCCACTAGAGAACTCCCAGCCACTCATAAGATCTCTCCCAGAGATCTCTGTCTCAACGCTAAGATCCAGCTCCACTCAACAACCAGCAAGCTGCAGTGCTAGACACCCCATGCCAAACAACTAGCAAGACAGAAACACAACCCCACCCATTAGCAGAGACACTGCCTAACATCATGATAAGTTCACAGGAACCCAAAACATACCACCAGATGCAGTCCTGCCACCAGAAAGACAAGAACCAGCCTCATCCACCAGAACACAGGCACCAGTCCTCTCAACCAGGAACCTACACAACCCAGTGAACCAACCTTACCCACTGGGGATAGACACCAAAAACAACGGGAACTATGAACCTATAGTCTGTGAAAAGGAGACCCCAAACACAGTAAGTTAAGCAAAATGAGAAGACAGAGAAATACACAGCAGATGAAGGAGCAAGGTAAAAACCCACCAGACCAGACAAAAGAAGAGAAAATAGGCAGTCTACCTGAAAGAGAATTCAGAGTAATGATAGTAAAGATGGTGCAAAATCTTGGAAATAGAACAGAGAAAATACAAGAAACGTTTAACAAGGAACTAGAAGAACTGAAGAGCAAACAAACAATGATGAACAACACAAAAAATGAAATTAAAAATTCTCTAGAAGGAATCAATAGCAGAACAACTGAGGCAGAAGAATGGATAAGTGACCTGGAAAATAAAATAGTGGAAATAACTACCACAGTGCAGAATAAAGAAAAAAGACTGAAAAGAATTGAGGACAGTCTCAGAGACGTCTGGGACAACAATAAACACACCAACATTCGAATTATAGGGGTCCCAGAAGAAGAAGAGAAAAAGAAAGGCACTGAGAAAATATTTGAAGAGATGATAGTTGAAAACTTCCCTAAGGTGGGAAACAAAATAGTCAATCAAGTCCAAGAAGCGCAGAGAGTCCCATACAGATAAATGTAAGGAGAAACTCACCAAGACACATATTAATCAAACTATCAAAAATTAAATAAAAAGAAAAAATATTAAAACCAACAAGGGAAAGGCAGCAAATAGCATACAAGTAAATCCCCATAAGGTTAACAGTTGATATTTCAGTAGAAACTCTGCAAGCCAGAAGGGAATGGCAATGCATATTTAAAGTGATGAAAGGGAAAAACCTACAATCAAGATTACTCTACCCAGCAAGGATCTCATTCAGATTTGATGGAGAAATTAAAACCTTTACAGACAAGCAAAAACTAAGAAAATTCAGAGCACCACTGGGCCAGCTTTGGAAGAAATGCTGGGAGAACTTCTATAGGCAGGAAACACAAGAGAAGGAAAAGACCTACAATAAAAAACGCAAAACAATTAACAAAATGGTAATAGGAACATACATATTGATAATTACCTTAACTGTAAATGGATTAAATGCTCCAACCAAAAGACATAGACTGGCTGAATGGATGCAAAAACAAGACCCATATATATGTTGTCTACAAGAGACCGACTTCAGACCTAGGGACACATACAGACTGAAAGTGAGTGTATGGAAAAAGATATTCCATGCAAATGGAAATCAAAAGAAAGCTAGTAGCAATTATATCAGACAAAATAAACTTTAAAATAAAGACTATTACAAGAGACAAAGAAGGACACTACATAATGATCAAGGGATCAATCCAAGAAGAAGATATAACAATTGTAAATATTTATGCACCCAACATAGAAGCACCTCAATACATAAGGCAAATGCTAACAACCATAAAAGGGGAAACTGACAATAACAGAATAATAGTGGGGACTTTAACACCCCACTTTCACCAATGAACAGATCATCCAAAATGAAAATAAATAAGGAAACACAAGCTTTAAATGATACATTAAACAAGATGGACTTAATTGATATTTATAGGACATTCCATCCAAAAACAACAGAATACACTTTCTTCTCAAGTGCTCATGGAACATTCTCCAGTATAGATCATAACTTGGGTCACAAATCCAACCATGGTAAATTTAAGAAAATTGAAATCATATCAAATATCTTTTCCTACCAAAACGCTGTGAGACTAGATAACATTTACAGGAAAAAAAACAGTAAAAAGTACAAACACAGGGAGGCTAAACAATACACTACTAAATAACCAAGAGATCACTGAAGAAATCAAAGAGGGAATCAAAAAATACCTAGATATAGATGGCAATGAAAACACTATGACCCAAAACCTATGGGATGCAGCAAAAGCAGTTCTAAGAGGGAATCTTATAGCAATACAGTCCAACCTCAAGAGATAAGAAAAATCTCAACTAAACAACCTAACCTTACCCCTAAAGAAATTAGAGAAAGAAGAAAAAAAAAACCCCAAAGTTAGCAGAAGGAAAGAAATCATAAAGATCAGATCAGGAATAAATGAAAAACAAATGAAGGAAATGATAGCAAAGATCAATAAAACTAAAAGCTGATTCTTTGAGAATATAAACAAAATTGATAAACCATTAGCCAGACTCATCAAGTAAAAAAGGGAGAAGACTCAAGTCAACAGAATTAGAAATGAAAAAGAAGTAACAAGTGACACTGAAGAAATACAAAGGATCATGAGAGATTTTACTACAAGCAACTATATGCCAATAAAAAGGACAACCCTGGGGCTTCCCTGGTGGTGCAGTGGTTGAGAGTCCGCCTGCCAATGCAGGGGACACGGGTTCGTGCCCCGGACTTGGAATATCCCACATACCGCGGAGCGGCTATGCCCATGAGCCATGGCCACTGAGCCTGTGCGTCCGGAGCCTGTGCTCCGCAAAGGGAGAGGCCACAACAGTGAGAGGCCCGAATATCGCAAAAAAAAAAAAAAAGGACAACCTGGAAGAAATGCAAAAATTCTTAGGAAAGCACAACCTTCTAAGACTGAACCATGAAGAAATAGAATATATAAACAGACCAATCACAAGCACTGAAATTGAAACTCTGATTAAAAATCTTCCAACAAACAAAAGCCCAGGACCAGATGACTTCACAGGCAAATTATATCAAACATTTAGAGAAGAGCTACCACCTATGCTTCTCAAACTCTTCCAAAATATAGCAGAGGGAGGAACGCTCCCAAACTCATTCTACGAGCCCACCATCACCCTAACACCAAAACCAAATTGTCACAAAAAAATGCAGACTATAGGCCAATATCACTGATGAACATAGATGCAAAAATCCTCAACAAAATACTAGCGAAAAGAATCCAACAGTACATTTAAAGAATCATACACCATGATCAAGTGGGGTTTATCCGAAGAATGCAAGGATTCTTCAATATATGCAAATCAATCAATGTGATAAGCCATATTAACAAATTGAAGGATAAAAACCATATGATCATCTCAATAGATGCAGAACAAGCTTTTGACAAAATTCAACACTGATTTATGATCAAAACTCTCCAGAAAGTAGGTGTAGAGGGAACCTACCACAACATAATAAAGGCCATGTATGACAAACCCACATCCAACATCATTCTCAATGGTGAAAAACTGAAACCATTTCCACTAAGATCAGGAACAAGACAAGGTTGCCCACTCTCACCACTCTTATTCAACATCGTTTTGGAAGTTTTAGCCACATCAATCAGGGAAGAAAAGGAAATAAAAGAATCCAAATTGGAAAAGAAGAAGTAAACGTGTCACTGTTTGCAGATGACATGATACTATACATAGAGAATCCTAAAGATGCTACCAGAAAACTTCCAGAGTCAGTCAATGAACTTGATAAAGTAGCAGGATACAAAATGCACAGAAATCTCTTACATTCCTATACACTAATGATAAAAAATCTGAAAGAGAAATTGGGGAAATACTCCCATTTACCACTGCAACAAAAAGAGTAAAATACCTAGAATAAACCTACCTAAGGAGACAGAAGACCTGTATGCAGAAAACAATGAGACACTGATGAAAGAATTTAAAGATGGTACAAACAGTTGGAGACATATACCATGTTCTTAGATTGGAATAATCAACATTGTGAAAATGACTATAATACCCAAAGCAATCTACAGACTCAATGCAATCCCTATCAAACTACCAATGGCATTTTTCACAGAACTAGAACAAAAAAATTTCACAATTTGTTTGGAAGCACAAAAGACCCCGAATAGCCAAAGCAATCTTGAGAAAGAAAACTGGAGCTGGAGGAATTAGGCTCCCAGACTTCAGACTATACTAGAAAGGTACAGTTATCAAGACAGTATGATACTGGCACAAAAACAGAAATATAGATCAATGGAACAGGATAGAAAGCCCAGAGATAAACCTACGCACATATGGTCACCTTATCTTTGATAAAGGAGGCAAGAATATGCAATGGAGAAAAGACAGCCTCTTCAATAAGTGGTGCTGGGAAAACTGGACAGCTACATGTAAAAGAATGAAATTATAACACTTCCTAACAACATACACAAATATAAACTGAAAATGGATTAAAGACCTAAATGTAAGGCCTGACACTATTGAACTCTTAAAGGAAACAATCTTTGACATAAATCACAGCAAGATCATTTTTATCCCACGTGCTAGAAAAATGGAAATAAAAACAAAAATAAACAACTGAGACCAATGAAACTTAAAAGCTTTTGCACAGCAAAGGAAACTATAAACAAGATGAAAAGACAACCCTCAGAATGGAAGAAAATATTTACAAATGAAGCAACTGACAAAGGATTAATCTCCAAAATATACAAGCAGCTCAGGCAGCTCAATATCAAAAAAACAAACAACCCAATCCAAAAACGGGCAGAAGACCTAAATAGACATCTCAGCAAAGAAGACGTACTGATGGCCAACAAACACATGAAAGGATGCTCAACAGCACTAATTATTAGAGAAATGCAAATCAAAACTACAATGAGGTATCACCTCACACTGGTCAGAATGGACACCATCAAAAAATATACAAAGAATAAATGCTGGAGAGGGTGTGGAGAAAAGGGAACCCTCCTACACTGTTGGTGGGAAGGTAAATTGATACAGCCACTGTGGAGAACAGTATGGAGGTTCCTTAAAATACTAAAAATAGAACTACCATACAACCCAGGAATCCTACTACTGGGCATATACCCTGAGAAAACCGTAATTCAAAAAGAGTCATGTACCACAATGTTCACTGAAGCTCTATTTACAAGAGCCAGGACATGGAAGCAACCTAAGTGTCCATAGACAGATGAATGGATAAAGAACATGTGGCACATATATACAATGGAATATTACTCAGCCATAAAAAGAAACGAAACTGAGTTATTCGTAGTGAGGTGGATGGACCTAAAATCTGTCATACAGAGTGAAGTAAGTCAGAAAGAGAAAAACAAATACTGTACGCTAATACATATATATGGAATCTAAAAAAAAAAAAAAAGATTCTGAAGAACCTAGGGGCAGGACAGGAATGAAGGTGCAGATGTACAGAATGGACTTGAGGACATGGGGAGGGGGAAGGGTAAGCTGTGATGAAGTGAAAGAGTGGCTTGGACATATATACACTACCAAATGTAAAATAGATAGCTAGTGGGAAGCAGCCGCATAACACCGGGAGATCAACTCGGTGATTTGTGACAACCTAGAGGCGTGGGATAGGGAGAGTGGGAGGGAGACGCAAGAGGGAGGGGATATGGGGATATATGTTTACGTATAGCTGATTCACTTTGTTATACAGCAGAAACTAACACACCATTGTAAAGCAATTATACTCCAATAGGATGTTTTTAAAAAATTTTAAGAAGTATACACAATATATTTTTTGTACTCTATCTCTTTAAAAAAAAAAAAGCCTGGGTTTGTCTTTTAAAACGTTCCCTTACATTATTGAGAAAGGAATGGGAAGGGAATATGGGGTATAGGATATAGCTGGAGAATTGATTTTAAGTACAAAGGAGGGACATTGGCTATAAAAGAGGGAATACAGAGTTTGAATGTCAGTGAGGTAGACCTGTGGCTGTGTGGTAGATGGAAGGTGAGGGGCTTCTGGTGTGGTGTCTTTTCTCTGTGGAGGTATGCGTCTAGCAGATCAAGTGTGTGGTTTTGTGATGTTCAGATCTTACATATCTTTCCTGAAAAGTTTGTCTACCTGATCTATTCTACTGACAGAAGTTTGCTCCCTTTATGAGGGTAGATTTGTAAATTTTCTTCATAAGTCTGTCAATATTTGCTTTATATATTTTGAAAGTATTTCATAGTGCTAGAGTTCTGTCTTCTCTATCATATATTAGAAACTTTGTCATATATTTTATATAGTCAATCTATATTTAGATACTCAATATTCATTCCTACATTGCAGACTTTCATTATGAGATCATTTTCCTTTATGTTAAAGTTTATCATATGCTGGATCCAGTCTGCCTGCCTTCCCAGATTCGCTTGGCCCATTTACCCTCTGGACTTTTGCTTTTTTGTTATATTGAAAGACCATGTCACACCAGTTCTTTTCACCTAATCTCCTCAGACCTCTGGTTGTCTGAACCTTCCTGGAGTGAGGGGCCAGCTGCAGCAAAGCCTCTGATCAACATTTTTCTGTGGAGTACTCAAGAGTCCAGTGCCTAGGTATGACCCGATATGACCCAGGGAGGCTATGACTATTCCCTCCACACTGGGATCACTTACTGTACTTTCATCCCATGTTTTCTTTCTGGAAACTTTCCTTACTTTATTACTATTGATACATATATATGTAGATACATATGAACATACCCTTTATTATTCTATGTATTTACCTACAGGCACATGTATATATACATATGTGTATATACATATGTATAGATGTGTATATATATGATATTTTGTACAAGGACAGTTTTACATGATAGCAAATGTAGATAATATGGCTTTAAAGAAAGATTATTTTTCTTATACTTTTTAATTTTCTTATTTTGATAATAAACATATCTTATTTCAATAATTAGAAGTACTGATGAAGTTATTTCCAAAAAGAAATAAAAATATGAAATTATCAAATCCTATCTACAATAACAGTATCTCATTTCTAATATACCTTGAATTTGAAATAGTTATATTTCAAAGAAATATTGAAAATATTGTCCCTTCTTATAGCATAAACTAGGGATTTTTTGGCGGTGAAACATTGATTTGCAAGCAGTTTACATTTTTCAGATTTGAACTTAAAAATATTAATTTAGAAATAAAAGATTTTCAAAATCAAAAGGTTATATAGCTAAATATAGTTTTTTTCTAATAGTAAGTAAATGTCCTCTAATTACAGTTTCTTTGTATGTAAGTACATTGTAAGTTATCTATATTTTATGTTTTAATACACTAATTTGAATATATTCTACCATAATTATTCAAATAAATGATAAATATAATTTAATATAGGTAAATGAGGTCAGAGATTATGAAGAGAAGATTAATAACATATGCAGATGACACTTCATAACATAGCTTATCTAGGGAATACCTTACATTAGAAATTTTCATTGCTCTAGAGGTCTGTAACAGCATTAAAATACATTTCTTGATTATAAAGTAATTATATTTTTCAGCACCATGGAATCACTTTACTAAAAATGTAGAAATGAGAGAGAATTGAAATGCTTATGACATGTACCCAAGTACTTCTGAAATATCAAAAGGCAGTCACTGACTCCAAATAATCAACTGAAAAAAAAACCCAAAACAATTTATGAATAATATAATAAGTAAATATAATTATTGGGATGATGGCTTTTATAAAAATAATTGTGTGAGAACACATATTTTCTAATAATAAAAAGGCAGTATGTACTAAAATATTTCAAAGGCATGTTTTGCTAATAAATTGGAGAGCTCTAAAGTGGAGACCAGTCAGCCTCATGCTCGAAAGCAACTCGGTGATTCCCACGTGGACCGGATCCACTGGTTTAGAGTATATAGGGTATATATAGGCTTTATACCTTGAGTTTAGGACTTAGAATTTTGTTTCTATCAGTGGGCCATCATTGGAAGCTTTTAAACAGAGGAAGAATGTCTGCTTTAAAATAACCTCTGTGTTATAGTCTGGATGAAGGGAGCACAGAGGACATGGAGATGAGTAGAAGTAGAAATATTAATTAAAAAGCTAATTCAAACTCTCTTACACAGAGGAATTCCAAATAATGTATGTACATATTCTGCCTTCAAAGAGGTGGAGCTTAACTGGCTACCCCTTAAGTGTGGGCTATGAGTGGTGACTTCCTGGATTAGAGCATAGGAAGGGGGGAAAAATGAGTAAATTTATAGTGGAGAAATTGACAAACACTACCTTAACAAGTTGATCAAGTTTAACATTGGCAATGATAAACCATCTCAATAGTATGCACCCCTTGGTATGATGTGCTGAGAATGGCGTTTTACTTCTGTGATCTTCCTCCCAGAAACCCATAATCTCTCTTGAATCATGAGAAAACTGCCTCAAAACAAAGTTATCAAAAACAAGGGAAAGACTGAGAAACTGTCACAGTTTCTTGCTCTTTCAAGTTCAGTCAGTGATTTTCAGCCCTGGTTGCACATTAAAAAGACCTGGGGAACTTTCAAAAATTGATGAAGATACATAGACAGCATCCCCTTGATTAAGGTTTAAGTTGGGATGGGGGCAGGCGTTGATTTTTTTTTTAATTTAAAGAGCACACAAGAGTTTACAATATATAGCTAGAATTGAGAACCACTAAGTTAGAGCTTCTAGTAGAGAAATAGAGAAATTAGACTTCTATACTGTCATTTAATTAATCTCTATTGTTTCTCTACCTTCAAGACTTTCTTAACCGTGACTCTCTACTCCTTATTAACTCCAGTAACATTTCAGCAGCATTTCTACCTAAAACTCAAGTATTTTCTATCACTAGTTCTTTACACTCACAACTTTCTCTCTCTTCCGAGAGCAAGTGGACCAAGTCTGGTGTCCATTTTCTTGAGCTCAGACCTCTGAAGACCAGTACCTGACTGGGAAGCCTGGCAAGTATCTTGAATGCGTCAAAATATTTTCATATCTCTTTCTCCAATGAGGAAAGATCTCATTGCCTAAAGAATTTATATGGCAATATCAAGATAGTGTTTCTTAAAGTTTCTCAACTTACTGAAAATATATAATGTGGTATATACCCAGCTTCTCATTATAAACATTCCATTTAGAATAACACATCTCCCCAGTCTTGATCTCAAGAGCTTCTGGCATAGTTTACCTCTGACTTTTAAATTGTATACCATGCACCATGAAAGCTCCTGTTAGGCTGTTCTTCAATTGCTTTTATCATAAGTCTAACAACTTGGCCACCATGGTGATTTGCACTGTTTGCTTTTCTGGATGATGATTTAATCAGAGGAGCAGCTGAACATTGCACCCGAGATTCAGAAGTCCTGATGATAGATTTCAAAATCTCATATAAGTATTACTGGATCTCCTTTGGTCTGCTGTGCTATCATTCCAAGCCCTGCCTGGAGACCAATTTCTGCCATGGTGTTGGGATGTGTGGATCACAAGTGAGACTAAGTCTAAAATGTGTGAAGAAAAATGTGGAGTTTTCCTTAGTCTTTCCTGGGGAGGCAAGAAAGAGACCACCCCAAGCTGAGTGTGGGAGGAAGTATAAAACATAATACATCTTATAACAAAAGTTCCTAAATTAAGCTTTAGTCATCTCTAGCAGTGGTGATGTGTCTAGGGATGCCCCAGCTCACAAGAAAATGTCCAGTTGGTTGTGTCCAGTGCCACTTTACTTATGGGTCTTCCCTTCATCGTGCTCACCCATCATGAGGTCTCCAGCCTCCCACCCTCTGTTCAAAGCTGTTTGGGAAGTGGGTTGTCCATATCCCAGAAGGTGAGGGGAGAAAAAAATTATGGGGTTTAAGGGTTCTGGATGATCAATGGGCAATCTCTCGGAAGGTGGTTTAGTCCCCTTTCTGCTTCTCCAGTCAGCATCAATCACAGCAGTGATCAGCTCTGGGAAAAAATTAAAAATTTTTCCTCAGGATCAATCTTTCTCAAAGGGAAGGGAATGAAGAATCATTGTCTATAACATAACATTAGTCCCTGTCATGATTAGATATGCCATGCAGAACTTTTGAAATTTCTTAAATTGGCAAATGACATGAAGAAAATAATGTTTGAAGAAGACATCATCTTCATAGCATTGATTGATTGTAACTTCAGGGAGGACAGCTGTTAGAAGACTATCACTGCCATGTAAATACAAGTTGATTAAATGCAATTACTAAGTTAGGGTTTGCGTGCGTGTTAAAGAGAATTTGACTCTGAGAGATAGTTCATAAGGAAAAACATCTTGCAAAACAAACAAGTAAAATGATTTCCAGATTTAAAATTATATCTTATATGCACACAAGGCAGAGAGGAGTCAAAATAGCTTCAATGTTTCTAGACTATACAGTGGTACCGTGTGGTGAATTTGATTATCACAAGGCAGTGCTAGCCTGTGTTTCTCTGAGTAGCTTTGTCCCTCAATTGGTGCTCAGCTCCTGTGTCCACAATACTCTTAAGCCTCCTTTCTACATCTTACAGTATTCCATCTGGTGGACTAAAAGTGGATACCATACAAATATATACACTTCCAAAAGATCTAAAGATATCTCAAGAGAAGACTATGGGACTATTTTCTTCTCTTTTCTTACTTTTAAACTCAACTAAGAAGCAACTTTTTTTTGCCCCCTCTGAGTCATCGTCTTTTATCATCTCTTCGGTTCACTGTTGTATTTTTTTTCTCCTTCGTGTAAAGGTGGTGGTGCAGAATACTGATGAGAAAATGCTTATTTTAAAATGGCTCGTTTCTTTGAACACAGCAAACCTGATCTGCATTTTTACAGATGTTCCCCTGGTCTGACCTCTGCCTTCTGAGGGTTATAGGTAGTCTCAGAGCAAAAGGAAGAGAACAAAAATTCTGAACTGCAGATTCTTCTTGATTGGCAAACGAGGAGTTAGAGAACAAACATCAAAAGCAATGGCTGGAGGCTAAATAGGGTTTCTATTTCATTCCTAAATTAGTTTCTCCACGTAATAGTAGGTCCAATTTTCAAGACAGTCACTATTCAACAAATACCTTTTCGGAGGGAGAACAGGAAAAGAAAGTAGATTGTGTATAGGAGCAGAGTTGGTTCCACTTTTGCTTTTAGAAATGTGCAGATGACTAGTAGGACAATACCTAAAATAATAGTGGCTTGTCCTAGTATGAGAAACTCTGCAGCTCTTTTTAAATTGAAATTACAAGCACAGTTTAAATTTTTTCTTTAATGGGCCTCTATTATTTTTCAGAATCGGAAACAAATTGATGCATAAGGATAGTATTATAACACTATTATATTAGAAACCTCCAAAATGGTATATAGATTATTTCACTGGTTTGATAAGATTTTCAGATATCTATCACTTTTGTGATAGATAAATAAATTTACAGTTGAAAGGAGAATGGATAATTTTCCAAAGAAATTAGCATTTACCTCGCTGTTATGATTCAAACATTTTGATAGCAGTGGCCATTTTACTGTCTGAAGTCTTTCTGGTATTTGCAAGAACTGACAGAAGAAGCATAACTAGTAGGTTTGTGTTGATTTTGCTGTGAGGAACCTAGTGAAAGAAATGCAGTGAGGCAGCCTGCATTCACCTAAGGAGGGGGGAATTAGACAACCAAGCGAGACCCAGTTATAGGTAAAAGCTGAGTAGACAAGCACTGATGAGGCAGGAATTAACATCGGCCACTCCCATGCCTGTATGTTTACCATATATGAGCTCTCCTGTTGAAATAGACAATCTGGGTCTGAGGGACAGTGGGTCACTAATTCCTTACAGTACCTAATATATTATTATGTGCAGTTTGGAACGCTCAAATATAAATATTTAATTGAATCAATGCATTCTTTACTGGACATGTTCATATCCACCCATCATCCTCAGCACACTGCATGTGCATACACACACAGACATACACACACACATTTTTGGGTGAAGTTAACCATGAATGGGGGAGGGAAGTTATGACAGAAATATAGCAATGGTATCTGGGAATGTAACCAAGCAATTCGGGATAAAAAGAGTCCCAGATATACTAAATGCAGTTTTGGCCTACTTCACAAGTGTTCCCAGAGTCAGTTATACTTTTGGTACTCATATTTGGAATATTATAATAATATAAGCTGCCTATATATTTCCAAGTGATAGTAAGAAGAAATATGATCTACATGTGAATTATGTAAACCTTTTATTTATTTATTCACTCATTCACTCAACAGGTATTATAGACATACTATTTATGAAGCACTAAAGAAACAAAAGTGAATAATGTATGTTCCTCTGTCTCAAAATGTCTTAATTCTTGTGGGAGATGTAGAAAAGTAAACAGACATTTGCAATGCACTTAATCCAGTCCTGAAGGATTAAGTTTTTTCAAATGTGTCTACATATAGCCTTATAATTTTTTCTAATGTGCTTCTTATCACTTTTAATGGAGCTTTGAGCTTGCAGGTGTCAACTTAAATGATGAATGTTGCCAGAGTGGAGAGTATCTATCAAGGTGGAAATTACCCTGAAAAATTTTTGCCATGTTGTTATAGACATTTTATGGTAACTCTGAAGTCTCCTGTATCCCTGATAGTATTCTGAATAAAATAATAGATTTTATACCTGGGAGGAAAGACAGAGATTAATTAATTAAATTCACTTGTTCCACAGAACAGAAGAGGAAACTTAGATTCAGAGGTTATCTTTGCTGGCCAAGATCACAGAACTTCTTAATAGCAAAGCTGAAAGTAGTGTGTTGTTCTTCACACACAAACTTAAGTATAACTTATATCTAACAATCATTTCTGAAAGACTGAACAAATAGAAACAGATATAAAATGAATGAATTTACAGAATTAAATTAGTTATCATAGTTTATTTATAGAAGTTGATTCTACTTTTATTGAATATCTAAACATCAATACTGCTCTTTGAATTTGTAGGTTAATCAAACAAGAAACAACTAAATGGGTGAGAATATATTACAAAAAATTAATTCTGAACATATTGACGTTTTCTCTTATACACGTTATATTACATAACATTTATAAGATAAACATAAGCTTACAATAAGCTTACAATAAGACAAAGATGTATTGGTCACTAATGGTGACTCAGTGACCCTAGGAAAAATTAACACACCATGTAGATAACACATTAGATGAAGAAATCACCTGAAAGTTGGTATGACTACATTTTATTTAGCAATATATCGTGTTTATTAGGGGCCAGACATGTATATTTTTAAATATTATGCTATTAAACCTACAATAAAATTGAATCTCAATCTAGATTTAAAAAAAAAAGAGAGAGAGAGACTTCCCTGGCGGTCCAGTGGTTAAGATTCCGCACTTCCAATGTAGGGGGCGCAGGTTTGATCCCTGGTCAGGGAGCTAAGATCCTACATGCCAGGCAGCGTGGCCAAAAAAAAAGGAAAGTCTGCAAATATAATCAATATGTACCTTAAACAACAGTATTACTGTAACTAAAAAGATAAGTAGGAGGGCTTCCCTGGTGGCGCAGTGGTTGAGAGTCCACCTGCTGATGCAGGGGACACGGGTTCGTGCCCCGGTCCGGGAAGATCCCACATGCCACGGAGCAGCTGGGCCCGTGAGCCATGGCCGCTGAGCCTGTGCGTCTGGAGCCTGTGCTCCGCAACGGGAGAGGCCAAAACAGTGAGAGGCCCGCGTACCGCAAAAAAAAAAAAAAAAAAGAGATAAGTAGGAAATAGAAGGATAGGTGAGGGAAGGGTGAGGCTGCTAAAAACTAGAGAAGAGTTGACACCTCCCTCCACCCACAAAATGAATATGTTCGTGTCTCTGAGTCCTACTGAGTGCACAGGCACAGAGCAGCATGCATGTTCCAGATAGGAACAGAAAGTGAGTGGGTCCAGCTCTACAGCTCTAATCATTTGGTCAGCTATCTCATTATCCCATTTGTTCCTTTTATGCATCAAGATGACTCAATTCACTTCCCTAAGCTCTGATTCCATACTCACAGTACAAGTAGCTACAGAAAGAATAATCTTTTCAATAAATGTAAAGACTGTCAAATAATTTGTATATGTAATTTGTAGCCAATGTGTAGTAAGATAGTTTATACACTCATATTTTCATTCTTTCTGTCATTATTTGATTCCTTTAAAAATATTTTTTTGCTATTGACTCTCTAGGAATTATGTCAGATGTCAGTGATACAGAAATGAAGGTCACAGGTATATGGTCCCTATACACAAAGCAAGCTTACATTATAGAAGAGGCAGGCAGGCTAACAAACAAACAAACAAAGATTTAAACGAGTCAATTATTATAAGAGAATTTTATCTAGATGGCAGTTTGGCACATAGGAACTCCCATATCAGGGAATCATTTGCCTTTGAGCTAGTATTTGAGCTGAGGCTGGAAGGATTAAACAGTTTGTCAGGAGAACACTTAAGAGATGGTATTCCAGTTAGAGAACAGAGTTTGTGAGATGGAGTGAATGCCTGAGTTAGCAGAAACTACAAATATTTGAGTTTTTCCAGAGGATCACTTATGATTTAATAAGCATGTTAGGTCCTGAGTAACTTATTACATTTGGCTACAGCAACCAAATCATGTTTCTAAACTTAAAAGCAATCATTCAGCCCCTAAACCATCATGGCCACCAGCAGAATGTATTCTGTGTAACCTTGCTTGGGCATCAGCTGGTGACTATAGATAAATCTCCTTTGGGTTTCTTGCCAACTGCTGCAAACACCCACATTATAAAATAGCTGATAAAGAAATAGGACCTCTCTCTTAAATAAAAATTACACTCTTCTATTAAAATTATCTGCTAAAAATATATTGACGGGAAAAATCAAAACTGATTTTTATATTGTTTTTAGGCAAGGAAGACAATAATAATCCACTAGATTTTTATTCCGATTGTTTAACAAATCTCTCCTCTCTTTCTCTCTCTGTCTCTTCTCTCTCTGTTATACACACACATTTTCTCACTTGCCAGGTTCTGTAGAGACTTTCCAGGGCACAGGAGATTGTGCTTTGTTTATTTATTCACAAAAATGGAAATGACTATGGGCAGTGCTATGTGGTGGTGAAGGGAGGCACGAAGAAAAAAGAAATGTTGGCCCTGATTGTTGGCACTGATTCCGAAACACTTGGCTGGGATTAGTACAGATGTGGTTTCATTTAAACCTGAGTGAATTTCAGATATGTCCAGGTAGTATACTACATGTATCATGCATGTCAACTTGTCCTTTTTCTTTCTGTTTTTGCATTACACCATGAAATATTGACATAATAATTTCATAATATAACTTTAAAATTAATTTTGCTAGTAGAAAATAAACATCACTATGACAGTTCAGATGCAAACTAAGTCATTATATGAATAGAAGGGAAAAGGCTGTCAAATTTACCATGATCAGATTATTTCCAAGTTCTTCTGTTAGTCTCCATTTGCTATGTGTTCATTAATTTTGTCATGTGCTCTTACTTTCTAGCAGGTGCCAAAGATTAAGACAAGTTAATGTGAGAAAATCTTAAAATTGAGACAATTCTATCCATTCTTTTCTTTATAACAACTGGGAAATTCCTTCTATTTAATTTGTCTTGGTTGAGCTAGCAGAAAACCAAAGTTCATTTGTTTCCCAATATTAGAATTATTTCTTACTCATTTTATACCTATATTATTATATTAGAAAATTGCTTTCCAACATATGCAATTAAAGCTTTTAATCATATTAATCCCATTAACCACAATTCCTGGTATATTCTGTTTAACCCAAGTTTTCAGTGAATATTCAGGGTTGTTGTTGTTTTTTTTATGCTTTTAATTCTGGAGTGGATCACAGAAATGATGCTTATGTTCCCTCCAGAATAACAAGATACACTGAGCCTTATTTAGGGAACATTTTATAACGGATGTCACTTAGCAGTTAGAGTTCCTCAAGACATCAAAAAAAGAAAGGTTTTGTCATCAAGAAAGTTCTACCTTACCTTGTTGATATATAATGTGACTGCTTTTAACATGGTCATAGAAAGTGTATATAACATCATACATATATACATATGGAATAAAAGATATTTTGTGATTTCAGATAACCAATTTCTTGTTATTCTTCTCGAACCAATTTGGAACAGAGCATTATTTCCAGATGAATGGCTCTAAAATATTTTTCTGAATTCACTTTTTTATTCATTCAACCACAATTTACAGAGATTCAGCAATGAATAAGAGAAAGACTGCCTGCTTTCAGGGAACTTACAAACTGGGAGGAAGAAATTGCACCTCAAACAATTAAGAATTTATTGTTTCATTTATGAAAGCAGATGTACAAAGGGATTGAAACAAGGCAAATCTGTGTTTAGTGATTCAGTCAGAGGGATCAGTGTGAGGGTTAATCAACTTAAATAGGAAATGGATTCCAGACCTTTCATTTATGCTTTATTTTCTTATATCTTAATTATCAAGTTGACAGCAAACACATGTTTCCTGGAAAGAAAAACTTTGATAAAATTTACAATGAGGGAGAAAAGCATATATTACTCTATCAGATTTATAAGAAAATATTTCCATAATGGCATGATAAGATTATACTTCTTGCCTCTTTTTTCATTTGCCTTTACACCTAACAAGTTTTGATGGCAAATGTGTGTATTAGAAAACTTTTTAAATTCCATTTAATTTGTCAAAAAAGGTTAAGTGACACCTTATTCATTGGATAAATTAAAGAATCAGATGAGCATCTACATATTCCTGACTAAATGACAGAGAATCAACTAAATCATCTTTATATTATTTTTACACAGCAAGTCTCAAGTATACTGAGTTATGGAAATATTGTCAGTTTGTTATTTAGAATTTACTTTTCTATAAAAATCATATTTTAAATAGATTTTATACATATTCAACCCAAAAAAGTCTAGTGGAGGCTTAATGTGTGTGAATAGTAATGATAAAAATCATATGATTGGTAATATTACTATCATTTTTTGGTGTTATGCTAAGTGTTTGAATACAGCATTATTTTCTCTTTACTACTCTATGAGGGCAGTATTATTATTTCGGTTTTACAGATGAGGAAATTGGAGTTTCGTTAATTCAAATGACTTGGAAGTTAGAGTCAGAATTGGGAACTTATCTCTTTCATAAGACCCCAAATCCATGTCTGTAACCATTTTATTGTACTATATTGTGCTACACAGTAATATTAAAAATGCCAAAAAAATACATATTATTTTCTTTCAACAACAGGAAAGCTAGCACTAGAATCACGACACACTGCTGACCTAATATAAATGCTAGGGGCATAATTTACATTAGGTTATGCGTGACATGTTTAATAAACTGCACTGAAAAAGCAGGTACCCACTGGAGGGTTAAGTTGAGGGAATGAGATATTTCTGGGAAGAGTAAGGAAAAGAAAATAAAGGATAAGAAATTATCCAAGGTGACAAATTAAAAGGAGCCTTGGTGAAGAAGATTAGAGGTCTGAAGAGAGCTTACTTGTGGCAAAAATAAAAATAAATAAAAATAAAACTTAAAAAGTGTGTGTTTTGGTCAGGCAGGATTTGGAAGAGGAGACTCACAGGAATGCCAAGTGATAAAAACTAGAATGATGACTGTCAGAGGCAATGTGGGAAAAGTTAAAAAAAAATAACTTATGGGAGTGAGTATAGATACATAAACATATCTTAGAAATGGACAACATGAAAAATAGGGGCACAAAATAGTGTGCAGAAAACCTATACTTTTGAGAAGTATGTGCTATTTTCTCCTGTTATCCCCAATGGGGTTTCTGAAAGTGACTGTAATTCAGGATTCTTGAGCTGAAGTTTGAGCCAGCTCCCATTGCTATACTACTACATTTCATTAAAAGGACTTTGATTGTTTCACAGGATGCACTTCAAGTTATATTCCTGGTCTTTAACATAGTGTTAACATGAGACGAACGCATGGTGATCTATATCTATGCATTATATACTGTATTACCCATAATCTGAGAATACTTTTCTTTTACAACTTCTCTAACTGAAATGAAAGACAAATCAAAATAGATTAGCTTCCCTAGGACTGGGAGTGGGGGAGGATGAGAGGACAGTGACTGATTGCTATTTGGTCAAAGGTTTCTTTTTAAGAGTGATGAAAATCTAAGAGTATGGTGATAATCACACACACACAGGAAACAAACTAAAAACCATTGAATGATAACTTTAATCGGGTGAACTTTGTGGTATGTAAATTGTATCTCAATAAAGCTACTTTAAAAAAAAAGAAAAATAAACAACTCTAAATGTTTCAGGTCAAACGGTAATGAATTGAAAACTTAAAACATCATCTGTTGGTGAATGAATTTGCCTTTTCAAAAGGCTCCTGAGCTCATGACTCTAGGGAGAATATAATTAATGTTAATGGAGAAAAATTCTAAAAAATATAACTGTAATTGTTCAAAAAGCTCTTCAGTACTTCTCTGCTCTCAAACAGTCTTGAAATAATTGTCTCAAAGTATGACTATAATCTACTTTCATGTAATTTTCTCTTACCATAGCAGAAAAATGAAGAGCAAAAGTCTCAACAGGGAAATTTTCCAGTATGATTACACTTGACCTAGTATTGTGGATTTGAGTTTTCTGCTTGATTTTTCACCCAATTAATTGTTTTTATAAATATTCATACAGAACTTTTACAACCTATTCCCTTCATTCAATACCTACTAGGCTGTCAGCCTTGCGTATAAAATAAGAGGTCTTATTACTGTCCATCATGGAGCTTATGAAATAGAAAAAGAAGGCATAGAAAAGGTAAATATTTAAGCAACTAGATGATTAAACACAGAATTTCATACCTAAATCTGACGTGTAAACATATATAATTTCATCTCCCAGTTTAACCTCTTTTATTCTAAATATTAATTTGTGATATACACACATATCTGGTAATACATATTTTCTTTGTAAACTGTTTTGTAAGTTGAAATTTTTGTGTAGAGAAAAGTTGGTTAAATGATTCATTGATCAGGTTGAAGAAAATAGAAACCATGTTACCAGACTCTCAAGCCTCCTTAAATTAAATAACAATAAATTGTATTTGCAATGGACACTCAATATATTATCAGAAGGAAAAACAGATGAAACTACATTTCGTGAAACTTAATATTCAATTTGTCTGTGCTTAGGCAGTACCGTACAGCACTAAGACTTTGGAGAAAGGCAGCCTGGGCATAAATCCAAGAACTTCCATGTATTAGCTGCACAACCTCAGATAAACTACTCGTTTCCCTTAGCCTCATTTCTCTTATGAGGATAATAATTTTACCTGAACGTTCTGTTGTGGTAATTGAATGAAATATTGTATAAAGCATTTACCACATATGGTACATAATGTTTTAAATGTTTGTTATACGTAGAATGTGATTTGAAATTCAAATTTATCTCACATATATTTGTGATAGAGACAAAAATTTCTATTGATTAGCACAAACTGTTTCAGACCTAAAATTAAATCCTGACTTTCAGATATTCCATGGAATATAGAGTTTCCTTTTTAGAACCACAGTATTAAAATGGAGTCTTACATACATTACCAGATTTTAAGAGAAGTAAGCCTTTACTCCCTGAAGTACTTTCCAGGATTATATTTGCTTGATAAATTCTATAGCAATGAGTGATATAAAATAGCTAAAACTAGAGCTCTGAGAAGTACAGTCTAATTCTTCAAGCAATTGAGTCTGGACTGGACCTGTATCTTCTTATACAAAGTATGGTGAAAGTTATACTCTGCCAGTTCTGGGCCTTAACTTTAAGAAGACTGGCAGCTTCCACTTCCTCCATTTTGCAACTTAATGTGCCATTTTGTGAAGAAGCCCAAGCAGTCACCTAGAGAGGCCCATGTGGCAGATAACTGGTGTTCCTAACTGACTATTCCACCAAACCACCAGTCAAAGCCAGACCAACTTTTCATCCTTGTGAGTGAGCTATCTTCAAGTTGGCCCTCAAGTCCCTCCAGTTAGAGCTTCCTAAAGATGCCATGTGGAGCAAGCAAGAACTGTTGCCTCCAAGCCATGAGTGAGTTACAGAATCATCAACAAATAAATCATTGTTGTTTTAAGCCACTACATTTTGGGGAAGTTTATAGTGCACCAATAAATACCTAAAACTCCAACCGAGAAAATTAACAATATCTTTAGGTTTAAAAGATATCATGAAGAACCTCTCCTTTCTACTTCATTAAGAACCTGTAAATACCTCTAATTATAGCATTTACAAAATGTTATTGTAATCACTTACCTATATTTATTTTTCATTAATTGACCTGAGTCTTTCCAAGGGGTAATTCATTATTTCCCAAGACCCTAAAAAAAGTTTCTAATGCCTAATAAATAAGCAATGAATTTATTGAATGAAGAATAAATAAATGAATGAATAAATGTGTAGTTTCATAAAATTGTCTTTGTTATTTAGGAGAGAACAAATAACTGTTAACCTTGATTCCTACAACTTGAAGATATTTATGAATAAGTTGAAATAAAAGTACTTAGTTTGAAAAAAGATCACATGATGAGAATAAAGAATCAGGACCTTAATTAATTTCTGTGGTACAGATGTTAGAAGAAACTAATAAAACATAAAGAAACAATATGGTCATCCATTTACAATGCTTGGTGTCAGTTTATTTATCTCTTGTAAAAATAAAATACAGTGTGTGTGTGTGAAAAAAAGAAACAATAGATCTTTTAGAAGAATAAAATTTTATTAGAGCTCTCTTTTCCTAGTGACACCATACAAAATATTTATTTTAAGCAATGAACACCAAATTCCTTGGGATTTCCATAATATGTAAAACAACAACAACAACTAGCACCTTATAATTAGCAGCAAAGAGTCTGTGTACTGAGTTATTATAATGTACAGTCATTTCATTAGGTGCATACCACCGTGGTGTGAAGCGGGAATAATTAGACACCAGATGGTGATATCAACTCGAATAGAGAATGCCTATGCATTATGCATGAGAAGTGACTTTATTGTTGTTTTTATCCATTTGGTACCATTATGCTGCTCTTGGACCTCAATCAGTGTCTCAAAAAAAGTATCTCTTTGGAACTGGAATTTTTCTGTTCTGAACAATTTGTAACATCACTTTGTCATATTCTGATCAGTTATCTCCCTACTCAACTTGCAGAATTTCTAAAAGCATATTATTTTCTGGCAGTGCCATAGAACTGAGCTTTTCCATTATCCAGAGCATCTGAGCTTATTGGATATAATTTTATGTTTCTGCCAGCAGTATAAAGTTTAAGATTAGTATCTTTGAAAATTGAATCTGATGTTTAATGATTGTAGTGTCACATTTCTGGGCTGAGGTACTTTTAAAATGTCATTAGTAGATATGTGATTAATCATTTTATGTCTTTTGACCACTAAAAATATCTTTTATTTTCATTATAGATGTAATGAATTTGAAAGTAGAAAAGAACCAGAATATATAGTGATTAGATAGATTTCATTAATGTTATTAATTCTTCAATGGAGAGCTCAACAAAATGGTTGTTTGTCTTGATTCATTTTGGAAGATGGCAGCATTTCAGGAGGTTCCAAGATACTGTATCAGAAACCATATCAGGACATATTGCCTTCTAATCTTCAGCCTCCTAGTAGTTGATTGACTCTATGACCCTTAGCCCTTGAAATTAGGCAGTTGGCCTCAATATATAAGATTTTTAACAAAAGTTCTTAGTAGATTACACAGGTATAGCAGGCAAGATTTCATCAGAAAAACAATGGTTAGGGAAAATACAATATATGGGATCAATTATATGGATTTTACCTTGTATTGGTTGGGTGCTGGTTAAACAGTTTATGTTTATCTGTTGCTTCAGCCTCTGGTGGTAGGTCTCAGGTCAGCAGGGCAGGTAGATGAGCAGTTAAGAAGGACATGAAGTAGAGGAGAGTAAAGGAAAACTGGAATCCATGAAAAGAACTGGCATTCAGACTGATTCATCACTGCCTCCAAACCTCCAACTTCAGTGATGCTAGTGACTTGCAGGAGAAGCTGATGCCCTTCATCATGGAGCTACGTTTAGCTCAGGAGTCAGAAGAGCTGAAGGGGGGGATCTGGCAGAAGCTAGAGATATCGCAGGCCTGGCTTCTGCCCACACAGACAAAGTGCTAACATACTGGTAGCAAAGTCTGTAGCCTGCAATAGTGCCTGGAACACTTTTTAATAAAGATTTTTTTTTAATCTGGAGTAGATTTATATTTATAGAAATGTTACGAAGATAGTACGAAACTTCCTGTTGGGAAAGGCAGTCTCATGTGCACAATCTCTGTACTCACTCAGCCACGTTAGGTTAGGCCGTTAGCCTTGATCTTCCTTACCATGAGGTAAAGAGCCCAAGATCTGTTTCAAGCTCAATGAGGGTTCTGTTGTTCTGCTTAGGAGTGTATGTCAGTGGCCTTCAGGCATGTCCCTAGCTTTCATTATTTGGCAGGAGAAGGGTCAGGATTCTTCTGAGGCAGCACTAGAGGGGTACATGTAGGCCAATTACCTAGTATGGGCTGCCAGGTGCACCTGCTGGCCACGAGGGACTGACACGCACTGTTGGAACTGATTTTGTTCTGTCTCTTCATCATGTGACTAAAAGCCTTGTCCCATCCAGTGCTTGGCTGTGTGGTGCTTTTCTTGGTGACTCAGATGCCAAGATGCTGTGTGCAGAAGTGTTTGGACTTCCGTTCCTGGTGTCTGGCCTTGTGATGATCTTTGCTATCCTCCATGTATCAATAATTGGCTTCCTTTCCGGGCATTGGTTACCATGCACTGTGTTCTGCTCAACAGTTCCTATATAACAGTTCCCATATAGCTCACGCCCAGTTTTCTCTATTGTTAACATCTTACATTACTATGTTACATTTATCACAATTAATAAACTAATATTAGTATATTATTAGGTAAAGCCCATTTTAAGATTTTCTTTGTTTTTACCTAATTTTTTTTTCTATTTCAAGATCTCATGCAGGACACCAAACTACATTTAGTTACCTTGTCTTCTTAAGGTCTTCTTGGCTATAACGGTTATAACAAGACTTGCCTTATTTTTGATGACCTTGACAGTATTGGAAATTACAGGTCAAATATTTTGTAAAATGCCCCTCAAATGGAATTCGTTTGATATTTTTCTCATAATTAGACAGGAATAAGAAGTACATCCCTAATCTTACCATCAAAACTTTACTCCCATTAACATTTTGGAGATTACTTTCCTTTACTATTTTGGAATGGTATAATGTGGAAAATTGGCATAATATATTTTGCTCTTTCTGAAATATTACTTTATTAGTTGTTCTCATGCCATTAGGAGGATTTTAGTTGCTACATTATATTCATACAAGTATGTATCATGTGCTTAAGAGGTAGTTTTTGCTACTGTAACAAAAGTAACCAAAACAACAATGGTTTAAATAAGATAGACCTTTATTTCTCTTTCATGTAAAAGTCTCAGAGGTAGGTGATCCAGGATTTCCTGCAGCACCAAAATTATCAGAGATCCAAGATTCATATACTTTGTTCCTCTGCCATCCATACTGCAATATCATGGATAAAGGTGGTTGTTCCAGCTCATTCTATCAAGTCCACATTACAGCAAGGAGAGGGGAGTAGTAGAGGACTACCTTTCATTGTAAGGGCATAGATGTTGCACATTTATTTTCTGCTTATATCCAACTGGCATGAATTTAGTCATGTAACCACCCTAGTAGAAAGACAGGCTTATAGTTACAGTATTTATTCTAGGTGGTCATATATTAATTAACATTTGAGAGTTGCTTTAACAAAAGAAGTAGGAGAGAATGGATCATTAGGCAATATTAACAGTATCAAAATAAGTATGTCATCATTTACTCTTGACTGTTTAAAAAAATTTTAACTGCTATTAATGATGCTGTGTTTATCACCCCTAAACAAAATATTTCTAACCACATTTCTAATTATCTAAAAAAGTATCAAGGAAATAAATTATTTTAGGGATCATGATAAATACTGCTAAATTACTTTCCTGCAATTTTGGGCCAAGTTGACATCCCATTAGCAGTGTATAAGAACATCTACAATATTATTTTAATTCTCAAAGTACTTTGGTTAATCTGACACATTAAACATATCTAGTCATTGATTTATTTTGCATTAGTTTAATTATGCAAGAGTTTGCACATTACTTTTTTATTTATAAACATTTGATTTGCTCATTGTTCTTTGGAATATTTATGTTGATTTGTAAAATCTCTTATTGTGTAACTTTGGGAATATATACAGTAATATAGAAATATATTGGTTTAACTTTCTGGAAGGCATATTGGCAATATTTATTAGGAACATTACAATATTCATACAGTATGATTCATTATTATTTCCGATTCTAGTGCTTTATTCCATAAAAACCATCAGATATATGCATGGAACTTTATGTACAGCATTGTTAATAAAATCAGACTGTTGAAAATCCTTATGTTAACAGTAGAAAAATGGATAAATTATAGATATTAGTGAATATAATAGAAACATGTTCATGATGCAATGCCAAATGAAAATGTGCATTAAAAGTCTCCAAGGGCTTCCCTGGTGGCGCAGTAGTTGAGAGTCCGCCTGCCGATGCAGGGTACACGGGTTCGTGTCCCGGTCCGGGAAGATCCCACATGCCGCGGAGCGGCTGGGCCCGTGAGCCATGGCCGCTGAGCCTGCGCGTCCGGAGCCTGTGCTCCGCAATGACAGTGAGAGGCCCGCGTACCGCAAAAAAAAAAAAAAAGAAGTCTCCAAGAGTGAGATGTACTGTACAGCATTTCATAAACTTACTTTAATACAGAACTCTTTTTCTCCTAGAATATTTTAAGGACCAGTGTTATGCAACACATATTGGTAAATAATAATATTCTTTATCAAGGTCCTTTAATAAGGTTTGTTATTATAGCACTGGTAATGGAAGAAGGACTTAGAAGGGTTTGAGGAGCTGATACACACAGGAAATTGTTAAAATCTTATTAGCTTCTTTAGTTTAAGTAAAACCTCAAGGCTGTATTTCATAGTCATGGATATACTACCATGCTTTCCCTTCATTTAGTCCTTTGCAACATATTTATATTTTGAGTTCCTATGGTAGAGATATTTAAGTCCTCTCCTATCTAGTTCAGAATCACCTGTCCATTTTCTGCTTCAAAGAATGAAACATAAAAGGACAAAATTTCTCTTGTGGAGTAACATTAGTAACTTTATTCTTCTGAAGGTAACTTTAGAGATTGTGCCTTCAAATGCTTATCTACAAGATACATTTAGGAAATTGGAGACATTGAAGAAACTTCCAGATTTTAAGTTTAAGACACAATCCACAATGCTTCCTGTTTTGGGGTTATAAAAAAAATTGGTGCTTTTAAATTATTTTTTCACTTTTACAATCATGTTATTGAATGCTGCTAATGTTGAATAGTTAATATAATTTCCCTTATAAATTTTTTATTCATATTTGTGGACTTTATTTGAAAGAGCTAAAATGTCAAGTCTAACAAAATTTAGAAGAATGTAGTGCAAATCTATGCTTAATGGCAAGAAGATGTGAATTCCTATTGCCTAAGTAGTCTTTTTCATGGAGAAAGCTACTGCCCAGAAAATATAGAAACCAGAGAAATTCTTAGTGACCTAATATTTCACATTTGATATCTGATATATATTATTTTCTAACTTTCATAATCAATTACCTGGGTTAAAATGCTCTGCAAAATTTCAAAAACGTGTGTGTGCGTGTATGTATGTATGTATTCAGATTTACAGATGTAGGAAAAAGGAGATTTCTCTTGGTCCTAGTAGTCAACCAACTGTTCCTATGTAAATATTAAATTGCTTTATAGAATCTATAATCTGTATCCAGAAGAATAAATTATGTTATTAAAGATAAATATTTAAAAGAAATAAATTAGCATCTCTAGTATCATCTTCTAATAATTGCAAAGTTCATTATAACTACCTTAATGAAATGCCTACCTGAAATTAATGATATTAGTAACAATTATAGTTATATATATTTAAAATGATAGTATTCCATTTTATACTTTGATCTATTCAAACTGAAACCTGCAACTCATAGTATGATTTCCATTTATGAAAAAAAAAAGAAAACACTTTTTTTTAGTTAACACAAAATGTGGATTTTAGATAAATTAATCAAATGATTTTTTTCAAAATATTCCAATCTTCAAATTAATGAGCTTTCACAATAGTAATATTCAGGAAGCGAGAAATTTCCCCAGAGAATAAAACCACAAAGTGTATTTATCTGTAGGAGACCATTTATTGTCCATTTACTTATGCACCTGTGAGCTTATATTTCGCATGGTGGAATAATTTGCAGCATAATTGCTAAATGTTCACTTAAGAGGGAAATAGTGTATATATAAAAACATGGCCCACAGAATACCCTCAAGGGCACCCTTGACTATTTTTTCTGAACAGCTATTTGATGTATCTATAACTTATCAGAACACATATATTTTCTGTCTGGTATTTTACCTTTGTCATCTTTATCCTATATCTTGTATCATTATAATTCATTGCCCCCAACACACACACACACACGCACACACACAAGAACCTTTGTGTTTTTTCTGTGCCAATTCAATACTCAATTGGAAATCTTTATAAATTTCATATAAATACCACCTACTTTTCTATTATTATGTGAAATGTTTAAAAATTATTTTTCTTCAAAATATGTCTGTATAATCAAAAATAAAATAATCAGCTGAGTTTCCTTGACTGTTATTTTTATGATCAAATGAGGTTTTTATTATTATGAAGGGCTGTGATACATCTGAACACCCACTTAGTATGCCAGCTTGGTGTGCTCTTAATGTGCTCTGCTCATTTGTCTTCCTTTTTAAATAAAAAATGGTGATGAGACCTAACACAGCTGAGAGTAAGATAAATTTTCAATTGGCTTCTTTACTCTTACATGTTATTCTAAAAAGAGCATAATACTAAGATCACATTTTTCTGAAATGCACTCCTAAACCCTAAACCCTCCAACTTCTCCCAGACTCTTATCTCTCTGCAAAATAATTTACAGTGAGAATGGTGGCGGTAAATCCATAGCAGTAAAGGAATCTCTGCAGTGATTTGTGGAGTACCTTTGACTTTGTATGAAGAAATCCGAAGGATATTCCTGAAACTGGAATTTTGAAACTAAGAGCATTAAACACAGTTGAGAACTGAAGGAAAAAAAAAAAAAGCGACCTAGTCAATTCTTAGGGATTTTCATGTATTTTATAAATGTTAAATGGATTTGGTTGAGGGTAAAATATGGGGAGACAATAATACTGGCTTGATTTTAAGTGGTTCAAGATTTTGCTTTTCTTATACATATATATTTTTATATATTTGTTTTGTTTATTACAGAAAGTTGAATCCCTGTTTACATTTTGGTTGTAGTTCTTCCTGAGAATTTCTTTCTACCCACCTTCCAGTTTTAAATGTCCTGGTGCCCATGAACTGTAGGTGGGAATCAGTCACCTCCAGAATTTTACCCAATACAGCATAATCATACAAGCTTTGGTCAATGTAGAGTTAACTTATATTATGTGTGAACATTTCTAACAAGAGAATATTTACTAACTTCGATTGAACCCCATTATTCTTTAAATTCCTATGATTTAAGTTATTAAAATTTAAATGATGTGTAAATAATTGGACTGATGATCAGACAAAACTAAGGCTTGCTGAACAAACATATATGCTGGAGAATGGAAATAGAGGTGGATTAAAACAGAAAGAACACATAACAAAATAGATGATATTCATTCCAGTCAGATGATATGAAAAGGATTTGATGGATAATGTATTTCAAGTCAAAGAGTTGTATAAAGCAATCTAAGTCAGAGTTACAGGGTATGAGTAGATGGATTTCTTTTCTGAATAAACTGGATTTCTTTTGTTGAAACTCATGCAGTAAACTGCAGCTTTAAAGAGCCATGAGACTTTAGAAAAATGCATTTTTATCTCATGATAGAGTCAAGCAAGTTTTGTTTTATTTTATCATGATCGAACATCCCTTTTTAAGGTGATTTTGTGTACTTTAACTGGAACTTTAATTAAACAGTTAAGAGTGTTTGCCTCTGAGATAAAAGTATCTCCCACCCATACTACCATTTTTTAAATAATTGCAAATTTACAAATTACTATATAAATTGTAAAAAAAAATCTGAACAAGATGATTATCTCATAAAAATGATGATATTCCTGATATGCCAGATTACAGATATATAAAGTTAGGTTGAGTCATCTTTACCTAGTGATAGAAGAATGGTAGGTAGTATTTTAAAAGCAAAAAAACAATGGAGTATCTACCTATTTGATTTAAAGGAAATTATAATTCATGAAGCTTTTTATAGATATTTTCTGATATGGTATTATTTTGAAACAGTTTGTTATTGCTTTTGGTGTGGAGGGGTATTGTTTTTTCACTTGTATTTGTTTTGCCCATGTGACATTTTCCAGAATAATGATAGGTTTGAATTCTCATCACAGCCATACTTTGTTTAAACACTTCTAAGTGTGAAGCACTTCCAGTGCTAAATAACAATGGGGTTGTTTAGTAAGCTTAACATTAGTTAGAACTTTCTGTTTACATTGCCTAAGTTTTAAGAGTATTCAAATGAAAAAAAATAAAGATAGCCCTACCAGATGTCCTTATTATTCAGAAAGTTATATACTATATGTAATTTGCTGGTAGCGTGCTTAACAAAAAAGAAAAAGAAGGGGATTAGGCCATTAGCAGTACTTTAGCCACTGATCTAAAGAAAGCCATTCTAATTTTGTAGTAAATCTCAGAGGCTTTACTAAACTGAGAATACGTCATGTAGTGCTGATACCATAATTATAATAGAATATTGTCAGAAATTCACCAGATTCAACTGTTTCTTTTTTATATAAGAAAAAGAGCAATTTAATATATATTTAAATGGTAGAAACACTGACAATTCTACAAAATTTGAAACCAAAGAGGCTTTTTTTTTTAAATTGTGGCATACGAAAGCAGATTATTTTTTTAAATCCGATCACATCTCAAAAGAACCTATTTGCTCTTCAGAAAAAAAATGTAGGGCATTTCAAGAAAATATTTGCCATCATGGGAAATGAAGCAGAAACCAAAGGAAAAAACCCACTTTCTACATATTTTTCCCAGCTGATTTTTCTTTTCACTCTAACCTATTTAATAACATCATGCAAAATGTAAAAAAATATTTTCTATCAATTATTACTTAGTAGCCATAACTTTCATAAGTCAATTTTACTTTGTTGGGTTTTCTTCAAAACTCTAGCCTTGAAGCATTGATAACTGATGTTGCCTCTGTGGTTGCAACATATTAAGAGGCCCCTCAGCTAGAGAATAAAATCCATATTACTTGATATGTAATCCAAGCCTTCCCAAAGACCCCGTTCTGCCAACATCTCTAAACTTCTTTTCCACTGTGCCTAGTGGATCTTAGGAAGGAACTAGTAACCTCCATAATTTTACAGATGGGAAGCATGGCATCCAGAGAATGACTTGAACAATGAAGCATGTTTAATTACTGGAAGAGCCTGAAAGTAGACCTTAAGTATTTTGGAGACAAGTCTAGCTCTTTATCAGTGCAAAACCCTGACTCATTTGAGTAAGAAAAAAAGCGATGAAAACAATTACCCTTTTATTGCTGGGCTTAAAATCAAATATTTGGAAGAAAAAACCAAAATAAAATCTTAATTACTTATCAGAAAATCTATTTGGATTGAGCTATCAAATTCTGTTTTCTTTTAGAAGGTGATAATTTCTATGAAGTGTTATTTTTTATGATTCATAATCAACAGTTCAGTAGAAACACAGCTTACATTATTAAAGCTCGTGTATGGAACAGTTGCCTACCTATGAATCATGAATCATGTTACTATAGCAGTCAATATTTTAGTTTACACCAATACTATTATGATTTTTTTCTGACTTACTATAACTTCTGGAATTTCCATTAAAAAAATTTCTTCCACCTCTGGGGTGGCTCACTCCCCTTTCCCTCTAAAAATGATCCTTTTATCTGAAAGTACCAATGCATTCCATAGAGTTGCTAAGAATTTGCAATGTGTAGGGAATGTGAACACCTCCTTTGAGGTGTTTTTTATATACACATTGTTCTTACAGCTTGATAGCCTTTTATTGAGAGCTGTTTACATTACTTTTTCTTACTTTTAACTGCATGGCAAAATATATTTTTGCAAAACCTGAAAACTAACGGGATGAAATACAATTACAAGTTTACCATGCTAGATAGAGAGGCAGACTATGTAGATGAATGTCATTTAGCATTAAGTGACACTAAGTTTCAGTGTACTGTTCACAGAGAGATGGATGACAATTCAGATTGTTATACAGATGCTTAACTCAGTGGTGTGCATTATAATATTGATGATGCCATCTGATTTGCACAGATCAGTATGCCATACCAATAGAGATATTATGTGTAGAGGGTTGCAAGTCAAAATTGGTTTCTTTTTCCTATTCTTCGCTACCTGACAATCTTGACTTCAAGACTCATTCATTATGGCAAACACATTTCTAGCAGTTTGAACCTTGGAATTTCACTTGAGTAGGAAAGTGCTTGAGTTTGTAGGGCTAATTTGAATAGCTTAAATCTTTTGGATGTTTAATAATTTTTAAAAATTAGGAAATAGTATTATGGTTTATAGCCCAAGTTGTACTTGACTATACAACCAAAGACTTACTAGTAGTAGTCTTTGCATACACTATAGTAGACTCAGCCTACATTGATTGCACCCTCCAGCCTTTCTCCACATGGGTCTTGGAAACACTGTACAGCAGTGCATATTCCCAAACAAAGTGGGAAAGAACATCTGCTGAAGGGTTAATGTAATTTTCCAGTCAATTTGTTCTGTCAAGAAGATAAAGCATTTCATTCCTTTGAAGAAGCCGGTATCATTGGGTAGAATGGAGGTGGAGCTTTAAAAGACTGTACAAATTGATGACAACATCTCTAAATTTAAAATAATTTTTCTGTCACAGGAGGATGCTAATGCTGCTTTAATCTTTTATTAAATTTCTCCTAATTCTACTCTGAGTATTTCTGATACAGAAGTACATTATTTTTCAAGAACATGTATGATTTCCTGACACTTCAAAAACTGCTTGGTAAGGCAGTTTAAAGAGATTAACTGAGTCTATGCAAAATTGTTACTGTAGACAATGTCTATTTTATTGATCAGACAACAAAAAATTTCTACTTTTGAGTCAACTTACAAGTATTTATGTTAGCATAAATGCTTTTCAAAAAGAAAACAATTATTATTAGATATTACTAAAACAATTATTATTAGGAAAGTTATTAAATTAGCAGAATGAAAAGATACATGATATTATTTTGATATCTTTAAGTCTTCACAAATAACATGAGAATATTTTACAATTATCATAAATAATAGTAAGGAAGAGAAATTATGTTCACTTCCATAATTTTTATCTGTTCTTTTTAACAAGCATGTTACTTTTATAGGGTAGAGGAGAGGGAAAGATGATAAATGATGGTTGCTATTGGAATAAGTTTTTCCTCTTATTAGCATAAAGACTTTATGTAGAACATTAAGAGAAGATCAATTTCCACCTGGGAAAAAACTTTACTGCAGCCATTCCCCTTGTAGAAATTAACATTTTATTAAGAGACATCTAAAGAAGCATGCTATGTGTTACATTTTTTTAGTCAGCATAGACCTAGAACTTATGAGACATAGCTTCCTATTTTCTTAAAGTTTTATATTTATTCTAAGAACATATAGTTTTCCAATTATCTTGAAAGTTTCATGGGTGCCTTTTGGACAGGTGTTAATGCTACTTGATAAGTAATGAAGCTTGAAGTAGCAATAAATATTAGAACTATTAGAAATGTTTAATATTGTGACATTGGAATGCCACAAACCTATTCTAGAAAATGCAACATTTCTGATTTTCAAACATGTCCACAATATTTGTATTAACTTCTCTAAGTTTTCATTATTCCCTTTACTTATATAAAACTCAGGGCTTTAGTTATGCATAAAATAATTTCCTGCTTCAAAAAATATGGTTTAGCATTGTCAAGAATAATAGAACAAGTATTTACTGAAATTGACTAGAATTGGGAAGAACTCTAATTCCCTGTGTGAGTCTTGCTCTACAATGACAGATATATGCATTAAGAGCTGCCCTTCCTATGACAATTAAAATTTCTAGGAAAGGGAGCATATTTATCAGTCTGTGGAGTGTTAATCAGATGAGCTGAGTGGCAGGAAGTTGTGCCCTCCTGAGTGACTGATACAAGCTGTGGTGGAACCCCTAATGTCCTTGCCAGTCATCTGGAAAAATATCACCAATCAAAAACTGGTCTTCACTGTGACACATGCACAATAAAACACATCAAAGGCAAGGAATAAAATAGGTATTTTCAGTAAATTAGGGAAGTGAAGTTATGGGGAGAAGAACAAAGCTATTTAATCCCTCCATCAAAATATTCAGGACATAGTATTATTCATCACTTTCATGCTCTCGTTCCTCTAATATGTCAAAGCCACTCTCTTAATGCAGTGCTTCACAAACTTCAGTTAGTCATATATCCGCTTCATGATTTATGTCACATTTAAGCATTACATATAGTTGTAAGTCATATTTTTGCTTAAATAATAAAATAAATTTTATATCATTATTATAGATGAAATTTCAGTATCACTTTACATTATAGCAAAGCAAATAGTTTACTTTTTTCTAATATATTTATACATCATGAATTTCAAAATAGACATGTTCAACATGTAGATTCTGAAGTAAACTCACAGGCCATAACGTGGAAGTCATTACCCTTAGGCTCCATAATAAGGCAGGAAGCCTTTTTTTTTTCGCAGTCAGTATTAAAACACGTTTCCTCAAATCCATTAACCTTATAATCTTAGGCTAGTTAAACCTACACTTATTTACAGGTACAAGAATCCCACATGATAATGACAATCATTAAAGGGAAGCATTACCCAACTCTTTATTTAAATTGGATGTTCCCTACATCACACACACACACACATACACACAAAACCACACTTATGTGCACACACATATACACACATACATACTTGAACACAAATGGCACAAATATGATCCAGACACCCAAGACGACTCTGTAGCCACTCCCAGTCCTCAACCACTTGCCGTGACTCATTTGTGGCACCACATCTTGTCTTACTTTGAACCTCTCCACCTAAATTTTCCCATCTACAGTTAGAACTGTTCCTAGCTAAATTCCTGGCTCAATCTCAGATCTTTATTCAATTTCTTTCTTGCTTTATTATCATAGAAAACCCTTTGCTAAAATAGTCTTGTTTCAGTGTTGCTTCTAGAATATACAGTTTCAGTAGAGTCCATTGTATGATACCTGTGCTATATTTCCCTCACATTCTGTAAGCAAGATCAGAGTTCTGGAGAATGGGGAAGAGAAGGAAAAAGGGAAGAAATTGGGAAAAGCATTTAAATATAGGCCATAGAAGAGTAACATGAATGTCTCTGCTTTAATAACATTTCTAATAATGTTTAGCATTACAAAGTAGCTCATTTCATGAAGCATAAAGAAAGAATTAGAAATAAGTAAGTATCCTAATAATCATTGCTAACATTTATTGAATTCTATGCTACTCATAATTAACAATTTTAAAAATTAATTTCCACAAGAACTCCATGAATTTGGTTCTATAATTATATCCATTTTACAGAAGAAGGTAAAGCACAGAAAAGTAACATATTCATGGTCCTATCAATAGTAAATAATCAAATTTAGAGAGAGAGTCTGTTATCAGAGCCTGAAATTTTTAGTTTTCTACATTCTATAATCAATTAGCAAGAAATAAACATATCTATTTTCATCCTTTACCTAAAATAAAAGTATATCTACATTAAGATCTCAAAGAATTCAAATCATACTAAAATACTATATGTTACATAAATTATTTTGCAAACTATTTTTAATTTAATCATTTATCATAAACATTTTTACAAGAAATTAAATGTTTATTTTATGGACTAAATAACATTCTGTAAGGATTTATAGCGGAGTTCCCCAGATTTTCTCAGTTTATGGGGCTATTAGTGTCTCAATATTTGTTTTTCACAGCACTTCTAGGAAAAATGGTTTTATTTATTAAGAAGAGGAACAAACAGCTTAATCAGTGTCTGTAGCCTAATAGCCTAATGCGATTTTGAAAAAGAATGCACATAAAATAGAGGAAAAATATTTCACTCCTAAATAACCATAACTACTTATAAATGAGATGTCTGTACCTGCTGGGCACTGCCTACTCCTCAAACCTTGGAAATAGATTGGATATCACAACATCATTTCTTTTTTCACATTAATTTTCACAGAGTACTTTCTTTTCTCCCTGGGACTGCCAAAAAAATAGCTTTGTGAAGATATGTCATCACTGAAAGAATTGTAATCCATTCAAATGTTGAAACTATGAACTACATGAAACTAATGAAGCATACAATATCTGATAGCTGTCACATATTGTGCTTCTCCCTAACATTTAAAATGTCCCTTGGACCCCTTTGGGGTTCACTACAGCACCCTGAGATGTACAGTTTGGAAACCACAGGCTTATGTTGAAATAACCATCACTGATACGCTCATGATTTTTATTTTGTAACTTACACAAGGCTCAGGAGATAGTTCATCCTTGTTCTGTGTAACCTCAGCTGAGGAGGCTCGACTGAAACTGTTGGGTCTACTTGAAGATGACTTACTCTCTTGGCTAGGAAGTTGGTTCTGGCTTTAACTTAGAGATTGGGAGGTTTGCTTAGGCGGAGACTGCAGTAGTCTGCCACATGCACAATTCCATGTGACTGCATGATGGCTATATTCCAAAAGACAGGAAGTGAAAGCTCCTTAAAGAGTAGCCCAGAACTGGCACATTATTTCCATCATATTCTGTTGGTCACAGAAGATACACGTGAAGTCTAGAATCAATGAAATGAAGAATTACACTGCACTTCTCAGGAGGGAGAGACAAATTTTTGGCCATCTTTAATCCACTATAGTTGGTATGAAATGTATCAAGCATATGATCCTGGCAATACTTTAGGGAGGAATGTAGAACTTACTTAATTTAATATGCAGAGGATTGTATGTAAAACTCCATTTTAGTAGTAAGATCCTGAAAATACTATAGAGTATTTGAGAGTTGGTGTTTAATTCCAGGTTTTCTGAAAGAGTTTGTGTTCATCAATGTAAATGTTTAACCCATTATCTGTTTTTAAACAATTAGATTACCACTTGTACTAGTAAGGATTCTCCAGAGAAACAGAAGCAATAGGCTATATATGTATAAACATGGAAAATAAATGAAGAGATTATTTATAAGGAATTGGCTCATACAATTATAGAGGCTAAGCCCCAAGATCTGCAGTAGGCAAGTTGGAGACCCAGGAGAACTGATGGTGTAATTCCTGTCTGAGTCTGAGTCTGAGTCCAAAGGCAGGGGAGCACTGATGTCCCAGCTCAAAGATAGGCAGAGAGAGTGAATTCTCCTTTACTCAGCCTTGTGTTCTGTGCAGATCTTCAACTAACTAGATGAAGCCCACCCTCAACAGGGAGAGCAATATGCTTTACTCAAGTCCACTGATTTAAATTTATTAACTTCATGCAGATACACTCTATGGACACACCCTAAATAATGTTTAACCAAATATCTGGGCACCCCATTGTATAGTCAAATTGACATAAAATTAACCATCATACCCATATTTTTTATAATTGAAGATTGCAATGGATATCCTAGTGTAGGAGTATTTGTTCTTAGTCTTATTGTTTCTTAGGCTTAATTCCAGGAGAGAAATTGTTCTGTCCTAGGATCTAAAAACTTAAATGTTTTCTAGGCTTTGTTATGTTATCTGTAGCAGTGTGAGTGCCAGTTCCTTCACATAATCACTAACACCTGGATGTTTCCCTTTTACTTTTTAATCTTCATTCCCCCTGTCCAATGAAATACAGGTATTAATACTTGGGATGAATAACTTGAGATTTTCAAGGAAAAAAATACGATTTACGGAAAGAAGCATAAGCCAATATGTTACAGTGAGAAGTATATACCTCTGTTTTTTCTTGTAACAAGAACCATAAATACTATCATTTTCCAGTGGCTGAGTTTTCCTCTTTGTGGTCTGGTTGACCTGTTTCTCTGCCCAAGTTTTGCTGTTGTTCTCCTGTCAGTCTTTGACAAAGTTCCTTGCTCCACAGTTTTAACCCTGTGTTAGTGGCTATTTAGTATCAGTGATGCTGCTCATACATTTGTAATGGATTTAAGAGTTAAGTTTAAGTGAAACTTTATACATCTGTAATGGATTTAAGACTTAAGTTTAAGTGAAACTTTTAACATCTTAATTTAATAAAGCTCCTCTTCCTTCATTTATGCTTTGTGAAGATCTTTCTGTCTTATTTTGTTTTGTTTCATTTTGTTTTTGCAAATAGCATCTCTTCTCTAATGAAAGGCTCTTAAGGGAATCTTTGCCCTGAATTGGAATCAACATTATCTCCTATATGTCAGTGACAGACAGGGGTGCATTGTCTGCTCCCTTTGTTGGGGAAAGCAATTTCTCATCTCATTTCCAAGAAAGTTGACCGTCAATTGGGAAGTGACTTGGTACTTCCGGTATCACATCATTAAACATCTTCCTGGCAGCAAAAGTTTATGAATAATTGCATCTATCTAGTACAAACTAAATTTTATCCAGACTTCACTTATCCTAAATGGCATGATTAAACTTGATATATACAAATTAACAAACATAATAGCCAAATCCATGTAGGTACTTCAGGTTTTATCTCAGTTTTCAAGTACTAATATCTAGCTTCATTCTCTTTGACTTAAAATTTGCTCTATGACCTGTGACTTTTTAAAAAAGCAGTTACCTGAATTAACACTGTCCATTGAAACCATGCCTTTGCTCTTTTATTTTACTAAGATACCATGTAATCATGGCTGCATTTTGCATAGTACAATTAAATATTATCTTTGCAAATTCAAATGCCAAAAGATTAAATTATAAAACAGGAAGGATGGTATTACTTATTGTTCTCAACTCCACCCACATTTTGAGCTTCTTTTAATGATTGCCTAACATAATTGCCACCAGATTCATATTTTATTTTTTGCCCTTCTGAAGTTAAATGAGGCTACTGTAATTGACTTCTGCATACCTGGGAAAGATGCTTGTCCTCAAGATATCACTTTTTTTTTTTTCTATTTTTAGTCAGCAATTTTTCTACCAGAAATCTTTTAAAAGAATAAGCAAATAGACAGACTTGTCAAATTATTTCTTAGAAATAATTATTTCTTATTATTTCCTCTTTTCTCCATCCAAAGAGGATGGAGACCTAAACGAGGTGTCATTTTCAAGTATGTATTCCAAAGTCTTTATCAACTAATTCTCCACTTATTCCCAGATTCAATTAATGGAAGGAATACAAGCTAATATTTAAATTCCAGGTTCTATAGACAGAATCCCTCTGGTTCATTCTAATATAATCACATTGTGTGAAAAGCAATTGCCTATTATTGTATTTTTATTTATGTGAAAAATTAATTAAGCAACTTATGCAAATAAAAAGGAACATAAATATAAAACATATTTAAATGAATTTAATTAATTCTCATATGTAAGTAATTTTAGTTCTAGGAATTAACAAATAATACTCGTAACAATGCCTGTATGTATCTGATCACTAAAAAAGGAGATCTTTACACTCAATTTGTCCTTTTCTATTTGGCTTATTAACCATATCAAGTTAACTTTAACTGCTGTTTCCAGAAGGTCACTTGTCACTTTGTAATCAAATATCCTATTAATTCACTACCAATGCAACATGGATCTATCTCCCAGGAAATGTGACTAAGTTCCAAGTGCTTTTTCTGGAATTAAAATATGCTATATTGTAAAACCTACCTCAAGAAAAATGAAAAAATTAATTAGTATTAAGAAATTTAGCTGTGAGAGAAAAAACGTTAATATACAAATAATTATTGTAATTATTTAAAACTAATAAAGTGGCATTTTCTGTTATTGAAAGTGAGTAGCAAATAAATAAATAAAATTTAAAACAAATACTATTTAAATGAGTTAAAACAGTACTAATTTTTAAATTTGTCAACAAAATGTAGGTACTTTATTACTCTTTTGTACTAGGGACTAAACTCTATTGATTTGTTTATTATTAATGCTGGTGTTTATAAATAAGAGTATGAAGTGATTTGTCAAAAATTATAAGTTCTAAAAAGACAGTGTGGCATCCATATACCAGGACATATGCTAAAGTGGTTAAAAGGGAGTTAGCATTACATAGTAAAAATTACAAAAACATTAGAGAAGAGACTCTAACTTCAAATCCCTTTTTACCCCTAACCAGCTCTTGATCATTATCATTCATGTAACCTTGCTGAAAGTCAGTTTCTTCAATAGCAAAATGGATATAATAATTGTTATCTTGAAGGATTGATAGAAGGATAAAATATAGAATGCATATAATGCTTAGCACCATGTTTGGCTCATGTCTGGGAGTCAATTCAGGATAATAATAATAATAGTAATTATTAGTAGTAATGATGAAAAAGAATACATATAATAGAGAAATATAGGTTGAGATGGCAGATAGTTAACAGAGCCTGGGGTCTGCTCCTATTCAAATACATATAAAAATATACAAAAAGTAAGAGTCTCAATGAAACAGGAATAAAGGATGAGAGATAACCATATTACTAGAAGCAATGAGGAACTTTATGCAATAGAGAAAAAGTGAACTAATAAAGTCATGGCTAACATAAAGTTTGTAAAACAATGTCACCAAAAAAAAAAAAAAACGAAAGTGGAAAGTGGAAAATCAAGGTCAAACTTACTTCTACTTTCAGAGCCAGTATTGAGCTGTATAAGATATACCAACCAGTGTGTTCAAACACCCTTCCATCACAGACATGTTTTCCAAGGTAACCATGGTTGTGATCCTTCTCTCACTTCTCTTCCCAGTGACAACTTTGCTATATCAATGTAAAGAATATGTAGATTGCCTATTTAATTCCTTCTTTGAAAGAGAGGAGTAAAGCTATTCAACAGCCAAGTTTAGAAGCAAAAGCTATTAATATTCTTGGTATTGTTGTTCTTATAATTTTCCTAAGAAGTGATGTGGGAAATAATCTCACAGATGATCTGGGCAGAGATACTTTCTATGATTAACTTTGCTTGAATCATGTGCTTGTTCTTTGCCCAATCATTGAGCAACACTGAGGAAGTATTCTGATTTTGTAGGCTGGCTGATAATTAGGATTTTTGAAGATAACGTCAACTCCAACTAAATCTGTTTGCCAAAATCTTTATCGTAAATAGAGGTTCTTTTGCCAGAAGTAACTAAAAGTGCTGAGCAGGTAAAAAGAAGATTTCAGTACAAGAATTAAATAAATGTCCACTGTGTTTAGCAATGTGGAGGTTATTGGTGACCTTGGAGTTAATAGATTTGAGGAAATGAAAGCACAAGGGACAGTAGGGAAATAAAGACAGGTTGAATAAGAGGTAAAGAGACCAGGTAGTAGCTATGAGAAAAGAGGGATGAGCAGTTTTTCTAATGAAAAAAGGCTTAAGCTAGTTTAAAAGTTAATGGAAAGGATCTATTTGAGAGCAAGTGGCTGAAGGGTAAGAGCCAGAGGAGAGATTGGTCCTCAGTAGGGGAAGAGAGAGTTCCTCTATTTTAGTAGGAAAGAACAGGATGGGTGCTGATGTGGGTAAGTTTGCATGTTGATAGATCTGATGGCTACTGTTGTCATTGAGAAGTATAAGGCAAGATGAAGGGAAATGCAGTGGGTTGTTCAGATGCTTGAGGGAATTGGAGCTGGTTTGAAATGGTTATGATTGATGGTAAATATATGAATTATGCAGAAAATCATAACAATTGCTAGGGATGAGCTGAGGTTGATCATTGAGACTTTAAAGGGTTACAGTGTATGCATCCTTGTTGTGTGACTTTTTTCAGTAGGGTTGACTTCCCTTGATACAAGCAAAAATAAATACTGAAACAAAAGAATTGCATTCACCTAGGGTTAGACTTGCTGTTGAGGCAACAAAAGGAGAGGGTCAGTGAAGTCTGTGTGTTGTGAGAATGTTGGAATAATAAAAGTAGAATGTTAAGGTGGAGGAGAAAGGATCAGTAGCTAGGGATGCAAGGGGAGTGTGCATATCTTTTATTATTAATGGGAGAAAACAAGGTGGAGAGATCCTAGTCCAATCTGGCATAAGACCAGAAATGAAATAATGAAATAAGTAAGTATAAAATCAAATTGAAAATAAAATGAGATGCACTGATTATTTCAGTTAAGGCTATTTTAGTTATGATAATAAGGAGATAAATTGGATAAAATAAACTAGAAGATATTGAAAAAGGAAAAGTTGAAATGTTCATGAAGTGTATTCAAAAATAGTTTAATTTTTGCATATATTCAGATTAAATCAATGAAATGCTGTTTTATGACCCATAAGCTGGTAAAAGAATGAAATATAATATCCAGTGTTGGCAAATGAGGTCTTTAAACGAGCACTTTCATATATTTGAAGTGGGAATAAATGGCTATATTTCAAGAGAACAATTTGCAATATGTATAAGAACTTAGATATGATCAGACCTTGACCAAAATACTGAATATCTAAAAATATGTGTTGAAGGATTTTGCAAGACTATATTAATAAAGATACCAATAAAATTTTACTTATAAAACCCAAACATTGCCACATGTTATAGAAGGTTATTTTATAAAATAGGAAAACATTGAAAATAAATTATCACAAATTGAATAGAAAAGAAGGTAATAGTTGTCACTGTCTTATAAGATTGTAAGTACTTCATTTTTCCTTCTGTATTTCAGTATTCTTTAATTTTTTTATATTTTGATATAGTATTTTCATAAAGAGAAAGAATTGAAAGTGTCCTAGAATCATAAGAGAGGGTAGTTAATATTTAATTTTAATATATAGAGTAAAAGGACATTTGTTATAGCATGTATATTAAGATATGGGGGGAAAAGCATATTTTAAATGCCACAGAACAAAAATATTCTGCTATATGCTGTTTAAGAAATACACAGTCACACAACAGTAGAAGAGTACACATTATTCTCAAATGCACACAGATCATAATCCAGTATAGAACAAATGTTAGGTCACAAAACAAGTCTCAGTAAATTTAAGAAGATCAGAATCATACCAAGGATCTTTTCTGACCATAATGGAATGAAACCAGAAATCAATAATACAAGAAAACAGGAAAATTCACAAATATGTGGAAACTAGCTAACACACTCTTGAACAAAGCTCTGGCTCAAAGAGGAAATCAGAGGAACATTTTTAAAATATCTCAAGAAATGAAAGTGAAAGAACAACTTACCATCCTTATGGAATGCAGCAAAGGCAGAGAACCAAGTTTATAGTGATAAATGTTTACATTAAAAATAAAGATCTCGGGCTTCCCTGGTGGCGCAGTGGTTGAGAGTCCGCCTGCCGATGCAGGGGACACGGGTTCGTGCCCCGGTCTGGGAAGATCCCACATGCCATGGAGCGGCTGGGCCCGTGAGCCATGGCCGCTGAGCCTGCGCGTCCGCAGCCTGTGCTCCACAACGGGAGAGGCCACAACAGTGAGAGGCCCGCATACCGCAAAAAAATAAAAATAAAAAAAATAAAGATCTCCAATAAACAATCTAACTTTACACCTCAAGGAAAAAGAAGAAAAAACTAAAGCCAAAGTTAATAAAAGGAAGGAAATAGTGTAGATTAGAGTAGAAATAAATACAGAATAGACAAACAATTGAAAAAAATCAACAAAGCTAAGTTAGTTTTTTGAGGAAATAAATAAAATCAACAAATCCATAACTAGACTAAGAAAGAAAAAAGAGACTCAGTCAGAAATGGAAAAGGAGGTATTACAGCGCATTTCTCAGAAATAAAAAGGATCATAAGGAGCAATTATAAACAATAATATGCAAATTGGCTAATCTAGAAGAAATTGATAAATTCCTAGAAATGTACAACCTATCAAGACTGAATCAAGAAGAAACAGAAAATCTGAATTGACCAATAATAAATAAGGAGATTAAAGTAGTTATCAAAACCTCCCAAGGAAGGAAAGCCCAGGACCAGATGGCTTCAAGGCTGAGTTCTACCATTCAAAGAAGAATTAATACCAATGTTCTTGAATTCTTTCAAAAAATAGAAGTAGAGGGATTAATCCAAATTCATGAGACCAGCATCACCCTGATACCAAAGCCAGACAAAAATACTGCAAGAAAGGAAAGTTAAGGCCAAATCCTTGTTGAACATAGATACAAAAATTCTCAATAAAATATTTACAAACAAAATTCAACAACACATTAAAAAAATTACATACCAAGTTGGGTTTAACATACACAAATCAATCAGTGAGATACAGTACATTAACAGAATGAAAGATAAAATCCACAGCATCATCTCAATAGATGCAGAAAAGGCATCCATTTGTTGTTGACAAAACAACATCCATTAATGATAAACTCTCTCAACAAAATAGATATAAAAGGAAATGTCCTCAACAAAATAAAGGTAACTTATGAAAAGCCCACAGCTGACATCATAATCAATGGGGAAGAACAGAAAGTTTTTCCTTTAAGATCTGGTACAAGGTAAGAATCCCACTCTCACCACTTTTAATCAGCATAGTACTAGAATGATTAGAAAGAGCAATCAAGCAAGAAAAAGAAATAAAAATAATCCAAAGCAGAAAGGAAGAAGTAAAACTGTGCCTGTTTACAGATGCCATGATCCTGTATGTAGACCACCCTAAACACACCATTAAAAATGTTAGAACTAATGAAAGAATTCCTTAAAGCTGCAGGATGCAAAGTCAACATTAAAAATAAGATGAATTTCTTTACACCAACAACAATCCATCCAAAAAGGAAATCAAGAAAATCCCATTTGTGATAGCATCAAAAAAGAATAAAATACTTAGGGATGAATTTAACCAAGGAGGTGAAATATCTATACACTGAAAACTATTAAGCATTGATGAAGGAAATCAAAGTCACAAATAATTGGAAAGATATCCCATGTTCATGAATTGGAAGAATTAATATTGTTAAAGTGTCCATATATTCAAAGCAAGGTACAGATTCAATTCAATCTCTATCAAAAATTTAATGGCATTTTTCACAGAAATAGAAAAAAGAATTCTAAAATTTGTCTGGAACCACAAAAAAACAATATTCAAAGCAATCTTGAGAAAGAAGAGACTTGGAAGCATCACACTTTTGTTTTAAAAATATATTTATTACAAAGCTATAGTAATCAAAACAGTATGATATGTTCCAAATAGAACATTGGAATAAAACAGAGATTAAAGAAGTAAACTTTTACAGTTAACTAATTTTTTTTTTTTTTTTTTTTTTTGTGCGGTACACGGGCCTCTCAGTGTTGTGGCCTGTCCCGTTGTGGAGCACAGGCTGCGGACGCGCAGGCTCAGCAGCCATGGCTCACGGGCCCAGCCGCTCCACGGCATGTGGGATCTTCCCGGACCTGGGCACGAACCCGTGTCCCCTGCATCGGCAGGCGGACTCTCAACCACTGCGCCACCAGGGAAGCCACCAGTTAACTAATTTTTGACAAGGGTGCCAAAAATACAAAATGGGGAAAGGATAATCTCTTCAATAAATGGTGGCAGAAAAACTGAATATCCACCTGCAAAAGAATGAAATTTGACCCTTAACTTACACCATACATAAAAATCCACTCAGTGGATTAAAGACTTAAAAGTAAGATCTGAAGCTCATAATACTCATAGAAGAAACACAGGGAAAAATTTCCTTAACGTTAATTTTTTTTAACGTTAAGAGGTTGACCTTTTTAATATACTCTGCAGATATATTAATTTTTCTCAACAAATAAAAAGCATCTACAATTTTCTTAGAAAAAGACAATATGATTTTTACCAAAGGAAAAGATAATGGGTAGGAGACCCGCCTGTGAAAGTTGCTCAGATTCACTAATAATTAAGGATAAACAAATTAAGCAATGATATTATTTTTTGTCTACTACATTGGCAAAAATTTCAAAGCATTATAACATCCAACTTAACTACCAGAATGTATAAGACAGTTGTTCATCAGTATGTATGTCTTCATCTTTACTACTTGGTTTCACATTGTTCTCCCAAAATATGTACTCCCACAGTCAGTGTACAAGAAAGCCCATTATCACCAACATATGGCGTTATCAGGCTTCAAAAATTTTATCACGTGTATGACTAGTGGAATAATAATTTATTCATTTTTAATTTGTATGACTCTGATTACCAGTGAGTTTGAGCATATTTCATATGTGTATAAAATAACCTGCTTTTCTACATTTAAATTGCCTGTTAATGTCCTTTTCTCACTTTGCAATTGTGTTGTTTGTAATTTCTTTATTAATTTGAAGGTGAATTCTTTTAAAACACCACTCATATCTCCAGCACTGGAGCTTTGCAACATTTCTTCTGTCTGCCTAAACAGTGGGTATGTGAAAAGCTAACTTCAAATTTAAGTCTTCACTCAGTTGGAAGGTTCTCAGAAAAGGCTTGCCCTGACCATTAGACCTAAAATTGCAATTCATCTTCCAGTCTCCATACTACCAATTCTCATTACTAGTTTGCTTTTCCCCCCACATATCATTTATTGTCTCTAGTCTCTCTTAGCTAAAATGTAAACTCTCAAAAGGTTGAGATCTCTTTTTCTTGTGTTCATCAATATGTCTCAAGAGCTTACAACAGTTCTTGACATAAAACAGGCACTTAATATTTAAGTTTTAAAATGATAAATGAAGTAAAGACTCATTTATGTATCTAGGTGCTATTCTTTTGCCTATTTCATGTGTTGTACACTCTCCTATGCACTCCTTAGCACGTTTTGTAACTTTGTATATGGTAGACTTTCTTGTATGAAGTTTTCTATTTTAATGTAAACAAATCAAACTTATTTCTAATGGTTTGTGTTTTCATATCCTGTTTCATAAATCTGTCACTGCTTGTGCTTTAAATTTTAGTTTTTTATGTCCACCCTTAGCAGTTTAGATTTTTTTCAACTTTTAATTATTTCACATATATGTAATACATGGTCGTGGATCTATTTTCTCATATAGCCAAATTTTGCTAGGGCAGTTTTTGAAGAATCTATCCTTTCTCCACTGAGTTCTTTCCACCTCTGTCATATTTGTTTCCATATATATGAGGGTTTGTTTCTCAACTCTTTATTTTGTCCAATTTGTCTGTTTTTCTATACTTTTATACTCGTATTCTGCAAATATTGACATATATTTTTCTCTTCCCATATGTTTGTATTGGCTTCTATTAAATCTTGAGCATTTTCGCATGTTATTTTGTGGATGCAGAGTATATATGTATATACACTTATATGCATATATGTGTATAATACCTAACTCTACTACTTGTAATACTAATATTGTAGATTATCAGCCTAATATTCTTAATTAGCACCTTACTTCATATTTAGAGGTAATGCTCTAATAATTTGAGAGGGCTTCAATCTGAAGATATTCTGCATGTATTTACTCTTTTAGATGTAAAATAAGAGAAGGTACAGCATGGCAAAATGAATGATACTTTTGTTTACAGCACATAACAAGTGGATATTCTGCATTTTTTATTTGAAAATGTCCTAAAATGTATGAGCAAGTTAAATCACCCAGTGATTAGAAGAATAATTATTCCTACTATAAAGGAATGCTAAAATGAAGGAATATGAAATCTCTTAGGAGAAGAGATATGATCAAACAGGAATATTGCATTCATAATGGTAATTCTTCTGAAATCATTATTTGAGAAATATTTTCACACCAGTTACTAAATGGATTATTGATCATAAAATGACTTAAATGGTTTTCAGAGTTGATCAATTGGTGATACAACCACATAACATTCAGACAAGGACCACTGTTTTCAGGCTTATGCTTTTCTAATTTAGAGAGAAATCAGGATCAAAGTTTCTGCTCAATATTTAGTTATAAACATAACGTATATAAACTGCTACCATATTAATAGCACAGCCAGTCATTTAGTAAACAAATTAAAGCACCTATTTGATGCAGGAAGTGTACTAGACCCTGTGTTTCACAGTGGTAAACAAGAGAGCAGGCGCTCGGCTCTGACAGTTTAGAGAGAAATGTAGAAAATGAAGGGGGATTATATCAGTGAGATGGGGTGTGAGATCGTGAATAAGAACCAAACCTCAAGCACCAGACATTCTGTACTCTAATCCTGGCTCTACCACTAATTAACTGTGTGACCTCAGGCCATTTATTTAACCTCTCTGTGTCTCCATTTTCAGTCAGTAATCAAGAGAAAGTAATAGTGCTAACCAATTGAGTTGTGAGGTTCAAAGGACTTATGCAAATTATAGCATAGTATATAACATAGAGTATATAGTATGAGATAACGATTTTAACATTATTTTTCTCATCATTATCATTTTTATTGCAATGACCTAGATATGACCTTATTTGGAAATGTCTCTGCTGATACAGTCGAGTTAAAATGAGGTCATACTGAATTAAGGTGAGCAGGCCCTAAATCCAATGGATAATGGCCTTATAAAGGAAGAAAGATTGGAAGCACAGAGAAATACAGGGGAGGAGGGCATCTGACAGTGGAGGCAAGGATTAAAGTGATACATCTATAAGCCAAGGAATGCTCAGGATTGATGACAAGTACCAAAGGTTAGGAGAGAGGCATGGAACAAATTCTCCCCCAGAGCCTGAAGAGGGAGCGTAGCCCTGCAGATTTGGGACTTTGAGCACCTACACCGTGAGAGAATTAAGATTTGTTTTAAGCCATCCAATGTGTGGTGATTAGTTACAGCTAATAGAGAAAAGTAATACAAGTTGCAGTTGTTATTATTCAATTTAAAGGCAAGGAAACCAAAGCACAGTGGAATTAATGAGCTGCTCCAAGGTATACAATTAGAAAGTGATGAAGCTGGGCTTCTAGTCTTATGCTGTTTGATTTAAGAGCATTCATTTTAACCATTTTGCGTTCTTCCTATACTGATACATAATCCTAATACCTGCTTTGTAGTCAATATTTATTGCAATGCTGTTACATGCCAAGTACCACTCTAAACGTTAGAAATCTAAAAGTAAACAGAACTGAGAAAAGCAACAGTTTGGTCTAGTGAAGAGAGTCAAATAATTATGAAAAATATTTATTATTTCAAATATTAATGTTGTTAAAGAGAAAATAAAATAAGTAATAGGGATAAGGAGTTCTTATTGGGCAGTGGTAGGGAATCTGGAGTTTTAAGTTGGGTAATTAGGAAAAATGTCTCTCTTCACATGACATTGGAGTGAAATACTGAGTAAAGGGGTGTAAGCATGTCCAAATCTGGAGTAACAGAGTCCCAGATCAAGTGAAAAACAAGTGTAAATGTCCTAAGGTACAGGTATGACTGAGTATTTAAAGAATTACAAGGAAGCCATTGTGGATGGAGTGGGAGATAATGAATAGTAGGCAGGGAACTCTATTCAATACTCTGTAATGACCTATATGGGAAAAGAATCTAAAAAAAGAGTGGATATAAATATATATGTATAACTGATTCACTTTGCTGTACAGCAGAAACTAACACAACATTGTAAATCAACTATGCTCCAATAAAAATTTTTTAAAAAAAGAACAACAAAAAAAAAATAATGAATAATAGGAGTTGTGGTTGGAGAGGAGTTAAAGGAAAAGGTTTAACCTGATATATATATATATATATATATATATATATATAGACCTGTGGTGTGTTTTATAGATAGATATATAGATGATAGATAAATATATGTAAATACATGAGATAAGCATAAGTTTATGCAAATGACGATTAAGAGAAAATAAAAGAGATCCACAGGCTGCATTGATCTGGAAGAAACGTTTATTCTTCTACAAGCACGTCTTATATGTCAAGAGAAACGGCAACTCAACATATGTATGAATAATCTTTGTATAAAGTTTTATCTAGAATTATTACAAGGAGAAAAAGCTGCTTCTTATAATACATACTACTTATGTTTTCAAAAACACTTGGTTCATAAATTTATTTCATCAACTTCTTAAAGGGTGCAAGACAAAAATTTAACATAGCTTTATAAAGATCACTATGTATGCTGAGAATCATAAGGCTGAAGAAATGAATAAATTATTGCATTGTTTCTTCCTTTTAATGATTCAACCCATGTTTATAATTGTAGTTCTCCTACGTAGGATTGGGTGGCCTATTAGCCTAATTGCTGACATTGGTTGTCTACCTTTTGCCTTCATGTTTAGTCAGTATCTTGATACTGGTAGGTGCATCAACTTCTTATAATAGGCTATATCCTTTAAGTAATAATATAATATTTAATGTTCTTTGACATTCAATTTATCTTTCAAATGTTGAACCTGCATATCTTTGTGTCACTTGTGGGGAAGGTCAGAAGTAGGGTCTGTGATTATGAAGTATAGGAAAGCCAGTGAGTTGGTGTAAGATTAGAGTTATAAGCTTGGCATTCTTCACCTAATCAGCTACTGCACAGATATGTTTCTAATTAACATTGTACTACTAATACCTACTATATAGAAGTAGTAAGGAGTATTTCATATGAATTGAGTACAGTTTTCTATATTTTATCGGTGACCTAGAAGAATAAATGAGTGGGTTGTCTAGCCCTTTAGAGAAGAAGATTATAATTCAAATTGACCTTGACAAGTTGGAAGAGTAGTCAGAAATAATGAAAATCCTGAGGTCAGGTATAAAGCAGGAACTACAGTAAGGAGAAACATGATACATACAAGACAGGGAATGACTAGTTAGGCATGATTGTGTCAGGAAAGTACCTAGAGATCACAGGGGACATGAATTGAACATAATTCAGCTCAGTAGCATTATTTTAGAGGTTTCGACACATAATACTGAAATGTGCTATAAAAAGCTGCTATTCTGAAGAAAAATTATTAAGATAAAACTTCATCTACATTTTACACTGATTAGTTTGAAACTCAGTGTGTCAGCTTTTGCACAACTGAAATCTGGAGAATTTGTAGATGGCCCAAAAGACAGAAGTAAGATTATGTGATTAGAAAACTGTAATTTCAAAGAAGTAGTAACATTATTTGAAATGTGTGATTATAAAGGAGATATAAGGAGTGATTTCACAACTGCCTTGAAGTATACAAGTGGAGATTTTCAGAAGTGTTGACCAACTACTCTTGAGCTTCTTTGCAGCCAAAATTCTTATTAAAATTTCAGGAGGGATGATATAAATTGATGGGGGAAAATCACAGTCTAAAAGAGAGAATATAACCTGACATGGACTAGAAAGATATTTTTAATATTTCACTTTCTGAGAATCAAAGTATGGATTCATGCTTTTAGATAATCGAGTCTGAATAGCAGATACTCCCACCCCATTTCCTTCCTCACTCCAATCCTAGTCATATATAGTTTAGATTCCAACTACACCAGTACATATTTTGTTTGCATTTTTACAGTAGTAGTTGGTATAAGCATTACTATTAATTTACAAAAAAAATGCATGAAAAAGATAGGTTGAAATTTATGTTCCAAATCCAATCTTTACTTTGTTGTATGAATTATCTAGTTAATACTTTTCATGTTCACTCTTCCACTGCTCAGTATTGACATCATGGGAAGGTATAGTTTATGTGGATACAGATAAATTACTTCACTGATATGATTTAAGTGACACCAAAAATGTGCCTAAAAATATCTGCTCCATAGCATTCTGCTGGTTTGTGCTTATGTTAAAATTTTTCATGATAAACATCATACCTTCAGGCACTTATTGAAAAGATTTCATATTTTAAGTGGGCCAAAAAAATATACTAAGAGGTCTAATGTACTTAGCTAGCTTTGACTTTGACATACATAATTTTCTTCCAGATTAAATATGTACTTTCCACTGTTCCCACTAGCTCCAACAGTCACAGGGTTTGAGGAATGGGTTGGTGAAGAGATAATAGCTGGTGGGTAGGGGAGGAGAGAGTAAGGTCTATCTTGAGAGTATTGGATCCTGCCCATGTTAAGGGCACAGAGCCCTGGAAGCACAGACACATGGACAACAACAAGGCAGTAGGGATGGGACTTCCCCAAGCAGAGCTATAAAGTATCTGAAAATGTGAATTGGAGGAGTCATAATCTATCCTCGATTTCAATGTTTTGCTAAGCACCAGCCATTCCTAAAGGTTTGTTATAGACACACCATGGGTTACCAGTGCAACATTTTATTTTTCCAAAAAATGCTGGTAGAACATCAGTTTTATCTAATATTAACATTTTGAATGTTTTGGAGAGCTCATGTTTGTGACTCCCTCAATGAGTTCTAAGGGAAGAAATAAGTATAAAGCAAGGTGAAATATGTTCTTGAATATGCTACTTTGAAGCATATAAATTACTGATGTTTTCATAATAAATTGTAGTTAGATCAGTGTTGAGAACTGAAATCATCCCAGTCTTCTATTTCATTCTAAAGCAATTATACTTCCTTGCCTTAAAACTTTTTTAAAGGTAATCAAATAAAAATTACATTCAAAAAAGGGTTTTGCCTGAATTACAAAAAGCATATTATAATCATTTTGGGGTCTTCTACATAATCCTCAGGAATATCAGCCTCATGATAACTGAATAATTCAAAAACACCATATACTCAATTTCTCCTCACAGATTATTAATCTTCCTAGCACTAGATTTATTGATCACCTATTCAGTCATTCTTCACATACTTCATAAATCAAAAGCATGAGTGAGGTAGAAATTAAATATTCATACCAGAGGCATTCAGTGTTTATGTGTGTATATTCATTTCTAACTTTTAGCCCATACTTTGTTGCCTTTAAGGAGCTTAATGTATATAGGGATAGCAGATCCATAAAGCAAAAATTATATTGGAGAATAGTAGAAGATGTTTGTGGTTAACAAAAGAAGTGGTGTAAAATCAAACCAAGTAATCATGGAAAACCTCTCAGAAGAAATGCTTTACACACCTGCAACAGCTAAGCTGCACAAACCATGCCCCAATCATTCCAGTCATGCCTTTGCTTCTACTGTCCCTTTTGCTTTTCCATTGTCACCCGAATGACTGCTCTTTTTACGTTAAAATTGAGTTCAGGTGGGATTAAGAGACATTTAAGCTAATATTCTTATAAGCAGTTAGATAGGTGAGTCTGTACCTCAGTGGAGATGTTTGTGCTAGAGATAAGTGAGAGTCATTCATATCCTTATTACCCTTCTCCCAATAAGAGATTATGAAGTGACAAAATCCATCCCCACACCTTCCAGTCTCATTTCCATGGGATGACCTCTTTAGGTTTCTATTTTTTGTTCTTCTGGTAGTTACCTCCATAATTCTAAATATTTTGGTATTTTGTCTTTTCTTGATTCATGTACTCAAGATAGTATCTATTGATTCTCTAATATGAAAGATGAGATTTTAAACTCACATTAACCCCTGTTATATAAATCACCTATTTCTAAATTCAAAATAGTATCTAAGGTCATTGTATAGATTTTTTAAAAATGAGAACTCACTTTCAAATTTAGAAGCATTTGTTTATTCCTCATTTCTTACTGAACTATGTAGAGACATGTGATTTTGAAATTCCAGGTCTTTTAATACCCAGGTCAATTGATTTAGCTAGAATTCACCACCACTCCACATTCAACACTTCTCCAAGGGTTGTTTTGTTGCTGAACAAATATTTCCACTGCTTTGCCTTTTCTCATAACACTCCCCTTCCATTGGCCTCCCCCTGTTGGGTTCTGACACATTCTTCCAGGTCTAGATCTCATGTTATTTCCTTTGGCAAACTTAATATCTCCCACTGGAAGTCAATTCTCTTACTTTTTAGTCCTCATAGACTTTTTTGAACCTTATTGATAATCCTATTATCTGCTTTAGTTCCTAATTATTTTGGAATTTAATTTTTTTCTTAAGTAAGTTGTAAGCTCCTTGGAATCAAGAACCGGGTTGTCTATATAATTTTGTCACCTAGAGTGGCCTGGTGTAATACACCTCATATTATTGGTTGATTAATGAATATTATTTTACTACTGAATAAATACATGTATGAATATTAGAGTCTTCCTAACATTCAAAGAAACTCTCAATTCTTACTTGACTACACGATGTAGGTTACCTACAAAAAGTATATTGTCCGAAAAATATATTACTAAAGGAGAAAGAGTACAGGTATTATTTGATAGACCAACTACTAGTTCATAATCACTATTTACATTTGATAGAGTTTCAAAAACTCAAGGATATTTATTAAATCTTGAATGTTTGGGGCTCTGATTATCAGAATAATTGCACCTTCCTCAGTGCCTTAAGGGAAAGATAAAAATTTTCAGAACAGTTTCATTTATGTCTCCCATGTTTGAGTTTCAGGGAGAGGCAAACGTAGGTCATTATTGTTGGAAAGGTAAAATTTCTCATTTGAGTCAGGAGCCATATTATTCAACTAGATTTCTTTCACTGGAAGAAAAGTAAAATTCAGTGTATACATTTAAGTTTTTTCTTTCTGATTAGAAAATATAGAAAGGCATCACACATACTCTATCTCTTAATTTTAGCAAATTATTATATAATGAGCATGTTACAAAAGACTAAATTTGGAAACCTTTGGAATTGGATAGAAATTCAAAAGAAACAGAATGATCATAAGGAAAGAGATAAAGGTTAAAGTGAGAGAAAAAGTGGAAGGGAGAAATAAAGGCAACATAGGGAGCATAGATTGCTCTAGTGTATGTCCTAGGTCTGATTTCCTCCCTCAGGTCTTTTGTCATTCAGAACACTTGGAAATTAAGCATTCAGGATGCCTACCAGAGGCTTTCGAAGCCATAGGGAGTGCTGCAGGAAGGCAGGAAGGAGGATGGTAATATTTTGCAAAGAGTCATGATGTGTACATTTCATTTTTCATCTGGAAAATACTTCATCAAAAATGATGGAGTGGGAAGTTACTATGAAAGAACACTGGACAGATATGCTAAGCCTCAGAGAAGCCTGCTACTCTCTTATAAAACTCAGAACTGACTAACTCCTTCAACCCAGACAGGGAGGAGTCTATCATATTCCCTGACTTATCCCTAAGTCTCCCCCTTGAAAGGCAAGATCCAGGGAAGCCCATTAGCTGAGGAAGCTGGGCAGTGAACGTTCTGTTTCCTCACCTCACCACACGTTGTGCACTGAGTGAACTGACCTCAATCTCATATCCCTAATCATCCTATACAGAAAACCAAAAGGTATCATAGGAGGTAATGCCGAAATTCCAAGTTTGATTTTTCTAGTTAGAGATACATGTCAATGGAACTAAGAGCAGATTTAGATGATGAGGCTTTGAAAAAACTAAAAAAACACTCTGTGACATATTATCTTTAATTGGCTTAAATTAAAATATGATTTTTTAATTTTACTCATAGGTTTTTAATTAAAAGCCAGCTATATCCGGTTTCTAAATAATGTGTGAGTATATTTTTAGATAATTTTAAAAATTAATAAATTGCTACCAAATATAATTTTGATATGCATGATGTGTGCCAATCAATAACCAAAGGCCACAGGAGTGTCACTCTAAGAATATGTAAAGGGAAAGATGATAGCACATCACAAACAAGTGATAACTATTTGGCTCAATTTGAATGAATAAATGAATCAATGAACACTCCTTGTTTTATGTAGCACTTTTCATCATTTCCTCCCAGAGGATATTCAGTCACCTCACCCTGAAACATGAGAGTTTTTCTGGATTCCTCCCTTTCCTTTGGCTTCCATACTAAACAGGCCTCTTCAGTGCTGTTGGTGTGTCCTAACGAATATCTCTGGAATTTGTATTTTTCCATTTCCATTGCTAGTGCTCACTCCAGTCCCTCAGTTTTTAAAATTAAATTATTATAATAGTATGCTTCCTGATCTTGCTATTTCTAATATTTGCCCATGTCCATCTTGGGCCGACAGTCAAATGGTAGTGTCTGTGCATGTGTGTATAGAAAAAAAGAAATAAAATTCTAAAAAGCACTGGAATGATATACCTTGAAATGCTATGTGAATGATAGGATTTATATGACTTGTATTCTCTTCCTTGTACTTTTTTTATACACTGCAAGTTTTCAAAAATAATTACAAAATTTTCACAGAGAAAAATATTATTACAAGTGAATTATCTCTCTTATCATTAAATTTCATCAGACACTTACTCATTTGTGGTTATTCAGTGGCTCACAATTGTTTATACATGCAGTAAAAATTTCCTAATGTGAAGTACAAAATACTTTCAGATATGATTACTTCCTATATTTTGGCTACATTTTGGGTAGGTTAAACATGTAATTTATTGTCCAAACCAAGACAGTTTTAATAGTGAAAATGAATCCTGGCTAAATAGATAAAAGATACCCCTAATTGTTTTGTTTTATTTCTTTTTTGTGTATGTGGAAGAAGGGGTGGAATTTTTGCTTTTAGTCTTTCTTCATCATATTTTACCATGGATGTATTATTTATAACTTGGGATAATCATCTTTCTCTTCATTAAATGTCTTTTTTCTTAAATTTTTTCTTCAAATCAGAAACATGTGATATGATACAGGTATGACCTTATTTAGAATTATAGGGTGTATTTCAAAACTATTTTAGTAGAATGTAAGCTCCATGAGGGCAGGGGTCTTTGCCTATTTTATTAGTAGTTTTATCTCTGGTGCTTTGAAAATACCTGGCATATGGTAAGCACTCAATAAGTATTTTTTTGAATGAAACAATTTGATTAAAGAAGAGTGGGTTGACAAAAAAATTCAATGAGATTATTTCTTCTTCTTTTTTTTTTTTTTCTTTAGAGGCCTGTGGGAATAGAGGTCATTTCTAATCTATTTTTAAAAAGCAAGCAAAGCTTTATCTATTGTACTTGTAGTTAAAGTAGTATATTATTAAATGTCTATTGTATAATTTTGTTGTAACTAATATAATCAGATAATTCAGAGTGAGGAAACAGAGTTAATAGTATTCAACCTTACAGTTTCATAGATGAGGAACTTGGGCCAGGAAGTGAATAAGGACACAAAACATATTAGTAACAGAATGCTAATCAAAGCTCAGGTCTGTAATACTACAGACTTCTTCACTCTCCATAAGTCTGTCAATTTTTCTCCACTAAAATTAGCATCTGTATCTGAATAAAGTATGCATTTTACTTAATAATATTATATCAATATTGGTTAGTTAATAGTAATACATGTACCATATTAATATAAGGTGTAAAATATAGGGGATAGTGGGCATTGGGTATATGAGAACTATCTTTGCAAATTTTTGTAAAGCTAAAAGTGTTTGAAAAAGCAAAGATTATTTTTTTAAATAGTATTTATATTCAGCATAAAAATAGATGAAATAGATCACTAGCATGGTGTATAAATAATGTTTTGCTTAAGAGATGAAGCTGAAGATTAACAGAATCGGTTGTAATCCAAATATATTACTTCCAGTCAAGGAACTGAGATTCCTAAACAACTCTTGTGTGCCTTCCAACTGTAACATATTTTATATGACTTTGCATATACATGTATTACAACTGTGGCATTGGCTTACCTTTTTTTAATTAATTAATTGATATCTTCAATTACAGAAGATGATGGTTTCAATATTGTGAACCAATAGCCATGTAATAAGCATCAAATACTGATGGCTGCCTCTTTAGCTTTTATTCATGCTAAAATCCACTTACTCAAGGGTACATTTTGAAAAGCAAGAAGAGTATTCTTGACTGCATATCTAGATGATATAGTACTATTCTTTATATTAAAGGTCTCCCAAAACAAAAAAATGTAGCACTGTCTTTCCCCTGTTATCATCTTCATGCCACAAAAGTAGGTAAAAAAATGTTTAACTATGTGTATTTTCATTTTAAGTTACTGACTAGAGTTTCCACTGACATTTGTGGAAACAACATCTTAAATGTTATAATAAAGAAATCGAATAAAGGCAACTTCTCACTCAGGTAATTAGCTTTCCCTTTGTAACTATTTTCATAGGATTTTACTGGGTAAAGTTTTAGAATGTGTCTCCATATTTCGTAGCCTGGCTCAACCAAATGTTTTTATAACTTTGTGTACATGTCAAAGGTCCTCTGCGGGAATTCTGTGGGAAATATGCAGACTGACCTGCACATAAGGAACAAGGAAAACATCACAGCATGGGATGGTATGGAAGTTAAAATGAAATATTTGCAGCTCTGTGCATGGCTTTTTTTAAATCTTCCATAGGAGGTCTGCATTGTGCTGACAGAGGAGTCACATTTTTATGGTTAGGATGCTATTTAGAATTAGACACTGAATATGATTCTTTGCACAGATTTAGAATCCATTAAATGTTGCATGAGAAAAACAGTACTATTTGAGACTTTGTCACTTAAATCAATTTTCTTTTGCTGTAACACACCAAAGTAGGGAGGGGAGGGGTAAACTGTCCCTTCCTATCTTTGTTAGCGAATGTCTTTGTAATAAATGGAAGCTAAAATGTGCTGTCAGAGGTCGATGTCACATCTTCACTGTTATGCAATTAGCTGCCAGCATTATCCCCGATTGTTGCCTTTAACAACAAAAAGAATGCTGATGTGAAGTTATGGGGAGTTCTATTTGCTTAATTTCTCTGAGATCTACTCCTTAAAAAATTTCTACTTCTTAAAAATTTCTACTCCTTAAAAAGAATCCCAGTACAGTTTTTGAAAATGTACTTAATTTTTAAATAACTTAACCGTTATGCGTTCTGATGATTAGGAAGAAACAGTCATGATTTTAGTGAGAATATTTTTGAAAGTCTTCGTGAGAGATCAATGCCGTGGTATGTTGTTCGTTGTTTATCTCACATAATGACTTCTAATATTTTTCTTTCTGAGTTATCAATTTCACTAATGTCTTGAGAATATTTCAAAAGGAGAACAGGAGACAAAGGAAGCCAAATGAGGGGGCAAGAAACCCTCACTGCCATCTCAAGTTTAAAACGAAATGTTAAAAACAGAAAACTACTTGAAAAGGGATAGAATTAATAGGAATTGTTGCTTTTTTTTTCATTTTAGCAATACATGTATAAGGGTTTATTGTTAAAATTAGCCTGCAAAACAGATCACAGTTTAAAAATTCTTGTTGGAGTTTCAATAATAATGATGTGCATTAAGGATAAACATGGCTCATTTCTCAGCACAACATAGAATCTTGCAAACCCACCTTTAAGATTTATCGCAGTCTACTGAATAGACACAGAGAAGTGATAGTATCTGTTGCTAGATTTTGCAATTTGTTAAATGACTTAAGATGTCCATCCTTTAAGTTTTGTTATTCTTCTCTAAAATAGTCATGATTATGATTTCTCTTATTCTAAGGAGCTTAACTAAATGATTAATACATGTAAAATCTGTTAATTAAAAGGTGCTTTTTAAATTAGGGCTTTAGTTGATTTATTGGTTGGTTTGCTAAACAGTTTCTGGCTATTAGGAATATTTCCTCAAAGTATTTGCAATGGGATAGTAAAATTTACTAATAAATTGATAATGTGATTAACTTTCTGAATATGGGTGAATCATCAGAACCAGGAGAGATGGATTGATAAAGCAAAACAAAACAAACTCCTTCAGTGACACTAAAGGGATCAAAATTTTCAAAAACACCTCAACAAATATCTCTGTAACCTACACAAAGCCTGAAAAGTTGTAAAACCCATAGCTCCTCCTGCAGTTCTCTTTTGCTTGAGGCTGGGGGTGAACAATTTCTTTGATTCCGCAGTATACTTTCATCTGGGATACTTAAAGTGGAAATGTAATTAAGGCTTTGGTATGCTCTTCTCCCGTCCCCTTAAAATACAGACAGAAAGTTTTGCAGGAATTTTCAGGGGACCCAGAAACAACATGAAGCCATTCTGCGGATTTCTTCAGATTCCACGATCCGGAAGCTAATACGCCCAACTTTAAAAGATATTCCATATTCATAAAGTTTATATCTTTCAGAGGAAGTCGCATTTTTAGCATTAATCTAAAAAAAGCTTGATAAACCCCATGAACTAATGTGGTTTTGTCTGCTTGCTTCTTTTCTGGGTGTGTTCATTTTCAAATTTCTTTTGCAGTAGTATTCTGTGCTTGAGTTAAATGTTAAACAGAAATCATATCCATAAAACATAAAATAGATTTTTTTATTGGTGTATTTTAAGTTAAAATTTATGCCATTTATTTGTAATTAAGTTCATCCATGAGAATGCTTTAATGAGACCAAAATTCTATAATCGAAGTTTTTGGATATTCAGTATATCAAATATTAGTATTTTATTTTTAAACATCTACCTTGTAATCTGAAGGCACACTTTCATTCATTTTCTAGTTTCTTTTTGTCTATCATTTAATCAGCTTATTTTTTGAAGAATACAGAGAAAATTTTCACTTGCATAGATAATTACCAATAGTAACAGTTTCCATTTTTAACCTACCATATAATTTGAAGATACTATTTAGTGTCACTGATTCAGAGTTTGAATAAACAATAATAGGATTTTTAAAAATTGAATATTGAATGCTATATTAAAGCCACTCTCATTCTTTAATGTAAAAGACAAAGAAAGTAAGGTAAAAAATAATCAGTAGTAAAATGTTTTCATGAGATATCATGATCCACATTCAATTATTACTGTTCAACTAATACACAGAAAACATTTTACACCAGGCATGTAACTTAACTGTCTTGACTACACATGTGATAGCATACACACACCTTTTTACATTTACTCAGGTTCAATTTATCTAAGAAAATTTTAAAAAGAATAAACATTGTATGAATACATAGTTGTATAGTTAAGATTAAAGTCTTTGTATTCATTAAAAGCTATGTCTAGGGCTTCCCTTGTGGCGCGGTGGTTGAGAGTCCGCCTGCCGATGCAGGGGACACGGGTTCGTGCCCCGGTCCGGGAAGATCCCACATGCCGCGGAGCGGCTAGGCCCGTGTGCCATGGCCACTGAGCCTGCGCGTCCGGAGCCTGTGCTCCACAATGGGAGAGGCCGCAACAGTGAGAGGCCCGCGTACCACAAAAAGAACAAAAACAAAAACAAAAAACAAAATAAAAGCTATGTCTAAGAAAACGAAAACACAAATCACATAGTGGGAGGAGATATTTGGCACATATATAACTGAAAAAAGACTCATATCCAAAATATATAAAGAACTCCTAACACTAGGAAAAGAGAAAGAATCCAATAGGGAAGGTATGGACAAAATACTTGAACAAGCATTTCATAAAATAGGACAATTCCACATGGCCAAAAATATTTGAAAAGAGGTTCAGTGTTATTATCAGGGAAATGCCAATTAAAACTAAAATAAGATTTTTTTATACCCACCAAAATGGCTAAGATAAAAAGGTCAGTAAATTACAAGAACTGAAGAAGATGTAGAGTAATGAGAAATTTTAGACATCGCTGGTTGGAATGTAAATTAATATAATCCTTTGGAAAACTTTTTGGCATTGTCTAGTAAAGCTGAACATAATTTTACCCTATTATCTAGCAAATCCACACCTAGAAATATACCCAAAAGAATTATGTAATTGTACGCACAAAAGTACATTAATAGGAATGCTTAGTTAGAGCAGTGATTTTCATATTAGTCAATACTAGCAAACAACTTAAATGCCCAACAAACTAGAACGAGCACTTAAAATGTAAAATATCCACCCATTGTACAAGTAATCAACAGACCCTACACGATGAGAATAAGTGACATGCAAAATATTTAGTGAAAGAAGCTCAATTTAAAAAACATATATTGTATGTTTCCTTTAAAATAAAATTTTAAAAACCTGGGAAACAATTCTAATACTTAACAGTGCATAATTAAGTAACAATAACATAAAGAATATCATACAAGGAATTATCATAAAAGCTGAGGTATTGGTTATCTTTGGGAAGAATGGATGAGGGGTTAGGAGAGGACAGAAAGGGAGCTTCAAAGGTGCTGGCTATATTCTATATCTTCATCTGAGTCAATGAATGTGTTCAGTATATGATAATTTTTAAGCTCACATTTTTGTGGAATACTTTTATGTATGCATGTTATACTTTCACGATAAAATGGGTTTTAAAATGCAACAGGATTTAGATCTCTCCTTGAGGGGGTCCACTCTATGTCCATCTGGGCCATTTACCAAGGGAGTCGTAGCCCAGAGATCTGGCAGTGGTTACCCAGAAGGTCAAACTTTTAATCATATTGTAGCTTTTGTTTGTTTATAAGACTAAATGAATAAATGAAAGTTATGCCCTAGGGTGTGTATCAAAGATCAAAGCTAAGGAAGACAAATTCAGTCACTGAGACAAACAACATTAGAGAAGCTGACGATGGAAAGAAGCAGAAAGTGAAAATAAATGCTAGAAGTTAATTTACGTGTATTTTTACTAACCACTGATCAACCATGCCATTTGAGAACTGGCCAGCCTAGCTCAGAGACATAGAGTAAAAAATAACAAACAATAAACCAATGTTCTATCATATGGACTCTATTAAATATTTGACCATGGATTTTCATAAGTCATGTAAAAACGTAGTCTTGTTCTATTACCATCAAGTCCTTTTGAGGTTCTCCAAAGAAATACATATGCAGAGCACAAGACCAAATCTGTACATTTTTCTAACATTTATTGCACTTTGCCACCAAAGCCCAATGTGATCCTTTTTTAAGCTAGATTGATGAGACATTCTTTTGTCTAGGTTAAAAACAAACCTAAAGACCCTATTTCCACTTTTTCCTGGGCTACACCTATTATAAAATTTGGATGGTAAGAGAGTGTCAATCCAAAGAAAAGCATATCCTCATGTGTAAGAGCAGAAGAAGAGCTTTCCCTAAGGATTAGTGAAATGTTGGTCTGGTAGTTATCTTCCCAGTGAGCAGTTAGTTACCCAAGATTTAAAAGTGGAAGAGATATAAACATTAAAAGAAGTGGATTTCCAGAAATAAAGAACACACATCTAGGATTATGGCCCTGGCTCTTGAACTATCTGTATCAGCATTTCTCCTTGGGAACAAAGTAGAAGATGGGCAGAAAGGTCAAAACACAATATTGTACACTCCTAGAGTCAGATAGTTGGGCAGCTATCCTTTGTCCTTAATCAGGTCTAATAATAATGGTTGTTGTTTATTGAATTTCTATGCGACGTGACAGACACTGTTCTAAATACTATTCATATGCTATCTCATTTATGTATCGTAAAAATTCAGTGGGAAAGCTCTATTATATTTTATAAGTAGCAAAAGTAAGGGTCAAAGAGGCAAAATGAATTTCATGAGGTCATGCCTGGTAATGAGGGGAGTCAAGATTTTGATCAAGAACTTAATGACTCCTGAACAAATATTTTTTTACTAAACCACACTGACTGAGGCTCTTCCCATACTTCAGCCTCCAAATAGGAACACTTGAATAGAATTTCGGATTGCCATTTATTTTTAATTGTTTTAAACATCTTTATTGGAGTATAATTGCTTTACAATGGTGTGTTAGTTTCTGCTTTATAACAAAGTGAATCAGCTATACATATACATATATTGGATTACCATTTATTAAAGCACAAAACAAAATAAAAACAAAAACAGAGAAAGGAAAGGAATTTATAAGAACAAGAAAATTAATCAAGGGAATAAATTAAATTCCACTATTAGACAAATCATAGAAGATTTTTGTTTTGGAAATATGCAGATAGAATGAAAGATGGGTTCAGTTTCTAGAATTACAAAGGTTATTGTTATGATTACATAGACATATATAAAAATACCAGAATTCTCTAACAGCTTTTTTCCTTATAAATCATGAAAAAGGCCATTTTAAAATAAGTCTATTGAAAGAATCTTTACACAGTAGGTGGGAAAGCTTATGGATTTCCACACCACCAAATATTACACAGAATAAAGGGTTAAGTTAAATTCCTAGTTGATAGACAAAAACAGATCATTAAGAATATATTTTTGGTACCATCCTAACTTTGCTATTATATAAAGTATTCTGGACAAAATTACCAAGAAATAGAATCATGGAAAGGATGGGCCATTGGCCTGACTAGTATGGCAAGTCTTCTGCACTAAAGTATCTATTATTATGACTAGTTGTCAGTGCCTAATTTACTTGGATTTTCTCTTTTCAATCTTTTACCTCATTGTATAAAAAATGTATAATTTCTACTACAAAGGTAGAGACTAACCATTTAACGCTGCATTCCAAATTACTATGATGAATAAAAGTGTTTAATAATTGTAATAACTTTGTAACCCCTTGACAATCTTACAGATAATTATTATTTTAGACTATAAATACTACCTCCAAAAAGGCAAACTGTCATCTACTTTGAATCATGTAATTGTCAGTCTTCTGTTCAAAATTCTAAACCATAGCAACAGGAATTTACTTACCATTTTAAGGAATGCAGGTAAGAAACTAGGGAATAATTAGCTAAGAATCGAATAGGCAGAAATTTAAGGATGTTTTAAACATTTAATATGAATTCATTATGTAGTTTGCTTGCATTTATATTTATATATATATATTATATATATGTATATAAATGTAAGTATTCCATATATAAAAATATGTTTTCCATATAGGCATAAACATATGTGTATTCTGTATATACTGTATTCCATATATTTGTACTGATTTTGTACACACACATATATACATACATACAGATATATATGAAGATGGAGTGGAAATCCATAGCCATTGCCTTTAAAATTGTTAGAGACGAAGCGTGAAATCATTCCTCTAACCATCTTGTTTTAGGGACTTAACATCACATCAATATGCCTGTTTCCAGGGGAAAAGAAATGGAGATTTGATTTATTTTAGATCTATGTTCAGAACTTCAGCAGTACCTCAGTATCACTTTGATCCATAAGACTTTTCATAATAACTTTATACAGTGACATCTGCCAACAGGAACATTCTTTATGTTATTAGCATTTTTGTTATTATTACTTATGAAGAACCCTAAATACAAATACAAGGGAAGTACAAAAATTATATTCAAGGAAAAATAATCTGAACCATTCTAAATTTGAACCTACTTTATGATATTGCGATAATGTTAGGATATCTTTTCAAGAAATCTAGTAATTTGGTCTCTTGCGAGCAACACTTTTGTGAAAGATTGAAGTTCAATTGTTTGATCTAAAGCTTGTCATAAATCAACATATGTATTTGGTAGAGTATTTCAGGGGCCAATTATGAAAGTGTCAGGGGAAAAACATATCGGTTATTTAGATATCATGTAGACACAGCCCCATTAATATAGTCTGCTCTGTTAAAATACAAAAAAAAAAAAACAGTAAAACTCATCAAATTCGTTATTACTTTTACATGCAGAAGACTGGTAATTTGATTGAATGAGGAGAGGTAAAGACTTACATTCCCAAAGTGCGTTCTGAGAACCACTTGTGTAAATCTCTCACCTGAATCCTGGCTGCAAAATCTAAAATGTGAGCAATGAACTGTGTGAATACTCTGATGGTGACCCACAGGAGAAGTTGTTGCTGCCTTGGATCTGGCCTGAACTCTAGAGTTTCTCATAGGAAAGCATGTGTGTATGCTTCCCATTGGGATATGCAGGAAAGAGGGTTAGCACTTAGATTCTGTTCAAGAAAGTAGCTTGGTGAGAAGGATGGGAAGTGGACAGCTGGATTCCTAGGAAGATGTGGAAGGCATAAAGCCAGATGTGAAAATCTTAATCTAGTAAAAAGATTTTAATCGTCAAAAAAGACTAGCGATTTTGAATACAGCTGGTGGCTGTCACTTTAATTTAGGTCTTTGAGATGAAAATGAACATAAGGGAAAAAAATGTGAAGCTCATTTTGTAAAAGCTTGAATCACAAGCAGCACTGCCTTGAGCCCCTCTAGTGGGCAGTGGCATTAAGGGGAAAAAGATTACTTCTCTTCCTTGTTACATCCCTTTTGATATAGTTGTCATACTGTTTTGGAACCATGAGTGCTTGGTGGCGGGACAAGGGAGAGACAGAAGCAGGGGCATGGAACACAGAAAGATATACCTGGAAGAGGAGTGAAAGCACCCCTGCCCCTGGTGAAGAAGTTACAGCTGTTTGGTGAAGAAGTTGAACTTTTGGCATCAGGGATTTCCAAATGGGTGTGAATGCCCTGGAGACCAGAAAGCAGCTGGTTTTCTCACGGTAACTTTGAGGACTCATAAAAGAGCAGTAGAAACTGCAACATTCAATGGAGTAGAAGTGGGCTCAGGAGGAAAAAAGCAGCTATATCTAACACAGTGGGTAAAACCATGATCATCCCACTGGAGATGGCTAGGTTTGGTGATCTGTGCAACGACATACACAAATATCGACTCTTAAAAACAGAAAATGGCTCCAGTAGAGAAGAAGCTGCTGCCCCAATGGAAGTAGGCTTCGTCATAAGCACATGTAGAAGCCAGAAGACTCCCCAAAGTTCTTGAAATCTTGGCAGGCAATGGACTGTGTGCTGGGGTGGGCAGTGGAAACTGAATTCCTGTATTTACAGGTAGCAGCACAATCCAGGAGATTCTGAGTTATGCTAATGAAAATAATTTACACCCATAGGCAAGCAGGAACTAGGGAAAATTAACATATTAGTATTTAAACAACTAAGAATCTAATTTCTCAAAGTTTTCTCTCAATTTCATTGAGTAAAAAGGGCAATTTTTCCTAGGAAAATCCTAAATTAAAGTGGGCCAAACTTATTTTGCATTGAACTAGGTTTCCTCAAAGTATAAAGAGAAATTGCATGAAAATATAGATGATACCTATTATTCTTTAAACATATCATTTTGATAGCTGGATAGTATTGAATGAACATTACACAGTTTATATACATTCCTAATTGTACATTAAAGTCATTTCTAAGTTTGAATATTGTGAATAATGCCTCATTAAATATATTTTTTGCCTAATGCTTTCCACCCCTCCACCACCCCCAGATAATTTCCTTTTGTCAGAATCCAAGAAGTGGAACCGCTATGTCATTTAACATATATTGCAAAATTGTTTTTAAAATTGCTTATACAAATGGCAAACAAAGTTTAAAAATACACATTTACTTCTCTTTTATCAACATAAAGTGTTCCTTAATATTTCCTAAATTGAAGGGGAAAATGTATGTTTCACTCATGGCTAAATTGGCTAAACTGGCATTTCTTTACTTTCTAATAAGTATTATGATTTTTCAAGTTAGTTATTTGTTAGTTATGATGACTTTATTGATATTTTTCACTATTAACATTTTGAAGTTTTAGTGTTGTGTGTAAATTTGAAGGAGTTAATTTTTAATTGTCTACTTTATATGTGCAGCAAATATTTTTCAAACATATTAATTTTACTTTATAATAAAAAGATGGATATTTTCTATTGCAGTTGTGCTTAAATTTATCAATCTTTTATTTGTGTTTTTCCCCATTGTTTCTGAACTTAGAACATTGCTTTCAATCAACTCCACCCAGATAAAAAGATATTCATTTTAATTTTCTTCTGTTTTTATAAATATGTAAATACTCAATGTACTTGAAGTTAGTTTTGATGTAGTATGTGAATAATGGCTGTACTGATATTTTTTACAATTTGCAAAGCAATCATTTAGATGTTATTTATTGAATAATATATTCCTTGCTCTCTGAACTGTTAATAGGTCTCCATACATTTATTTTTAACAGTTATTATTAATCAGTAGCACAGATAGGAGTGGGGAGTATATAATCTTATTGAGAAATAAGAATACATACAGTAGTCAAGAAAAGAATACTTTGAACACAAACTACAAAGTAAGATTTGAGTAGAAAGTTCAGCTAAGTTTGAGACAGCTTTCCATTTAATTAAAATAAATAATAAATCCTTAAATTCCCAAGTTCTAATAGAAGCATCCTGCAATCTCTGCTAAATTCTCTAGTAAAACTTCATTAAGATAAGCATAGGGAAGCACACTCATGCACACAATACTGAAAAATGACACAGTTATAGCAGAGTGTGGGGGGGGCAATTTCCACTAAAACTGAAGATCTACCATTCAGGAGGAAAATTACAGTGTAACTGAAAAAATGTTTAAATGATAATTTTGTATAAATTCCAAAACCCCTGAAATGCAGAACTGATCCTCTTGAAATGTGTCAAAGAGTCAGACTCTGGCATAGGCAGGAATACAATAACAGGTGACATCACAGACCAGAGCAGAAATGGAAGCACATTATAATAAATGGTTTTAGGCCAATTGTTCATCCTGATAACAAATATCAAACAAATCAATATAAATTTATTAATTTTATACAAAACTTAAAAAGCAGATGAAAATAGAAATAAATGTCTATAAAATATCTGGATGAATAAGGACATCCAAGCTTAAAACCTATGGAATGTAGCAAATTGAAAATGTTTTATAAATAGGACTATGTAGTAATAAGTCAAAAATAAAATGAGAGAAGTTTTCATAACAAATGTGTCAAAAATATTACTAGAGTCACTGTCCTCTCTCGTTTATTCAGGGTTATAACAACCATTTAATGAGTGCCCAGAAGTGTCAGATGTTGGGCTAATTACTGTGTTGTAGAAAACACACACTCCCTTGTACTGGTGGAGCTTAGAATTGTTTGCAGGACAGGCCAATAAATATTATACAAGGAGGTATTTAAGTTAAATTTTGGTCAGTGCTACTAAGCAGAAGTACAGGAAATGTTTCAAAAACACATAACAGGAAAGATTTTCATGAACAAGTGACATGTTTCAGGTGAGCCCTGGAGAGTATTAAAAAAGTGAAAGGGGTAAAGGGAGATATTCCAGGCAGAAGGAGCAGACTCTAAGATGTCTCCAGAGTGTAAGGAGTTTCAAATAGTTTATTTCCTTCTGAAAGAAGACCAGAGTGGGAAATATGAGATTGAATAGATATGAAGACCAGATCACAAGGGCCTGCATTAAGTAGTTTACTAAGAGCAAGCCAAAGTCACTGAAATATTTTAAGCAGAGAGCAAGACCATATTTGAATTTTGAAAATCTCATTTGGACTCTTGCATGAAAATGATATTGTCTGGGGCAAGAGTGACTATAGAGCACAGTAGAGGGAGAAGTAGTGCTATGGATTGCTCCCAAATGTCTCTCATCAGCAGCAGAGTGTTGGCTAGTAACGCTTACTGACATGGGGAATACCAGGAGGAGGTAGGGTTTAAAAGAAAGAATATTCATACGAACTGAAAATGTCCAATTTGAGATACCTGAAAATCATAAGTGTATATTAAGTGAAAAACATACAAATAATTATATAGTATAATTTCAACTTAGTAAAAAAATGCACAGATAAAAAGTTATAAGAAATCATGCCAAAGTAGAAATATCGTTAATTCGAATTATGAGATTTGGGATACTTGTTAAAGTACCCCAGGTACTTAAAACCTTATTATTTTGAAATTTAAAACAGTTTTAACAAAGAGTGTGCTTATTTTTAAATCCTTCATATTTAGTGTTTTAATTTTTTCAGACACATTACACATATTATCTAATTTAAAGACACTTCAGAGCCTTCTTTCTGCATAGGTTCACAAGGCAAATATGCTAATGCTGATTCTGTTGTGCACACTAGGTAGGAGATACTGAGTATCACCATCATAAACCAAATTTCATAGAAATTAGTTACCTCTTTGTGAATCACTATTCAACATCTTTTTAGTAACTGCATTAATCATGTCAGAAGCAACTGAACATGTATGTCATGATATTTGAAATAACCTGTACAGTGTTAAACAATTCCTAGTCTATTTTAAAAGTGAAGCCTCCTGAAATGATCCACTGCGTTTCCCAGTGGACTTGGTAAAAATTTGTGAATGCTTTGTAACCAATTCTATTTGAACTTCTATTATACTTTCCTAATGTTCAACTTTTATTTTAAAGCTAGGCTTTATGTTTTTCCATTTTTAAAAAGAGCAGTTCACCAACAAAACTCTCATCATAAACCAAGCTTTTTTTTCCCAAGAGAAACTCTTTAATAACTCAACTGGTGGGCAGTTTTTGAGTTATGGACCTTTCACAGTGATGATAAAAACTATAACATTCAGACTTATCCGGTGAGGTATATTAATGGTATATTCAACTTGACATTATGACCAGTATGGCCCTCAGGAGTTGGCCTGTAAATATCAGGAGCTGTCAAAGAGTTAAAGACTTTGTTTCTTACAGGCTATAGTCACCACATCTTATTCTTTATCCTCTTACTGGTTGATGTTTCAGATGTATTCCCTGGATACACATTTATTGCATACATATAGTTTAAAGGCAAAGTGCTGGATATTATCTTCGTTCCTGCCTTCAGGGATCTTATATTTTAATTGCCAAAATAAGATGTTCAGAAAAGTGACTGTAATATGTAATTTAATGTGTTATACAAGCTAAAGAAAGTAATATGGAAAGTTTGAGAAGGTATTTCCAAAGTAGCATATGATTTCATACAAGTAAAATAAAACAATACAGTTTGTTACTATACTAATATAAAAATTTAAAACATAAATCATGAGAGTCTAGAATCCTGAAAGAATTAATCAGGGATTGCCTAAACAAAATCCTTGAAGGAAGTTTCTATACTATAGAATTAAGCCCAGAAGTCTGTGTCTGCCCAGGAAGAGAATTAATTTAATGTCTTTGGTCCTTGTTGTTTTCCCACTGCGGCTTCCCTGGGTGAAGGTAAAGACAGTGAGAGATTCTCGGAACTAACTGTCACAATTCCTGTCCAAAAGTTAGCTCACACAAGCGACCAGAAAAAACATCAGCATTTTCCAAGTCTTGGTTCCCTGGTATTTTCTTCTTGACATTTCCTTCTTGATGTTTTGCTTGTCAAGAAGCAAAGCACATGAAACTACTTAAATATGTAACTGTATTAACTTGACCAGATTCAGTAAGACAAACCCAAGTTCTATGTGTAGTCCCCAAAAGCACCTTCAATTTGCAAACTAAATTTAACCCTATTATGCATAAACTCAGATTCTCTACTTTTTAATTTTATGCTTTGACTGTCTCACAAGGTCATATTCTTTCTCACTCTTTCCTTCAGAGTAGAGCTAGCTGGACCAGCTATGACTTAGCATCCAGTTTCTGGTTACTTTATTTGTATGTGATGTTTCTCATTATAAAGTGAGAATCTCATTCTCAGAGCCTTTGCCATGTTATTAAATTCTACTTAGCTAAACTCCTATTGTGTTCTTGTCGTTTCTTAAGTTACTTGGTAAATATTTAGAGTTTACCCTCTTATTATTGTTTATATTTGATCACCAGCTTTACTGCCAAAAATGATATCCTTAATTTTAAGCATACTACTTTAATTTATTTCTAAAATTACATCAACCCTCTGCTCCATAAATTTTCTCCATTTAAATCCCCCATTGTTAATATAGCCAAGTTAATAGTCTCCCAATTTTATATGTTTTCCTAAATTTTCATCTCCCCATAAAAAGAGCCATGTCCTTTTTAAAATTTCTGTCCTTTATGCAATTATTTTCTTACATTTTGTTCCCTCCACAAGATAATTCTTAAAAAAATTATGCATACCATTATTAAATTACAAACACTAGTATGATTTTCTTACTAAGGGTATCGTTCAGTCAGTTGCAAATCTGGAAGCATATTTTGAACATTGTTGGCAGCTTTCACCTCTTCCTTGTTCCACTGTGTAAGGGTGACCATATTCTTCCACCATTTCTTCACTTTGTAGTTTATCAACAACTGTACTATAACTTTATGCTTTTTTTTATATTATGCACCAACAAACTAGCTAGTTAGCAACTTGCTATAACCCTTGTGCTTTTCCCATCTAATTTCTCTAACTGATTCTCAAATGAGGAACCCATCTATCCCAAGGGAACCTTTCTGTGCACTCCACTAGACCAAGAGCATCCATATTGCTGTTATATGTGTGTACATCATGACTGTCTCTATTTATCAGAATCACTATTCCCAAGATGGATAAAGACCTAGCTACAATCTGACAACTCTGATAATTGCACCTGAAACTAGGTTGCAACTAGTACAGATCCACTCTAAGCTTATGTATCTATATAACATGGAATTGTAGCTGACAACCTGATATGTGAGTCATGTTTCTATTTCTATTCTAGATGGGATTTCCCAAAATCAGTTACTTAGGTAACTGACAAATAAGTTGTAAAAGTAATTCACCGTGTGGAACTACCAGAAGATTGTAGTGTAGCTACAGAAGATATGACAAAGGCCAAGCACACTACTTAACAACTTCACCGTGTACTCCTACTTCAAAGCTATCAAGTACTGAAAGCTTTATAAGTTGAAGATGTACTCTTTGTTTGCATTACCATTATCATTACAAAAACTGGCAATATACATTTACCAAGTGCTCTAATGGGAAGAAAATGAGATTTCACTAAATCCACATTGTTGATACTGAGGGATCGCAATTATCAAGGGAGAAAGAACTGTTCAGTTACCTACTTGTAAGATAGCAAGACTGAGTACAGAATTGTAATTCATTCCACAAGCAGGCTTCCTACTAGAGCATATGTATCAGGTTTATCTGAAAACCAAGTGTATGATGGACAGAAAAATAGAAAAAGAAATTGAGTACAGCTCAACAGTAATTATACAAAGTACTGTGTAAAATTCTGTGAAATATAATTCTGGTGAGGTGATAAAAGAGCAAAAAAGATGACTTTTAAAACTTAAGCTATTAAAAATGCAGCAGAATTAAAGGCACTTGATAAAATGTGCATACACACACAAATATATATATTCGCTGGTTGGGTTCCCTTGAAAGAAGACTGGGCAAAAGTTAGCATGTAAGAAAGACATTTATTAATGAGTGCCATTGGGGCCAAAATGTGTGGAAGGGAAGGGAGGAAGGATTGGGCAGGAGGAAGTGGATGTTGTGATGCCCTGCCTAAATTCCTGCTTCAGGACCAGGAATTCATTTCCACAGCTGATTAGAGTGCTGGATGCTGACAAGATACAGTACTTTTCTTTTCTGTGATTGCCCTTGGCCTAAGGGAGCTCCCTCACCCCTTAGCCAAACCCACCAGTAACTCTGAAGCTGGGATAGCCTTTCAGAGCTGCGTTTTACTCCACCATAATCTGTCATTGGATGCAGGCTGCCACAGAAAGAGACATGGCCTTAGATGAGACAGTTTTCTTCATCTGAGGAAATCCTCAAAGATGATCAAAAACTAAAAATAATACTGTGACAACTCTTCCAGCAGCTTGGAAAATAGTCCCTACATTCCTGTAACGGGATCTAGAAAGTGCACTGGATCTAGGATCACCCACAAAATGTTTAAAACAGGGTAGTGAGTCCTTTAAATAATTGCAAACATCACCATCCCCAACTGATGTTTCAAAAATTCTTATTTGATATGTGTAACATACTCCCAAAAGTAACTTTTATATAATATATGTTTTTCAATAAGAAATTGAGAATTGACACTTGAAATGAAGATTTTCCCAGAGGAGATTTATTGGACAATGCTCTGGGGAACCCCATAGAAGGGAGTGAGGGAAGTGGATTTGGGTATAAAGAGAATTCCAACTCTGATCACCTATTAGAGTCATCAACTCACCCCAGGGGAGATAGGGAGCTGAAATGGCCCTTCAGAGTTATCCCCAGTTTAAGTAGAGGACCAAGCCTTTGTATCCTGCATCAGTTAATCATTGTATGTGGACTGCTCCTTGGGAAGGGAAACACCTCAGGTGAGGTAGTTCCTTTAATCAAAGGAATTCTCACCAAGCCATGATGTGTATCCTGGCAGCAGCAAGCATTACAGGCAGCCTGTGGGAATGAGTTCCTTAGTCCTAGAAGGAGACTCTGTGCATCACCCACAACAGTAAATTTGATTAACTGTATTATTTGAAAATATCATCAAAAACTTACACCAGCTTTTCTTTAATGAAAACTAGTAATATCCTATCTTACATATAGCACTGTTATTTTCCTTAAACTTATCACTTTTGTAGACTATTTATTTCTTTTTATACATCATAATCTTTATATATAAAGGAAGGAATAAGGAAAACAAACTATTAATAATGCTCTTCAGAAACATATCTCAGCAAGTGTCCTTCAACAAGAAGTGTCATATAATGAGAATATTTAATGTACAATATGTGTCCATTTCATCTTTCAGATATGTGAAAGTAGGGTTGAGTAAGATAGAGAAGATGGTGGATAAAAATCTTACTTATATTCTAAGACTGCTGGGATTGAAATTCGTGTGAAAATCTCTTTTTACAAAGTGACACAGTAATCCATGCTTTACATTTCTCTTCTGTGTCCAATAATGAAAACAGTATTTTTAATTAAGTATGCAATGCATAGAACTTTACAGTTTTCATGACATATAATTTATTCAATTATAAATGAATAATTTATATATTGTACTTCTGTGTTAGCTTGGGCTACCGGAACAAAATACCACAGACTGCATGGCTTAAACAACAGAAGTTTATTTTTTCAGAGTTATGGGGGCTGGAAGCCTGAGATCAGGGTGCCAGCAGGGTCAGGCTCTGGTGAGGACTCTCTTCCTGGCTTGCAGATGGCCATCTTCTTGCCCTGTGCTTACATGGCCTTTCCTCTGCCTGTGCATGGAGAGAGAGATCTCTCTTTATTCCTCTTCTTATAGGGCCATCAACCTTATTGGATTTGGACTTATTTATACATAATTACCTTAATTAACCTCATTTAACCTTAATTACCTCCTAAAAACCCTATCTGCAAAATATGGCCATATTGGGGGTTAGGGATTCAACCTATGAATTTGGGGGGCACAAGTTCAGTCCCTGACAGCTTCTAAAAGGAGGTTACCTCTCCCCTCTTTTTGATGTTTACCTTCAGGCATTTAATTACCTCCAGTGCTCTAAGTCTAGTATTTCTAGTACAGCCCTTCCCCTAAAAATCTGTAAGGCATAATTCTCAAGTAACATCAAACTATTAGAAAACATGTGGGAATTTTCGCTTTTGCACAGCAAAGGAAGCCATAAATAAGATGAAAAGACAACCTTCAGAATGGGAGAAAATATTTGCAAATGAAGCAACTGACAAAGGATTAATCTCCAAAATATACAAACAGCTAATGCAGCTCAATGTCAAAAAAACAAACAACCCAATCAAAAAATGGGTGGAAGACCTAAACAGACATTTCTCCAAAGAACACATACAGATGGACAACAAATACCTGAAAAGATGCTCAATGTCACTAATTATTAGAGAAATGCAAATTAAAACTACAATGAGGTATCACCTCATACCAGTTAGAATGGGCATCATCAGAAAATCTACAAACAATAAATGCTGGAGAGGGTGTGGAGAAAAGGGAACCCTCTTGCACTGTTGGTGGGAATGTAAATTGATACAGCTACTATGGAGAACAATATGGAGGTTCCATGAAAAACTAAAAATAGAACTACCATATGACCCAGCAATCCCACTACTGGACATATACCCAGAGAAAACCATAATTCAAAAAGACACATGCACCACAGTGTTCATTGCAGCACTATTACAATAGCCAGGTCATGGAAGCAACCTAAATGCCCATCGACAGATGAATGGATAAAGAAGATGTGGTACTATATATATAATGGAATATTACTCAGCCATATAAAGGAACGAAACTGGGTCATTTGTAGAGATGTGGATGGACCTGGAAACTGTCATACAGAGTGAAGTAAGTCAGGAAGAGAAAAACAAATATTGTATATTAATGCATATATGTGGAGTCTAGAAAAATGGTATAGGTGATCTTATTTGTAAAGCAGAAATAGAGACAGACATAGCGAACAAACGTATGGATACCAAGGGGGAAGGAGGAGTGATGAATTGGGAGATTGAGATTGACATATATACACTACTATGTATAAAATAGATAACTAATGAGAACCCACTATATAGCAAAGGGAACTCTACTCAGTGCTCTGTGGTGACCTAAATGGGAAGGAAATCCAAAAAAGAGGGGATATATGTACATGTATGGCTGATTCACTTTGCTGTACAACAGAAACTGACACAGCAGTATAAAGCAACTATACTCCAGTAAAAAATATAAATAAAATAAAATATTTATGATGCTAAAAAAGGAAAGAATGTAAGAATTTTAAATGCTATATATAGTAAGTTAAAATAGAATTTACATCTATAGCAAGTCATATGGAACTTTGGACCAAAAGAGGAAAATGATGACTTATTTATGGTTCATGATTTCTGACAAAACATATTGAATGTTTATATTTTTTTAGATACAGTTTTATAAGGTGTATTTTTTCTGTTTAATTTTAGTTAAGTTTATCTCTTTCTGATGTCTGGTTTTGTTGCTATGATTATTTTCTTTTTAGCTATAATGATGTTTTATAGTTTAACTACCTTGACCACTATTTGCTGCTAACATTCCAAACATACAATTTTGTACTTAAAAACACTTCAAACATAGTTTGTCTTGTGGTTATGTCATAATTCAGACATTAGAGATACTAAATTTTCCAACTAACTAAGCAAAAGTCATAATGTAAAATCACAGTGTGAACGTTCTTCTTATCATTTAGGAATGTTAAATCTATCACTATTTCTAGTACTAACAAATATGTAGGAACATGCATTTGAAAGGTATAAAGATTAATAAAAGTTCATCTTTTTTATTCCAGGTATCCTAAAATTTAGTCATAAAAGTTGTAAATTATGACTCTGAAATGGAAGAAATCACTGGCGTATGTTAAGGTAATTACCACCTGTAACTCAGGGTAGTGTTTCCTGAATGCACTGTGCATGTCTTTTACTGCTCCTGCGCATAACTAAGTCATTTTTAACATAAAAGTTAATAAATCACATCATTGAGAATGTACTAAAAACTCTGTAACATGGAAACAATTACACATGATTAATGGGTGAAGTAAATCTTCCAAGTAGAAAGAAGGTTGTACTGCTTGAAAAGGCATCAGGGTAAGAGGGAAAGTCTAAAGGTTGTCTGGTAGCTAGAGCTTAGGGAGGTTTCTGGAAGTGGTATATAGCTCCTCTGGTAAGATTTGTAAGAGAGCTGTGGAGTTTCCAGGTCATTCACTAAGAAACAAATTAAATGCAATAATCCTGTGAAGAATTTGGTAAACTAGAGGTAGGGTAAGGTTATAAAGTTATAGTTAGTGGATTCCATTGTCAGTCAGACTTCCCCACAGTAGGGTAGTCATGGTGACAACTGACCATGGTTTCACACCGCATAGATCAGGACACTGCCCTCTTTCACTGAGAATTTTGAATATCTCCTAACAATAAAGGAAACTGTACATAGTATGGTGCTGGTGGCTAAATACAAGCATCCTTTCTACACAATATTTGTCAGATTAACGTAGTTCCAATTTAGCTGTCACTAAAATTTCCTATCTTTCCTGTGGTTATGGGCCAGCCTCTGTTTTATGCTAATTACTTGGCTGTAGTCACTGCATCTCAAATGTACACAAACATTTTCCTCATACCTCTCTTTCTTTTGTTGGATGGCAGACTGCTGCAGTGACCTACTGTCTTCTCATATAGTTTAGCAGGGAAAGGAGTCACTTTGCTGTCTGGAGTTAGTGGTTACACAAAGGATGGATACACTAGACTAACAAACACATTGCAGCTCGGGGCTCCACCAGAAGCTAAATGAGACCTTGATTTTTTTTTCAAGACAAAACGAAGCTCAGGACCCACAGCTGCTCCATAAAATATAGTTTAAAAAAAATCACTAGAATGTGAATAAATACTATATGAAACAAACAGTCATTTATGGTCCATTTCGGGGATGTGTTATGTGGCTTGGGTTAAGAGTAACTTGAGAGCAATTCATTTACCCCCAAATTATCAAAAAGTATCTTTTTTATATAAAGTGTATATACAGTTTTTGCTATACTGAATGTACCTTGTGTCTGTGGTAATTGTATTGTATATAATGGTACCACAGTGGGTGTTGATTGTATAGCTTTTCTAAGGGCTGCATATAAATACCTTGCATGCATAAGAGGTTTAAAGAAATATCCCCGGTAACTGGGTGCACCCATCAACATTTATTTTTAATAAAGGCAATACTTTTAAATGTAGAGGAAAATGTCAATAATTGAAGTCTAACTTAGATTCTTGTCTGGAATTTACCTTCTTATACGTATAGTAAATGTACAATAATGTAATTTTTGCCACCGCAAAATGTTAAAAATTTAAGTCTCCGGAATTGTCCTGAACTTTAGAATCATTTCCATCACCCCCACAAAGCTTTTTGTATCGTTTGATTCAAGCAATTGTAGCTGTACAAACTTTGGTAAAACTTTAACACCAAAATATTCTAAACACATCATTTTTTTCAGTTTAAGGAGCACAGGAAATAAGCTTAAACAAAGAAAGAGGGACTTATGAACACTTAAAATGGTTCTGCTAAAATGTTAGAACACCAAATGCCTCAAAAATATCAGATTATTATTTCTGACACGTAGGAGCTAGGCACAGAGAGAGAGAGCCTAGGTCACAGTATTCGTACGTTCCTCAAATAAAATGCCTAAATGACTAGATGGACATTGCAACACAAATCACAGATAGTATCCCCTTAGTTTCTATCAGCATTTTGCAACTCTGCATTAGCCAAGACAAAGAGTAGTTCTTTGTTAGTGAAAGGACTTATAGCACATTCCTGAGTTCCTAACACCAGCAATAACAAATATAACACGATACTACAATCATAAGGCAACATTAAATAAATAGGAACTTATTTATCCAAGTTCTGTCTTTATAATTAACCCCATATGGGTGTTACACAAATTCCCATATGTTTCCATTAGTTAAAATGTTTGAAAACTTTTTAACTGAAAATATCTATATAACCATTGGATATGAGAGAAGAAAATTAGTTTCATTTGCTAAAATTTGAGAAAAATAGTACTATGGAGTTTGATGATTCCCTTTATTTACACAAAGATGGCTCTAAAAATGTTGTTTTTTTCTAAAATTTATCTGCCATCAAAATACGAGTTGTTACCATTTAGTCATTCAAAGCCTCACCCTAGACTGAAATCTAAAATCACACTGGTTCCTCATTCTCTCTCACCCCCTTCCACATTCAATTCATCAAATCTTGCAGATAGTAATTCCTAAATATCTCAGGATCTGTTGTCTCCTCAACTGTTGTGGCCTTGATTCCAGTCTCCCATCACCAAACTCCCCTCTCCAGATAACCTTCCTTCAGAAGGCACTCTACTTCTTGAGATAGCTTGGAAAAAATTATGGATGTTTTTTCATCATACCTATACCAAACTGTCTAGAGTTCTCTGGACACACAAAATTATTTTGCATTGCCCTACCTCATAAACTGTTATTTAGCAGTTAAAACCCAATGAAGACCTTATCCATTCTTAGGAATAGGAAGCTTTGACAGTTTCTACCATCACTTTCACTTTTTATGTATATTTATTACTGTTTATATTCTGTGAACGATCAATTATTGAATTCTTACTTGGGAGTCAGTCTCAATCCTGATCACTGGGCAACCTCTGCTATGAATACATTTCAGTCCCATGAAAATCAAAAACGTACATAAATTCTCAATTATGACTCAATGTCAAAAATTCCATACTAAAATACCTAGAGGATGTTGTGTTGTGGGCTTATTTGTATATTCTTTCTCTCCCGCTGGACTAAGTCTTTTGAGGGCAAGAATTATGTCTTACTCATTTTTCATCCCCAGAACCAAGAATAATATCTGCATATAGTATGTGACAGTTATTCAATGCAAGCTGAATATTTTTGTTCTACAAGCCTTGAAAGCTGTTTCAAAGAAAGACTTACAAATAGATTTTGAGCTATGATGGCATCAGTGAAACTAACAAAAAGGCTACCAAAGCTACTAGCGATATCCCTCGTTTTTTAACACTTTGAGTTTTTAAAAACATACGAATGATAATTATGAGCTAACATTTGTTGGGAGCACACAATATTTCAGGCATTGCTATAAATATTTTACACATATTAACTTATCAACTTTTTGTTAATGCTCACAATTACTCTACAAGTTGAGTACCATTATTATCATTATCCTAGTTTTCCAGGAAACTGGAAACTGAGGCACAGAGAGTTCAATAATTTACCCAGATTCCCAAAGCTAGTTAGTAGCAGAGCCAGGTGTAGCCATGTTCTGATGTCTTTCTCACCTCTTTTGATGGTTTCTGCCTTGGGGCCACTGACACTGGTGCCAGATTTTTCTGATGAATTATTATCAATAGGCACTTTTCTCAGTGTGTAGGCCAAAATTTACATACAGCACATTTAAGATTATATGAACTTTCCATCAAAATATTTTGTCACAACTGTACCTTTATGTTTATATTAGCAAACTTCAGTGTTTAACAAAATTTTCAATGTGTTTTCTTTAATTTCCCTCTTGAAAAAGCATTATTAAACAAGTTTTACTACATTAACTGAATTAATAAGAGTTTAGACAGGTGGCTGATACATTAAATGTTACAAATCTTTAAAACTTCACTGTTAATAAATTGAGTTTGTTTTATAAAAATGAGTATATTTGATTTGTTACCTTAGAGAAATTTTCTATATTTTAATCCAGTGTTGTATTTTCAAATGTTTTATATTGATTCTCTTTTCATCTCAGTGTCATGACTTTTTTAAAGCTCAGAATAATTCTGGGGTCCTATGAGTATAGGGATCTAAGCTTGGGAGTTGGGCAGAGCTTAGCCTAGTAAGCAGTTGGTTGCAAAGCTTGTCTTTTTAGTTCTTTTATCTCAGTATAAAAACCACAGTGGGATTATTGAATGGTTGAAAATTGGTGGCAATAAAAAATTAAGCATGAAAATACAGTTGCAGTATAACCTTGTTTCAGATATGCAATAATATTTAAATGAATACTTTTTAGGTTAGTCATAATACATAACAAATAACTGAGCCAAATTTAGAAGGAAAAAAAAAACAGGAAGAGAACTTTGTCTATTGAAGAACCATGGTTTTAATAAGCTCAGATTCTGATGGTACAGTATAATTCATTAGGCCATGGAGGCAAAATTAAAATGATATGGGTCATATGCTCAGATTTCCTGCCAAAAATGCTTTAAGTGCTGTAAAAATTAGGAGTGATGCTTGGATAATAGCTTCTTTCCTATCCTCTATTTTTTTTCTATTATCTTTCTTTCCCCATTATTGAATTTAAACCTCCCTTTTAATTTTTAAAGGAACTAAATATGTGTAATTTCTTAAGGAAAATATAATAATTGTTATATTCAAGGGAAATAAACTAGTAAATAAGCACTGCAACCAATTCAAGGCTGCTCTCAGCAAAAGTGAGAGCCCGGCAGTGGAATAAGTCCCATTTGCTCTTTGTTCCCCTAGGCACGCAGCACCTTTGCACTGGCTCCTCATGCCCAAGAGAGCCCTTCTACCCCATAGCCAATACACACACACATAAAGATAGAGGCCATCAAGAATTCTATTTTTAAGTAACATGAAATGCTTAGATATTTCTTGGCAGGCTCTCTTCCAAGCACTGTATGTGTCCCTTGTCACAGTCTTTCTCTTTATTAAGGGCTATTTAGAAAATCTAACAAAATCCTGTTCTGTATTATCTGGTGCCATATTTTCATCCCTACTGTACCACAATGTAATGTGGAATTTAATTGAGTGCTTTAAGGAATAAAATATTAATGAAAGAATAGACCTTTTGGGGATCCTACAAGGTACATCTTTCTGCTATTTCTGCTATTTTCCTTCTCTGTATGGGAGTTTCCCTAAATTCACCATTATTAACAAATATTTAATTTATTCTGTGGAAGTCATTGTGTTAAAAATCATGAAGGATGTAAGATGCTGACCACATGGAAAGTTCTTAATGCCTAAAAACTGAAGATGGGTATATATTTGCGATATTGAAGAAGGGTGGTCTATACTAAAATATAAAAGCAGGAACTGAGTGTGACAGGAAGAGCTGTTAGATAATTTCAAGATTTCACAATGTCGCTATTGATTCTTCACCATGTACATAACAATAACATATCAAATAGGAAAACAGAACAAAATAAAAGGGCCTTAAAGGTAGAGAAAATCTTACCAAACACGAAGAGAACGTAATTGTAGAGCTGAAGCAGCTCTACCATACCGATGCAGGGTTCTGGCTGCTGGTAACCAGGAGTTTGACTGCTGTGGGTAAAGGGACTAAATATGTTCAGGGCAAAACAACAGGCTCCAATCCTGGCTCACTGCTAAATTCAAGTTTTATGAGTGTATTCTCCCTGTTCATGAGGGGAAGTACAAAAAAAGAATAGTGCTACTGGTCATATAACTGATACTACAGCTGCTGATCCATTGTGGTTCTACCTAGTCGGGAAGACATATCTGTAACCATGATACAAGGACAAAATCAAGCCTCTCGTTGGCCTGAAGACTGGCTATGCACTCTCACTGAAGAGAATAAGCCATATACTGTATGTATGACTGTCTGGGAGGGCATAGATAAAGGTAACTGTGATGGAGACAGCTGCTAAACAGGAAAAGAAGAATGCGGAAGGAGGGAGAGAAAGAATCACCCACAAAATAAATAGCAAACAAAATTCTAAAGTACGTAAAGGATTCTAATGCTAAAAAGACCATTAAGAAATGGAAGATTAGAATATGAATTTTATTTCATAGGAAATAATTTTATAGACTATTCCAACAAAGATATTCCTTAAAGTATGTATGTCAGATTACCCAGGAAGCGGGCTATGAGGTGAAGATTTGCATGCAGGAATTATACTGGAGGGTGCTTTTGGGAATAACACTTCTGGGGGAGTTAAAAACATAGGTCCGGGCAAAGGGTAAGGTGAACTGTGATGCAGTTGCAAAAGAGGACTTGGTTAAACCCAAGGGGTGATATGGAGCTGAGATGGCAGGGTTTAGGTAAGATAAGAGAAGGAATGTCTCAGCATTAAAGGAGGAAGCAACATACACTACAGTCCTCCACTTAACGTGGATAGCCCTTTCAGGACCATGGTTGTTCTCATTTCCTGGGAAAACTAAGAGGAAGGCTAGAGGAGTGACCTACAGCCCTGGCTTCCATAGCTAACCTTAGAGAGAGTTACACTGACAATCATCATCTCCTTCCTCTATCACTCCTCCTAGATTCTCACCTTCAGCTACCGTCCCTGTTGATCTAAGTCCCTTACTTGGTGCTATACTCGACTAAGATCCTGAGGGTTCTAAGCTCTCATCATTGTATTCTTTTGCTGTAGTTACTACATCTGCACATTTACCAAAATTGATCAAGGGCACACCAAGAAGGATCCAGTTGAATCACTTAAGTCGCATTTATATTCTTTCAGCTCTGTTCTGAATCAGCAACACTATCTCCCTCAGAGGATCAATGACCTCTGTCAGAATTGTGAGATTTTTTTTTCCTACTGATTTCTGGCATGAGGAGTCCAAAGAGACTAGGTAGTAGTCATTACTTAAAGTGTAGTTAGTTACTTTCTGTTTCCCCTGGTGGAAGCATTCACCTCTGGAAACAGAGACACCGACACATAGACCTGCAGAACCCAGGGTTTCGGGGAAGAGAAGCACAAATTCTCCAAGTAGCTTACTGAGAGTCATTATACTACTTATATCCTTTGGTTCTTGAACCTGTGTGTTCAGTTTATGAAGGGTACAACACCATGTAATTGCTTTTTATTTATGGTATATCCAGTGTTTTATAGGGTGGTGCTCTTTCTTAACAGGGTATCATCTCCAAGCTGGTGCCTCTGCTGTGCCTCTGTCATTCTATCAGTCTCACAACTTTTGGGAGGTGAGGTATGTGATAGGACAAATAGATAACCTTGGTCCTATGGTCACTGGAGCATTTCTTTTGTAGTAAAGGGGGTTCTTTGGTTCAGAATGCCCTTGAATAATCCTCTGGCTCAGACCCTGAAGACAGAAGTCAAACCTCTACTTAAAATATGTGTTTATGTTGATTCCAGTCAAGATAAAGCATCGTTCCTTCCAAGGTGGAAGAAGTCCAAAGAAATAAATTACCACCAAAAAGCTGGTTGGTCTCTTTGAGGATAATGCCATATTGGGTCCTTGAAGTGGTTAATTTTGCCTGTCATCTTGACTTGGGTGCCAAGACTTTCGGTCAGACATTATTCTGAGTGTGTCTGTGAGGCTGTTTCTAGATAAGCTCAACATTTGAATTGGTAGACTGCGTAAAGCACATGGCCTTCCCTAATGTGGGTGGGCCTCATCCAGTCAATTGTAGACTTGAACAAAAAAGCTGAGTAAGAGAGAACTCCTGCTCTCTGACTGTTGAGCTGGGATATTAGTCTTTTCAGGCCTTCAGACTCAGATAGAAACATCAGCTCTTCTTGGGTCTCAAGCCTGCCAGCTTTCAGACTGGACCTTTACGTTGACTCTCCTAGATATTCAGCTTACTCCCTGCGGACTGTGGGACTTGTCAGCCTCCATAATTGTATGAGCCAATTCCTTATAATAAATCATTTTCTCTGTCTCTCTCTCTCTCTCATCTATCTATCTATCTACATACACACGTATACACACACACTTCTTATATACTTCCTATTGGTTCTGTTGGTACTCTGGAGAACCCTGACTAATACAGGTCCTTAACATTGGTCATTGGCAGATAGACCATTCAGCAGTAGTGCCTTAGTGAATGGGAGCCCATGCTCTTGGGCCTATCCATAGCTTTCCTTCATGTCATCATTGCTACTTCATATCATTTTCCTTCATATCATCCCTGGCCCATTGTGCCAAACTTGAAACAGCTGAAGACAAAGTCTGACTGACGTCAACTAATCAAGACATTCTGTCTACTTGGTTTTTAATGCCTCTTCTACAGGAAATGCTCTATATTAACATGAGATTAACATATACTATGAACACGAGATACGGTAATCTTCAGACTTTGTGATTACCCCCATAGGTCTATCCATACCTCATCCTCAACCCCTTTTTTTTTTCATTTTCTAGAATTTTATTTGAGTGGAATCATACAGTAAGTACTCTCTTTTGTCTATCTTCTTTCACTCATCATAATTATTTTGCGATTCAGCTGTGTTGCTACATATATAAATAGCTTATTCTTTTTTTTTTCCCAACGCTTTTTCTTCATTGTTTTCTTCTTTTTTTGTGAGAGGTCATCTGTTTTATTTCATCAATTACAAGGTTTTATAAAATCCCTTTACTTTGAAAATTCCCAATGGGGAATTTGAAGAATTCTCAAGAACGGCAGCAAACTATGAGCCAAGACTGAGCAGAATGCTTAAAGATAGAATCAACTGAAATAGGTTATTTACTAGACATTATTAATGCAACTGCTATTTATAACGTCTGGTCTCTCTGATGCAAATTTAATTGGGCCAAGTTTTACTTTTCACCCAAAGTGGGTGACCAATGTTTGGGGCTGTAGAATACCAGCAACCCATTTCCATCTTGTACTCACATACCAGCGTGACTCATTCATGATCCAAGCTTGGCTTTTTTCCTTCAGTCAGCTGGGCGTAAGAAACCCCTTCATGTGGTCTTAGATGTGAGCTGAGGGAGATGCATTTGCCTACCTGCCCTTAAAGCCTATTGTGCCCTCTGATCTGCTCAAGCCCAATCCTAGAATCATAACTTCTATCATATGATAAATTGTTCCTTGCTCTGCTTAGACTTTTGACTTTTTAATATCTGGATTCAGTCATTTATGTTCCACGATAAGAGCCTCAGTCTCTACCAGGGGTCATTAGCACGGTGGTGACTGTTTTTCAAATAGTGTATAATTTTCTGCTTTAGTTAGCTTCGCTTTGCTCCAGAAACCTAGATGTCTACACCGAGATTCTCCCACTAGGACTTGCCATAAACTCTTCATGGTATCTTATTCCACACACATTCCTCCATAGGGTTGTTCCAGATTTTTGACCCACAAGGCAGTACTGCATCCAGTGAGGCCTGGATCTGCTGCAGAGCTCTTTCTTGCTGTTAACCCTGTGCAAACATGACAGCCATGCAAGTTACTCAATGAAAGATTGGAAAAGTATTCCAAGTATGTATAATATGCTGCCCCAGATCACAGAGACCTACCTCTTACTCAGGTTGTAAGTAAGACACTTGTAAGACAAAATAATTTATTCCTTACTTTGTATGGGATATACTGCCATTTCGCAGAACACTAGATCCTTAAAAACTTTACTCATATAACGGGTCTCTGAATATCCATAGGGATTATCAAAGTTGAGTTACGAGTATAAAACAACCACTCTGAGTTCCAAGTAGAACAAAATATTAATATATTTTTAAAACTAGGCACATAGCATCACAATTACAAACATCAAAGATAAAAAATAATACTAAATGCTCGCAGAGAAAAAAGATGTATTGCTTATGGATGAGTGATTTATAGGAACAAAACTATCTTTAAAGAGAAGAGCAAAATTAGAGGACTTAACTATCTGATTTCAAGACTTATTATAAAGTTATAGAAATCAAGAGAGTGTGATGTGGTATAAGAATAGTACATTGATTAATGGAAGAGAATACAGTCCAGAAATAGACCCACACATATATATGTGTTTCACAGAAAATATAGTACCTATGTTTGTTTTAATTATTGTAGTGACATCATGAGAAGAGTATTTTTGCCATCTGAGCTACATGTGCAGGAAGGACACTGAGTGAAAATTACCTTGCTAATCCTAGACAACACAAACAGCTGTGAGATATAATCATAAATATTGTCTTAAGTCACTAAATTTTGGATTGACTTGTTCTACAGCAAAATGGTAACTGAAGCAATGTTTAACATTCATAACAGAAAATGAAAACAAACAAACAAACAAAAAACCCACATCCCTGGTCAATCTTGTTGCATGTAGTAAAATATTCCCTCATTTATTCTTAAGTTTTAGGAGACTTTCCTGCTTTCAGATTTTCCTTTCTTGAGGGTCTTTCAAGCTCATAATTTCCACATTGCCATTTTCTTGAAGATTTCTTGTTCTTCTTTCCTCTACCAAAAACTCTATTACTTACGCCTTTTTCCCAAGCAGTACAGTGACCTTTCTACAAAGATAATGTCCTATAAATAAGATGAAATTAAATAATTACAAGGAAATAAAAGTGTACACCAGGTTGTTGTGTTACCATGGAAAACTTTGGGGAGAAAAATGTATGTCAAAATTAAATATGATATACATATTCATTTATATAATGTTGTATATTAAGCTCTGATTAGGAACATAAATCTTATTATATCATTATTCCTATAGGAAAATACATTTAAACATAAAGAACTTAAGACCACTTAAATCATTAAAATGAAAGCATTTTATAGCTCTAAAAAACTACATGAAAATAAGATTTTTAAAATTTCATTAATGTTCTGTGCCCATAACATGATCTCTTAGTTTTAGGGCTTTTTAAACATTAGTTCTCATCTTTGACTGCCTTGTAAATATTTTTTAGTTAATACCATTGAATGCTTTTAAAATATTTTAAATATTGAATATCACTAAAGATTACTTTAAGATATCATTCTAAGTAATATAAGGGAGATATAACTTTGAGAAAAGATCTTAATCTACTTTCATAACTTTAGAAAGTCCTTTTTTTTTTTCTCGGTATCACTAAAGTATGCTTACATTTATATAATGATAAGATTGCGATCAGCTTTTTTTTTTTTAATACCCCTTTAATTTTGGCAGTTTTCTTTGGAGAGTGCCGCCTCCTGGTATAGCAGTTTCTTTGTGAGTTCCGTAATAGGCTCTCTGTTTGAATTCTACAGTGTTATTCCAAACACTTGCCTTCTCTTTGAAGTGTGTACATCCTACACAGATCCTGTAGGATGATTTCCTTGTATAGTGGGAAGTTTTAGACATGCGGGTTTACTGGAGTCCCTTGGCTTTAAACTTGGCTCAGAGCAGATGGTACTGCTAGAGAGAGCGACAACACAGCTTTGAGCTTGAAAATGTTAGTGCGCACATGATGCTTTCCCCCCTTAAGTCTAGTATGATTGATGGGACTTTGGAACTAAAACCTGAGAAAAATAGATCCTTCACAATTGGCGATTTGCTGGCCAAAAAAATTAAAAAGTTCTCAAAGAAGAATGGGACACAGTTCATTGTTTCAGTGCCAAATAACAGTCCCCTGCCATCTAGAGTGACTTGCCTCTAAAAATAAAGCTTTAAAACTGCTGAGTTTAAGGGAGCCTATAATAATAAATGTAAGGAAAATGAAATAGTTGTTTTAGCTCTAAAATGCCTTTTCGCATTTCTATTATAAGAGAATGGAAGCTAAACGGCACTTAAACCTCTGCTCCAAAAAGAAAAAGAAAAGGAAAAATGAAACGTAAAGCTTAAGTACTGTGTTTTGATATAACATCTAAGGGAGGTGTTAAAATAAGCAATTGATGTTAAGTAATTAGAAGCAATATGATTATTGAGAGGATGAGGTGTATAGGAGAGATGGAAGTGTGAGAAAGAGTGAGAGAGAGGGATTCAGGTAACTTCATTATAGTTTATAATATCTTCCTATAAACCATAGAAAGCAATGTATTTAAAGAGGACAAATAAAGGCTGTGTAGGCAATTATATGAAACCAGAAAATGGAGATAGCAAAATCGTAGTAAATCACTTTCTATTCAATATTGTATCTACTAAGACACAAAAATATAAATGTATACGTGTGTGTGTGTGTGTGTGTGTATATATATATATATATATATATATAATTTACCCTTTAACTAAAAAAATGGCTAAATATTTATTATAGATTGGGTCAGAAAATTACCTTGAAGTCTGTCATCTTAACTCTATTGGAAATCTTGTGAGAGATCCACAGTTATGTAAAATTAGGATCAGATAACACTGTAGAGCAGACTCCCCTCATTTTTTAAAATATAGATTCGTTGGGATCTGAAGGCACCAAGTACTGGGGTTAAGTTGACAGACCAAGGAGACTCCATTGAAAGTCCAGAGGCTGGACTCTGAGTATAGTTGTGGCAGATACTGGAAGCTGAGTATAGTTGTGGCAGATACTGGAAGCTCTTTTGGACCCAGTATTTCTTTGAACACCTTTTTTTTTAGCATTTATTCAATACTAAGTGCTCTATGGTGCTTAGTCCTAGGAATTCTCAGAGCAAACATGTGAAGTTTGTGTTATTATTCATATTTTATAGATGAGAAAACTGAGACTTAGTGATGTGAAGTATCTTGTCCAAGTAAGAAAGTTATTAAGTAAAAGTACAACTCAGGAAGTCAGATTAAAAAGCCTTGATTCCTAATACATACAAAAATTTCATGCAATAGTAATCAGTGAAGGTAGGAACTTTTGCCTTATTCACTACTATACTCCCAGTGTCTAGAATAGTGCTGATAAATACAACATAAATATTTGCTGAATAGAGAGTGTAATAAATGTAAAAAAAAAGCTACATTTTCAATAATAGAATAAGGATTTAGAAATTATTATATTAATTTAATATAGTGTGCATTAATTAAAATGGATGTGGTGTAAAAAAATTACAACATATAAAATGCACATTTTTGTAGCATGAAAAGCTGCCAGTGATTTCATGATACATAAAATATAAGGATACAAAGGAATTTTGCACATTAGAAAAAATTAAAACTTCTTCCTATGGCAAATTTTTAGTCACCTAAGTCACCAAACATAGGCTCAGATATATCCCTCCCCAGGAAGTATTTCAGAGTCCCTTCCCTGAAAATAAAGTTCTTTTCTAGGTAACTGGAAATACCCCAAAAAGAAAAATTCCACATTTGTTAAGCAATAATGACTTATTTTTCAGTGTTGAAATCATTTCACATTTTGGCAAATTTTTTTCATAATAACAATTTACCAAGAACTAGTTACAACCATATATTTGCTGAATCCAGATTAGTCCAGACCACTGTGAGAAGATAGGGAGTGTGTGACTTATATCTTAGGGTAATTAAAGGTTAGGTTTATATGAAAATACTTGCACTCATGAAGAAAAGAAAGAGCAATTGTTATAAATATGTAAAGAGGAGGGGTTTTAATTCAAAAATAATTCAGAAAAGAGAAAGCTCAGAGAATTTCCAATGAAGACTTGGCCTTGACATAAAGGTAAGATGTAGAAAGACAAGACTGGCAACACCAGATACAGGCTGGAAAGTTGTCTAGGGGTACAGAATTATTTTAAAAGAATTGGAAATAAAAATATTTTATGAGAGAGATACTAAAAAAGTGGACTGGGATAGATACAAAGACATCAAAATTTTAGAATTGATAATAAACCAACGTAGTTACCTAAATTTAAACAGTCCATCAATATACAGGCAATAAAGACCGTCTTCTTCTGCAGTATTTATTTTTTCTTTATTTCTGATTAATTATTTCTTCTAAAGTAAATAATTAACTCTTGGTCTGTTCTGTCCTTCTCTTAGCCAATTAGTTTATTATGGCTCCACTTTTTTTTTTTTTTTTTGAAATAAGGGAATTTTAGGAATGAGATTTTCATGGCATTGTTAATTTTGAGATTCAGTTTTTAAGTTACAGAGAAATGTTAGAGCTACTGAGTTTTGGAAAAGGGCATTATGAGAGTGGATTTAACCTGTCAACATAAGTAGAGGATTTGGTATGTTCCTTTCTCTAAAGGTACTCTGACTGATATGAGAATGCCATGGAAGAGTAACAAAAAGAGAAACAGCATCTGCCAAATTTTCCAGCTATTTAGACATTGGATGTGTTCCATCATTTTGCCCATGATGTCTTCTGATAAAAATATTTTGTCTCAGAATAAAAGTTTAATATCTAAAGTATTCTTTGGTCTCAAAATGTTAATAATATAATCAAGTATTACTGATTATGTTTTTGCTTGGCATAGCAGAGAACTACTGATATAAGCATTTCCATATATTAAGAATTATCTTTTTTCCTGCAAACTTTTCAAATGTCTTTATTTTTCTTGATTAAGCTTTTAAGCTTTGACTTTTTTCTTCTATTTTGTGAGTACTGATTTTCTAGATGGCTATTTCTTTTTTTAAAAAATTGGAGTAGAATTGATCTACAATGTTGTGTTACTTTCTGCTGTACAGCAAAGTGAATCAGATATACATATACATGTATCCACTCTTTTTTAGATTCTTTTCCCATATAAGTCATTACAGAGTATTGAGTAGGTCCTTATTAGTTGTCTGTTTTATACATAGTAGTAGATGGCTATTTCACACTTTGGTCTACTCACTGCATCTCTGTGGTGTATGAGGAAAGCTCTTTTCCTTGTCAGTTTTTTGTGGATCCTATAAACATGTTTGAACTGCAACACAATGCATTCATGAGTTTTGATAAATTGGTACATTTGTATAACCACTACTATAATCAAAATGTTACCAAGTCCAAGCTCCCACTGCTCCCTACAGGACAGGACAGTGAATCGAGAGATTAGGTGTTGGGGCAAGGAATAGTAGATTTATGTGGAAAGTCAGCAGACTGAGAAGATGGCAGACTAGTGTCCCAAAAACCATATTACCCTAGTTAGAATTCAGACTTCTTTTATACTAAAAGGGGAGGGGGTGTGGCTGATCGTGAGGCAGGAAAGATAGGGCTGGGCCCAAGGACAGCCTCCTCATGCGTAGGCATTAGGCAGAAGGCAAACCACCCTCCTTGTTTAGCACTTAATGAGGCCATGACACATGGAGCAATGGCAACTAAAACAGAAACTTTGTATCATCTGAGCAAGAAATTCCGACTTTGAAAACCATGAAACGTGCAAATAAAAATGCACAGGTTGCTTGCTGATGATTGGGTGAAGGACAAAAGCAACCCACCGCAGTCTCCACATTCTTGTGATCAAGGAGATTTCCCAGCCTGACACATGTACAGAGGGGGTCTCAAATTGTCCTCTAGTAACCTTAGACACATTGTAGTATCATTATAATATCATTAGCATTGTGGTTTTGGCCTCCTCACCCCCGTGGGTTTCACTTGGTTGCTCATGGGAAAGATTCAAAATAGAGGCTGGTGGAAGTCCAAATAAGGAATTGAAAATGACAGGATCATAGGAGAGGGAAAGGGGAATCACCTTCATCTAAACCCCAGAAGATTAACCCCATATTAACAACCTAAGCCCCTATTGCGTGATTCTCACTCGTGAGGATGCCCACCCTCTTCTCAGTGTGTAACTTTCACTTCTGCCCTAAATAAACTGCTTCTTTTTGTGCTCTCCCACAGGCACTGTGCTTCTAATAAACCCTATGCCTGCTTTACAATCTTGGTCTCTTTGTGGAATTCGTTCTTCAGAGAAGACAAAAGACTGAGGTCTTCTTGGCACTGAAATCAGTTGTTGCAGACCTTTTAGTCCTGGCCAGACCCTAGAGGGTATGTAATAATCCTTTGTTCTTGCAGCTGTTCACGTAGGGATGGTCAAGTAAACCTCCAACAAGACAAACATTCTCTGTTATGCAACTTTTTACCTCTGTATGAATGAAAAGTGCTATGACTTTAAAGGTCAAGCCTCAGAAGCAGAGCCTTGAGAATGGGCTATCATGTGTACTTCAGGCTATAGGCAATATCCTTTTTACGGAGGTACAGAGCCAGCATGACTAAGCATAGGCAACAGAGCACAAAGGTTAGAGCTAAAGGAATATGGAGTCAGGTTTTTTCTTCTCTGTTACAAAAATACAGAAGATTGACATCATCCCAAAGAGTTTCCTTTTTAATCCTTCCCATTCCAGTCAACTCCCACCCATAGCAACTACTGAACTTCCATTTGTCACAGTAACTTTATCTGTCCTTGCTAGATTTTCAAATAAATGGAATCATAGAGTATGCATTTATTTTTGTCTGGCTTCTTTCGCTCAGGATAATTTTGCTAAGATTCATCCATACCGTTGTGTCATCAATAGTTCATTCTTTTTATTGCTTGAACACTATTTCATTGATGAATACACCATTATTTGTTTATCCATGTAACAGTTATATTTATGTTGTTTCCAGCTTGGACTTCTTATGAGTAAGCTGTTGTAAGCATTCATACTCAGATGTTTCTATGGACACGTGTTTTCATTTCAAAGAGGAGTGGAGTGGCGTGGTCTCATGGTAAATATATGTTTAACTTTATAACACATTGCCGAACATTTTTTCTAGAATGTTTGTATAATTTTACAATATCACAAGCCACGTAAAAGAATTCCACTTGCTCCAAAATCTTGCCAGGTTATGGGTTTTGCCGGTTATTTTATTTTAGACATTCTAAAGTACCTGTAAATGCTTTTCATTTTCATGTTAAATTGCATCTTACTTGATGACTGACATTGAATATCTTTTTTGTGTGCTTTCTGGCCTTTCTTATCTCATTTTGTGAAGTGTTTGTTAAAATACTTTGTTCATTTTTACTGGGTCGTTTCCTAATAATTGAGTTTTAAATGATACTAACATGTTCTGTATATAGTCATTAATCAGGTATACTTATTGCAAATATTTTCACCCAGCCAGTGGCTTGCCTTCTGATTTTCTAAACAGTGTCTCTTGAAGAGCAGAATTATCATTTAATTTTCATGAAGGCTAATTTATCATTTTATTCTTTTCATAATCTAAGAAATTTTTGCCTATCCAAAAGAAATAAAGATATCCTCCTATGTTCCCCTATTTTTTCTATAATGTTTTATATTGTATCTCTTGTGTTTAAGACTATGATCTATTTGCAGTTAATATTTGCATTTAGTGTAATATGAGTCAACGTATCTATTTATTTATTTATTTAATTTTTGCTGATGGATATCCACTTCTGTAAACATTGTTTTAAACTATCCTTTCTCTGTTAAATTCCCTTGGAAACATTAGTGAAAATCAATCATCTGTACATGGACAGGTCTCTTACTGAGTCTAAGCTCATACTACTCCCCACACCACAGACCAATAAATTGAGAGACTAGGTGCTGGAGCGGGAATAGCAACTTTATTCAGAAAGCCAGCAGACTGAGAACATGGCAGTCTAGTCTCCCAAAGAACCATATTACCTGAGTTAGAATTCAGTCTTCTTTTATACTAAAAGGGGACTCTTCCTTGTGTGGCTGGTTGTTGCACACTTTTTGGTACATGAATTCTCTGTTCTTGTAAATGTCCGGGTAGGGCTGGTCACGATGTTACTGTAAACCTCCAACAACACAGTTATTTTCTTTTAGGCAACTTTTTATCTCTGTATGAATGGAAAAGTGTTATCCCTTTAAAGGTCACAGCCTTGAGAATGGGCTCTCCAGTATATTTTAGGCCATAGGCAACATTGTTTTGTAAAAGGTGCAGAGCCAGCATGACTAAGAACAGGCAACAGAGCACAAGGGGTAGAGCTAAAGGAATAGATCTAATATGTTGTCAGGTTTGTTCTCCATTACACGTATACTTCTGGACTCTCCCTCTTCTGTTGAACTGATCTAGTTGTTTGTCTTTAAGCCAAAACTACACTGTCTTGCTAACTGTACCTTTATAGTAAGCCTTAAAACCAGATAGTATAAGTTATCTAACTTTGTTCTTATATTTTCATTAAATTTTATCTAGCATTGTTCTGGGATACAGTTAGGTGAATTTGAATCATCTTGATCTTCCATGACTTGTTTTAAGCTTGGTAGAATGTGCCCAGGGCAGCCTTTAGTCTAAGCTGTAGTCTCTAATTAGTTATCCCCATAACTAAGGTAATCCCATTTTGAGGAGTCTACATGATGCCAGTATTAAAGGGACATTTACTTTTGACTAGGAAGAACAAAAACTATTTCCAGCACTATATGAGATTCAGAGATTGTTCTGTCTACTCTTCTTAAGTGATCCTTCTATCACCACCCTCACTGGGTACTTTTCTTACATATTCAGATAAGGATTCTATCGAAGACTTGAGGTAACCCCTTCACAGGTCACTGGAATGCTCTATCTTTCTGCAGCTTCCTCCACTCTAGTATGTTACTCTGCAAATTATAGCTTCCTTGGCCTCCCCGAGTGCCAAACTGCATATTCTCTGTGAGACTGCTGGGCTTTGTTTGGTTACCCCTTCCTGTACTACAGCTTGGAAAATCTCTCTAGGCAATAAGGAAAGGCTCTCATAGGACTCATATTATTTCTTCCCCATTTCTTAGGGATCACTGCCTGTTAACTAGTTATACAAAGCCATTGTTTCATGTAGTTTTCTAAGTTTTCAATTATTTAAAACATAGGGTAAATCTCATCCTCGTTGCTCCTTCACAGCCAGAAACAGAGATTAACAATTAAGTATTGCATTAGCTGTAGGTTTTTCACTGATGTATTTTATTAGATTAAGAAGTTTTCTCCATGTCCTAGTTTATTGAAAGCTTTTTTCAGGAATGGATGTTGAATTTTATTAAATATTTTTCTTCATATATTGAGAATATCATGCTTCTCCCCCACACTATCTGAACATAATGAATTACATTGATTAATTTTGTATGGTAAAACAAACTTGCATTCCAAGAATAAGACCTACTTGGTTATGGTACATTACCATTTTTTAATATATATTGCTACATTTAATTTGTTAAAATGTTTAAAAGATTATAGCTTCTGTGTGCATGAGGTATATTCTTTCATTTTGTTCTTGTATTTTTGTAGTGTGGTACCCTTTGTTTGATTTTGGTATCAGGGTAATATTGGACTCAAATTAATGAGTTGAGATATAGTCACTATATTTCCGTTTCTGAAAGTGTCTGCATGAGATTACAATTTTTCCTACATTAAGTGTTTGATAAAACTAACCAATGAAGCTATCTGAGCTTGGAGGTTTCTTTTTAGAGAGGTATTCAACTAAAAATTCTATTCCCCAGATAAGTACTCAGGACTCCACACTTACTGGACGCAGTTCAAATATCTCACCACTCTGTATGAGCTTGAGAATTATTCACTTTGCAAATCCATGATCGGTCTTTGCCCCTCTTTGTAGCCTTTCATTGGATAGTGTATAGCCTTGAAATCAGCAAAGATTAAAGGGGATGCCTATGCAGCTTTTTGGAGGTCTTTTCTGTGTATAACCTCCTTTATGGAATTCTTTCCTGCAATTTCCAGCTGCTTCAGATTCCCCAAAATCTGATCTTACTTTTCATCCTTTGAGGCTACTGGACTCTCTTTGGGTTACCATTCCTTTTGTCAACTATTAAGAAATTGTCTCAAGGCAGGAGCTGATGTGGTCATAAGGCCCCCCTCATTTGTTTCCCTTCTCTCAGGAATCATGGATCTGTGCTACCCATTGTCTGATGTCTTAAACAGTAATTTCATGTATTTTGTCCTGTTTTCTGGTTATTTACAGTGAAAGTTCTTGCTATTCCACTACGGCCAAAAGGAAAAATCTCAAATTGTTATTTAAATACAAAATAACTATAGAAGCAATCACTTCTAGCTAGCCAAGAATTAGTCTCATTATTTTCCTAGGCAAAGAATGTCTCAATACAGACTATTTTTAAATACATTTTCATTTTCTCTCAGGATATCTAGAAAATTGAAAATTCAATACTAATAAAATATTTATTATTTCATTGATAATAATGGTTATAATAGCAAAATTAAATGAGTTATTACTATACTAAGTTGTTATATCTAGCAATAATTTTTAGCCTCTCTGGAGTTTAAGTTGAAATTTTAGGGTCAAAAAGATATGAAATATCATTCTTACTTTCAGTGAGTTTATAATATAGAAACCATTTTGTTCATTTTTCAGCATCAATGGATTTCAGTTATTATCAAAAAATATATATAAAATGTCTCCATCTAAACAGTAAAAATGGTTACCTGTAACATAAACACAATTTAAGAATGTGCATCAGGTTATTGGTTAGGTTTCTCTTTTCTCATTGGCTTCTAGAAAACGCATAACCAAACTGTGGCCTTGGTTTGGCATATATATAGATAACTGTGTTTCACTTTTAGCTCACTAATGGAACAATTTTTCTGTCTAAAATATTTTTCTTTATTCTCTCACAAATACATCTCATTTATAGTTATGTCTTAATATTTTCCGATCTTTGAAGCTGCCTAAATTTATTTCTCTATGAGACAGGGTACAAATATATGCATAAATATGTACATAAACATGCATAAAAATGTAAACAGATCATTTAGAAAGAAAATATTTTCAAAGAGATGTTAAATACATAGAGATAAATGAAAAAAGTTGACCAAATATTTACATTAAAATTTTATCATGACTGATATACTTTTGATCAGAATCAAAATAAAAAGTTTCATTAATTAACAGTATTAAAAAGTAGCAATTAAAATGTGAAGTTTTAAAATAGACGAGTGGTTTAATAGAAAATTACAGTTGAAAAAGGACACACAACACATACATTTATCAAGTGTGCCATTTGGGGAGATAAGATATTATAATTATCTTTTGGGACTTCCCTGGTGGTCCAGTGGTTGAGACTCTGTGCTTCCCCTGCAGGGGACGCGGGTTTGATCCCTGATGGATCAGGAGACTAAGAGCCCACATGCCTTGACGTATGGCCAAAGAAAAAAGATATTATAATTATCTCAATCCACATTACACAAAAGAAATTTAGATTGATTGACTAAAAGTAAAGAATAATAATTTAATATTTATGTTATAAACACATGCAGAATCTTTTTACATGCATAATTTTAGGATGGGAAGGTTTTCCTAAGGTTTCAAAAACTCAGAAACCAAAGAGAAAATCTGACAGATTTGATTAAGAAGATTGAAAAATGTCTGCATGGTGTTATAGATCATCCATCAATGAATTTCCAAACAAGCAATGGACTGAAACAACCTATTTAAGATAAATGTAACAGAAATAGCTTAATTACTCACAGTACAAAGGGGCACTATATATCTACAAAAAATTTCTGATAGAGAAGTATGTAAAGTATGTAACTAGACAATTTGAAGAAGAAATGAACAGATTGTCAACCTCACATGGAGATTCAGGTGCATATCTGAAAAATGCAACTTAAAACAACATGACATACTTTTTCATCCAAACTACTTTGCAAAATTAAGCCATATCAAATGAAACCACTTAATTTAAATTATTTAGTCTTTGAAATGTATGAGGAAACCATTGTAGCCTGACTTGAAATTATTTGGCTGCATTAGTAAAAACATAACTTATGAAAATTCTTTGATACAATAATTCTGCTTCTAATAATATACACTAAAAGAACTAATATAAACACATAAGTATAAATTATATTAAAACACTTATTATATAATAACAAAAGCTATAAATAATTTAAGGATCCATTAAAAGGAGGTATATAATTTTAAAAGAGCATACTACTACTAAGAATTAACATTTGGACATCAAAAACTTAGAAACAGGTTTATTAAAAGATGGCTACAATAAATTATCAAGGGAAAAAAGAATTTGCATATGTGTGTGTATATATTTGTGTTTATACATGCACACATACATATATATGTGTACAAGTGTATGTATATATATGTGTGGATAGATAGAGATAGGTAGATAGGTCTAGCTGATAATGTTTAAGTTTGCATGTTGGTTTTTCCAGCTGTATAAGCTAGAGAAATTCATTGACATTATTAAACCTCAATTGTGTTCCGTGTCTTTTTAAAATTTTAATATATTTGAGTTGAATTAAATTTTTAGTATAAATGAACTGAATTTTTACCAAGTACATAATCATTAAACTTTCTATATAAAATATATGATTTGAAAAATAAAATATTCCTATTTCAAAATATATTTTGCAATACCATGTTTTTCTCCTAAGCTTTTTATCAATATAACTTTTTTCTAACTATTCAACTCAAAGAAAGTTGCAGAAAAGAAATTTAAATCACAATTATTAAGCCTCAAGGAATTTTCTAAAATATATGTATAATTTTTTGTTTCCAAATCAAGCTATGTAGATGTTATGTTTGTATCTTTATTTGTAAGATTAACAGTTGCAATGTTTCTTCAAAATATTTGTAACACTTTATGACAGAAGAAAAACATAAAAATTTTCAACTACTCAGAACATGCCAAAGCGATATTAAAAGTGAATAAGAGGAAGAGTCCCAATACTGGTAGTGGTGAAGTAACTTGTACAAAACTGAGCCTCCTGCTAATAACAACTGTAAACTCAGAACACAACAACAGAACATTAAAAAAAAAAAAAAACACAGACACACAAGTATTTGAAGATAACTGGAAAGCAGCAAAACGCAGGTGGAAACTGGAGGCGCATGACCCTTGAAAGAATGGAATTAAACTTACCAACATCTACGTGAATATAACTTTCCTCATGAGAGCACATTTCACATTACACTGCATATTGGCTGGCATTTAAGGAAAAAGCTTGTTTTACAGAGTTGAGGTGATAAAGATTAGGATATGAGCATATTAGTGCAGTTGGAAATTGAAGGGGGAAATCATAAGAGAAGCCAAAAGAGAGAGAACCCAAAATCTATGTATAAACTGCCATTAAATCCTTGACTTACTGCAGAATTGAATATGCATGGAAGAGACTTAAAGTGACCCAGTGAAGAGCTGTAAGTTTGAAAAGCCTGAGCAAAGATTTTCAGTTTGTGCCTACCACAAAGGAGACAGAGTTTAGAATTTGAGGCCCATCAACTTGGAGAATTTTGCTAAATATCTTGCACTTTGCAATTAAATCTCCATAAAGCTCTTGTCTTAGGAGTAAAACTATATTTAGAGTCAAAAAACTTAGAACTAGGAGTGAAATTGAAACTTAAAGACTGCCATATAAAGAGCATTAACACAAGCCTACACAAATTCAGAGTGATCAGCCAGAACTAACCAACTGTTAAACAACAAAAATCAACACTACTCAGAGGAAGAAAACTAAATCCAGAATTTTTACAAAACAATATTCAAAATGTCTAGTACAGAGTAAGTTTCCAGGCAATTCTTATTTTCCTTTTATTCATTTATTTCCTTCCTCTTCTTTATTTCTCTTCCTTTGCCTCCCTAAGGGGGGTGGAAAATTAGTCTGAAGTCATTAGGTGCAGCCAAGCAAAACATACATAAACGTATTTAGGAGAATGGAGAAGGGGGGATTCACAGTTATATAAAGAGTCAGAACATGAGCAGGATGAAGGGCTTCTCAGTATGAGATATCAGAGTTTAGCATGAAAGGCATCTACGTGGCAGGGGTGTTTCATACAAGTTGTCCAAGCCTGAACATAGTGAGAATGATATCCATGTGGGAGGGTGACCTGATGTCCCTACTGGTGTATGGTGTGGGAGTCCAAATGAGGTGAGAACAGCATCCACCCATAGATGTGAAAATGAGGTATCAGCATATAAGGATTAGAAAAGTCTGCTATGATGTAAGAAGAAGAAGCCTTCTATGGGGAAAGACAGCTACAATGGAGAGGTTGGAACACAAAGAGTGTGAATAGGGCTTCCACATGGGGGTGCAACCTGGAAGGGTATGAAGGGAGCCAGTAGAGTGAGTTGGCCTGGTGGCAGTTGTTGAAGCCTGACATGAGGGATTGAGAAGTTCTCCATGGTAGGATGGGGTGCTGGAATTTGAGCAGTGTAAGGAAGTGACTGTATCAGTCTACTAAGGCTACCATAACAAACTACCATAGCCCAGGTGGCTTAAACTAGAAATTTATCTCATTATAGCTCTGGAGACCTAAATTTCAAGATCACCATTTTAGAGGTTTGGTTTCTACTGAGGCCTCTCTCCTTGTTTTGTGGATGCCACCTTCTCACTATGTCCTTACATGGGCTTTTTACTATGTATGCACATCCTTGGAGTCTCTTCTTATAAGCATGCCAGTCATGTTGGATTATGGCCTCACCCTTATGACCTCACCTAATCTTAATTACCTCCTTAGGAGCCCTTATCTCCAAATACAGTCACATTGGGGGTTATGGCTTCAAGTTATGAAATTTGGGAGGACATAGTTCAATTCATAACAGCACCCTACATGAGATGGGAGAAACAAGAAGTTGGAACCTTGGTAAGAAAAGGAGGGTGTCTAATTAAGGGTACAGATGTGATGGCACAGTGCAGGGTATTAGACCTTGAGTAGGATTCAGAGGACATCTGATGGGTGGGGGTGAAGAAGAGAGTTGGCAGTAACAAGAGGTTACTTACTTATTAAGTGGTTGATTAAACAAGTTAAATACATTAGAAATAATAAGTTTCAGGTTTATTGCTGCCAGATAATTAAGTTACAAATATGAAAAGGTAGAAAATTAGAATAAACCCTGTAATGTTGAATTAGAGTTAGAAGTATTAGTATAAACATGATTCTATACATATGTGTAGATTCTGTACATATGTATGAATATATACACACATACATACATAAATGCTTATGTAATATACATATACACACATGCATATATAAGATATTTGTCTCTCTGTATGTAAAATCACTGAGAGCCTAGAAAGCAGTGACACCACAATAGGTATTATCTACTAAATATCACTCATTACTAAAAAAAAAAAAAAAGTCCCTGGGTAAACTGATAATTCTAGGACTGGGACAGGAAATGTGTAAGATGAGCCAGGAAACAAGTGCTCCAAGATTGATGGAGGTATGCCACAAGGAGCAGAAGCCAGCTTTAAGAGGCTCCCAAACCCGGGACAATTTGAGCATTAAAACAAACAATGATGGTAATGGATTATAATCAATTGGATAAAATAATGTATAAATGACTCCATCATCTATACTAGTAAACTGATAATTATTTATTAGGGAGAGGTAATTGTTCTGTGTTTGTGTTATAGAAACCATTATCCAAACCTTAAATACTAGCACACCTCAACATCACATTTCTGCCCTTTTCTTTTTCACTAAGACTCCTTATCTACTGCCATGACCTGAGGTGCTAAATATATCCCCAGAGTCACACACTGATGTCTCCCATCCAGACTGTTCCTCTGAACTCCAAATGTCTATTTAATATTTCTACATAGATGAATACACATAATGTTAGATGTGAATATTTATACATCTCAAACTCAATTCCAAAATTTTCCCTTTCCCCAAAACTGTTTATCTTCAGCATTCCCCATTTGGTAAATGACACCTTTATTCAGCTAAGTAGTTTATGCCTAGAATCTGCGATAACAATTTCCTCTCCTTTATACTTCCAATCCAATCTGTCTCCAACTCCTGAAAATCTTGCCTCAAAAATATCCCTTTCAGCTTTATAAATTATCCAGCTTCTTCATGTTAATTTAGTCTTAACTTGTAGGTAGTATATTATGATATGTAGGAACATAGACTCCATAGCCAAACTGCCTGTGTTTTAAATTCTTTCTCTTCCATCTAATAACTGTGTGACCCTGGAAAAATAGTTTACCCTGTTGGTGACTCTGTTTCCTTATCTGCAAAATAGTATACTAATAATAGTATCTATTTTATAGGATATTGTGAAAGTATACATAAATCAGCACTGAAACAGTAATCAAAACATTTCAGTTACTTTTTGCTCTTATTATTTTCTAAGCCAGAATCATCTCTGGCCTGTTTTATAGCAGGTCTTTTCTAATCGGATACTCACTATTTATCTTACCATACTCACTTAATTCTCCACACAGTAGCCTGAGTGATCTTTCTAGTAATATCTAATCATGTTACTTCTTTATTACCTTTCATTTGTTGCTTATATACCTTTGTTGTAATGTGAAAAATCATTTTTGTGATAAAATAATGTATAAATGAGTCCATCATCTATACTACTAAACTGATCATTATTTATTAGGGAGAGGTAATTGTTTTGTGTTTGTGTTATAGAAACCATTATCCAAACCTTATCCTTCCATTTATTTTATACTCCAATTATAATAATCTCCCATATGTTTCTCTTAGGCACTAAGCCATTTCTTGCCTCACGGATTTTGCATATGCTACATGAAATGCAGACTTTATAGAATTAGACCAGGAAAGTCACTAACCAAACAAAAATAACAATAACAACAAAAAAAACTTGGGAGGGAGGAATCTGATTTCCATAGTTGCCATATTATATTACCTAAAGTGTCCAGTTTTCAGCAAAAAATAAAATTAAATGACCTCAAAGAAACAGAAAAGTATAAACCATACACAGGAATAAAAGCAATCAATAGAAAATGTCACTGTGGAGACCAGATTTTGTACCTGCAAGACAAAGATATTAAATCAGTTATTGTAGTTATATTCAGGAAACTAAAATAATCCATATATTTTTAAAAATCAAGAGAAAGGGCTTCCCTGGTGGCACAGTGGTTAGGAGTCCGCCTGCCGATGCAAGGGACGCGGGCTCGTGCCCCGGTCTGGGAAGATCCCACGTGCCGCGGAGTGGCTAGGCCCGTGAGCCATGGCCGCTGAGCCTGCGCGTCCGGAGCCTGTGCTCCGCAACGGGAGAGGCCGCAGCAGTGAGAGGCCCACGCACCGAAAAAAAAAAAAAAAAATCAAGAGAAAATATGACATTAATGTCTTACCAAATTGAGAATATCAGTAGAGCCAGAAATTATAATAAAGAACCAAACAAATTTTGAAGTTGAAAAATAAAATAAATGAAACATTCACTAGAGGGGCTCAACATTAAATTGAAACTTGCAGAAAAAAGAATTAGTAAATTTGAAGATAGGTCAATAGAGATAATTCAGCCTAAGAAATAGAAACAAAAATAAGTGAAGACAAATTAACAGACCCTCACAAACCTGTGGTTTACCATAAAATGTATCAACACGTGTATAGTTGGAGTCCCAGAAGGAGAGGAAAAAGAGAAAGGGACACAAAGTATATTTGAAGAAATAATGCTAGAAACTTCCCATATTTGATGAAACACATTAATCTACACATCCTAGAAGCTCAATGAACTCCTAGTAAAATAATTTCAAAGAAATCCATAGCAAGACATATCAAAACTTCAAAAGCCAAAGAGAAGGACAGTATTGAAAGCAGCAAGAGTAAAATGATAACATCACATAAAATGTATCCTCAACAATATTAACAGCAGTTCTCATCAGAGGGTTTTCTGACCTCCTTACCCTCACATGCTGGCTAAATTTAGTCTACTTACCATATACTCCCTGCATTTTTCCTTCACTGATTTTATGTTAAACTGTGATTTTTTTTGTTTGATTCCTGCCTCTCCACTTCCTTGGCAAATTGGCAGGAATGACTCCTGACACATAGTGAATCCTAACTAAATGAATGAATTGGTGAATTAATTAATATACACATATCATTCATCTATATATCTGACTTCCTCAGTTTTGTTTCCAGAGTTTTTTTGTTTTTTTTGACTACATTAAGGAACTGTTTCAAATTCTCCAAAAGTTTAAGGGAAAAGACATATAAGGTATTTTTAAAATATTAATAGTGATTAATTCATATTTATCTTTGAGAGAGGGGATGAAAAATGATAGTGTTTTCTTTTTGTTATCCTACACATTCCAAATTTTCCATAATGACCTGCTATGGACTGAATTGTGTCCCCCCAAAATTCATATGTTAAAGCCATAGCCCCCAATGTGACTGTATTCGGTGATAAGGCTCCTAATTAAGGTTAAATGAGATCATAGGATTATGGTCCTAATTCAGTAAGATTGGTGGCCTTATAAGGAGAGGAAGAGAGAGAGATCTCTCTCCATACACAGGCACTGAAGAAAGGCCATAAAAGCACACAGTCAAAAGGTGGCCATTTGCAAGCCAGGAACAGAGCTCTCACCAGAACCTGACTATGCTGGCACCTTAATCTTAGACTTCCAGTCTCCATAACTGTGAGAAAATAAATTTCTGTTGTTTAAGCCACCCAGTCTATGGTATTTTATTATGACAGCCTAAGCTGACTAACACAACCCTATATTTATCTTACAACATTACAGAATCAGTTTTGTATCAGGCATAATGGTGCTGTATCACTAAATGTTTACATACTTCTGCACTATTTTTTTCAATGCTTTGATCCAATAGAAAAAAAGAGTCTTAAATTAAGAATTAAGGATAATGCAGTGATTGTTAGAACAAGCAGTCAAAACAGAAGTAAAACTCAGCATCTCTTCTTCCTCCTCAACTTTTCCATCCCTCACCCCAAACTTACACTAATGTAATTTTTCTGAGATACAGACTTGGTTACTATATTCACCTCTTTTCCCCTCAGATAAGTTATTGTGTTTTATATGTCCTGACTCTCTCAATAGAATGTGAGCAGCAGAGTGGAGACCAGGAATAAACTGAGCCTTCCTGTTACCCAGTGTAGTATCCCAATCCTCCAACGTATCATGACATCTGTGGATTGTATTATGGGAGTTTCTTATGTTATAGGGATATCTTTGTGTCTCTAATTTAAGAATTTTTTTTGCCTGCTTGTGTAGTTAAATATTAAGGCCAGGAAATATTTCTTGTTCATTTAGAATCCCTATTCATTTTATCAGTGGCAATAATATTGTTCAGGCTAATTTGTTATTTCTCAAACAGTAGAACAGTAGGCTGAACAGGGCTAATACCGACCAGCTTTCTCTCTGGACCTTAATTTCCTCATATGTGGAGTAAGAATATGTACATCTGAGGTCTTATTCAATGTTACAACTTCGCTTGGGTCCAGTCATGACTCTCCATTACTAAGAACCCTTCAGTAGTTTCTCCATTCCTCTCAAAATAATAAGCAAACAACTTAGCACTGCCCAATGCTAAGTTTGGCTCTAACTGCATAAACTAACTTTAAAGCTGCATTTCCCACTTCAGCCTTCTACAAACCGTGATCCCTGACCACAGAAAGCTGTTATCATTACCTGGACACATAATATGCTTCCAGACACCTGCACCTAATTCCTCAGCCTGCAGTGTCCTCCCCAGATCAACCACCTCTCAAGCATATCTCAGCTACACCTTCTTCTTTAAAGCCTTCTCGCCTTCAGATTAAATCAGTTGTGCCTTTGTAGCCTCAAAGCATATTGCTTGTTTTTCTGCTTTCCCCTCATTAAAAGGGGATGTTTATATGTGTGTCTACCACCATGAAAGGAAATGTCTTGCATCTTTTCATTACAAGTATCCCTAGTAACGTGTACACACTCACACAAGTTACTTAACTCATTGTTAAACAGTAAGTTAAAACTACAAGCAATGTACCTTAGTAACTTAGTTACTTAATAAAGTAACCTGTTGGTTGAAAAAACATTACTCGTTCTGGTTACAAGAAGACTCACAAAAATTCAAGCATAACATTCCACCCAAGCTTTAATCTTTAACTAAGCACATTCCCTGGAATCTCATGAGAGATAGTCTGACATATCTTTTATGTTAGTTTATCACCCCTAAGCCCCTTATTAGCATGAGGTCTCACAGAGTTGCTAGAGGAGAAAGTCATTTTAAACATTCCTCAGAGTTATTGCCTGGTTATGGTAAAAAAAATAAATTGAAAAGAGGGGATGGAAAGGTGATCTAGGGGACGTTCACTCTGAATCCCAGCAGTCTTTATTTCAGTTATGTGTACAGTCTCAGAATACTGCTGATTGCAGCAGGAGACAGTCAGGAAGACACTGATTCTTACCCTGGCTCTGCCTGTAAGATACAGTGTACTCATGGCAAGGTACTTGGACAATTTCTCAGGTAATAATATTCCTTTGTTTCCCAGATACATGGTGGGGATTTAGAGAGAGAATTGTAAAATGATCATATGGCTCTAAACCTCTCTTCTTTAAACAGCAAGATCGGAGCATACCTGTTTGGGGATTCTAATCATGACTTAGAATGTGCTGTGCAGCCTGGATTTGCAGTTGGTTTCAGGGTGAAGAGAGCTTGAAGTTCACTAAAGATATCACAAATGATATCTAATGACTGGAAGTTGGCTATGAATGATTTAGGCTCGAGTTAAATATTGCAGGAAGAGACTGAAATCCATGGCATATCCTATTTCATTCAGTTTGAGACACTATTCACTGTAATATGCACCAATACTTTATATACAAGCAAGAAAGCAAGCCCATTGGCGATTATAGCTGTAAGACACTTTTGCTTGTGCTTTTCATTTGGATTTTAGAAATATTTTTTTGACATTTTTATTGGAGTATAATTGTTTTACAATGTTGTGTTATTTTCTGCTCTATAACAAAATGAATCAGCTACATGTATACATATATCCCCATATCCCCTCCCTCTTTCATCTCCCTCCCACCCTCCCTATCCCATCCCTCTAGGTGGTCACAAAGGACCTGATCTCCCTGTGCTATGCAGCTGCTTCCCACTAGCTATCTATTTTACATTTGGTAGTGTATATATGTCAGTGCCACTCTCTCACTTCGTCCCAGCTTATCCTTCTCCCTCCCTGGGTCCTCAAGTCCATTCTCTACATCTGCATCTTTATTAAAATGTGAAAAGTTTAGAAGTCATAAACTAAAATAAATGTGTATATATATATATATTTTTCTACTGATCATCCCATAGTCACCAAAAACTCACTGTGTCCAAAACCAAAGTAAATAAACCTACTCAAATTTGTTCTTTTCTCTCCCTTCTTTTTTTACACTGAATGGCACTACTATTTTCCCAGTTGCTTGAATCCCTTCTCTCTGTCACTCCCACATCTCATTAGTCATCAAGTTCTTTGACTTCTTCTATTCACTCTGCCCTGTATATTATTTTTCCTTTCCTCATTATTTGACTAATTTTGCTCCACTTGTCAGAATTCACTTTTGATACTGAAAAAAAAAATCTGAATGTGCCAAGTCCAGGTTAGTTGATTCTTCTCATTCCCAGCAACTATAGATTCCATATAAGTCTATTGACCATCTTTATCCCATGTTGTACTGAACCACTTCCTTGTCTGTATCCACCAGTAAAACACAAGTTCCTCAGGGACAAGAAATGTCTGTCTGTTTCACAGTTGTATTCCTAGAACCTAGCACAGTGTCTCACATTCACTAATTGTTATATAAAACTCAATGATTGAGTAAATGAAGATATTAATTTAGATACTAAAAAATAAGTGACCTTTGGCTTTTATGAAGAATAATACATACAAACCAAAATATTCTCAAATTGAAAGAGATCCAAAAAAGACAGCATAGTGTTGTACAAAAGAAAAATCATTTGAATCAAATATAGTCTAAAATGTACTAGATTTCTAATACATGTAAAGTGTCATTTTTTTCAATTTTGCTTTCATGCCAGACACATACTGTGTACCACAGTGAAGGAAGTTTTATTTTAGCAGTTAATTGTGTTCCCTAACTCTGAACTACCCTTTTAATCTTTTGGGAGAGTGACCAGTAACCTACATTGACTGCATTTCTGCTTCTATAAGACAAGAGGCTTTTATTGGAGCCTGCAGTCACTGTGGGTCAGAGAATTAAGAACACAAGCTCATTTCTTTCCAAGATATTGTTTTATGAAATGTAAAAAGTTAACTATCTTTCTTGAAGAGCTTGTCTAAAAACGAAGTTGAAGTCATTACCAACTGACTACATATTTTTACTCTGCAGACATTCTCATATATGTGACAAATAGAAAGTTCACATAGTGGCAATAGCATGGTCTCTAAGGTTCAGATTTCTTTCATTCTAACAAACTAACTGAGTGATATTGAATAAATCAGTTAATCTGTGAGGATCAATTTCCTAATCTATAAAATGGAGGTGGTAATTTATCGGTTTTTGGAAATACTGGAAGTAAAATTAATTGAGATTTATTTAACTTAAAAAATTTTAGGGCTTCCCTGGTGGCGCAGTGGTTGAGAGTCCGCCTGCCGATGCAGGGAACATGGGTTTGTGCCCCGGTTCGGGAAGATCCCACATGCCGCGGAGTGGCTGGGCCCATGAGCCATGGCCGCTCAGCCTACGCGCCCAGAGCCTGTGCTCCGCAATGGGAGAGGCCACAACAGTGAGAGGCCCGCGTACCGCAAAAAAAAAAAAAATTTAATTTGTCAGGTGAAGTTCCTAACACTTAAAAATGTAAAACAAAATAAACAAAACAAAGCCTAATGTTATATCAGGAAAACAATAAAACTCTTCATTTTACTTAGAAAAAACTTCAAATCACTAGTTACAATTTGTAATAATACAGCTGGCTCATTTTCCACCATCAAGTGGAATTTCTACCAATAGTTGATACTGATTTTTCCCCCAAACCAATTAAGAGCCATTGAATAACAAATATCTCTCATGAACATCCCTTATTTAATTCAAGATGCTGAAAAATCTTAGAACAAAATAGTGATTGGCTACAGAAGGTATGTCAGAATAGGATAATCCTTACATTTAGGATCAGAATGGGATAAATCCTTACATTTCTTTTTTTTAAAAAAAGAAATATTTTTACGTAGATAATCAGTTGGTATTACTTCATAGCTGCTTTTTTGTGTGGTTGCTTTAATTTCTTTATACTACAGGGGTTACCCTCAATGTTCTAATAGTATTATAGGGTTAGAGTGGCATGAAATAGTTAAAGTCCTCCTTTTTAGAAAACTTGTTTCCTTCCTGATTCATCATGTCGCTTTTTTCTTTCTCATTTGTAACATGATAGATGTTTCTGTCCTTTGGGTAAAGTATTTGATTGAACATTTAAGTAACTTTTTTAGATCTTCAGTTTTCACTGATTCCTCTCAATAATGCCTTGGCTTTTTCACCTCTCACTGCACCTAGTTTTAATAGATCCCAACATTATAGGAAATAAATTCACAAAAATCACCCGCAAAAAAATCACTTTTTTGTGATTTTTGTGTACTCCATTATTGAGAACTATAAATAACTTTAGAGATTTATTTTGCTGACGATCACATTTTTTCAATATTAAAGCATGAGTATTTGCCATGGTTTAATTGATACTTCAGTGCCTTGCACATGCCAAATGTTTAACAAATGTCGCTGGTTTACATATTTATGTGACATCAATTTTTAAACTGTTTTAAGATTAAGGTCACAAATAAATTTGACTAGCTTCTTCTTTTATGAGAAATCCAAGTTCCTCATCTGTAACATAAAATCATTGGATCATGTAAACTCTTAATTTCCTTAAACCCTGAAAGTTGTATTAGTCGATGATTCTAATAGCTGAATACCAGGACACTGGATTCATGAGTCACTGAGTGGAGATCAGGATTTGCAGCCAATCTCATTTGCACTTGTAAGTCTTGTACACTGACTTGAGGAGGGAGTTGTGTTGAAAGTTGTAGGTTCTGAATCTGCTGCACTGGGTATAGCCCTCAGTGTACTGAAAAATCATATTGGCTTTGCCTAAGGAAATAAAAACTTGGGTTTGTCCATACCATGCTAAAAGAAGCAGATTAAGAGTAGAAAATTCAACTATCTAAATACTCTCAAAAGCAAACAACCACTTGTATACTTCTGATAAGTAAATTATTTCATAGTTTTGGATCTTTATACTTGCTTGAAGTTTGAATCCTCTGATAATAAGTTTTGAATGCTTTTTTTGTTGTTAGCATAGAGACTTAGAAACAAGAGGGGTGAAATTAGGATGAATATAAATATTAAGCCATGATGTTGAAAATTATATAGAAATAGAAATATAAGGAGACATTATGATTTATAGACATTAACCTTAGTATAGTATGTTTTGATCAACAAATCCCATTCTACATTTAGAAGATATATTAGAACCTGTGTTCCTTTTATGGTGAATTCTGAAAATATCAAATTGATAATAGGGAATAGGTGATAATTTTTGAAAAGAAAAAACATGTTTTATTTATGTCATTTGAACACAGGATAATTATACCTTTATTCCATGTGTGTCCCTAAAAGCAGGCTTTGTTTTCATACTGCCAACATTAAAATCTGATTATATATTTACATATTATTAAGTAAAAATTTCAACAAAAGATTGATGACATTTTTTTAAAAAAACAGTAAAATCATTCAGAGAAAAATATCCAAAATACAGTAAATGAGTGAATCAATGCTAATGCAAGTAAGAATACCGTGAGCAGTAATAAAAGCACAATAAAAAAGAAGGAGATCTGAAATATACGATTTAGGAAATGAAATCACAAAATTGTTGCTTGGCCACATTTAAAATAAAATCCCTGCACAATGAGCTAATTATAGCTAGAGGACAATTAAATCCATTCCCTTGTGAAACAGAAGAATACAGAAGAGAGCTGGTGAAAAAGTAATTTATTTTCTGCAACAAGTACACTGAATGCCTTTTATGGAAAGGATATAATGATAGAGAGCTCAAAAGAGCCCAACGGAGAAGTAAAAGGAAGTAAACGGCTCATCTGGAAATCAAAAGGACATGACAAGTAGGTTTTGGAAGGGAGCAAAGTGATACATGCATTTAACATTAAACAAAAAGAAATCATGTTAAGGTAATGGATAACATCGCTGTCACTTAATAAGAGTGTGATCCTGGACAAGTTACTTTACCTATTAGAGCCTCAGTTTTCTCATCTGTATAATGGATATAGAAATGGCATTATCCACATAGGGCTTTCATGGCAAATAAATGAGAGAATGTTTTTTAGTGATCAGTGCAATGCTCGACACACAGTCAGTATTAAATAAATATCTACAATGCTATGTTTACTTTTTTGTCACAGGACAATATTTTTTCTGTTGGTAAGCCTAACATTTTTTTTATCTAAATACATTTACAGTGGCATTTACTGAGTGTTTCTCTGCAGGCAAGACCCTACATCACCTGTATCCCTCTCTAATGTCTGTGAGTTATCTTCTGCTCTCTTCCATGCCACACTGCCCGCTCTTCTTCTAATACAAGGCACTTCCTCTGTGGAGTCTTTGCACTGGCTGTACTCTTTCTTCTGGGAGATCCACATAGCCATCTTTCTTACTTTCTTCAATTCTGTCACCCTCCCAGTGATACCTACCTAACATTGCACATTAAAAATTGTAGTATGTCCCACACCCAGCACTCCTAAGTCTTTAATTCTGCTCTACTTCTTTCTCCAAATAACTTTCTAACATAAGAATAACTTATTTATTAATGTCAGTTATTCACTTTCTTTTTCTCCTCTTTAAAATATAAATTCTAGGGCTTCCCTTGTGGCGCAGTGGTTGAGAGTCCACCTGCCAATGCAGGGGACATGAGTTCGTGCCCCGGTCCGGGAAGATCCCACATGCCGCGGAGCGGCTGGGACCGTGAGCCATGGCCACTGAGCCTGCGTGTCCGGAGCCTGAGCTCTGCAACGGGAGAGGCCACAACAGTGAGAGGCCCACCTACCGCAAAAAATTAAATAAAATAAAATATAAATTCTACAAGTAGTGAGTTAATTGTCTATTTTGTTGGTAGAAAAGTACCTGACCTATAGTAAGCACTCAATACATTTTTTTTTTTTTTTTTTTTTTTTTTTTTTGCGGTACTCGGGCTCCCACTGTTGTGGCCTCTCCCGTTGCGGAGCACAGGCTCCGGACGCGCAGGCTCAGTGGCCAGGGCTCACGGGCCCAGCTGCTCTGCGGCATGTGGGATCTTCCTGGACCGGGGCACGAACCTGTGTCCCCTGCATCGGCAGGTGGACTCTAAACCAATGCGCCACCAGGGAAGCCCTCAATACATTTTTAAAAGTTTTATTAAATATGTAAATTATCTTCAATGCATAAAAAATAAACGTTGGTATCATTAGCTCCAGTGCACATTTGGACTGAGAACACAAGAATTACTTGTTCTAATGTTTATACCCAGTAGGTAGTTGAGCTATAATTTAAATCCCAATCTGTGTGAACCCATAGTCTGCTTTTACTACTATATAATACTTCTATCTAGTAAGGAAGAGTAAGACGAATCCTTTAATTGCTCACAATGAAGTCATCCAAGCAAACAAAGTCTTTTACTTCAGAATCAAATTTTCATATACTCTAATCTTTGTTCCTCTGCTTCAATTGTTTACACTATGATAACATTAGTAGTAAATAAATTAAAGAAGGGAGATAGTGACAAAACAAGAAAAGGGATAGATCAATTTATTTTTTAAAAGGGAGGATGGAACACAATGAAAAAATATTTATAATAGAAGAAAAATGAAGAAAGGGCCATATGTCTATGAAAGGAAGTATTTCCCAAAACTGCATATGTTCTAACCCTTCTAAGATTTAGGAATAGTTCCTACTCATGAAGCGGTGATGCATTATTTTTCTTATTACTTGTAAGCGATTATTCAGTCTTCCATTTTATCATGTACCAGAAAATATAAGGATATAATTAAATAGAAGTCAATTGGTATTCTCCCCCTAAAAATCAGAGGAAAAACTGTTGGCTTATGGATGAGAACTAACATAAACTGTACCTGGTATGTATGTTTTACCGATATTAAAAAGTATTGTGCATAGGTGATTTTCATAATTAGTAAATAAAATCCATTTAATCACAAAATGTTGTCATTCCATACCATTTCATTATCTAGGCTTGCTTTCTACCAGCCCCTACAAAAAGACCATTTTCATAGTGATTTAGGGCATAAGTTTTTCAGAAAACAGACCAGGGTTTGAGAACCAGCTCTATCATGTCCTAGATATGTGACCTCAGAATGGTTTTCTATGCTCTAGGTTCTGTTTTCTCCATTATAAAATGGGGTTAATTTGTGCATCTATCTCAAAGAGATACTGTGAAAATCAAAAGGAGATAATATTTCAAAAGTTGTTAGTAAACACTAAATGTTTTCATTTTTCTTTTTATAGTTGATGTATCTTCATATATTCTTTTTTCTCTCCTATAATTAACATAGCATAAGCTTGGGTTCTTATAAATATAAATTTAATATTATTGTTGATGATGGTGGTCCTGTCATTAGGTATTTTTCCCAGATGGTCATAAAGCATTTGATAAAGTTAAAGGACTTTACCAAAAAAAGCATAAAAGGGCTTCCCTGGTGGCGCAGTGGTTGAGAGTCTGCCTGCTAATGCAGGGGATGTGGGTTCGTGCCCCGGTCCGGGAAGATCCCACATGCCGCAGAGCGGCTGGGCCCGTGAGCCATGGCCGCTGAGCCTGCGCGTCCGGAGCCTGTGCTCCGCAACGGGAGAGGCCACAACAGTGAGAGGCCCGCGTACCACAAAAAAAAAAAAAAAAAAAAAACATAAAAATAACTAGTGGACAAATATTGCTAAGGAATTTTTTAAAAGAAAGAAATCATTTTTATTACTCTCATGAGTCATCCTAAATGGATTACATCCAGGCCAACATTAATTTGTATGATTCCTCTGCTGAAAAGGGAATATAGCAGATGGATTATTATTTTTCACATCCTTTATAAACAATACCTGATAAATGCCATTAGCATTACAAGTTCTTTGGGGTACATAAGTTTATATAGTGTAAACTCACATAAACCACTAGGGTTTCTAAGTATCCAAAATATTACTGAGAATTGGTCCATATTTCTCCTTAATATGGTAAAAGAAAAAAAAGATGAATGGCATTGAGATACAAATTCTCCCCACTCTAACTTTGAATAAAATGCTCATCATTGAAAATTTTCATTGTTTTCTTACTAATTAATTTTTTTTAATTTTATAACAAGACCACCACTGACATTCATATAGATCTCTATTTCTCCATTTAATTCTCCACAATTAATACTTTTCTTTATTTCATATAAGTTTAGGCTCTCTATAAATACAAAGGAAAGGTTTTCAAGTTATTCTGACATATATAATTAACTGCTGTATTAATATAAACTGATTTTTGTTTAATTGAGATTGTCTCCATTGGTGAGTTCTCATTATCCCCTTGTAATTAACAGTATTTCAATAAACCTTTGAGATAAGAACTTAAATCTTCTTTACAGACACAGCTACAGGGGAGAATTCCACTCCGATTTCAGGGAGGCAAAAGGAGAGCATCAACCAGTCTACACTATGTCCAAAAGTTAGCACTATTCAGAGGTACCAAACAGTGGAAGGATGTAAACAAATCCAGTGAAGGATAATGAACATATCCTTCAGTTATGAAGGGTTAGTTATAATAAATTAATTATAAAGGGTTATCTATGAAGAGTTAGTTATGAAAAAGTAAGATTTAAGAAGCTTAAGTGGAGGCATGAAGTTTAGCTATCAAGAGGTGGTTTTTCAGATAAGAACTGCATTGAAAAAATAAAATAAAATAGCATTTTAATTCTCTCTTCAGAACTTAAGATTTTAACTATAGTTTAGCCTATGTAAAATTAAGTGTGTTTTCTTTCCCCTGATTACTTAAATAAGCTGATATTATGTGCAACAGAATCAAGGAAGTGGCCCCATTCTTCTAAACTCTTTTGCCTCCAGTGAAATCAGTAGGGGGTGCCGTGTACTAATTCTTGCTTATGATGTCTTCAGTGATTAATTTCAAGTTTCATAGTAAAAAAATTTGTTTACTTGTGAACAACGTTATATGTAGAATCTGTCACTTATTTGACTGTCTCAAAATTTTATTATTAATTAAATTATGAAGTAGAATTACAAATAACAACAATTGCACATTATTAGTTATTGGAAGTTGTATGCCTTGTGTTTTAATTCAGGCATTATCATTTATGTATATTCTTGAGTGATACTAAAAATGTATTAAAAGAAAATAAATAACAGGATCCAAAAGAACTATATCCATCTTGTTTCCCTAAACTTGCCATAGAGTTGCTTGCTAACAAATGTATTTTTTTAAGTAAACGAATGACAGTTAAATCAATGTGGAGTCCATTTTAGTATGGAAAAATGTTTTAAAATGATTTTGGAAAGATTCTACAAATTACCTGTGATTAAGCCAAAAATAGATTCCAGGGCTTTGGATTTCTACCTCTGTAATCAGAGGCTCCCAATTAATTTTTCTCACATGTCACAGTATGTTTAAATCCCTTGTGCTATTCAGAGAGAAAGAGAGACAACTTGAGTTTTAATTCAGCTTTATTCCTGAATCAGCTATCGTCTCAGCACATCGTCGAGTACATCGTTGTGTACATCGTTTAAGTGGTTTTTATCCCTCATGTGTAATTTCTGATCATTGAGTCCATGGATGAGGCAATAAGTCAAAAAATGATATAACTTCATTTTGGGGGAAAAAATCAGCAAATATTTAGTGGAAACATTAAATACTTTAAGTGTTAAAAATTTATAAAATTAGGCCTTGCTTTGGTAAGAAATAATTTTGGGTCATTTACCTTTGGAAGAATAGTGAGGACATTCCAATCCCATAGATGTAGTCACTACTGCTTTGAAGAGGAGCTATTTAATGGAGCTATTTAATCATGGTTGGTTCTCCAGGAGTAGTTAGTCTCACGCCATTGCTGTTTAACATGGTAGCTCGTGTTCCAACAGCATCACAGTGAAGGTTATTCTCAGAAGGCAGCCTTAAAATAGGTTTGTGGGTTGAGGAGTGGGAGGAAGTTTCGCACTGTTGTTACCATGTAGTCGAAGTCTGTGCTCCAAGGACATGAGGTTGTTCTAAACCTGTGGTGGAAAAACCTGTGTGTTTTCCACAACAGATGGGGAGTGGGAGGGGAAAACGGTTTCTTTCCTTTGCTCCCTGTAACTAATATTGCTTGGATATGCGTAACAAACAAAAGGGAGAGGGAGGTGCCCACAAGAACAACTGAGGGTGAGGGTCGGTACCAACTTGCTTTCCGTGCTGCAATTTGAGTTGAGTGAGAAAGTGTAGTCTTCAGCAATTACAGGGCAGTAAGCTTCAGGTGAGTTCTCTGCTTAAACTGAGATGAAGCCTGATTTGAAAAGAGATTACAAACAAAGGTAAGGAGTTCCTTACCCCAGAGCTTATAGCAACCCCTCAAAAATAAGACAGTAGTCTGTATCCATGCAACCAGAAAGTAAGAAATGTATTTTAAAGAAGTTACTAGGACTCTTCATATGTCTTGATATTTGTAGTAATATTTGGGATGCAAGCTCTTGCTGCCTAGTTCACTGCACTCTGTAATTAGAGCTTCTCATTGTTAGAGCAATAACTCAAGCATTCAAATAAACAACTCAGGATTTTGACATTGGTGTAAAATAGTACTGAAAAATCATTGCAAGGAAAAGAATATTAAATACCTATAAGTGAAATGTGATCAACTTAGTGACCTACTGAAGAAAATGAATAATTGCATTTGTAAAAGTAAATTACGAAGGGGCAAAAACAGCTAGTTAAAATACAGATGAATCACTTTTTATCCCATTGTTCTGGCACTCAGCTTCAGGACTTCCTCATTTCAGAAATTAGAGTCTCCCAAGAAGAATTTCTTGCCAGGAGAGGGTTAGCATGTTAAAGCAGTGTTTTGGATTACTCTACATACCTCTACTATAAATAGGGTATTTTCAAAATGCAGTTTTGAGCTATTCAAGTGAGCTAGTGATCAGATGTGGCAGACTTCATGATAATTATGGTCTGACATACGAAGAGGGGAAAGCCTCGTCATTTTAGATGGACAAACCTTGATGAATTCAAACTGTAACCTGTAATCTTTAAACTAGCCACTTAGCTGGTAAAGGTAATGATTTGTCATGCGGCTTATCCATTTACTGCTAATCAAAAGGATTCACATATTTGAAATCCCTAGCATTCAGAAACCTGTAAGAGGATTCACGCACGTGTTCTACTTTATGCTACTGATTTGCAAAACAATGAGGCTGGTAATGATGTGAAAGATTTAACTGGCTCTCCTTGTGTCTCCTCTATCTGAACTGATTGTTATTTGTAAAAAGGAATCTTCGGAAGCCTGTGGTTCCCACAGGATGCGGAGCAGCCAGGCACTAGGTTGAGGATGACATCCTGCGTCAGGGATGAGAAATCAGCCAGTTAATAGCTTTGCACTTAGAACTGACTAATATTTTTTCTCTTTAAAGGCCAATTTTCTAACATATAAAGTCATTTTCACATCCTTGATATACTGTAGACTGGAAGAGTCTTTTAAAGTAGCACTAGTTTAAATGATTTCTTTCTAAAGCACAATAACTTGCTAAATATTTTATGCATCAAATCATTTTATAGAGATTCAAATTTTGCTCTGTTATTTTACAAATGGTCTGTTGTAACAAGATTTTCCTTTAGTAAAATAAGGGTGAACCATTTTTTCTCCCATTGTCAAAAGGCTAAATTTGTGCTGTTTCCACTGAACAAAGTTATTTTAATTATTCTAAGAAAGAGTTGATGTAGTCATCATTTTCTCTTTTTTTCTACTTACATATAAAAATATTTAAAAATCTCAATTAGTAAGACATGAAAAACTATGATAAGTAGACATGTTCCTATAAGTTTTGAAAATTTAAATTATTTTGCTTAGGTAAAGAATTACATAGATTTATGGCAAAATTAAAAACCTTCAGGAGAAGGATGGATTTAAAATTGGCAAAGACAGTTCAGAAAATTTTACTTTAACTGTGCCCCTCCCACACACACACACACACCACAATGAAACATTCTCTTCCTTTCAAAAAGATTTAGCCAAAAGTTGCTTAAGTGATTATGATTATATACTTTGAAGAAGGAGGATGGAAGGACAGAAATTGGGGAGGGGGGAATGGGGAGGGAGAGAGAGAGGAAAAAAAGAGAAAAAGAAAAGAAAGATGAAAATAATTACATTTTCCTTATTCCAGAATTCAACATAGCATCTCTTCACCTTCCAGCCAGAGATGGGCCTTTAAAGCTGGGATGAAGTGAGAGAGTGGCATGGACATATATACACTACCAAATGTAAAATATATAGCTAGTGGGAAGCAGCCGCATAGCACAGGGAGATCAGCTGGGTGCTTTGTGACCTCCTAGAGGGATGGGATAGGGAGGGTGGGAGGGAGACGCAAGAGGGAAGGGATAGGGGATATATGTATATGTATAGCTGACTCACTTTGTTATACAGCAGAAACTAACACACCATTGTAAAGCAATTATACTCCAATGAAGATGTTAAAAAAAAATTTGTCTTTTTAAAAAGGATGGCTAAATCATTCCATTCATTAGTGCTTTATCAATACCCAGTACCAATCATAAAAAATAATTACATCTGCCACTTTCTTCCTTCTTCTACTCATTTCCTCTCCCTCATCCTCCTACACAGCTTCTGTGCTCCTGTTTCAGTTTCGAAATCTGTCCGTTGTGAATTAAGAACATTTTGTTGGCAGTTCTGTTTACGTACAGGGTGCATGATACATTGGCCTCTGCGACACTGAGTCAGACCCTGCTCGGATTCCTACAACTGCCAGCAAATACCATAGCTCCTAAGGCAACAGGGAGTGTGCAACCAGAAGCAACAGCAAGTGCTGCATCTGTTGGAAGGGAACAGAGTTAGGAAATGTCGATGACTCAGTGACAATTCTATTGATCTGTTTGGGGTTTGATTTTTTTCCTTTTGGTGAGGATATGATGCAAAATAAATGCCTTGGCACTGGGGGCCTCATGGCAATGAGATTTACACATTGCTATTATTTTTAGCTTGTTTTGTGAAATGTGATGCTACAATTACTAATAATGTTACGGAATTCATTGGGCTGAAAGCCCAATATCTGCCACCTGATTAAATGTGGAAGCCAGGCCTTGCAATTATTTTCCAGTTTAGTTTGTAGTTAGTTTCTCAAGTGAATGAGCAAAGGTTTTTTTCAAATATACTCATATTCATTCCAACAAAGCATGTTTTGTTCTCTAAAGCTGTTAGCCCATTTTATCCAGGTAAATGCCTTTAATTATGCCCAGTAAACGCCTAAAAAGAGTAACAATATTTTTTACCTTGGGGTGATCAGAATATTAAATTGTACTGACTCTCAATTAAAGAAACATAAATTTACAAGTTTACAGTTGTCTGCTTTGATCTGAAATGTTTCTGTCTGTTATGTAATTAACAGAAAAGCCAGGAAACAAATCTCTTTTCCCTTCATTCAGGGGTGTTTTGTTTGTTCCCTTACTTGCCTGCTTGCTTGCCTTAAAGAAATACCTGAACATAACCAAAAAAAAAAAAAAAAATTTCCCCAACACCACCTCAGCTTGCCCAAGAAAGCAATTTTTAGCCAATTAGCAAAGCTGACACACTCATTTCATCAATAAGAAAAACTCTCTTTTAAGGAAACTCATTTCTTAAAAAGTAAGCTATTTTCATAATTTGGATAAACTGTATATGCTTATTAAAATATCACTGACTTCTGTGATATTTTAATGAGCTTGTTCCTTTCTCACCTGTGGTTCTTAGCATTGGCCTGACCAGTTGAGTAGGTGACCAACTAGAAAATCCATAATGTCCACTTTGCTGAGATAACTGTTTTGTGTTTCCCACAGCATTAGCAAACATTTTTTTCTGTTATCTTAGAGAGATAAAGACATTGGGAAAGAGAAAAGAATATATATTTTTGGAAATACCCTATTTTAGGTATGTCTACCAAGAGGATATTTAAAAGTTGTTTTAAAATTCCACTGTGGTGAATTTCTAGTCACACTGTCAACAAATATTTTTTGAACAACTGCTAAATACATGGTGCTGCATCACACTACTAGGGGAAAAAAGATTCAGGTTAATTCACCGTTTAACACTCTTCAGTGCAGTTAGGGAACCATCATACACACAGACTGGAGGAAGAACTCATGTGCCTAGAGCCCTTTAACCATGTTAGTATTCTAGGTGCTCTAAACACATTATCTATTCAACAACCCTGTGAATTAGTACTTAGTGGCCCCATTTTGAACATGAAGAGTCTGAGGTTCAGGGAGCAGAATTTGGTTACTTCAAACTGGTGCAGATAAGGGTTGGGGTAGAGTAACACAGTAACCTCTGTGTTACTGATGCAGACATCAGGATTCTCCAATGGTCAAAATGACTTGAGAAGAATGAAATCATGTCTAGCCTGAAAGATCAAGGATGGCTTTAACAGCACCTTGATAGATAAATCATAGTCGGTAAGTAATCATAGAGGAGGCAAATGAGCAGCATTCTTGAAACAAGAAAGAGAAATATTTGTTTAGGGACAAGTGCTTCTTAACTGGAGCCAACAGATAGATGATACATAGATAGATAGATAGGTAAAGTGAGAGAGAATGTTAGAAATGCAGATTCAATTCCAAGTGAGGAAATAATTGAATACCATGAAAAAGTCATACTGCACCATTATGAAAAAATTCAGAAAAAAGCAAACCTAGAAATGTATATAGTTTTAATATCTGGATTATATAATAATTCATTTCTATAACTTGTTTTTTCTGCAATAAATGTAGGAAGAGCACTTTTTCCAAAGTTAATGTTATTTACACATTTTATGGATGAGTTTATTTAACCTGTTGGCTGTTGTTTGTTCATTCAGTTTGTTCCATTTTCAGTCTTTCATCATTAAAAACAATACTAAAATGAGTCTCTCCAATCACACACTCTTTAATATATCCAATTATCTCCTTAAAATAAATTTATAAATTTGGATTGTCAGGCAGATACTAACACTCAGATGAAAGGGTTTTGATACGTTTTATCAAATCATTTAACAGAAAATTTCTACTAATTTATACTCTTATTCTACCAAATTAATCTTTCCTGAATATCACTTTCAATATATCATTTACATATGTTTTTTAAAAAATGCTCCCCTATTTTCCTAACTTCAGTTGCTGAAGATGACTTCCTTACTCTCAACTCCACATGGCAATATAGCACCCTCCCCTTTAATCTATTTTTGATTTCTTTCATTCAAGTCCCAGATACAGTTTCTCGTAAAATCCAGATAACAACAACCATTCCTGAACTATTTCACCATCTATTTATTATTTATTTATTTATTCACTTTTTAATTTATTCAACATTTTTGAGACCCTAGTATATGTTGGAATTACACGTACTCATTGGGAATAACATTTAAACTACTCTGATTCTCCTTGTTAGTAAGATTATGTAAAAGTCATCCAGAGGAATTTGTAAAGACCCAGAGTTCCAATGTCTTTCATAACCTTTATTCTTTTACCTCTCACACTTTATTTATGTGCATATTTGACTGCAATATTGAATTCACATTACAAAAACTTCATGTGTTCGGGATTTTTTTAATTTAATTTTTTTTTTTTTTTTTTTTTTTTTTTTTTGCGGTACGCGGGCCTCTCACTGTTGTGGCCTCTCCCGTTGTGGAGCACAGTCTCCGGACGCGCAGGCCCAGCGGCCATGGCCCACAGGCCCAGCCGCTCTGCGGCATGTGGGATCCTCCCGGACCGGGGCACGAACCTGTGTCCCCTGCATCGGCAGGCGAACTCTCAACCACTGCACCACCAGGGAAGCCCTAATTTAATATTTTAATTTGACACTGGGTTACCACTCCATATTGTAATTTATCTTTTACTACATGTTAAATCTTTACTTTCCAGTTTGAAACTCTTGATGTTGAATAGAATGAAATAGATATGAATGAAATGTGAAAAGACAGAGTGAAATGAATAGATGTGTTAAGTCTCTGTTCTTTTTCTGTCTCTTTCAAACTGAAACATATATCTGGACATATGATAGAAATTACTCTATTCATAACCTAGTAATCTTGGGAATAACATGAGTCCAAATTTGAAGAATAGAAAGTTGTATATTTTCAGAGACAGAATGATGCAGGATTAAGTAAGAAATAATATATGTATTTCTCTTGGATGTTTTGCCCGGCTTGTATGCTAAGAATGATTCACTTATGGTATATTTTAGAAAAGCAATATTTGCATTCTAAATAGCTGACTCTGGGATTTGCATTTCTAAGAGCAATGTGGAAGGGTTGCCCCCGATTGACAATCCTACCTACTAGAGATGGCATGAGAAATTAAAAGACTATGAACCTAGGTCAGAATGTAAGAGAAGAGTCTCAAAGGTAGCAGCAATGTAAAGACATTCAGTTGGTGAAAATTATTCCAGAAGGCTTCTGTTTAATGATTTCATGGGACCACACAGCCTCACACAATATCAGCCGAAGAGGTGTTTTCACATCTTTGAGGGAGAAACCAACTCAGTCTCTCGCTGAATTCCCACAACACTACTTGTCCAGTTTAGAATCATGATTTTTCTGGCCCCCCTCCACTACTAGGCTCAGCTCCAATCTGAAGAGGTCTTTTGCAGATGGCATTGCTCTTGACCAAAGGCTCTTGAAAAACTGCATTGCTCCTTTGGAATTGAGTCTGGGTTTAGACTCGGTCTAGAAGTGAAACAGTCCCTATAGTACATCATAAACAAAGTATTTATATGGCAGCCCTGTTTTGACATGAGAACCTGTAGAGGTCCATCCTGATGTCACTAAGAACAGCATCCGATGAGGAGGTGCAATTCACAGTTAACTCTGCACAGCCAGCTCCTCACTTGTGAGGATGTGGGTAATTCCTGATAAGTGTCTGATTGTCATCTTGAAATAGGGGACATTTGGAGCAGTACAGGCTCCTATAGTAAAAGATTAACGCGTATTTTTCTGCTCTTGACAGATTCCAAAAGAAGAGCAGATTGCTACCCATAAAACTAAGCAGCATCAACGTGAAATTACTGGAAGAATCCGAAAGTCTTTGCAGAAATGGTATGTTTACTCCAATGTTTCTCAAAAACCAGCTATTTTAAAGGGACCAGGGTCAATATAAATGAAATAAATGGAGGCTAAGATAAAATATGTCAGAAAATTTGCAGAAAGGTTATTTTAAGGTGACATGTTAAAAACAATAATGGGCCATTAGGCTGTCTTTTTAAAGGCATTAAAGTCACAGGTACAATGTATGAGTCACATGGGCAAGATTTTCCTCTTTATATATAAAAACTTCAATATTGAATTTCTGGTAAAAGTAAAATGCTAGAATTTCTGTGTATATTATTATAAATATTAAATTAAATTGTTGGCAGAGGAGTAAGCAAAGTATTAATACTCTAGAAATGTGCTATCAAAATGCTACACATTATAATTCATATTACAATAACAGACTTTAATATAGTTTTTCTTTATAATTGTGTATTTTTAAAAAATCTTTTGGCTGATCATTTTACATGCAGGCGTACTGCTTTTTACATGCAAGCATCTCCTTGTCAAAGGCATTAGTAATTAATTTATTTTTAAACCAAAATTGGGAGCACCTCCAACGACAAAGTAAGGTACAAGACAATTTAATGATGTATAAGAAATGGTTACCTCACCTTCTAATTTAGAATTAGAGACAGATGCCTGATGTGTCAGGAGTATGACGCAAGAGCACAGCTTCCTCTATTTTGTGCACTGCTGAATCTCCAGGACCCATATCAAAGTCTAACACATAGAAGATACTCAAAAAATATTTGTTAAAAGAAAAAAATTATTAGTCAATTCTTATTGTTTTGAAAATTACTTGAATAATAAACTCTTACAGCCTTTTTCTAACTGTTATCCATGATTTTGGAGACTGTACCTTAACTTTTTAACTCACTTGTCTTACTTAATTTTGCAGTAACTAACATTGAAGAAACATTGCTCCTATTAGCTCTTTTAGGGATGTTGATGATAAAAAAAATAATAATTTTATGGGACATGGAACACTTTGTGGTGAATTTATTTGGCTAGAAAACCTGCCTTTGTTTTTCTGAATGTATTTATTTATTTGCTTTATTGTTTGTCTGTTTACTTATTTCTTTTTTTAGTTTAAGACTATTAGTGGCATAACATCAACAATAAAAAAGACTATATATAGATACAGGTACAGATACAGATATCTGACGCCCATTTATGTACAATGTTTCATGATGCCTAAAGTACCCGCTTCTTCCTGATGGAATCTCAGGATCTTTAACTGGTTTTGGCTTTTTAAATTAAATATCTTATATCAGATACACCATATGGGAATTTTTTTTTATTGAAGTATAGTTTATTTACAAAGTTGCGTAAGGGGAATTTTTTTTTTGTTCCTTTTTTTGCTTACAATATATATATAGTGTCAGACATTGCCTATTTAATTACTTTCTGAATGCCTTGCATTGTCATATTTTTTAATCTTTAAAATTAATTGGGAAAAGAACCCTTTATTTTCCATCCAGCAGTGCTCAGGAGTTTAGAAAGGAGCTGATTCGTGAGCTCTGTGCTGGGACACTGCTGAGTCCCAGGAGGCAAGCTGTACCGTGTATACTTTGGAGCCCCATAACATAAACTCTTGTCTTGAATGGGGTGGGGACGGGGGGGGGGGGTTATACAGTAAAAGGGAAGGAACAAGAGTATGGCAGAAGACTCCAGATGCTAGCCCTTACAGATACTTTGATTAAAGAAAACTCATATAAATAAATGATGATGGTACATGGAACTAAATGCAGAAGGGAGAAAAAGATACTGGATCACAAGATATACATCTGTACTCAGAAAATCATGAGTAAGATTACTAAAAACAACTGTTGGGAATTCTGTGATTTAATCCCACTGACTGGATCACTGCACAGGACATTTTTCACTTCCAGGTTTCATGGTTTGGCTGGCCTAGGAAATCTCATGGTTCTGCTTTGTGACACATGCTTTTAGGAAAATCTGTTATTTCTGCTGCTCTGCACTGCCCTGTCTCCACTGAACAGGCTTCAGTGGAATTTGGAGTTTCAGTGCAGCACGCAAAAGCAGGGAAATAATATGTTATATAGATGGAGCACCCATGATGACCATTCCTGTGTTGGTGGCTGGAAGGGAGAGGAACTGCCACCCAGTGTTTTCACAGTGCCTATTTCAGGCAGCTTCTAAATGGACAATGAAAAGGGAGGGTGGGGGGAGAAACAAGAAAAAAAAAAGATTCCCTTTCCTTGAGGGGGAAAAATAATTCAAAAGTATCTGAGAAAACTTAGCTATAGTAATCCCCTATTCCAAACATACGTAAGTCACAGGCAACCTTATTCTTTGGTTTCTAGGCACATTTTTGAGTTTAGCACAATAGGGAGAAGAAAATTGGAGGTTAGTGAATCTAGTGGGGCAAGAGGTGAAGAGGACTAAATTTCAGTCAAGACAACAAGGAAAGTACAAAGAATACAGTTTCTCTTTCATGTGCTTTGATCGTCTTTCCTGTTTTACCCTTAATGAATACTTTCTCAAAACTAAAAATAAAACACTGCATTCTATTAAGTTAGGCTTTTCCTCCTAGGGAATTCTAAATGGGTAAGTGTGTGTTTCTCATCTATGAATATGACTATATATTTTCATATGTATAGTTTATACACATAGGCATGCATATGTGTATTTTTCTTTTGCTGGGAATCAGGCAATGGACAGGAAAAAGAGGAAAAAGTAGTCCATACTAGAGACCCCAAAGCAAATGTTAGTTTCTTTAAATTGCTTTTGTAATTCTAGTGACTGGCACTGGCCAAACTCAGTTTGCCATACCAGAAGATTTGCAGTGGTGGCATTAAATCACACACATGCCAGGAAAAACAGAGGAGAGTAAGGCAGGTTAAGTGTTCATAATCCCCCACCTGGTACTATAGAGAAAGCTTCCTCCCCAACCCTGCATTGTAGCCTCTCGGAGTGCAAGAACACACATCACTCAGAGCTGTGTTATCACTCCTTGGTGCTAGTTACAGCTTGCTTACTTGCAGATGGGACCTTTGCCACGGTGGAAAGATGCTAATATACACATGGTCAGCAACTATACTCATTACAAATAAGCTCTTGCCAACTAAATGATTTAAATAATCATATTAATAAATACATGATAGTCGTACGTACAAGTCACCTTTTCTCCCCCACTGATGGCTTTGATTACTTTGACAGACTAAGATACGCTAATGATACAAATTAGGAGCAAGAAGAATTAAAAGGGTGTTTAACTCTGATGCCAGGCTGTCAATTTCCTATAATGCTACCAACTTACAGGTAGATGATTAAAATTGTTTCGTTTAGGAATTTTGAATATTTTAAAAATTGAATGGGTTTCTGGGGGAGGAAAAAAGAAAGAAAAATCTGTGCTTAGCTAATTAGACGTCCCTATTTGATTTAACAATAGAACAGGATTATTCTTTGAGCATTGAGATCATCCTGCATTACGATAAGAGCCCCCATTTTGCTATTACAAAATGAATTTGCAAATTTGGCCCAGTGTGTTTGTCAAATTCTTTACACTTGATATTATTCATCCATTTTCTTAAATTACAATTAAAGAGAATTACAATTTTTTTAAATGACCTTTACAATTAAAGGTCATTTACTCCTTAATTTGTTTCTAAAGCAGTTATTCCCAAAACATGATGCTAGATAGTGTAGATAAGTCCCAAATGTATGAAATATGGTTCCTTTCTCTGAGCAGCTAAGAATCTAGTAGAAAAATGGCACATGTACACAAATAACAACATATATTATAGAATCCTGTGAGAGATACAATACTAAACACAAACACTTCGATTGCACGGAGGTAATATGGAACTTGGATTTTTTCAGTCAGACAGCTTAGGAGTTTTAAGCCCTGATTTGGTAACTATATAACTATTGAGAAATTTACTGAATCTATTTGGGTTTCTATTGTATAACCTGTAAGATGGGGAAAATGATAATACCAGTCTCTCAGACACATGTGAATATTAATTGAGCTAATACATATGAACTACTTAGAATAGAGACTGGTGCCTTGAAAGTGCTTTCATGGTACCCGATGCTTACCCCAAAGATCAAATGTATCTCTGTGGTTTTATCAGTTTGCTTCATTGTACTAGCCACTAGACTATAAACCATTTGAGGTCAGAGATTATATCTCATTCATTGTTGTATCCCCACTGATTCAGTAGGAGTTGAATAAATGAATAAACAAGGGGATGAATGAATGCTTGATAATCAGTTGGTTAAATAATATTTAGTTGTTTAGAGGCTCTAGCAAAATCTGCCTCCTCATATCTATGGGATGGTCATCATCTTCTTTGTCTGATTTAATATTAGAAAGCATGCAATGGAGCACAGAAGAAAGCAGAACCTCATCTAGACTGTCATATAAGCTGAACCAGTTCTGGGTGCCAATGTAGTGACATACCACTCTCCTATTCTAATATTTATATTAGAATAAAAGTCAAGAAAATAAAAACACTGAAAAAAAGAAATCAGTAATAACAATCTCCAATTTCTAAAGATAATCAGAGGGAATTCCCTGGCAGTCCAGTGGTTAGGACACCACACTCTCATTGCCAAGGGTGTGGGTTCGATCCCTTGTCAGGGAACTAAGATCCTGCAAGCCAGTGGTGGGACCTAAAAATTAAAAAAAAAAAATATATATATATATATATATATATATATATATGAAAACTTAAAAAAAAATAAAAACAATCAAAGGATGCCTAAGTAACTGAGCAGTCTTCAGTGGGTGTAGCTGAATGAAGATGGACCAATGGAAAGAGTCCCATGCAGGAAGTCAGAGCCTTCACCCTCAGTCCCCTCTGGTAGTTCCATGACCTTGGACAAGTCACTTTACCTTTCTGAGCTTCACTTCCATCACTGTAGATAGAAAATGGAGGACTTAATGATCTTTGGTTTCTTCGAAGTATAAAATTCATTTCATTTTGTTTTCTTATTTATCTGAATTTGCTTGTAGGATTGTTAAAGTAGGTGGGGAGGACTTGAAGACAGAAAGAGCTGAATGTATTTGCAACCCAAATGCAATTTTTATTTTTTTATGTGATTTTTAGAATTATTTGTAAGCCTAATTAGGTCAGCAGTTTTTTAAAAAAAATTAGATATTTTGAACCACCATATTTCCTGGAAAATATAATAGAACTAGAACTAAAATTTTGTTCTTTAACTGGACAAGTTGCAGATCTGTATTTTTTATACAAAGCATTGCACTCTGATTCAATCAATTATCAATTTTTTAAGCTTTCAAATAATATGAAATAATGAATACTTTTATGCACTTCAGTTTATAGTTTACCAGGCACATTTACATGTATAATCTCATTGTTTCACACAACTATACAGAAAGATTTATGTGTTCAGTATCTTCATTGAGCCTCCAGGTCTACTCTCCACCCTTCTCCATCCATTTTTCTGTCCCAGTAGACTGATCTCTATGGACCATATTAATAACCTGGTTTTCCCTGGCAAAAGATTGGCAGAAGAAAGAAAGGAGAGTGAAGTCATATGTCTTATTTCCCTCTTATGAGGTTCCTTTAGGTGGCTAGGGTCTGCTCTGCAGACTTTTTTCTCCTTCCAAGTTCTACATGCTTACGGATGGAGAAAATTCCCAGATTCCTACACTATTCCTTACAGTTCCCCTGTACTACACTCACACTTTAATGATTACTGTGATTTTAAATAAACCCTGATCCAGTCAGACCAAATTTGAGTGTGTCATTTTCCATGTTTGGTAAACTAAGAAACTAAATTTCAGCCTTTTCTAAAGCTACTTTTTAAGTGTCCACAGAAGGTAGGACTAGATCTTTCCAACATGCAACCTCTGTACCTGTTTCTGGGCTTCCTTTTTCATCAGTTAAGCTTATTTTTTTAATACTCAATATGTATATTCTGAGAAATACAGTGAATATTCTGAGAAGTACAAAGAAATCAAGAAGAAAATACCTGCTTTCATATGTCTCCCAATCTAGTGCAACAGTGTACACAGGCAATAGTGATATCTATGTTAGAAAAGAAGCCAAAATACCAGACTTGAGTGTAAAGACCTACCTGAATTGAAATCTGGGATCTGCCACTTACTATATGAGTGACCTTGAATAACTTACTTAATGGTCTGAAATTTAGATTGTTCTCCGTTGTAAAATAAAATTACTTGCTCTATGTCATATAAGGTTGATATTTAAAAAGCATTCTTAAGTACTCTGGGTGTGTATGTAAGTGTGTGTGTGTGTGTGTGTGTGTGTGTGTGTGTGTGTGTATACACCCATTAATTAATTATATTTTACCCTTTTAAGATTGGAAGGTGCTATCACTATTGAGAATAGGTAGTGACAAAAAACTTAGAAAAACAAGTCCAAGATCCATTAAACGACAACTAATACTGTCAGATTATATGTGACAAACAGCTATGAATGTCAGGTATGTGCAGTAATATTTCAGTGTATGAGGAGTGATTAAAAACAGGTTTCTAAAGTACAGGTGTATTTAAGATCAGTCATACAGAGTAGGAATAAAAGTTTATTAAATCATCAGAATCAAATCTATTTTAGAGAATTCTTAAAGTCTACCTTTCCAGAAACTGAAAAATTAGGTAATTTATTTCAGCTACCTGGGTCTACTAAGTTAGAATTCAAAATATTCTGTTTGGATATCAAAGGCATCCTTTAAGTTCTTTGCGTTGCTTCTGTCAAAGGCTACATTAGATAGTATTTTTTTTTTTTTTTTTTTTTTTTGCGGTACGCAAGCATGTGGGATCTTCCTGGACCGGGGCACGAACCCGTGTCCCCTGCATCGGCAGGCAGACTCTCAGTCACTGCGCCGCCAGGGAAGCCCTAGATAGTATTTTAAATGACTTGTGATGAGAACAGTCCCTAGGGAGTAACTGATTTAGGACAAATAAGCCCAAATATTCTTCTTGGGCATGCTTATCAAATTCATACAGATTATTGATGCTATCAAGGACCATTTTACACTTAAAAACATATGTTAAAAATGGCATCCTTCAAGATATATATAAATGAGCCACTTTGACCTGATGGTGGTGATGATGATGATAAGGGTAATGATGAAGTAGGAGGAGGGTAATAACAATAAGATACAACATTTAATATTCAGTAGGTAGGTGTTTACACTCAGCAGATGATAGCATGATAACTGACTTATATGTGTTACCTTATTATCTCAGTAACTCACGATAATACAATGAGATATGTACTATAAATTACCATAATTTTTTAAAGGAGGAAACAGAGGACCAGAAAGTCATATTTTAAGTACATAGCTGACAAAAGTGCATGCCAAATTTCAAATCTAGAATTTTCTTTCAAAGATTGTAGTAGACATTGTAGTTATTTTATTTTTCCTATGGTAAATTCTATCCCTCCCCTCCTATATAGCAACCAATACCAGGGTTGCCCTAAACCAGTTATTAAATGTCATTTTTCTGGCCAAAGGGATGTAATCCTTTATTCGACAATGTTTAAGTATTAAGTAAGCATCTACTATAAGCCAGGCTCTATTCTAGGCACTGAAGATATGGTAGTGAATGAAGCAGAAAAGTCTCTGCCCTTAGGGTATTCACAATAATAAGTGACTTACCTGCAAACCAAAAAAATGTGAGTACAATAATAATATAGTAGTCATAACCATGAACTTTGAAATTAGAAAATATGAATTCAAATTATCCTCCATCACTTTCTACCAATGATCTTGGAATAGTTACTTAATCTCTCTGAAATCCAGTTTCCTCATCTGCTAAATAAAGATGACAATATCTAATTCTAAATAGCATTGTTGTACAATATGAAATAATATTTATAAAGAGTTTAGCATAGGGATTAGAATAAGTGCTTGATAGGGTAGCTATTTTTAAGTGCATCACAGATGCATGCACAAAGGTATTGGAATAGGAAGTGATTACCTGTACACACACCTCCAATTTCCCCCTCCTAGTTTATCACATTTCTTCTTTCTTCTGTTTCAAGTATCTATTAAGAATATAACTTCCTCCAGGAAGAATTTTAATACTAATTAATTCAATTTCCACAAAAATTTCTTCACCAAGCTTATTAAAACACCAGTTGACTTATGAGTCTTAAAAATACCATAAATTAAACTTGTCCTGTGTTTGGTATTTGGTGATTGTCAACCATGCTCTTTATATTGGCTCAAGAAAGAACATCTGACTCAATTAGAACAGTTCAAGTTTCTGACAGATTCTGAGAAAAAAGCTAGGTTTGTGTCTAATTCTTGACAGTGGGTGAGTATATATAAAGTGTAAATCCAAGCAGTCATTTTGCCCCTCTGAGAGAAAGCAGTCTGGAGATGTGGCTGACCCGGCACAAGGCACGCAGAGTGACAGCTGAAGCAAGTCAATCCTGATTTCCACCCAACTCTGGATAGTCCGGTTGTAAAAGCAAAAAGCAAAACACATTCCTTTTTTGTGTATCATTTAAGCCAGTTTTAGTTGCTTTTTTTTTTTCACCTAAAACATAAAGAGCTCTAACACACACAAAGAATGCTCCATTATAATAAGGGAGAGAAATCAAACGGCAAATGCATTTTTCATGCATTTTATTCAGTCAGGAAGCACAATGAAAGACCAAGTTGAAGCCAATATGGATATGGACACTCCAACCTACACCCTGAGCCACCCTTGGGCTTAAGGCATTAACCTGTGCGAACCTGCAATAGCTCATGAAATGAGGATGCTGAATCATTGATCATGAGGCCACTGTAGATTCTAAACACAGCTAACTAATATTTAGAGAATCAAATTCTACATAATCTCAATCTTGAGGTCCTTTGCCTTTTGCAAATAAAAATTGCAATGGGGAAAGAGCAAAATGACTTAATACCAAAAAAATAGAAACAATTTCAGAAAGTTTTTAGCCAAGTCTGATTTATTTATATTTTTAGTATTAGATTCTTTGTTCCTCCTTTCTTCAACAACACTATATGAATGATGTTATGGAACTGACATTATCTTCCTTATATCACCATAGAAGCTGTTGTGTTTGTGCACCTGTTTGTTTTTGCTGCCGTTTCTTAAACACATTGAAATGGAATTCTGGAGTGGGTTGGCTCACATAATTGTAGAAGTTCTTGTGTGAATTTTTTTCAGTTAAACATGTCAGGGAAGAAATATGCAACAAATAATAAAATGGATTCAACGCTCATCAATCAAGAGCTGCCTGCCACTTCAGTGCTACTAGAAGGGTCCTCAGAGTGACAGCACAAATGCATGTTGGCAGGCCAATCAAAGCTTTAGAAATAAAACAAAATGTTTCGTACAGGCCCCTCAACTCTCTAAGGCTGTGACAGCCGGTTTGCAATTTCATTTTTTACATTAGTTTTCAATTTATTAAATAATTTTCATTCTGACTCTTTGGCTGTCACATACATGCCAATACTGTTGATGGCTATAAAAAGTAGTGCATCTGTAATCTTTGGAGAATGGTGTTCTGTAGACATATTCACGATTTATTTTAAAGCTTAATTACAATATCGGCATTTTTTTATTCTTTCAGACACTAAGTTATGTAATCACAACATTAAAAAGTACTTTAAAACCAAAGAAAGAGACAAGGGGAAAAAAGGAATTTGTTCTAATCATTTCACCACTATTCTTATGTCTATAAGCTGTAGCTCTTTTTTAAAGTTCTATAAATATAAACAGATATAACTCAGAAATGCTAAGATTAACACTGCTCTTAATTTGCTTTAGTTTTGACTTGAGAAGCCCAAATGTTCATGCCAAATTTATTTGCAGTGGGGTTACTTTCTTTCATTGGCTCAGTCATAGATTGTCATTTTAATAACAAAGGCCCCAGCATGATTTTTAAAGTTTTAGATCTGCTGTTGCTCTCGTTTAGGACATATGAAGCATGGCAGCGAAAGGAAGGGATCTTGTTAATGCATAAGGATGAATAGAAATTTCCATTTCGATTTTCATTTCAAGCTGTGAAAGCAGATGTATTCTAAGAGACAGCACAACTGAACTAAATTCTTCTTGCATCCAGCATTTCTCTCTTGAAGCAAATATCCTTTTCCTTTTTTCCTAAATAATTTACAAATTGCTTCTGCACAGAGGCCAAAGAGGGTCAGAACAAAATTCAATTACTTCATATCACAATATTCTCCTCTTACAAGGGAATACTGTGGTATGAGGTTTGCTATCTTAATCATATATGAAGGTTAAATGCCAAACAGATGATTATACAATTTGAGGGTCGGGGGAGTCCACCTAATATTCTATATGTTTTATTTTTTTAAAGATATGCCCTCATTCTTATCTCTTATTTATCTATCATAGTAATTCTTCATTAAATCCTTCCCCAACTGCCCTTTTCCAGGATTTTCCTAATTATCTATGCCCACACGCAGACCACAAACCATGCCCTGTGTCACGTTGGGTCTCATCAACATGTCACGTCGTGTCCTGTCACTTTATAGTGCACAGTGTAACAGATGAGATTCCAGAGCAAAGGCTGCATTATCTCTTGGCATAATAAAACATGAAAAGAAATAGATTTCTCATCTTTCTTTTCTATTTGCACTTGCACACACCATATGGATTTTTCCATAAGATTCTCAAAGTTCATTAGAGTTAAATAATTCTAAATGTACATTCTTCTAAACATTGACTGTTCTTCCTTTTTTTTTCAGCCAAGAGCAGTGATTCTAATCACAGTCTAATCTCAATGATGAGAAATAAAGGATAGGCACTAAATTCTAGAAATACTGTGTTTACCACTATTATTTCTAGTGATGCTTAAATCAGTTCAGCAAGTTAGGCATGGTAAAATGTATTATTCCCATTTTACGATAAAAATTCAGAAGCACTGAAAGATTAAATGATGGATTCCAAGTCATACACTGTCCAAGCAAACACTAGAAGGCTTTCTGTTTCTCTAAGTGGCCAGATAACATGATCAAAGCACATTTATTGTTTATGAATGTTGAAAATTTAGACTATAACTATTCTATATGTTAATCTGTGTCATTTTTTTAAATGTTCATGTTGTATAAACACATGTGTTAGGCAGAATTTTGGCCCCTGTGGCCTTTGTGCCAGTGTGTTACACTTGTGAATTTGTTATGTTACATGGCTAAAGGGACTTTACAAATATAATTAAGGTAACAGGTCTGTTAACCTTAAGATAGTGAGATTATTCTGGGTTATCTGATGGCCTTAGTGTAATCACATGAGCTCTTCAAAACACAAGCGGACATCAGAGAAGATTGACAGAAGAAATGAGATTCAAAGGACAAGAACAATTTGAAACGCCATCACTGGCTTAAAGATGGAGGAGGCAACATGTCGAAGAAATGGGAACCTCAGTTCTACAAGCTCAAAGAACCAAATTATGCCAAAAATCTGAATGAGATTGTAAATGGATCCTTCCTCAGAGCTTTTAGCTAAGAACTAGCGTACATTTTGACTTAAGCCCTGTCTACCTCAGCAGAATACCTAACTAAGCCCACCTGGATTTCTGACCCATAGAAACTCTAAGATAATAAATAGTTATTATTTTAAGACACTAAACTTATAGTTATTTGTAACTGCAGTGATAGAAAATTATACAACATGACACTTGCCTATCATAGCCGTAATGTCAATGAGTTCTGTATGTAAAAATCTGAGCTTAGTTTTCTTCCATGTAAAATGGGACAAATATTATCATCTGTTGATTCTTCTGCTGACACTGCTTAACTCAATGTAGTTAATAAGCCTGTAGTCCTAATTCCTCGTGGGCTAACCTATTCTACCCTCTAGTCATTTTTACTGTAGAAGGAAACCACAGATTTGGAAAATGCTGAGGTCTATTCCCCTATATGAGTTGACCAAGGACTTCACCCTTTTGCTTCACTTTAATCTCGCACTGGCAATGACCCAGGAAGGAGTCTGCCCCACAAGAGAGAGCAGAACAAGGCCATCAACAAAGTGACAAAATGACCTTTTGATATATTCAGCTATGTATTCTTTATTTACTATAATTCCATTATTAGTCTGTGGACAGCTCTCCTTCTTCAGTTAGATGTGAGGCCAATTCATCTGTTGCTGCAGGGAAGGGTTGTCACAGTAGAAATGAAAACAACGGAGAAATTACTATATAGAGCATATGCCTCCACTCTTGCATCCCATACTCATGGAAGACATCATAAATTCATCGCTCTACTTCCTGCTGAGCCAGAGCACGACTTTACAGGTCCATCTCAGCACAGCACTCTTGGAAACTACTGCCAATTAATACAAATTTCCATATATCAGAAGAACATGAAATTTAAAGTCAGACATATACCTTTGTGTGAACACTGGTTTTACCACTCACTGTGTGTCCACTCACTGAGGTCTCTCTGGACCTAAGTTAACTCATATATTTGATAAAGATTATAACTATTCCATTAAATTCTTACAGAGATAAAATGAGTTCATTTATGCTTCTAGAACAAGGGTCAGCAACTACTACTTTGTGTCTGTTTTTATATAGCCTGAGAGCTTAGGAATGGTTTTCACTTTTTAAAATGGATGAAAGAAGTCAAAATAATAATACTTTGTGGCTACTGAAAATGTGCCCATAAGAATATCTAGGAACATGATACCCACTCACAGACAAATATGATTACTTTCTTTATCAGCGTGCTCCATTTTTTACCTCTTAAACCAGGGGTTCCCAAGCAGGGAACCGGGCCGCACAGCAGGAGGTGAGCGGCAGGCAAGCGAGCGAAGCTTCATCTGCCACTCTCCATCGCTCCCCATCACTCGCGTTACCGCCTGAACCATCCCCTGACCCCCGTCCGTGGAAAAATTGTCTTCCACGAAACCGGTCCCTGGTGCCAGAAAGTTGGGGACCGCTGTCTTAAACTAGCTCCATCCTCTGGAGTCTGCCATGACCACTTGGCAGCACCCTGCACCCCCCATCCCCAGCTTAGTATCACAGTGCCTCATGTTGGAATCCACTTTAACCCATGTCGGACTCCACTTTAACCCATGTCACTTATGCTGGGTACAGCCATCGCTTCTTGGCCTTCCTCTAACACTTGGCATTGCTGTCTATACGGATGTGTAGGTATTCCTTCCGGAGATCGCAGCTTCCCTCAGGCATCTCTCTGTCCCTTAGTCACTGCAGCCACCTGCTATGCTAGAATCACTGTGATCCTCATAAATATTGTTACTGAGTGGAGAAGAATACCTGTCTCCTATTTTTGTTTTATATTTAACTAAAGGGAACTGCTAGGGTTCCAGTAAGTTAATTGAGCAGGTATGACTGTGAACTACTTACAAACCATTTCTCATTTATAAATCATGCCTTCCCTCTATACACTTAAGATTCTAATAGTTGGAAGGGATTAGTTTGGATTGAGAAACAAATCATGCTTCAGAACAGTGCTAGGCTCTGAGTCACCACTCCTTCCCAATACAAAGGCTTTGTTTTAAGGCTAAGCTTCTCACACCTGAATCTTTCTCCCTAAGGATGGTATTCACTTTTCAGGAGGCTTCAGAATGCCTGACGTAAAATGATTTCTGGTGGGTCAGCTTCATAGTTTTTCCAGGTTTGTTTAACCATGTATGAAGCACAGTCATTGTCAGCTGAGTAAATTCTAGATGCCTATTGTGTAGGATTACCTTTGAAGAAGTAATACCAGTGTTTCAATAGGGAAATATATCACGAGGTGCACCAATTATGGAAGCAATTTTATAAACCTCTTTTTCTTTCTGTAATACACAAAGTTCAAGATGATAGAGCATATGTTTATTGATATCTAAAATTATGATTGTACTTATTTATGTTTCCTAATTCCTAAAATCACTCATACATGTTAAAAGTCCTCTTTCATATCTACCATGAGTAGAGATTATGATGTTATTCTGGATTTCCATGGTACTGAATTTAGTGAGGAAATACTCTGTGACTTGCCTTCCTAGTATCTATTTCTCTCTTATCCTTAACCAACAGAATCATGATTTTGTTCAGGATGGCAATGTACCTACTTGCCACTCCAGCTTTGCAGACAAATGTGACCACAACACTGTTTTGGCCAGTGAGTTATAAGCAGAAGGCTACTGTGGGTTTCTGAAAAATATTTTCTTTTCTGATAAAAAAGGCATGGACAGAGCTGGAACCATGGTCCCTTTACCCTGCCTCCTGTCTTTTTTCTCATCATACAAACATAATGTCTAGAGTTTTAGCCACAACTTTGTGATTATGAGGTAGCACGCATAAAAATGAAAGCCAATACACAATATATAGTAGAGTTGAAAGAAAGGAAAAAAAGTCTATACCCTGTGGCTCTACAGGCACTGTTCTGCTGAACCAGCATGTGCAACCACTTCCAGAATTCTTGCTGTGTGAGAAAAAAACATTAGCTTCTATTTGCCTTAAGTTACTATTGCTCCGTATTCCTTATTTGCAGATTAAAAAAAAAGTTTCTAACTGATATATTAGGCTTAACCACATAGAATTTCTGATATCCATGAATTTTTAACTTGTAAAAATGGTGATTTCATATAGTCAATCTACTATATTTTGTTTCATCTGTTTTAAATACAGTTCATTAAATAAGACTTTCATCTGGCAACTTGCGTACTTTTTAAGGCTTATTCTATCACGCAGCTGCATATAAATATAGATTTCAGCATGTGGTAAATATTTGTTTTCAATTCGTATAAAGCCAGTGTTCATTTTACTGATGTCCAATGTACAAACAGTATGATACATTGGGTAAAACACTCTCCTGAAAAAAAATAGAGACAGTCAACATGAACACTCAAATAAAAGTTTAAAATATAATGCCCAATGCTAAGATGTAAAATTTTACACATTACTTACTATATATTCCCTAGTGATGTTTTTAGAAAATATATTCTAAGTAAATCCTATAAAAAATGACAAATATTATGCAAAAAACATTCATTACCACATTAATTTTAATAGTGGAAAATTAGAACAATGTTCTGTCTAGTAACAGGATAAAGGGTGAGCAAATTCTGGGACATCCACTACAATGCTCATTATATAGTCATTAAAGAACATATTCACAAGAAGCTTAAATTAGCAATTAAAATTCTTTATGCTCTATAATATATATATTGCTGTGCCTTTCAGGCACTTTTCCTTTCTTCTAGAAAGGATGTCTATTTTCTTCTGGGAAGTGATCCATCAGAATTCTTACTTGTGTTATTTTTTTAAATGTGACACCAGAGAGATCATAAATCAGCTCTTTTTGCTGGAAGAAGCCACAATATGGGATATTTGGTATATTTGGTGTGCATACTTCCTGCCATCTGGGGGAATGCAATGGGCAGAGAGAAAAGTTGATATGCAGAAAGAAAGTCAGTAAAAATGGCAGAAAGATTCTTGGGATGGTTTGAGTGCCTAGCGCTCTTTGTGGCTAAGCAAGAACACGCCTGCTTTCAGAATTTGAAGGTTAAAATTTCCTTCAGGGCTTCCCTGGTGGCGCAGTGGTCGAGAGTCCACTTGCCGATGCAGGGGACACAGGTTCGTGCCCCGGTCCGGGAATATCCCACATGCCGCGGAGTGGCTGGGCCCGTGAGCCATGACCGCTGAGCCTGCGCGTCCGGAGCCTGTGCTCTGCAACGGGAGAGGCCACAACAGTGAGAGGCCTGCGTACCGCAAAAAAAAAAAAAAAATTTTCTTCAGTTGTTTGATATCTTTCCAACAATTGCTTCTTTTCCCTTAAATCAGATTAATTTGCTTCTCTGTCACTTTTATACAAATTTGTCTTGATTTAATTACATTAGAATGTTAGGTAAAAAAATAAAAGTTAGACATAAAACTGTATTTACATATATAAGGATAGCAACTACATCAAATATGCAAAGTAAAATATATTTTTTAAATTCTATAAAAATTCAGAACTCATTCACTTAAATATTATTGAGCATATACTCTCTACTAGACATGTTTTTTAAACTTTGGGGTTATAAGGGCTTTTTTTTTTGTCTTTTGGTGTTGAGATTTCTGTTAATTTTATATTTCTTGTTTTTTTTAAATGTTGTAAAACAGATTGGTATTTTTAAGGAAATATACAAAGTATAGAGTGGAAAAATATAACTTTTGTTACAATATAAGCAAATAGATACAAAGATTTTAACTGTAACAAGTATACTAAGATATTATAGTGTTAAAATTATCAAAAATAGAGATAGCAACACATTCATCTTAGTTATCGGAGTTTTCTAAGCTGTGTGCCAAGGAACACAGTATGCTTACAAATAGGCTAAAGGGATGCTGATCTTCTCAGCCTTCCTTGGAGGTGGGTGGAGCCTGGGGTGGCCAGGTGCCTAGGTTGGTTGCCACAAACTAAAAGAAGTCTTATACAGTCTACTTCAGTGATCTGTACATTTATTATTTCTGAGTGGGTCATAATAGAGGTTTGGAGACATCGTTTTAGGTGATCACCTAGGTTCCTCTTCTAGTTGTGATGTCTACAAATTTTGAGCATAACGTTCATTTCTATCAAGGTGACAGATGGACAAAATATAAAACCCTTCTGCCTCAGCAGCTAGAAATCTTTGAAATAAAATAATTAATCATATAATTTGAATGCATGTCTGAGTTCTTAAATATACAAATAAAAAGTGTACAGCTTAGGAAGGAAGAAATAAAATAGTTTTTGTTTGCTGAGGATATAATCATCTATGGCAAATACAGAAAGAACAGACAAAAACTCCTGGAACTAATAAGTGATTATAGCAAGATCACATGATACAAAGCATAAAAGATTAATACATAAAAGCCAATCATTTTCCTATATACTAGCAATAAATAAGTGGAATTTGAAATTAAAACACAAGGCCATTTATATTTGTACTCCAAAAAAATTAAAATACTTAGATATAAATCTAACAAAATATGTATAAGATCTATATGAGGGAAACTGCAAACCCCTGATGAGTGAAATCAGAGAACTAAATATATTGAGAGATATTCCATGTTCATAAACATCTCAATGTTGTCAAGATGTCAGTTATTCTCAATTTGACCTATAAATTCAATACAGTCCCAATCAAAATCCCAGAATACTGGCAAACTGATTCTAAAGTATGTATGGAGAGGCCAAACATCCAGAATAGCCAACTCAATATTGAAAAAGAACAAAGTTAGAGGACTGACACTACCCAATTCAAGCCTTACTAAAAGCTATGGTAATCAAGACATTGTGGTATTGGTGAAAGAATAGACAATAACTCAATGGAACAGAATACGGAGCCCAGAAATAGTTCACCCTCATAAATATAGTGAACTAATCTTTGACAGAGTAGCAAAGGCAATACAATGGAGACGATATAGGCTTTTCAACAAACAAATGGTACAAAAACAACTGGACATCAACATGCAAAAAATTAATCTAGACATAGACTTTACATTATTCACAAAAATTAACTCAACTATGAATCATAGTTTTGCTTTTTACCTAAATGTAAAAAGCAAAACTATAAAACTCCTAGAAGATAACACAGGAGAAAATATAGATGATCTTGCACATGGTGATGCCTTTTTATATTCAACACCAAAGTCATGATCCATGGAAGAAATAATTGATAAGTTGGACTTATTAAAATTAAAAACTTCTGCTCTTCAAGACACTTTCAAAAGAATGAGAAGATAAGCCACACACTGGGAGGAAATATTCACAAGAGACCCATTTGATAAAGAACTGTTTAAAATATACAGAGAGTTCTTAAAACACAACAATAGGAAAATAAACAACCTGATTTGAAAAATGGGCCAAAGATCTTAACAGACATCTCACCAAGTAATATAAACAGATGGCAAATAACCATGTAAAAAGATGCTCAACATCGTATATCATTAGGGAATTACAAATTAAGACAAAAATGAGCTACCACTACACACCTATTAAAATGGCCAAAATCCAAAACACTGAAACATCAAATGCTGGTGAGAATGTGGAACAGCAATAAGAGCTCTCATTTATTGATGATAGGAATGCAAAAATGGTACATCTACTTTGGAAGGCAGTTTGTCAGCTTTTACAAGACTAAAAGTACTCTTACCATTTAATCCGGCAGTCATGCTCTGTGGTATTTACCCAAATGAATTGAAAACTTACATCCACACAGAAATCTGCAGATTTATTCATAATTGAAAACCAAGATGTCCTTCAACGGGCGAATGGATAAATAAATTGGGTACATCCAGATAACAGACTTGTCACTGCTAATGGTGATTGAAATATCAAGCCATAAAAAGACATGGGGAGAACTTAAATGTGTATTTCTAAGAGAAAATTCGATCTGAAAAAGCTACATGCTATATAATTCCAACTATATGGCATTCTGGAAAAGGCAAAACTATGGAGATGGTAAAAATACCAGTGGTTGCCAGTGGTTATGGGGGATGGAGGGATGATAGGAGCACAGAGGATTTCTAGGATAGTGAAACTATTCTGTATGATACTATAATGGTGAACACCTGTTATTATACATTTATCCAAACCCATAGAATGTGCAAAAACCAATAATGAACACTAAAGCTATAGACTGAATGTTTATGTCCCCTCAAAATTCATATATTGAAGCCTAGTTCTTAATGTAATGGTGTGGAGGTGGAACCTTTGGGAGTTGATTAAATCATAAGGATAGTGCCCTCATGAATGAGTTTAGTATCCTTACAAAAGAGATCCCAGAGAGATTCCTCACCCCTTCTACCCTATGAATACACAGAGAGAAGATGATCATCTATGAGCCAGGAAGCTGGCTCTCACTAGACATCGAATCTGCTAGAGCCTTTATCTTGGACTTCTCAGCTTCCAGAACTGTGAAAAATAAATTTCTGCTGTTTATAAACCTTCTATAACAGTCTATAACATTCTGTTGCAGGAGCCCAAAGGGACTAAGTCAACTAATGTAAACCGTGGACTTTGAGTGAATATGAGGCGTCAGTGCAGGTTCATCAGTTGTAACAAATGTACCACTGTGGTGAGTAATGTTGACAGTGAGGGAGGTTGTGCATGTGTGGGAAGAGGGGCTACATTTTCCACTCAGTTTTGCTATGAACCTAAAACTTCTCTAAAAAATAAAATTTACTGAATAAAAAAGTAAGAGGAGGGCTTCCCTGGTGGCGCAGTGGTTGGGAGTCCGCCTGCCGATGCGGGGGACACGGGTTCGTGCCCCAGTCCGGGAGGATCCCACGTGCCGCGGAGCGGCTGGGCCCGTGAGCCATGGCTGCTGGGCCTGCGCGTCCGGAGCCTGTGCTCCACAACGGGAGTGGCCACAGCGGTGAGAGGCCCACGTACTGCAAAAAAAAAAAAAAAAAAAAAGTAAGAGGAAAGGAAATAAAAGTATGGCAAATATAAAGTACAAAATATGACAGCAGAAATGAATTTAAATAAACCAGTGATCACAATAAATAGAAATAAGCCAATCTCATCAGTTGACAGAAACTCTCAAAATGAATTTAAAAAATAAACCTGTTTTATAAAGTAGCACACATGAAACAAAATGACAGAGAAATATTGCATGTGAAAGGATGATATAGGCAAATACTAAAGAGAGGAAAGTTGATATAATATTATTAATCAGACAATTTTGAATTTGAGAGAGAATGATTATTAGAGATAAAGTCACTACTCTACACAGTGATTAAGGAAAAATTTGACAAGATGTTATAATTCAGAACAGGAATGAGTTTAAAACAATCTCAAAATAGATAATTCAAAATTCGCCTGTATTGTGAAGAAAATTGGACATATCTTCAATTAGTGTGGGAGATGATGATATTTCAGGAACTAGTAGATCAAGCAGAACAAAAGTACAACTAAAAATGAATTAAGTAAAATAAATAACAAGCTTAATCTCTATATATTGACATGTAACTTGAACTCTTAACCCTTACAGTTAGTGAGTATATTCTCTTTAAGCAAAAATTAACCATGCATTAAACTACAATACAAAACAATATCAAAGATCATTGTATATAGACCATACCTGACATAACCAATATTTTAGAGAGTAAACTCATGACACAGCCATACCAGACAATGATAATAATTACAACAGCAATAATAATAGCAGTAAATGCTATATAACATTCTTTTTAACATAAACTATGAAAAATTGGAATTTATTTGAAATTTTCTGTTTCTTTCTTCTAATATAGCAACTTATTTTTTAATTTTTATTGAATGTTAAATTTTACAATATATGTATTGCATGTCTTAAAGATTAATATAAGATTTAAAAAATGAAACCATAATACAATAGGACTAAGTAAACAAATATTACTTATATTAAATAATAATAATATTTCCTTCTACACCATAATACAGTAGGATACTTATACCCTTTCTGTTTCATTTTCTAAATAATTCTCCCCTGAATGGCTTTCAGCCTTTAGGAAATCATCCTTTTATTGAGAGGTAAGGCAATACAATCAACCATAGGATTCATTTTGATTTCCGTCTCTGTTTTTATCAAGTCCCGTTCCTTTGATTTCTGGTGTCAGCTAATTGATAACTGCACTAAATAGTCTTCCAAAAAAAGCATTTGAGCATGGTAAAAAACAACTAGTGTTTTACTTACCTACAACAGAAACATTTTAAACTTGTCAGAATTACATTCTGGCTTTACAAAAAATGCCTGTATATTTTGTATCTATAGTCTTGTTTCAGTAGACCAGCTTTTGCAATCAGGTTCTTTGCATCTATAAATTCATCGTATAGGATATCCATCTCTAAAACATCCATCATTTTTAAAGACTGAATCAATTTAATATAATCAGAATTTAAACCTTCATTTTTCCGAAAAGGCTATTTTGTAGCATAGAGATAATTAGAACTTGTGAAATTGAATTATACTCCAATTAAGTTACATTTTTAGTAAAGAAAGTGAGAAAGTCCTGCTTACCTTCACTGCCCTTTTCTCACGACATTTTTTGGGTTCTGAAGCAGTCTTATTTCTTTAAAAAAATAAAACTGGTCAATTCTTCACAGTATGAGTTTCTATCACAACCCACACCTCAAACTAGCAATTCAGATTACAGTTAGTTCATGCGTTTCTAGACTCATGGCTTCTTCAAAAGACCACCATCAAAGAGTTTTGGAGAAAGAGCATACAGATTTCTGTTTTACTGTAATCATTTTCTCCGTACTCATTGTCAATGTATTTCCAAACTGGAGAAAGACATTCTTCTTCCCTATACTTTGAAAATATGATTTTACAGCATATTTTAAAATCTCTTCTATGGGAGGCAACAATGATATATATCTTATAAGCACTTCTATAAATCAAAAACTTCATTATGTGCTTCTGCACTTTCTGAAGAAATGAAAAATGGCCAAAAAAAGAAAAGCCTTTGTTATAAAAGCCTCAATATGGTAGGTAAGCAAATTACACCTCCTTTTAGCAATACATACAAGGTATTCAGGACATTTAGCAAATCAGAGCTGTTTTTCTTTAGTAAGAAGTTTGTTTATGAATGTAATTTGCCAAAGTTTATATTTATACTTGCTGCTGAAAATGCAGATAGATGAGCATGGGCTTGTTTGTATTTGGACCAGATATCAACAATCTATTGTTTTATAGTTTCTATGTTTTCATCAAAACTTTCATAGAAATTAAGCAGACTACTCGAACCTTCATTTTACAAATCAAAGTACCTCAGATCTAAGGGGAACAGTTGTTCTTGTTTTTTCTTGCTGTGATTGACGTGTCATTGGATGTACTCTAAGAAAGCATGGTCATTAGTAAGATGGGACAGAAGCAGCTCTACACTGTAAGGAGCAAACATCAGATATTTTATTATTACTATTTTAAACACAAGACATTTCAGTTGCCACCACTTTATCAGAAAGTGTAACTTTACTCATTTTCATTGAGCAACAAAGGGATAGATATGATGATATGCATTCATGCATGTGGTATGCCCAAGCTAATTCAGCAGTCACAATTTCTGACTGAGCATTGGTGTCTTTAGGAGATGAAAAATATTGTGATTGATTTAGAAGTACTTGCTGGTCTTGTGAGATTCAGTCTTCATGTGTGCTTTCTCCATCATGCCAAACCCCAAATTATTTTCTGCATATTTTATAGCATGCTCTGTTTGGTTATATAGCTCCTGAATCCCCATGTGTCCTTCCATCTGACATTAAAATTATACAGTTGTTTAGCCTTCTTTCTCATTGAGGTCTAGGTAATGTTGATGTTGGTATTATTTTGTTCTCATTTTTATCATCTAAACCCTTAGAAGAACTGGTAACAGTATTCACAATGTTAAAAACTAAATTAATGGTATCTTGATACAAGGCACAACAGTTAATCCATAGGTAAAATCAAAGGCAAACCGTTAATGATCACAAATACAACATACATAAGTTACATAATTACCTTGTATCAGTCAGGTGATGTAACATTGGGTGACCCATTACCAGAAACTACATACCATGATTGCCAACGTCAGTGGTCAGGGAATACTAGCAACATAGACTATGGAAGTCACATGATCCCGGCTGTATCCATTTAATACTAAAAACAATGTTACTTTCAGTACCTATCTTTTAGTTGCTGTATGACTTTTATACTTTCCTCCCAAACTACCACACCTATCACCAAAAAAATGGGACTTTTTTAGTTCCAGAGAGGAGTTTCCCAAGATGTAGGACTTTCTGTGCTAAAAATCAAGATAGTCCCAGGAAAACTGGAATTGTTGGTCAGCCTAGCTGTCCATGATGCAATAAGACACAAAATTAATACAAAAATAGAAAAAATACACTCCTGATCCCCATGCATTTGGAAAACTTATTTCCACACTTTTGGATTTATATACTGAATTCAGGTAGTGAATATTAACTAATCTATTAGTCACCAAATTAACAGATTAAAGTAGAAAACCATAAAATAATGTCACTAAATACAGGAAAGGTATACCACCCATTTACAATAAAAACTTATAGCAAAATATAAGAGTAAACTTCTTTAACCTGGTAATGCATAATAAACAATAAATAAATAAACAATAAAACATAGAAAATAAACTTACTGTTGAATTTCTGAAGGCATTATTTTTAAAATCTGAAGCAAGAGAGTCATGATCTTTGTATATATACACATTGTATGGGAGATCCTATTCAGTGCAACACAAGAATAAAAGACTGAAAGTGAAGTGAAAAAGAAAGCTGTAATTGTACATAATCGATAGACAATACAGTTAATCAAGTTTGATGAATCCGAGAACAATTTCCAAAATCAATAGCATTACTGTCCCTTGATAAAATAACTAGGCAATGCAAATTAATAAAGGTAACGTTCACAAAATCAACTCCAATCATAAGATTTCTGGGAATTAATCCAACCAAAGAAATGCAAATTCTTTATGGAAAAAATTATAAAACTTTATTGGAGGGCATAAATGAGAGCAAGTAAATGGAGAGATTATAACATATTCATGTATCAGAAGACTGAAAATCATAAAGATGTCATTTTGCCCATGTTAAATAAGAAATTAAATGTAATGCGATTTCACTTAAAATCCCCAACATGATATTTTATGAGCTTGCAAAGTTATGCTAAAATGTATATGTGAAACTTAAGGTCCAAGAACACTCAGCCAACTTTAAAGACTTATCCAACAATATATCAAAACACAAAATAAAATTAGACTAATTTTAAAAATACTACAGAAAAATGGAGCAAATGAGAAAATGTAACAAATGAGAGAATCTAGAAACAGAAACACATTAATATATGGGAAGTGAAATTAAAAACATTGGAGAAAGAATGGAATATCTGGCAATCTATATGGAAAATTTGTATATTGGATCCTAACTCACACAAATACATTAAATTCCAATGGACAAAAGATTTAATGTGAATATTATTACAATATAATATAGAAGATATCTTTATGAAATCAGATAACAACAATTGAATTTGATAACTCTGACATTTAAATTTTTATAATAATAAACGGTCATACAAATAAAAACAACAATCAACCAAATTAAAAATAAGGGAAAGCCTGGGAGAAAATACAATAAGTAAAATAAATGTCCAAAATTTGGAGAATATTAAACTCCCACAAATCTGTCAAGTGAAAAAGGAACATCATAGCCTATCCAAAAAAAAAATGAGCAATGGTATGAAAAGGTAATTTATGGAAAAAGAAAATCAAATTGATGACATGTTCAATATGTTCAGTTTCATTAGTAACCAGAAAATTCAAACTAAAACTACAAGAGGCATTAAAACCATATTATCAGAAATAGGAAATTTAAAGACACTAAGTCGATGAAACTGTGGGAAAACAGAATCTCTTTTGCATTGCTATAGGTAAGACAATGAGAGACAGTTCATTTTTAACCATAGAAAACAAAACACAATGTTTATGAATGCATATATTATATCTACCAACTGACCAAAACGTAAATCAGATTGAAAGATGCTGATTTCCCTGTAGGGATTAAGGAAGGGGGTAAGGATGGTACAGATGAACTTTAATATACATGTCAAATTGAATTTTTTTGCTTGAAGAAATATGACAAATGTTAATGCTATTTTACTGTGTCTTGAGGTATATTGGCCGACCATTTGAAAAATATATTTTGTAATCAAAAAGTTGTGTATGTATTCCAGATAGTGGGAAGTATGAATTAATGTTGTGCTAATAAGTCCACATATGACTTATCATGCCTAGCTATAATTCACCAGCAATATTTTAAGCAAGATGTTGACTATTGACAAAAGAGAATATTTCTACATGTGCATGGATAGGTTAATTGAGAAATGTTAGTAATTGTATTTTAAGACCTAAAGTATGCCAGATTTCTTATGAGTGTGTCATTAATTCGTGCATTTGTATGAATCAAAGGAGTCACTATCTATAAAGTCAAATACTAAAAATGGTTGAAGCCAGTAATGAGCCTATTTATCTTCATTAAAATATCATGGTCTTTATTATCTTTGTGGGGCTGTTATTCAGCCTAACATAGGTAAAAAGAGACATTTGGGTACATACTGTTTGTTTTTAATTGATTTTTAAAATTTTATCAGAGTATAGTTGATGTACAATGTTGTGTTAGTTTCAGGTGTACAGCAAAGTGATTCAGTTATATATATACATATAGTCATTCTTTTTCAGATTCTTTTCCCATATAGGTTATTATAGAACAGTGAGTAGAGTTCCCTGTGCTATATAGTAAGTCCTAGTTGGTCATCTATTATATAGCAGTGTGTATATGTTAATCCCAAGCTTCTCATTTATCTCTGCCCCCCACATTTCCTCTTTGGTAACCATAAATTTGTTTTCAAAATCTGTGAGTCTGTTTCCGTTTTGTAAATAGGTTAATTTATATCATTTTTTAAAAATTAGATTCCATATATGAGTGATATCATATGATCTTTTTCTTTCTGTCTGACTTACTTCACTTAGTATGATAATTTCTAGGTCCATCCATGTTGCTGCAAATGGCATTATTCTTTTTTATGGCTGAGTAATATTCCATTGTGTGTGTGTGTGTGTGTGTGTATATACCACATCTTCTTTATCCATTCCTCTGTTGATGGACATTTAGGTTGTTTCCATGTCCTGACTATTGTAAGTAGTGCAACAATGAACATGGGTGTGCATGTATCTTTTTGAATTATGGTTTCTCCAGATATATGCCCAGGAGTGGGATTGCTGGATCATATGGTAGTTCTATTTTTAGGTTTTTAAGGAACCTCCATACTAGTTGTACCAGGGTACCTACTGCCTCTATTTGCCCATCATCTCTCATGCTTTATTCTTGTTATGGAAACCCCCATTTCACAAAATATTTCTTCTCCACCTTTCCATATAGATTTGGTGGGGGGAGTCCAATCACAGCTCTCCACTTCTCCTTGGACACAGGATTACACACATGACTTTGGCTTATATAACATTTATATCATAGGTCAAGTTTTATGAGTCCAGATTGTGCACTCATGACTCATGTCTGACTATTTGGGCTCCACTGCATGGTGTTTTATGTATGGAGACAGAGAGGAAGACCCTCATTTCCTGGAATCTGGAGCTAACCTGATTCTGTCTTAAAGCTGACATTAGCCAGGTTCACCATCAAAGAGAGGAAGCATATTACGAGGAGAAAAGAATGAAACAAAGACTTAGAGACTCTGAATGGAAAGACATTCCTGACTGAGTTCTGTGAACTGATTAAAAGCCCTTTGCTGGCTTCAGCTTCAGCATGAACTGGGTTTCTGACCAACATCTATCATGGACAGAGTTGTCCATCCTGCTGTAGAAGGAATTCCCAATGAACATACAGTTGAATGGGAAGATCTCAGTGTTCCCTACAAACAAATCTCCAATCTCTTCCAATGCACTAAAAAAAAAACCCTGAAAATATAAAAAATAGATCATTAAACATTGGCAACAGCAGTTCTGACACTGTACCTTAAATGCATATAAATTTTCTGAAACAGCTTAGATATAGCACAATTATCTTTTCCAGTCACTACTGAAGAAATGGATACAATGTTAAATGCAGAGGAATCTAAGCTTATTTTTGCTATAGAAAATATTGCAGTGATCAACAGAAACTATCAAACACCCATGAGCCAGCTTCCAAATAAACAAAGATTCAAACAAAAATGACTGCTGGCAGGCATCCTTGGGATTCCTAAAAATACCTTAAAACTTCCTGCTAAAATTGCTTCACAGTATCTGTTTAAATTCTATATCCTTAATTAATGTTTTCTTTACACCTCTAATTTCTTAAAGTAAAAAGAAAGTTATTCTAGAAAACTATACCAGAATTCCTAAAATTTTATGTACATGGATACCATGTTACCTGATTCAATAAACACACTGAAAAACATCATACTATTTGTCTTACCAGTATATTTTTAAATTTAAGAGCAGATAAAATAGTGTTTTTGTAGCTATTTCTAAAATAGAACAAAACTTAAAATGCATTAGGCCCTTGGTTTGCAACATAACTTTCTGTTATAAAGTTGTTTCTACGGGAACATCAGATCTGATAGTCATCATTGCAGCTTACACTGACTTTTCCAGGAATACAAACATCAGAATATTTGAGGAATTAGTATAAAATATTACTTTTAAAACACAGGTTTAGTGAATATAAGTAAGATGTCACGTTCTGATTGAAATGATTAGAAACACCACTGTGAATAAATTAGATAAACAATCAATAGATCTTAATAACCTAAATGTTGTCCTTAATCATCGAATGGATCACTCGAGATAATTAGCCCAAGAGTTTAAGTAGGATGCTAAGGATCATGATATTTAACTAAATATGTACTTGTAAGATTTGTAGAGGGAAAAAATTGTTCACACTAACACACAGCAGCTCTTTCAACTTTGCAAAATATGTAATAAAACTGCTTTTGACCATGAAGAAATGACACTGGGCAAAAGATGATGTTTCAAAAGAGGATCATTGTAGTGGGCAAGTTGATCACTTATGCAGCTCCTTCCTCGTTACTAATAAAAATCCTAATCCGGTTAAGATATCCAAGTTTTAGCACATAGCCAAGCTTTGGGTATAACTGACCATACCCCTCAATTCCTAAGATGGGCAATGTTTTGCTTAATCAGTATTCTATTCCCAGGACTAGCATCAGGGTACATATTATCTAAACATTGAAATCATAGTGAATCTCAGAGTTTTCCTGGCAATGTTAGGACAAAAGTACTCATCTGTTTTCTTTGCGTGCTGAATTATGCTAATGTGAAAACTTGAGACACCTTGAAGAATGCTGCCTGAAGTTTAAGCCAACGTACACAATTAAGATATCACACATACGTACACACCCAAAAAATGGAACCACAACATTGAAACAACTAGCTGTGAAATGTATCCTATCACTGGACAGCCATTGATGAGCCCAAGAATTTCTTGATTATTAGAGCCATACTGAGTCAGATTTTTCTCATGACATGTAGTTGAAGTCATTTTATCAGATACAAACAATCACGAATAGTAAATTAAGTATATATATGTTTTTTAATTGAAGTATAGTTGATTTACAAAGTTGTGTTAGTTTCTGGTGTATAGCAAAATGATTCAGTTATATATATATACACATATATGTGTATATATATTATTTTTCATGTTCTTTTCTGTTATGGTTTATCACAGGATATTGAATATAGTTCCCTGTGCTAGACAATAGGACCTTGCTGTTTAACCATCCTATATATGATGGTTTTATATATTCTATATATAATATAACCAATCTATATATAATAGATTAGCAGATGCTAAACTCAAACCCTCCCCTGTCCCCCTCTTGGCAACAACAAGTCTCTATGTCTGTGAGTCTGTTTCTGTTTCAGAGATGAGTTCATTTGTGTCATATTTAGATTCCACAAATGTGACATCATATGGTGTTTGTCTCTCTCTGACTTACTTCACTTAGTGTGATAATCTCTAGGTCCATCAATGTAGCTGCAAATGGCATTATTTTATTCCTTTTTATGGCTGAGTAATATTCTATTGTATGTATATGTGTATACATGTATACCACATCTTCTTTATCCATCATCTGTTGATGGACATTTAGGTTGTTTCTATGTCTTCACTATTGCAAATAGTGCTGCTATAAACATAGGGGTGCATGTATCTTTTCAAATTATAGTTTTATCTGGATATATGCCAGTAGTGGGATTGCTGGATCATATGGTAACTATTTTTAGTTTTTTAAGGAACCTCCATACTGTTCTCCACAGTGGTTGTACCAATTTACATTCCCACCGACAGTGTAGGAGGGTTCCCTTTTAGCCATGGCCTCTCCAGAATTTGTTATTTTGTAGGCTTTTTAATAATGACCATTTAGACCAGTGTGAGGTGGTACCTCATGGTAGTTTTGATTTGCATTTCTCTTATACTTAGCAGTGTTAAGCATCTTTTCATGTGCCTATTGGCCATCTATGTGTCTTCTTTGGAGAAATGTCTATTTAGATCTTCTGCCCATTTTTTGATTGGGTTGTTTTTTTGTTATTGAGTTGTGTGAGCTGTTTATATAATTTGGAAATTAAGCCCTTGTCAGTCGCATCATTTGCAAATAAATTAAGTATATAATGTTGTTGGTAGATTTATCTTCAGTATATAAAAAAAAACCTAAATGGATGATGAATTATTGATATCTAAACAATATTAAAATATATCAAGAACAGAAAGAGTTAAGTCTTATTAACTAGAAAGTCAAGTAGGAAAGTGGGTGGGGTACAGAGGGAATTTATTTTGAGAAATTTTAACCTTGTTAATGTATTCACAAAGGTTCCAAATAATATGGACCCATTTCTTAATAAAATTTCTATGCTAAATCTCCAGGAAAAGCCCAGAATTTAAATAAATAAAATGAACAGCTTTAACTGATTATAAAGGTCTTCTAACTGAAGAACTATTCATAAACTCTAAGGGCATTCAAAACAGGGTTGCTTAATGGGACTCCTTAGGCTATTCTCAAAGAAAGTTTGTCAGACCTTAGAATAAAAGAAGAAATTCATAGATTCACTTTATTTTTTTAAGTTTTTATTGGAGTATAGTTGATTTATAAATTTGTGTTAGTTTCAGGTATACAGAAAAGTGAATCAGTTATACATATATCCACTCTTCCTTAGATTCTTTTCCCATATAGGCCATTACAGAGTATTGAGTAGAGTTCCCTGTGTATACAGTAGGCTCTTATTAGTTATCTATTTTATATATAGTAATGTGTATATGTCAATCCCAATCTCCCAATTTATCCCTCCCCTCTCCCTTACCCCCTGGGTAGATTCACTTTAAGCAGTAGTCTTTTAGAGTTTCAGGAAAAGTCATCTATTAAAACAAAGACTGAAATTTTGCTGAAAACATTAGAATTGGGATGAGACAAACGATCACAGAAGAATTATCACAGGCATGTAAGAAGAATCATGTATTTTCAAACCTCAGAGGAACACTTGTTAATATCCTTTTTGGTATAAATGTTTTCTTGATCACTAAAAATCTGCATATATATCTTATCTCCCAACTCCAAACAGGTAGCATGATGTTGGAGGTCATGTTCTTTGTATTTTCTGTATTCTTTCCTTGGTCCATATAAAAAATTTTTCTCCCAGTAGTCTCTGCTGTCCCAGGGTACTATGGATAAAAAATGTCCACATTTCCTCCAGCTCTTATAAACTCTACCCACCTCCCCATGGTAGTAGTAGTGAGTTATTCTCCAATCCATAAAGTAAGCTAATATTTTAGACCATTTCTGAACCTATATTTATTTCTCAATTGGTTCAAAATTCTTAGAGACCAATTCCCATCTTCAAGTCACAACAGAGAACTTAGATACACTTTGGATCACAGAAAATATGGCATTTAAATGCTCACATTCTAAATGTTGAATGAATATTTGTTGACAAATAATAATTGGGCTGGAGAGAAAAGAGATGTTATCTTTGAGATGTTATTTTTGGCATAGTATTAATATTGTTGAAATTGCTCTCTGTGTACTTTGTTGTTAGATTATTATTTGGATTATTATAGCAATTCCAATGTATTAACTGTTTTACTAATTTAAATCTATTCAAATATTTCAATTCATATGACACTCTATAAAAAAGATATCACTACATTTGATAGATTAAAGATGTATAGGATGGTTTAAAAACTGTGTAAGTTCTAAAGAGCTAGAGGAAGAGAAATTAACAACTATCTTCTAATGCATGAGCTATAACTGTAAATTAAACATTTTACTACTTAACATGAAATTTTAATAACCCATGAAAAGGAATTTTTAGGGTTTTGAAAGATTCCTAGAAAAAATAGTCAAAAGTACCCTTAGTACTTTAAATTAAAAGACTCCTACAAAACGTGGTACTTTTAATGAAAAAAAAATTATTTAATAGGGTTTTTCTCAAGCTTTAATTACAATACTTGAAAAACAATGAACATATAATTTAGTAAAACCATTTACTGTACTATTGCCAAGAGGCAGCAAACAATCCATGGTTTGTCTTTGTGTTTATTTCAGTATTTGTATGGTATTTGTGAAAATAGATAACACTGAGTCACAAAAATGACACACATCTTGCCCAAGTCATTAAATATTCAGTTAGATTAGCAAAGAAAGGAAACATCTTTTTCAAATTCATCGGACGTGTTCAGCATAATTTTCCAGTCCTGATTCCAGAAAGCACAACAACATGCTCCATAAAAATCATCGTGGAGAGATTACGTTTTCCTTATCCTTCTGTAAAGATTTCTTGTAAAATTATAAAACAGTTTTAGCCTATTGTCTTTAGTACCCTAATCTTTAATTAATTACAATTTGTGAAATTCCTCCATCCTGCTTGTGCCTCCCTTTTCCCCTCCATTTATCCAAAACGTATCCATTTGTCACGTCGGGAAAAGTTCATTGCTCAGAACTACTCTTTCACGTAGTTTATATCACACACATTAACACTTTATCATACATTAAGGGCATTGTTCACAGATTAATTTTATTTTATAATCATAAATAAGCTCATGAGAGTATTGTCTCTTTAAAAAAAATATCATCATCAAACTTAATATTCTTAAGCTGTCATAGATATATGTTCGTTAAATCGAATTAAATACCTCTATGAGATAGGGGAGTCTAACTAGAGTGCATCCATTGGAACTCTTCAAAAAGCAGAAATTTCCTTTGATTCACATTTCTGTAGAAAAGTACACGTAAATGTAAATCTAGTTTCCCTTTCATTACATAGATTCAAGGAGCTTCCTGTGGCAGTCTGGTGGATCTGATAACAGGACAGATTGTATTACTATTTTAACTACAAGTTGGCTATTTTATGTAAACATTTTGTTTTACCTTGATGAAAATCTGAGTCATTTCTTCATATTAATAAAGTAATTTATTCAGGGCAGCCTCTTTTTCCAGAAAGCTGATCATGACACATATAAGATAATATAAAAATAAATTCCTAATTATTTATTATAAAATATTAGCTGAATTCATTCACATACATAATAGTCTTTTTGCTTTTCCAAATGAGCATTGTTGAAAACTGGCTCCATTTGCTAATGGCCTTGACAGTGCTTGAGTTGACAATTTGTTTTGAAGATGGTGATCACTATTTCCAGCACACAATCTCTTCTAAAAGAACCTTCTGACCAACATCAGTGATTTACCCATTTATAATACAGAACATATGTCCTCCCTCCAACCTAAGTACATCTGATTGAATGGGGAAGACTCTTTCTCCAAATAGGAACATCAATTGGACTGATTCAGTCAGATAGTCTCTTCTGATAAATCTGAGATGAAGATGCTGAGGAAATAAGAAGAGGACAAAGTTAAGACAGAAAAGAAGCTTAAAACCAATCTCATTAGGTTATGACAGCCCAAATTTCCTCTCTTTCTGAGGCTTTGATAACACAGAGATACATGGATTAGATGATTACTCTGTCATATATTAGGCAAGATTTTAAAGAAAAGATTAACTTAAAGCACTGGAGTGCTGATATAAACACACAAAAAGAAACTCACACCCATCCTGATGTATACATTTTTTTCTGTCTCTAGTCAGCATGATGAGACCTCTAAAAAGCAAGCTCAGAAAGGAATTTAGAAAATTCCTGAATTTTCCCCAACATTTTAATTAAGAGAATTTCAAACATAGAAATAATGAAAGAATTATACTGTGATACCCATATACCTAATATCTAGATTTAGTAATCATTAATTTTGCTATAAAATTATACACATGTATGGAAAACAAAATTTATTTCCTAAAACATTTGATAATAGGTTTCAGGTGTCAAGTGTCTTTTTCCCTAATTGATTCATCATGCATCTTCGAAGGATAAGAATATTCTCCTATGTTAACAGGCCATTATCATGCTTAAGAAAATTAGTAATAATTTGCTAATATCCAGTTCTTATTCAAAATTATTTATGCGTAATAATTTAAAATAAAACAGATGGAACTGAAAAAGAGAAGTAAGAAATCCACAAGCATGGTGAAAATTGCAACATACATGTTTCAAGATGAATAACAGCAGAAAAAAATCAGTATGAGTATAGAACATTACAACATAATGATCAACAAACTTGACTTAATGATATACATAGAAAACTGCATCCAACAATGATTGACTTCATATAATTTTCAAGTACTCATGAAAACAGAAAAAATTGATTATATGTTGGGAAAAAAAATCCCAACAAATTCCAAAGGATTGAAAATGTGTAAAGATCACAGTTGATAAGAATAGAATTATATACAAATAAGTAATAAATATTTATTGATATTTTCCAAATATTTGGAAATACAAAGGCACATAAATGGCTTGTCAACTAAGAGATCACATTGCAAAATAGAAAATATTTTGAAATTCATATATAAAGGAAAAAAGGACATTTAAAATTTACTTGAGAATTTCTGTAAAGTGTTGGAATAGATAATTAATGCCCCCAAAAAGTAGAAAGAAGAAAGTAATAAATTAAATAGAAAATAAAAATAGAAAAACACTCAGCAAAACCAAATTTAGCTTTCTTAAAAAGATTAAGAACTGAAAAACCCATAAAAACTTGACCAAGAAACAAACAAAAAAAAGGCAAAATCTATAAACATCAAAAATTTTTAAAAAGTGAAAACATTAAACTAATAAAGGCAATGAAAAGAAAATAAGAGTATGATAGATTAAATGCAAAATGGCTTCTATCCCCATTTTTCCCTCTATCACTGCTTTTTGCAAAGTGTCTTTGCAGTTCCTCCTTTAGAAATGTTGAGTCTATTTCAGCATCCCTTCAATTAGGTCTTGTCTTGTAATGTTCTTAACTAATAAAATATGGTGGGAGATGATGGGATGAAAGTTCTAAGCCTAGGTCTCAAGAGGCCTTCCAAGAGTCCTCTCTCTCTCTCTCTGTTGTACTCCTGTGGTAGAAAATTTGTCTTCTTTTAGTTTGGTTTGTTTATTCTCAATTTCTTGTTTCAAAGATCATGGCTTTTCCTTTCTTTCCCCTTTTCTTCCTGTCTCCCTCTCTCCCTCCATCCTCTTTTTTCTCCCTTCCTTCCTTCTTTCCTTCTTTTTTTAATCTCTTTATACTTGGATTGTTACATAGTTGACCATGGGGAACCCCTTCTAGCTAGCTCTTATGTTCCTTTAAAATGCCTCCACTCATTTTTGAATATATTCTTGCTACCTGGCACTATAAAATATCTTATAAGCTCATCTTGTACTTTATTTGCCCCAGACCTGGAATCAGCCACTTTCCCAAGGAGCCCTGATTCTTTGTTAGTAGTATAATATTTAGAAACCAAGTTTTTTGAGCAATAGTTATGTTCATTGGTGTGCCAAATTTTTAGGCCCTTTCAATAGTCAGAAATATAAAGTACATTTTATAAATATCATGAGTTCATATTAAAATATCCAACTCAGATTTTCAAATTATTCAAATTACAGGCCTATACTTAATGTTTGTTTTATATTTGTCTTTTTCTTGAATTACATTTAGAAATTGGTTCCTAATAAGATTAATAAAATTACTTGCTTTATTCTACAATATTCATAATATGGTTTCAAAATTACATCATCAATATTACTATTGACTGTAAACTGCTAAGTAAAGTGTGAGATTATTTTGCAGATTATTTATGGTACTGTGTTATTAATGCTAGAATTATAGTGATATAAATCTACCTTATGTAACTGAAGCAGAAAAAACCATCTGCAGAGAATAAATAAAAAGCAGAGTTAGAGACAGAAGTGAAGATGTGAGACAACGCATCCCTAGATATCACAGAGCATTTCCCTGGTTCATCATTAATGTCTTTCTAAGTTCTTGTTTCTAGAACTCCTGAGACCTATTGCTTGATTCATCCTTGACTATTACAAAATATCCATTTTATTATCCCAGTACCACCATGCTTTATTGGGTTTTGGTCATTGCAAAATCACATTATCCTTGCTATATTTAGTTCCTTGCTAAATTAATAAATTCATTTTAATGTTGAGAAAATTAAGAATTTAGAGCTGTTATGAAACTAGCACAAGTCTCAAATGTATGTAAATTAGCAGCTAAGAACTAAATGGAGGTTTGTTTAACTATAATGCCCATCTCCTTTAGAACTATACTTTACTGATATAATTCTTTAACAAAGCAGGTATTTCCAAATATTGTCCACATGATCTCAATAACTTATTTCCACAGCTTTATCATCTTGACTCTGGGTTTGAGCTACGGTCAGTACTAGGATTTCTTCCTACAAGACATTACTTGACTGGTTGAGAATATGTCATATAAGCAGCTGTGAATATGTTGGAAATTGTGAGAAACCATAGCTCAAATACATTTGGTTTCAAATAGTTGATTAATCCAAATAATTTCAGAAATAAATATGCAAGAATCACTGCAGGCATGACCATTAAATTAGCTCTGTTCCTAAGAATACCAACCTAGCAGCAGGAGTTACTGGAAAATGTTCCAATAGTTTCCTAATCATTCTACACTCTCAGCATCAAGTTTGTCACATCAGACAGAGTGACAAGGGGTGAGAAACAAAGCTATCCTGTATTTGCTTGACTTTATCCTGATCTCATATGGAAAATTTAGCAAAAATTTGACTCTGGATTGTAAAAACAGGAATCTGGCCATGGTGGTTAAGTAAGAATCTACATAAGAATATGTATAATTATAACAAACTTTAGTTTCTGATTTAAATCTAATTCTAAGACATATAGTTTCTCTAAAACTTTTATAATTATGACATTAATTAATATTTGGTGAGTCAAATGTTCCACATGAAATAAATATATTTTCAGTATCTTCCAGTATATTAAATGCCAACATCTAATTGTTAATTTTACCTTAGTGCCCTAGTAGGTCAATTTATTCATTTTGTAAAGTTAATGGACTATTGCAGCATTTGTAGAAATATTCTTCTAATATCTTAAAAATTGCATTTGCCTTAGCCAAAAAGCAGTTCAAAAGTACATGCCCACAAGTGATACCTTTAAAATAAGTTTTAACTTTTTATAGAAGTAAGTAGTTACTGGGAAAAAAAAAAAAACCAAATTGGTCTTTCTAAGGTAATTCCAAAATTGTATGTAAAATCATTGCCAGCAAATGTAGCTGTTACTTGCACAAAACGTGTGTCTTATTTTCCAAGTCCGTCATTCACCTTTTTGTGCATCAATTTCTAACTCCATTCAATAGATTTTTTTCTTACTTTTAAACTGCCTACCCCACTTTATCTCTAGCAAATCATGAAAATGTTCAATCTCAAGGCAGATAGATTTAGAATTAGAATATACTCATAATTTTTACTATTAGCATATAATGACAGATGTAAAAATATTGACTTAAATATTTGGAAACATGAATGTTTTAATACATTGTAACTATAAAGAGGGTATAAAATACAATCTTATAATTGATATGCTATTGATTACTTTAGAAAGGTAACAACTACTTCATTTGTAATGAGAACCAAATTTTGTGGAGTCATTTCAGCATTAAACACCTGCAGCATATTCTGATATCCAAGAACAGAACTAGGCTGAAGCTAAAATGGAGTCTTATGTGATCATTTTCAGCATTATAATTTCCTGCAAAATTTGAGTGATTTGCAGAACTGTGGTAGACTTCCCATGAATAGGATGGTAGCAAAGGCTTTGTATATTCAAAAATAGTTTTGCTGAGGCAATGAGAAGTAATGTACTATCAGATTAGAAGCTGTTCATATTTTACCAAGCTATTCATATTTTAGAAGCTCAAAAAGAATTTGCCTCTAAACATTGCAAAATTCTGCTTTCCTTATTTTATTTTTTTGAATTTTTCTTGCATTCTCTTTTAATTATCTTAGTATCTCTCCTCTGACAAAAAAAAATCATTGTATTCACAGTTTAATAATTAAGTATTATCTATTCTATGGCAATGATTTTATAAGTGTAATTATCAAAATTTGTGAATTTTCACTTCTAGGATGGTATTTAAAAAATCCCCATCCTAAAATATAAAGGAATCAGGAAGAGAAATGTATAAAGCCCTACAGAAGTATCAAGCCCTAGCAGGATACCTAAACTGACTGAGCAATGAAGGTCATCTTGCTTAAGGACTATGGAAGGCTTTTTAAGTATGTTTCATAATCTTACTCTAACAGGGCCATTGGCTGAAATGCCACATTAATTGATATCACACAGTATTATTTATATTCCTGAATCCTGATTTATATCAATATCACATTAAGACACCATCTTTCTGGGATACCACACTCAGAGTGGTTTATGTCACTTAATCAGTAGCAAAATGCTGACACAGAAATACTTACTGATACACAAATGCTTACATAATGAAATTACTGAACTGTGATAAAAGTGTTAAAGCAAAAGCTGAAGAATATTCTTAATACAAGGACACAATTACACAAAGTAATTGTATTTCTTATGATATCAGCCAGAGTATCCACTTGCTCATTATTCATAATAATATAGCATGCTTACACAATAAATTGAACATGGCAAAATACTCAAACATGTGAATGAACACTAGACTTTAAAATGTGTCTTCTTTAATTTTTTTAAAATTGTAGATGCTGGACTTTTGAATATTTAACACAAGGCTACACTTTATAAGTATGTTTTGCTCCTATGTTAGATCTTCACAAGCATTGCTTACTGCAGTTCTTGATATAATGGGTTTCGCTCTATCATTTTGCTTTCTATTTGTACCAGCGGTATTTTCGTTCCTTTATTCCTCCATCACTTACTTCTTTTGTGTCAATGAAGAATGATACATTAACCACTTTATCTCTTCTATAAGCTTTTTCATGACCCATTTTAGTTTTATTCTTATACTGCTTACACTAAAATTACAACATATATTCTTAACTTATTAGTGTCTACTATATATTGTTATTTTTGCGATATCCCAAACAATGCAAAAACCCCTGGAAGAGTTTAATTCCATCTATCATGCCCACCTTTATTCTATTGTTGTCATATATTTTATTTCTTCATATGTTATAAACCGCATAAGGCATTGAAATTCAGTTTGCTTTCAATAGTCTGTGTCCTCTAATATTTTCACATACATTCATTCTATGCTGTTAATTCATTCTTGTACTTCCATGATTCCACATGAGATCAATTTTTTAGGCTAAAGATCTTTCTGTATTTGTTGTAGTGTAAACCTGTTAGTGACAGATACTCTTGGATTTTTTTTAAGTTGTATCATCTCATTTTTTAAAATATATTTTAAACAAATGTAGAGTTCTAGGTGAGCTAGTTTTTTTTTTCCCCTTTAACATTTTAAAGATGTCAATCCACTGTCTCTTGGCTTCCATAGAATCTGTTGAAAAGTCTATCATACTTCTCTTGATTCATTCAAGGTATTGTATCTTTTTTTCTTCTTGATGTTTTAAAGATTTTATTTTTGGGTTTTAGCAATTTGACCATAATATAGACTAATTGTTTCTCTTTACATTTTTTCTGGCTAGAGTTCACTGTGATACATAAAATTGTGGATTAATGTCTTTAGTCTGTTTTAGAAAACCTCAACTTTTGTTTCCCCAAATATCACTTTTTCTCTCTCAGCTGTCCTGTTGGGACTCCAATTAAGAATACGTAAGATCATCTAACAGTGTCCCACGTGTCTCTCACTTTGTTTTTCCATTCTTTTTATTTTCTCTCTGTGCTTACTTATATTGGATATTTTTAATTCACCTGCATTTGAATTCACAAATCAGATTTTTTTTTGCAGCTTCTAAGCAACCGTTAAAGCTATACAATGGTTTTAAAAATTGATATATAATTGACATACATTGAAATGTACAAATCTTAAGTATACAGGTTAATGAATCTTGTATATGAATATATACTAATGTAAACACACTTCAGGATGGTAATATTTCCATTACCCTAGAACAGTCCTTTGTGTCAATTACCTCCCTTCCCTTTGCCCTTCAGAGAGGTAATCATTTCTATGATTTCTATCTCATAAATCAACTTTGCCTTCCTTATTTCTTAACCTTAAAAAAATTAAATCACTAAATATTCCTGTTTCCTGGCTAATTTCAAAACACATAAGTCTTTTTGTGGCTTATCCATGCTGTTATATGTATCAATATTTCAATGTCTTTATTTCTGAGTAGTATTCCATTGAATGACTGTATTACAGTTTATCCATTCTGCTGTTTTTGAGTTTTAGCATGGTTGTTTCCAGCAATGGCCTGTTGTGAATAAACTGGCTGTGAATTGGATAAATATACTTATTTTTCTTGGGTATATACCTAGTAATGGAATTGCTGTGTCAACTTATAAAACACTATCAAACAAATTGCAAATTGCTTATAATTTTCAAGCTCCTACCAGTTATATAGGAGAGTTTTGGAGTCTCTACATCATTGTCAACCTTTGATTTTGGCAGTTCAGTTAGTTGACCTGATCTGGAAAGCATGTTTTAGTTGTAAATTGACTCTAATTTATAAATTTATTTCCATTTCCCTGGTGATAAATTACGTTGAGGAAAAATCTGATTGACCATCCAGATATTCTTTTTTACTTTTGATTTTTTTCAAGTCTGTTTAAGTCTCCTGTCCATTAAAAAAAGAAAAAAAAAGTTATATGTCTTTTTCAGATTGATTGGTAGGAGTTATTTATGAACTCTGGATAAAATTCTTTGTCAGATATATGTATTGCAAATATCTTCTACCAGTTTCTGCCTTAAATTTACAACTTTTGGATGAGCAGAACTTTAAATTTTGATAAAGTTAAATTTATATGTTTTCCTTTTATTATTAGTAGCTTTGTATATTACTAATATATTTTTTGCATTCTCCAAAGTATGAAGATATTTTCATATGTTTGATTACAGAAGTTCATTGTTTTAACTTTCACATTTAGGGCTTTGTATCCATTTCAAATTAATTTTTATTTATGGAGTGAAATAAGAGTCAAGGTTCATGATTTGCCATATAGATATCAACTTGCTATAGCTCCATTTATTTAAAGTATTTTCCTTACCCCATTGAATTATAGTGACCCCTTTGATGAAAACCAAGAGCTATCAAATGAGTTCTTAATTTCAGGTACTGTATTTAGAGTCCTAAAGTGTCCTTCAATTCTTTTTAGTGAGTCTCATACCCTGTTTAATTACTCCATCTGTTAGTCCATTGTGTTCACATTTTCTCTATTTTCTTTAATATTTAATTTAGCATTTAATTATATTTGAAATTTTGTCTGTTAACATTGATATCAGGCTCCTCTCTGGGTCTGTAATTACAGACTATTTTATCTCTTGAATATATATTAGCTGTTTCTTATTCACATGCCTAGTAAATCTGTATCTGTATTGGATGCTGGCCATTGCTGAGGCTCTAGATTATGTTATATTCCTCTAATGAAGGTTATTTTATTTTCCAATATGCAGTTAAATCACCTCAAGACATGGTTTCAAGCTTCTTCTGGGATAGGTCTATTTTAACTTGGTACTTCTTAGGTGTAGCCCTGACTCCAAGAGCTTGCCCTTTTGGAAGTCTCAACCCAATGCCTGAATTTGTCGTCAAGGTCATGCCACTCTGGTTGGGCTGGAACTCTAGTATCTCCATAGCAGTTTACAACTTTTTTTTTTTTTTAACATCTTTATTGGAGTATAATTGCTTCACAATGGTATGTTAGTTTCAGCTTCACAGCAAAATGAATCAGTTATACATATACTTTTGAAGTTCTCTTCAGCTCTATATGCCTCCCAGAGTCTTGCATTGTGTATGTGTGATTTATCAGTTAGCCAAGGATCTGTTGGAAGTTTTTGTGCAGAATTTTGAGATTTTGTCTTTGTGGCTCCCATCTTTTCTATATCCTGCCCTGCAACTCAGCCCCCTTTGGCAAACTGGTATAGCAATCTCTGCTTCCCCATTAAGTAAGACGGTTCCCCCTCAGCTTAAGCTCTGTTTCCCTTGTAAAACTTGGAAAATAATTTCTGAGAGAAAGTCAAGGTAAATGTGTGGCTTACTTCATGTGCTGTTTTTTTTCTCAAGAGTTGTAGCTCTCTATTGCTTACTAACACTTGTAAAATTTGTTTTATATACATTACCAGTATTTATAGTTGTTTATTATAGGAAAATGAGGCTCCTATAATAAAAATAATGCCAGCTACTTCATTGTGGTCAGAGCCAGAAGTCCCGAGTATTTTTTTTAATATAGGTAAAACATAGTTTTCTTTAAAGTTTAATAGCTTAATCAATTTCTAACTTTTTAAAAATATATATTAATGAAAAATTTTGAGTTAAAATACCTTATTTGTTTCTACAGTTATTGGAAAATATAGAAAGAGCCAAGCTTCCCAAACGAACTAGAACTTCCACACACAACTAAGATTCACAGTTGTGTGAATTTTTTTAAAATAATTAATTAAATAATTAATTCATTGGCTGCGTTGGGTCTTTGCTGCTGTGCGCGGGCTTCCTCTAGTTGTGGCGAGCGGAGGCTACTCTTCGTTGCGGTGCACGGGCTTCTCATTGTGGTGGCTTCTCTTGTTGCGGAGCACAGGCTCTAGGCACGTGAGCTTCAGTAGCTGTGGCTCGCGGGCACTAGAGCACAGGCTTAGTAGTTGTGGCGCACGGGCTTAGTTGCACCACAGCATGAGGGATCGTCCTGGGCCAGGGCTTGAACCCGTGTCCCTTGCATTGGCAGGTGGATTCACAACCACTGTGCCACCAGGGAAGCCCGTAACTTATTTTTTGATCCATTTTATTGTAGACCCAGCTGAGACTATCAGCCAGACATGGTTCTAGTTTGGAGTAATGAAAACAGCATGTTCACTAGAAATTAAACTGAGGCAACTAAATCTTTTGTAGCAGTTCTAGAATGGTCATGAGATGCAATAATACCTGATTACTGACAATGTACACTGGATTTAAACGTAAAACTTACAGGTGAAAGACTACATATCCCATTATATGTTCCCTCAGCCACAAAATAGAGACTTTCTAGGAACTGAAATATAGAGACTTCAAGCTTATTAAAAAAGGCCAAAGTGTAATGGTCCAATGAAATGTGGCCAGTTTGGAGGAAAAAGTCACCCTTTACAAATGGTGAAGGATTTAAACATGTCTTTAAAATTTACTAGTATAGGGAATGTTAGTGAAGATCCTACAATACTATTCAGTAGGTTAAACAACTGCTTATGCTTGAGTGCCCATAAAGGATTAGTTTTGATGTGCCATAAGCTGTTGTTGTAAACTATGTGCTGGACAAAGAAAATGTCACAAAAGTATAATTATTTTTCCAGCTTAAGAGGTCATAGGTCTTTCTTGCTTGCATGAGCAATGCTAGGATCCAGTAATTTGGCTGTGGTAGGTTCTTCATTTCCTGACAAACTTCATGTTGTTTAGAAAAGGTAAACATACATCTATTTTGACTGTAATTAAGCCAAGCATTTTCTTTAACATCTTTATTGGAGTATAATTAGTTTACAATGGTGTGTTAGTTTCCATTGTATCACAAAGTGAATCAGCTATACGTATACATATATCCCCATATCCCCTCCCTCTTGCATCTCCCTCCCACCCTCCTTATCCCATCCCTCTAGGTGGTCACAAAGCACCAAGCTGATCTCCCTGTGCTATGCGACTGCTTCCCACTAGCTATCTATTTTACATTTGATAGTGTATATATTCCATGCCACTCTCTCACTTCATCCCAGCTTACCCTTCCCCCTCCCCATGTCCTCAAGTCCATTCTCTACATTTGTGTCTTTATTCCTGTCCTGCCCCTAGGTTCTTCAGAACCATTTTTTTTTTCAGATTCCATATATATGTGTTAGCATACGGTATTTGTTTTTCTCTTTCTGACTTACTTCACTCTGTATGACAGACTCTAGGTCCATACACCTCACTACAAAAACTCAATTTCGTTTCTTTTTATGGCTGAGTAATATTCCATTGTATATATGTGCTACATCTTCTTTATCCATTCATCTGTTGATGGACACTTAGGTTGCTTCCATGTCCTTGCTATTGTAAATAGTGCTGCAATGGACATTGTGGTACATGACTCTTTTTGAATTATGGTTTTCTCAGGGTATATGCCCAGTAGTGGGATTGCTGGGTCATATGGTAGTTCTATTTTTAGTTTTTTAAGGAACCTCCATACAGTTCTCCATAGTGGCTGTATCAATTTACATTCCCACCAACAGTGCAAGAGGGTTCCATTTTCTCCACACCTTCTCCAGCATTTATTGTTTGTAGATTTTTTTATGATAGCCATTCTGACTAGTGTGAGGTGATACTTCATTGTAGTTTTGAGTTGCATTTCTCTAATGATTAGTGATGTTGAGCATCCTTTCATGTGTTTGTTGGCAATCTGTATATTTTCCTTGGAGAAATGTCTATTTAGGTCTTCTGCCCATTTTTGGATTGGGTTGTTTGTTTTTTTGATATTGAGGTGCATGAGCTGCTTGCGTATTTTGGAGATTAATCCTTTTATGCCAAGCATTTTTTAACAGCCTATACATGAAACATAAAGAAAAAGTGAACGAGAGATGCTTACTTAATTCAGTTAAAGACTTAATTAGGAGCTCAATTCTATCAGACATTTTATATTGCATTTTATTCTCATTTACTCTTTTATTTCTAATAGAAAATAATGGCATGCCAATTGTATATGATTATGGATAGCTATTTATGGAACTAGGTCTTGCCTCTACACTTAATTACATTTTGTTTGGAGGTTAATATTATATTACAACTGTAGCTTTTATTTGAATCTATTCTTATAGTTTTCCTCTCTCATTAGGACTTAGATTGCTGGTTCATAGATTCTCTTGTCTGAGATTTTCTCTATTTCTTTTTTCTATTTCTAGGCCTATCCTCTAGTGCTGCATTATTCTTTTTAATGGCTTTAAAGCATTTAGGAGTAGAAGGAAAGAAATAATTCATTTTGCCATATGCTGAAGGCTTTGACAAACAATGTATTTACAAGCTAAATAAAAACATGCCATATATTTTGTGACTCCTAATGAACACATTTGATTTTTATTTAATTTGTCTCTCCATCCTTTATTCTCTACCCTGCTACAGGGTAATTGTGATTACTATAACCTATTCATTTCAAATCATGCAAATATGCATTGAAACTAATCATGGATATCCACCATCTTCATTGTTCAATATGTTTCATCACTTCATGTTTCTTCCTATTCTGCAAAAGAATTTAGAATTATTCACTTGTTAAAAATATCATAGAACTAATTCATTTTATGTAACCAGTAATAAGACTCAAGAAAAATGTGACTAGATTCATGTTTCCATTAACACTCTTACTTGTTAGCAGCGTGATTTCTTTAAAGTCTAGCCCTATACTTGGCCCATTGTTTTCATTATTTAGTGATCATTTACTGAGTATTTTACAAAATTACTTTCAATTCTATTGGATAAGTCAATTCAAATTAATTAATCACATAGTTGCACTTTCATTATTATTCCATATTACCTAGGAATAAAGTCAATATGATACTTCATAAATTGAAACCATGCCTTCCTAACATGTTCTGATATGCCAACCAACAAATAGATTCTTATTTTTATTCATGGGATTCTGTAACCAATAACTGGCTGGTAAAGAATGTGTTGAAATCAATCAAGTTTTAGATACATGCTCAATAGATGGATAGGGAGAATCACTAGGTCTGCTCATAAAATTGCATTTTCGATCTAACAAGAGAAGCTATTTTTTCATTAGAGTTCCAAATATCTCAGTGTTTGGTGAAGTTTCCAGGTAATATATGCAGTGAAGAACATTACTAGGCACTAGGAAACAATAGGCTTCTATCAATCAACATGTATTTGAATATGAACAGCTTTTAGGAAAGCTTTGGGTATTTTTTTCTTTCACTGACATTGATGTTAATTAAGTATCATAATTTAATGAACCCAAAAAAGACTGACATTTGTACAATTAATCTTCACATGGCACGCAAATCTGATCCTCTAAATCTGAATTTCAGACAACTAGTACTGCCATTGTGCACATAGAAAAGAAGTCTGACACCGGCTTCCAAGTCTCCCATTATACTCCTAAGCATAGCAGCATAAAATAAATGAAATGAGACAAGACTTCAGCCACAATCTTGCTTTACTCAATTGAGAAGAGTATAAAGAATGAATAGAGGCACCATCAACTCTGGCATGGCTTACTGAAAATTTAGGGCAGCCATAGTAGGATAACAAAATATTAATTTGTAATGTGTCTTTCATTATATTTGCAAATATTTTTACATGCGTTCTCATGTATTCCAGATTCTGGCTGATTTCTTTGCTTTTATAAACCTCAATTTTCCTACTAATTATCCCACTGAAGGACTCATTCCTTTTGAATTTTTAGTTTGCTTTTGTTTTAAGAGGTGAAATGCTTAGCTCTCTTACAATAGGCACTGGCAAGGGAATGGAATCACAGTGATTGGCCTAATCCAGTGTTTTTCCACTTCCTATGGTGACATTAATGGGTTTGTGATATTAATTTGTTGAATTGCAACTAGCATTTCATTGTGGAATGACATAGACTATACTAGACAAGAATCGAACAGAATAGAATAGAATAGAGTGAATTACATATAGTAACCCTAGATGTTTTCATTTATATGTGTGTATATGTGTATCTGAATTAGATCGTCACCTAACATGTTTATGCATTTATCATTGTTGGTGAAGTTAAAAATACTTATAAGGCACTTGCTGATTCTAATTAGAACTCACTCCAGGAGACAACATATTGTCCCAAAACTGTATGACTGCTATATAAAAGAAAGAAGTAAAATAGATAATGAAAAGACAATCACAGTGTCAACTATGATGAAATTGTAACATGACCCCATTCTGTAATTCCTCCCCTGAACTCACAGGTGAAGACCTATAAATATGAGATCACTCCTGTGATTAGGTTACTATATATGGAAAAGAAAAGGGGAATTTCCAGATATAAGTAAGGTTTCTATTTAATTGAGTTTGTGCTAATCAAAAAGAGGTTTACCTTGATGGGCCTGACCTAGTCAGGTGAGGCATTTAAAAGAGGATCTGAAGGTAAAAGACAAGAGGCAGCAATAGATGTTCTTATGTTAGCCTTGAAAAAATCAAATTGCTATGTTGTGGAGAGAGGGTCATGTGACAGAGACCAATGGATGACCTCTAGAAGCCAAAGGTCTTTAACCTACATCTCTAAGGAAATGAATTGTGCCAACAGCCAGAGAGCTTGAAAGATGACTGTGAGCTTCAGATGAGATTAGAGCCCCAGCTGACGTCTTGATATCATCCTTGTGAGACCCGAGGCAAAGGACCCAGCTAAGACATGGCCAAACTTCTGACTTAAAGAAACTGTGAGAGTGTTTTCTCTCACTAAATATGTAAAAATGTGTTACATAGCAGTAGAAAGCAAATACAGTTGTCTATCTAGATTCAAGTGCATAAAACCACTTTTCTTTGTCATGGAGCTCTCTTTGATACTATTGGGAGAGACAAGATTGGCATTGTACCATCTGACTGAGTTTTTGCAGCAAAAACCCATCATTAATATAATTCTCTTTCCCACCTGCACATAATGTCAAATGAGTGTCTTTCCCCTTTGGCTTTTCATTATGCTACAATCTTTTTTAAAAAATACACCCAGGTAAGAAAGGTCTCTTGGTATATAATTCTCACACATTTATAAAGTAGATGATATTAACCCGCTTTACAGAAGAGAAAGCTAGAAGATGGAGAGGTTTAGGGACTTTTTTTTAAGAAACACTTAGCTTCTGTAGCTAAGTCTTCCACCGCAGAATTCAGGAGTCTCTCTAATTGTCTTTTTCTCACTAAATTTCTCAAAGCAAGAAGAAATCCAATTTGTTTACCATAAAGCAGATTTTGAAGTGAAATTAGTTGTATGAGGTTAGCAAAGTTAAACTATTTGAACCTCCATCTCCACATTTCCTCACTTGTGTGTGTGTGTGTGTGTGTGTGTGTGTGTGTGTCTGTGAGAGAGAGAGAGAGAGAGAGGGATTATACCTATACTCCAGAGTTGTGGGAATTCTGAGATAACTACTGCATACATATTTATTTTAAACTTACTTAATTACTATCCTAATTCTGTTAACTCCCTTTATCGTGTACTTTAACAGAAGTTTATAGTTTAATTTCAAAATTAAAATGGACCAGTACCCCAGAAATTCAGTAAAATCTTTGTAATATAATTTTTCACTAATAGAGAATTTATGATAATTTAAATAGAATGAAACCTTAAATTAAAGGGAGAAAAAAATGAATAAATTATGAATACTAATAGAGCAAAGGAGATATCTGGAGGAAACTTAATATATTTTAAAATATATTTTGTTATAATAATGCATGATTTACCATATATTAATCTTATATAGATTAACAGATCTCTACCTAGCAACTTTTCATTGAGTATTATCATGAATATTTGTGCACCTACCCTTGTATTATTTTTATAAATCTAATTGAACTTTCCTCCCTATAATTTATTTGCCACATTAATGAGTTTTTAATCCAAAGTTAAAGTAAATCAACAGTATTTGAACATATTTAGATATCAAAATGTCTATTTGTAAAAATAAAATCTATCTCTTATCTCTAAATATCTTTTTCCAAATTAAAAAAAAATTCAGAAAAGTTGAACTCACAAAAACAGAGAATAGAGTAGCAGGAGTTAGGGGTGGAGGAGATGGGGAGATATTGATCAAAGGGAGCAAATTTTCAGTTATAAAATGAGTTAGTTCCAGGAATCTCCTGTAGAGCATGGTGACTGTAGCTAACAATACTGTATTATATGATTAAAAGTTGCTATGAGGATAAAGCTTTAATGTTTTATTCACATACACACAAAAAAGATAACTATGTGAGGTCATGGATTTGTTAACGTATTAAATTGTCACATTGCATATCTTAAACTTACACAATGTTTTGTCAATTATATCTCAATAAAGCTGGAAAAAATCTGTTTTCATGGCTTAAAATGGTATGCAAAAAGCATCTTCTGATAAACAGATTGAATTTAAACCTAGAAACAATCTATGATTATGTGTCTCAGTAGAAGTTAATTCTGCACTTCCAGCACACATCTGCACCAGTTGAAATCTAACACTTACATTAGTACAGTAGAACAGGAAGCTGCCTGCTTCTGCAAATCTGAATCAATACCACTGTGTACGTATCATCATGCTTTATATATTGTGTTTTTATTTTTCAGGGGTCATTATGATAATGACTACATGACTAATATTCCCTATCACATCTATGAGAATATTACCTGGCCAAAATTTATGATAGTACCTGTTATATGGCAAAAGATTTTTCTTTATAGACCCTGCTTTTAAGCACTAAATGACAGACATTTTTTAAATACAGATCTTCCTCAACTTACACGGGGTTATGTCTCAATACACCCATCATAAATTGAAAGTATCTTTAAGTCAAAAAATGCATCTAATACACCTAAACTACAAACATGGTAGCTTAGCCTAGCCTACCTTAAACATGCTCAGAACACTTGCGTTAGCCTACAATTGGGCAAAATCATCTCACACAAAGCCTATTTTATAATAAAGTGTTGAATATGTCATATAACTTATTGAACAATGTACTCAGAATGGTTGTATGGGTGCAGGCTGGTGATCACGTGGTTGACTGGGAGCAGTATCTTGCTGCCTCTGCCCAACATCACAAGAGTATGTAATCTCATAGTTTTAGCCTTGGAAAAGAACAAAATTCAAAATTCCAAGTACAGTTTCTACCAAATGCTATCACTTTTGCACCATTGTGAAGTCAATAAATCTTAAGGCAAACCATTGTAAATAAGGACTAGTCTGTAACTTGTTAATCTACTATTGATATCTACATTACATTATGGCAACATCTGCATCCATGGGGTTTTTTTACCCAGAAGTTTCTGCCTTACTTTGGATCTGTTTCCTTTCCTTTTGACTAATTCTTCAAAAACTGTCCTTTGATAGAATGAATAAAGTATATGTTTAACCAAAGAAAAGGAACAATTTTAAGATATTTAAGAGTAGACCTGGAGGAAAAAACTTGGATTTCTCCACACCTAATTTTAGGCCAAGACATGGAAATCTACATTAAAACAACATTAAATGGAAAAACAATTTGGCCTGAATAACAAGAGAACTATGTTACAATTGAATTCCAACCATAAGAGCTCTCAAGATTATAATCAATTTTGTAATTTTTGAAAACGTCTTGCTTCTTTTAAAAATTATTAAATAAATGTAAAAAATAAACCATGTACTGTGGTGTCTTCCATGGTCTCTGCTGCCTTCTCACTGGAACTTTCCTGGCTACAGACTAGAGATGAATTTTGAGAGAGGCAGCTGAAGATGATTTGAGGGTGGGCACAGTGCTGCCAATAGCCCCTGATAGAGCCCTTGCCTGAGGGCTCTTATGATTGGAACAAATGGCTCTCTACAGAATTGGACCTAGAAAATACAGGGGGTAATACCATGTGATGAAAAGAGGAGAAGTAAGAGAAATGTAAAGGGCATTAAGGAGAAAGGAGTGAGAATCAGTATTTAGCTGGATCCCTAGAACACCTTCTGCCCATAATGGTGTTAAAGCTCTATTATTAGATCTTACATGTCCTCATGTTGAAATCTCTTCCTCTTAAGATGTCTTAAATGAGTTTCATACTTCACCAAAAGTAATACATAGGTTCAGAGAATTCCGTGGCATACAAATGAATTTTGGATGCCTCCTTTCTTACACTGTAAAATACCTGCTATTTTCAACTATGGAACATTGAAAAAAAAAAAAAAAGAAAATAGGAGAGAGAAACAAAATGCTCTGTTGTATTGGATCCGTTTCTATATTGACTTGTCTACATTCAGTAAGTAAATTTTAGTTGGCCTAACTGTGGACAAATTGCTGACAGTCAGAGTATCTTACTTCTTTTCTATAACTTTGGCTATTTTTTTTTCAGAATAGAACCTCTGAAATATGATTACTACATAACCAGATGGTAACATATTTTTTCCAAATGAACGGCATTTTTGTAAAAGAGTGTTAATTACCATTTGCCACAAACTCTAGATAATCTCTACAACAGTGGTTCTGAAACATTTTGGTCACAGGACCGTTTTTCCTCTTAAAATCTAATGAGAACCCTAAAAAACTTTGTTTCTATGAGAAAATTTTAAAATACTCTTTTAAAAATAATGAAAGTATATTATATGTTAAAATAAATTAGATCTTTTATGAAGAATAGATATATTTTTTAAAAAAATTATGAGGGGCATTGTTTTGCATTTTTGCAAATCAGTTTAGCACCTGGATGATAGAAAAATCACTGGATTCTCATACCTGCTTCTGTAGTCTGTCTGTTGCAATACACTGTTTGGTTGGAGTATATGAAGAAAGTCTGACCCTAAACACATATGGAGTGGGACAAAGGAGGACCTCACAGACCCCTGAAAAGGTCTCAGGGTTCTCCAGGTATCCTCAGATCACACTTTGAGAACAACAGCTCTGTAGGTAGCCTTCTACTTGCACTTTTCTCTCTTCCTTAACCTCCTCACACTAAATATCTCTGCTCTTTCTTTTTTTCATTCATGTCATACATGTTTTTATTTCTTTCCCCTTCCCTTATCTATTTTTTCTCTACCCTATTTTCTCTTTACTCCTTTTTTCCTGACCTGTACCTCCTTCTTCACTTTTACTTACTCCCCTTGAACACTCTCTACTCTGTTTTCTCCAAGTTATATATGAAAATGAAGTCTTTCTAAAAAAGAAGTTATGTTGGGGGATCTTGGAAAGATGTATAATATTTCTTGTTTATTCCTCCCTAAATTGCCTCTATAAATGGCAGTATCTAGCCATACATACAGAAAAACCTCACATACCCTCATTTCATACATCTAGTCTCAATACTCTCCTTCCAAAATACATCTTAAATCTCTCTACTTTCCTTCAACTTCACTTTTCTAAGTCCGATGCAGATTAATCCACTTTCTCCCCTTGTTTGTAGTATTAAAACAGTCTGCTAACTGGTTTTTCTTTTTCTCCACTTGCCAAACCTCACCAAAGCCACAATCAGTTCAGTGGCCAATGTGATTGTAGTAAAAGTTCTTGGTGACCTAGGTTGATCTCCTTTTCCAGATGTTGTAAGGATCGGCTAATAACACAGATGTATTAACACAGATGACTGTTGTCCCCTCTGCAGATCAAATTACACAAAATAGGAGCTGCCTCCTCCTGAGGCTGCACCCTCTTACAGACCCACAATAGAAAATAGTCAGTGACTGATAGGCAGGGTAAAAGAGTCTGGACCCCTGCCTCCACGACTAACTCTGTGGTGCAGTTTGCGTCCAGAGCTTTCCCATAGGATAAGATGAAGTCAGTCTCCACTGAGACTGCATTCTTACTTCTCTCACTCCCATTCTTCTGAGACTGCTGGTTGTCTCATGTGCTGCTTCTAGGGAGGTCAACCTAAGACAGTAAAAGTCCAATATTCTATCAAATGATTTAGTTTTCTGCTTAAAACTCTCCAATGAATTCCAACCTCTTCTTTTCATCCTACAAAATGCTGCTATAACTGGCAACTGCCTATCCTTCTGACATTTCCCATCAATCAGCTAAGAAGGAAAAATCTTTCCCCAGGGCATTTGCACTTGCTATTTCTTCAGTCTGGAATTCTGTTCCCTGGATTTTTGTCATGTTCAGACTTCACTTCTAACATTACCTTCTGCTAGAGGCCTTTCTGACCACTGTATCTAAATTTGCTCCCCACCTTCCTTCCTCATTCATTCTGTTAAATTAATATTTTATATTTTTCAGAGCATTCATTGCTATTAGAAATTATTCTATTTACTTATTTATTTTTAATTATCTCTCTACTCACGAGAATGTAAGGAATAGGTTTTATCTGTTTTGATCACTGCTGCATCCCTAAACATAGAACTAAGTATGTCACATAGTAGATGCTCAATAAATATTTGTTGGCTTGAATTAATATTGAATTATAACATTTATGCAGTTAGTTTTAAAATAATGTTGTATTCCATGATAATTTATTGATTTACTCATTCATTCATTTAACAACTACTTTAGAGACTTATTTTGCTGAACTTTAAATTAAATGTTATAAAGATTAGAAACCTGTGGTAGACACTACTAGTTTTATTCAATATCTTGTTATTTTCCTCCTGGGAACACAAGAAAACTGCACTTTCTTGCCTCCTGTTTGAATAGGTAGGTTGTGTGAAAAATCCTATAACAGTAGTATAAGCAAAGCCCTTTAAGAATTCATCATTATGGGAGAGCAGGTGATAAGCAAAGGTTTCAATGAAAATGTGGTAATTGATGCTTTTATAAATGAATATTGGAGTAAATAATTTCAGTCAAAAGAACCAGGATGAAAGAGAAGAAAATGCAAAATCCAGTCAAAGGACGGAAAATAGTTTGGCCAGGACAAAATTATATGTGGGGGAGGAGTATTTGGATTGATGACCTGGTGCTGAAGGGAGAAAGCCACCCATTCCTGTTCTTCTATGACTTACAGATGGCCAGAAAAGTTTTTTAAAAAGAAGAAGGAAAAAAAAAACCTCTTCAAATACTCATGGCTTAATCAGCATAGTTCTACTCTTATAGAAAGTGAAGCAGCAGCTGTGTGAGATGTGATTCAGGAATTCATCCAGCTGTCTGCTTCTCAGCATCCTTACAATGTGGATAGTGCTGGATGTAGATTTATCTTTCCCACAAGCAGGGAAAGAGCTCTACTTTCCCTTTGGAGCTTGCCCCCCATCTAAGACTGCACCCAGTTACATTTCAATGAATAACGATTTTATAGACTAATACGTATCAAAACTATAAGTACTTTTATGGTCTCTTCTGTTGAACAAGTGCTTTATCAAAGTGCAAATATATTTGGTTAAGCTTCTTCATCTGAGACTATGCTAATACATAAAACCAGGCTAATAGGTAACTCAGATAAACAGCTCAATCAGAGGCAGGGATTGGGGAAGGGGAGGTGGAAGCAAACAAATTAATTGACAGTTTTCAAACTGATCGATCAATGAAGTCAAAAACCTAAACCAGTCTATCCACCAGATTGAAGTTTTGTTTAAATGTTATTAATTGCAAACTTGGAGAACAAAAGAAGATGACTGATTACCAAAGTTTGGAATTCTTGAAGTGAATTTAAATTATTCCTTTTATCTTGGGACGGAAAAAAAAAGATATGACTTTCATCAAAATTTGTACAATGTGTAACCCTAATGGTGAAGTTAAGCTCTGGAGACCCTTTATAGAATAAATCTCTAGTATTCTGAATGCTGTCACAATAGATGCCTCACCATAGGCAAACATGTTGTAAGACGCAATTGATGCACTTGCCAAACAGAAGCCAGAGAACTACCATGTCTTTTAATGGCTAAACAGAGAACATATCAGATTGCTTACCTGTTTATGTTATACACAGTCAGGAAATACGTTCTGACAGTTTCAAAAACAATATAATTATTTTTGAAAATTGAGGATGACATAGCTGTTTTATGATTCTTTAAATGTAATAAAATATAGAATCTATCTAGAGGGAGATTCCACCTTGATTTTCAATTAGCTTAATGAAACAGAGTAAACACAATTAGCCACAGTAATTTTTACAACCTCAATCATTATCTGTCAAACTATTTGGGTGATCATTTCTGCTTGCCTAGTTGGGATAAATAAACAGGGCATAAAACACAGCAGGTCTTTTTGTCCCTGTGCTAGCTAAACTTGTATATCTCCTATGCATAGTTTATTATTTTTAAGCTGTAAAAGCTTTTGTGTCTTCTGTGTAATTTTTAAAGACGGAAGACAAATGTTTAACAAGTAAAGGAAGATGGGGGAGGCAAAGGAGAAAGCGTATGCTTACATTTAATCAAAATTTAGCAAAGTGTTCAATTAGAAAATATCTTCTTTGTAGTGCAAATCAAGAAGGTGTTACAGCATACTCCTTATCAGTGTCTAAAGCTGACTGGACATAGTCCCTAAAGGTTATCAATCCATGATAATAAATAGTTACATTCTAGGGAGATGGTATTTTCTTACACTTGTAAGACAAATTACTATTGAGTTTATTTGTGTTCCTTTTCCTCACTCACTCACAAGTTTTAGCCAGTCATTCTCATCATTAACTTCTGGGAAGTAATAATTAACCCAATGCTCTAACACCATGTCGTGTCGTGTCTCTCTTCCCAATTTCACACTGTATGTGTGTGTGTGTGTTTTCTTGTTTTTTTTCTTTAATGAATTACCCATCAGTTTTGACAGTACTGCTTATGAAACCAGTCAGCTCAGTTTAAGTGGTTAGAGAAATTGAATACAAAAAATACATTGTAAAATCTCATAGAATCTATTTTAAAGAGAGGAAATATAACATTTGAGGAAGAACAATATGCAACAAGGAATGTAGAAAGGTTAATAAGATAGTAAGTGGTAGAAAGTTTCAAATATAGTTCCCGAAAATTCTTTCTTACACACTAACTCTTCTTTTCTCGAAGTTGTTCTTTCTTCTAATCTATTTGTCACTCTCATAACTGCTTTAAAAACTTAGTTAATATAGCATATCAATCTCTAAAATGAAATCATCTTAATGACATTTTACCTTTAATGTTCCATTATTGTTTTGATACAACATATTCCTTATCTCATTTAGAAATATACAACAACCCTGTGGAAAGTTCTCCAGATACCCCCATTGTACTCCTGAAGAAAGTCAAAGTTGCAGACATTTCCTAACTCATGCCAAGTCATGCAAGCATTCAGCCCTGTGGTTGGAACTCAGCCCCAGGTCTCTTTACTCTCAGTTCAGCATTCTTATGACAATACCCTCTGAAATCTGAACATTTCTCCACAATCTGGGAAAGTAATTTTTCTGCTCATCTCAAAATGTTTTTGCGTGAATAGTGCTATCGATTGAATTGTGCCCCCTCAGAATGTATATATTAAAGCCCTTACCTTTAATGTAATAGCATTCGGAGATAAGATCTTTGGGGAACTAATTAGGGTTAAATGAGGTCATGGGGTGGGGCCCTCATGAAGAGGTCAGTAGCTTTATAAGAAGAGGAAGAGAGATCACCACTCTCTTTGCCTTGTGCAGACACAAAGAAAAAACTATCTGCAAGCCAGGAATAGGGCCCTCACCAGGAATCAAACCAGCTGGCACTTGGATCTTGGACTTCCCACCCTCAAGAACTATAAGAAATTAATGTCTGTTGTTTAAGCCACACAGTGGTATTTTGCTATAGCAGCCAAAGCTGACTATAGTTATACAATTCATACCATGTTTATTGTATTCACAAATTCACATATTCACAGATGCATTAATTTAGAAATATGCCCTTTTTCCCCAAATTTTCATAATACATGAATTTTCAAATAATTTTATGAGATTAATTAAGGCCAGTTTTATTAATCACTCTCTCTTTTTGTTTGATTCCTTTTTGTTGATGGAGTATTCACTTTTTCTTGTCATTCTAGTGGTTTCTCAGGAGGGCTTCAATATAAATGTGAGAAAGAAGTCAGATTGAGATGCAGACCTGACAAAGTCTGGACCCATCTTGCCCATCAGAGTATCAGAGTTGACCTGCCTTGGGCCAAAATGGCCTGGCCTTTTTACCCACACCTCACTCAGCCACTGGATGGAGGCTGTTGTGGGAAGCATAGTGGCTCACTGGAGTTGAGACACTTCCTGAAAGTGCTGACTGCTGAAAATCTCTGTTGACTGCCTTCCTTACAGCCAAGCAGGATCAAGTTGGCCCATCTTAGTTTTCACAACAGCTGGATATTTAGGATTACCCATTACCATTACAGTGTGGGTAAAGGCAAATTCTGAACATCCTGAATGATGCCCTGTGTCAGAATATCCTGAAAAAATACAATACATAGACCCTGTTGAAGTCAGTGGGATGACCTTGGCTATTTTCTGCCATGTCTACACCCGATCCCCTGCCTACTATGGTCACCACCTGGCTACTTTTGAAGAAACCGGTTCACTGTGGAAGACCACACTAGCCATCTGCTCATCCTCTGGTCACAACTCTTGCTCCATGAGACCCACAGTATAATTAACTTTTACCACACACTTTACCTGGGTGAATAGCAAAGGGAGGGAATCTTAATAGCCAAGTGTTTATCCCCTCTTTTAGTAACCATATTTTGGATCAATTAATTAGCACTAGACATAGAAGAAGAAATGTTAAGAATATTTTAATCCTAAAATATTCAAAGAATCATTTAATCTGAACACAGCTGTTAGCAAATATAAAATATTGTTTTTCTTTGTTTCTTTTCAGCAGAACTAAAACGTTTATCCCCAACTCTCCTTGAAAAGGAGCTCAATTAGTGTATCGATAACTGGTTTCTCTCTCTTTGCTCCTTCTGTCCTTGGGAAGTGGAGTGATCTAAGGAATTTGTAAATTTGGCAAAGAATAGCTGGGCATATGTGACTCCACTCTGCCCTTCTTCCTCTTCTGGGAAAGCTGCTGAAAGAGAGCATGAGTTATACCCTGTTCTCCCAGGACAGGTCTCCACACGAGGCTGCCTATGAATGGAAGGTAAGAACCAGTCTAATTTTGAAACTATAATGCATGTCCTAAACCTGACTTTTATTCATAATAAAAGAGACACTTGGTATCCATGTTTATTCTTTGTGTAATTTCTTCCTATTTCAGTATCCAAACATGAAAGAAAATACTGTGAGGGTCTTCCTCAGAAACTCTCAATAATTATAACAAGGTAGACAAAATAAATAAAATCCTAATCTGTCTTATAATGATGTGTTTGAATTACTTTTCATACAAGTAAAAGAGAAAGGAAAGTTAACAAGTAAATATGACGGGAGAAATGTATATTTTAAGCTCCTTTAAAAGTCTGCTTTGACTTCAAGATAATCAAAATTCTTATAAACATCTGATAATAATGCAACACAATAAATAATGTAAACACCTCAAGTTTTCATCTGCTATGCCAAATGTAATTCCTCTGGTTTCTTTTTGTTGGTTGGTTCATTCAAGGAAGTCTTTTTTAAAACATGGATTGACCAGATGGGCTTCCTATACTGCCATCATATAAGAACAGCTAGAAATGTTGAATAAATAAATCAGTATGATAGAGCTGTATATTAGAAACAACAAACAAGGATTGTCCTAAATGTTTGCCCCATAGCCAGGTTACTTTGAGCCAGCATATGAAAGATTTTGTGATTAGGCCTCAAAGCACAAAAATACCAATTAATTATGATGATTAGATATGTCTTCATTAGTACTCTATAAATAAATCATGCTCAGTATTATGCAGTCAGCTATCCTGGAAAAATATTCTTCTAGAGGGTTGTGAAAACAGCTTTATTAATTATAAATGCTCTGCAACTTACCACATATTATATTTTGAAATGTTAAACATACATATATACACGTTATATATGTGTGGAGGTATTTATCAAACTGTTTCAGTGTTTCTTTATGCTACTTACCACTAAAATGCTTTCCAGAATCAAGATGGGAGTTTGTTAAAAATCTGTATTTATTGTTAAAAATAAAATGTTAGAACACTTACATTTCCAACTCCTTTCATGTTTTCAGATGACAGTGTTTCTCTTTGATATTTAACTTCTGTGTTTCCAGAGATGTTTTGTGAATGTGTTCCTCTCCACTTCCCACCCCAGCCTCTTGCTGCCCTCAGTATATTTTCTTCATTTATTCAAAAGAATTTCTTCCTGAATATGTCGCTGTTATTAAAAACATTTTCATTGCAATTGAAATTAACCCAGTTGTGCAAGGTATCCCCCATTCCCTCCTCCAGATCCTCTGTTCCCTTTTCTCTACCCTGCTAGACCTCTAGGAGACTGACCTCTGTGACCTGCATCGAGCAATTCCTTGCCCTCTAGTTTCCAGTTGATTTCTGCTAATGCGGACCCCTGGCGGGAGATCAGAAGTGGGTAGGGGAGTTTATTCCCTCGCTCCTTCTCTGCAGGTTGACTGTGTACCTCAGCCAAAGGTCACAGCTCCTGGCATGTGATTCTTTTTTTTTTTTTTTTTTAAAGAAGATGTTGGGGGTAGGAGTTTATTAATTAATTAATTAATTTTTGGCTGTGTTGGGTCTTCGTTTCTGTGTGAGGGCTTTATCTAGTTGTGGCAAGCAGGGGCCTCTCACTATCGCGGCCTCTCTTGCTGCGGAGCACAAGCTCCAGACGCGCAGGCTCAGTAGCTGTGGCTCACGGGCCTAATTGCTCCGCGGCATGTGGGATTCTCCCAGACCAGGGCTCAAACCCGTGTCTCCTGCATTGGCAGGCAGATTCTCAACCACTGCGCCACCAGGGAAGCCCCCTGGCATGTGATTCTTACCAACAGATCTCTCTATGGGTTTTAGTCCTTTCAGATCTAAGAGTGGTAACGGATCTCTCCGTGTAACTTGACTTGGGGAACTGCATTATCTTTCTGGTTTCCCTATGCCCTAGGCTAGCTTTTGTAAATATTCCTTTAATTAAATTTATCTAAAATTATCCAATTTGAATAAGTAGTCTGTTTTCTACAGGACCTTGATTGATACATGATTCTCTTGTAGATTATTCAAACAATACAAAAAGAAAAATAGTAAAACATGAACATCCTCATTACATCTTTTGATCGTGAATACTGGAAATACAATTCAAATTGGCTTTAGCACCTGGATTTTTCTAGTTTTCTGAGTCAATATATCACATACAGAAACATACACAGAAAGATGCACTTTTCAGAGCCAGTTGGGGTTTAAATAGGCCACAACAGAAGTTCTAGGTCCCATCAAACATGATTTTCCATCTGTTGACCTGGGAAGGAGTTTGTATCAGTCAGGAGACAAAATAAAATTAGGTAACTTAACAGAACAATATATGTAAAGAATTGTTAGTTAGGTATTGAAGAATGAAAAAAGGCAAAAAGAAAAATTAAGTTATTATAGAAGGACTGTCAACAGTCTGCAGCTACCATCCTAGGGCTTCGGGAAGGAGTGCAAATGTATAAACTTGGAGTAGGCGCCGTGCAGAGTTGAAACTCAGACTTCAGAGAAGGGACCACTGCTTGACCTAAACTGGTATCTCTTAGCTTGGAGGAGAAATGTCACCAGACTAGGACCCAGAACCCTGAAGAGGGATACTGAACAACATCAGAAGGTGCTGGAGTTTCTGCAGGCACACACCAAGGCTGGTGTTGAAAGTGTTGAAAGACTGCAAACTCCATTCAACATTTTACTAAAGCAAACTAGTGCCTCCAAAGGGAAGAGTTGAGAAGAGGCCAAGGTGATGCTGATAGGGACAGGAAGCCAACAGCGAGCAAACAAAATGAAACAAGTCCCTCTTCCTCCTTCATCCTTACAGCTCCCTTTTGTGCTTCCTACTGGCCAACACAAACAGAGAGGCAACTGCAAAGCTGTCAGATTTCCAACCCCAGCATCACAGAACCCTCTAGAAGAGAGAGTTTGAGCTGAGAGGCAATGGCTGAGAGGCAATGACTTAATAACTGGCATAGGGTAACAGCCAGAAAATCAACTACACTCCTTTAGTGAAAACACAGTTTCAGAATTTTCACTGTACACCAGGCCCTGTGTGAGGCTAGTCTGCCTTAACTGCAGGTAAGTTTTAGTCATATTTCTAATAGGGCATTTAATATGACAAAGAAAGCAATTATAATATTATGTGCGAAGTGCCATGATAAAGGTAGTAATATGTGACTTTTAGAGTGGCATTTAGGCAAGAAAAATAAAGTATCCAAATTGGAAAGGAAGAATTAAACTGTAACTATTTGTCAGGGGCATGATTTTATATATAGGAAAATTTAAAAACTCATCAAGAATCTGTTAGAACTAATAAACAAATTCAGTAAAGTTACAGAACACAAAATCAATATGCAAAAATCTGTTGCATTTCCATACACTAGTAACAAATTATCAGGAAGAGAAATTAAGAAAACAATCCCATTTACAACTGCATCTAAAAGAATGTAATACCAAAAAATAAATTTAACCAAGGAGGTTAAATATCTGTATACTGAGAACTACAAAACATTAATGAAAGAAATTGAAGAGGACACAAATAAATGAAAACATATTCTGTGCTCATGAACTGGAAGAATTAATATTGTTATAAGGCCCATACTACCCAAAGCAATGTATAGATTCAGTGCAAACCCTATCAAAATCCCAATGGTATTTTTCGCAGAAATAGAAGAAACAATTTTAAATTTGTATGGAACCAAATACAAATTTGTACAAATGCAAAACCAAGTACAAATAGCCAAAGCAATCTTGAGAAAGAAAAAAAAAGGACAATGCTGGAGGCATCATGGTCTCTGATTTCAATCTATATTACAAAGCTATAGTGATTAAAACAGTATGGTATTGGCATTAAAAGCAGACACATAGATCAAAGGAACAGAATAAAAAGCCCAGAAATAAACCTACGTTTATATGGTCAATTAATTTATGACAAAGGGGCCAAAAATACAGTGGGGAACGAACAATCTCTTCAATAAATAGCATTGGAAAAATTAGACAGCCACATGCAAAAGAATTAAATTGGACCACAACAAAAATTAACTCAAAATAGATAAAGACTTGAATGTAATATCTGAAACCATAAAACTCCTGGAAGAAAACATAGGCAGTAAACCCCTTGACATAGGTCTTGGTAATGAGTTTTTGAATCTGACACTAAAAGCAAAAGCAACAGAAGCAGAAATAAACAAGTGAAACTACATCAAACTAAAAAGTCTGCACAGCAAAGGAAACCATCAACCAAATGAAAAGGCAACATATTGAATGAGAGAAAATATTTGCAAATTCTTATATATTATGTACATATGTATAACTATATATCTGATAATAAGCTAATATCCAAAACATATGAAGAACCCATACAACGGAATAGCAAAAAATAAAATAAAATGAAATGTTTCAGTTAAATAAGGGGCAGAAGATCTGAATAGATAATTTTCCAAAGAAGTATACAGATGGCAAACAGGTACATGAAAAGATGCTCAGCGTCATTAATCATATGGAAATGCAAATCAAAGGCATAATGAGATATCACATCACACCTGTTAGAATGGCTGTTACCAAAAATACAAGAAATCAGAAGTGTTGATGAGTATGTGGAGAAAAGAACCCTTGAGCACTGTTGGTGGGATTAAATTGGTACAGCCGCTATGGAAAACAATATGAGGTTTCTTAAAAAATTAAAAATAGAACTACCATATGATCCAACAATTCCACTTCTGAGTATTTATCCAAATAAATCAAAAACACAAATTTGAAAATACATATGTACCCCCATGTTCATTGCAGCATTATTTACAGTATCCACTATATGGAAACAACCTGAGTGTCCATTGATGGATGAATAGATAAAGAAATAGTGGTATACATATACAATGGAATAGCATTCAGCCATAAAAAAGAAAGAAATCTGTGTTTGTGACATGATGGATGGACATTAAGAGCGTTATGCTAAGTGAAGGACATAGAGGGACAAATACCGGGACTTCCCTGGTGGTCCAGTGGTTAAGAATCTGCCTTCCAATGCAGGGGACGTGGGTTCGATCCCTGGTCAGGGAACTAAGATCCCACATGCCGCTGGGGAGTTAAGCCCGCACGCCACACCTAGAGAAGCCCGCACTCCCCAATGAAGACCCAGCGCAGCCAAAATAAAACAAAGACAAACACCACACGACCTCTCATATATGAAAACTAAAAACAAACAAGCAAAACACAAGCTTCTAGATACAGAAAACAGATTGGTGGTTGCCAGAGGCAGGAAGTGGAAGTTGGGGGAAATGCGTAAACATTTTTTCAGCTTAAATAAATTGAGAAAAGGGGATAAGGGGGCATGTGGTTGGTGAAAGGTAGGTCCCTTGCCCTGCTCTACCTGTCAGAGGAAAAAAGTCTTTGAACCTTTTGTCTCTCCTTGAACCTTGGCTCCCTCCAAGATTTACATAATGGAGACTTTATTCCCAAATAAGTTAAACATTTGTATTTTGGCCCTGAAATATGCTCACTAAAAATTATCCCTTTGGCAATCCAACATTCATATAAAATGTTCTTCCTGTTTTGAAAGAAAAAACTCCTACCACAATGCAGTTTCCTCTCATAGCAAAAGTCTGTTTTACCAATGTCTCAAAAAGAGAAAACTCTATGTCTCTTCCATCAGGGCATCTAGCTCCAAGTCTAGGATCCTTCAGTAACATCCATCCTGACCCTAGTTCTCTTGAATCCAGTCTTGATATTCAACAAAATATGTCTGAAATTATAAAGTTAACCATCACTTATTCCTGTGGCAGTAGTGACTGAAAGAAAAGGAACTGAAAGGAGAAAGAGGTTACAATTATGTATATATATTTTAAATAAAAAAGTTTGCAGAGAAAAAGATGTATACATTGGAGCCAATACTCATTTTTACAATGATCACAAAATAATATATACATATATGTATATATGAGTGTGTATATATATGTGTGTGTGTATGTATATATATATGTGTGTGTGTATATATATATATATATATATATATATATATATATATCACTTTATTTTATTTTTTGTCTGCACCACGAGGCATGTGGGATCTTAGTTCCCCAACCAGCGATCAAACCTGTGCCCCCTGCATTGGAAGCGTGGAGTTGTAACCACTGGACCGCCAGAGAAGTCCCAATATCACTTTTATTTTTCTTTAAACTGTATATGTCCTTTGCCATCAGCTGTTGTGGAGTTCTTTAGCCAGTAAAGTGATCAACCCTTTATTCCTAGGAGTTCCAGGTTCTTGCTAGTCCTATCTATACAGAGTACCAGTATTTTTTGTTTGTTTGTTTTGTTTGCGGTACGCCGGCCTCTCACTGTTGTGGCCTCTCCCGTTGCGGAGCACAAGCTCCGGACGCGCAGGTTCAGCGGCCATGGCTCACGGGCCCAGCCGCTCCGCGGCATGCGGGATCTTCCCGGACCGGGGCACGAACCCGTGTCCCCTGCATCGGCAGGCGGACTCTCAAGCACTGCGCCACCAGGGAAGCCCAGAGTCCCAGTATTTTACCAGTAGATATGGTTGTATATGAAAATTCCTCAGGGACCATTTAAGAATGCATCCTCCTTGACGCAACATTATTCTCTTTTCTCTTGATTTCCAGAATCTAATGACCCAATCCAATACAGTAACCCCTTTTTTTGCCTGCTGGCTCAGTTTCATGAGACTGAATTGTCTAGATGGTGTTGTTGACTTCCATGTAAGCATTGCTGAATCCCCTGGTAGAACATTTTTCCCATGGTTATTGCTAATGTCTAAACTAGTAGTTCCCAATCTCAGGGATGAGAATTTTTCTAAAAATGAGAATGGCTGATTAGGTTTAACTGTGAGAGGTGCTAATTACAATTTTATTCCTTTTTTGGGGGAACTATATATACTTATTATGAAAGAAATAGCACCATATACTGGTCAATGTTTCAAATCATAGGTAGCATCCTATGATCTGGTGCCATAACTGATTCTTCAATAAGGTATATGATAAGACTAAAGTAGCCTAAGAGCACTACCCCCATTGTCGTATTTCTTTCATGGGAAATTGAGTTCCTTGTTTGGAAGAAATTATGAGCGATATCATCATGTTGAATAAGGTATTCAGTTGATTACAACATTCATGAAAATGCTGCCTTGAGGCATGATGAATGGAGAAATCAAATCTAAATCCAAATACAGAATAAGTAACTAATCCACATCACAGGAACTCTCCACGACAAAAGAAGTAAAAGAAAAAAAATAAATCATCAACTGTTGTGCAGAGGTATTATGGTACAATATTATAGGTTCATATTTACTACTTTTGGAAAAATGTCTTCATACGCTGGTAAAGGGACTTCTGTGTTGTTGCACTTGTGAATTGCATCCATCTTGTTCACCATAGCCACATAGTTCATTAGGCAAGTTCTGAAGATATTTTAGAAGGGAGATGACTGACACTGAGAGATCATGTTCTCTTGTCTACCTAATTATTATGAGTGAAGATGTCCTTTGAGCATGTATATTCTTTATGTTCCAAGCCCATTTCAAAAAATTCTTCCCTGCTTCTCCTTCCTCTCCAAAATACTTATCCTTTGAGATTCCTTATTATCTACAAAAACTAGCAGCCACTTCCCATAAATTCTTATAGGTCCTTGCTTAAAGGAGTGTGAAACAATTGTCAAGGTCTACATGATATACTAGCACCAGAGAAAACTGGACTTCCTGTGGCATTATTTTGTACCATGAGATTCACAAGTGGCCCTGTAGGTTGTAAAGAAAGAGTATCCTCCAATAGGTACAATGAGTTAATATATGCTTAAAGCCTGAATAAGCATTTCCCTTTCACCAGGGAACCTTTACCTTGGTAAGTGGCTATAGGTGTCTTTAGGGAGAGGAATGAGGATGCTTCTTTGCATGTTCTTCAGTGTCAATGGACTATGGGTGGGAATTGTTCAGGGTGCCAACATACTCTTCCTACCAGTTCTTTAATTTCCACATGAGAGAGAAGGAAAAGCTGTGAATTCAACTGATAGTCTTAATTTTACTATCTCTAAGACCACATTTTGTTTTTTACCCAGCTCAGTCCCTGCAGCAACAAAAGATAAGAGATTCTTTTATCTTGATCCTAGAAACTCCCTGGATTTCAATCAGTGCTATGAGCCTAGAATTCAAGGATTTTAACTTGTCATTCTCTTTCTTTAAGCTGCCCATTATGTTTGAAACAGCTGCTCCTTTCCTAAGTCCATAAATTCCTCATGTCATCCTACTGTTCTGTGGTAAGAGCAACTCAATTCCCATAAGTCATGCCTGCACTGTGCATTTGATGCCAGGTGACCACAGGCAATGATTTGATTAGGTTTTTCACTGCTGAAGAATTCCCATCTTGGCATTTGAGCAAGATTTTGACTAGCTGACCCAGCTATGCCAGATAAACAATTGATGGTCCCCATATTCCCTTGCAGGTATCTATTGATGCACCCCATTCCTTGGTAACAATTTCTCTCTCGGTTGGGATCTTCGTTGTGAGCAGCAAAAACAGCTCTTCTAGCTAATAAAAGGAGAAAATTAATTTATTGAAGGAATGTTGGATAGTTCATAGAATTAACTGGCAGGATGGAAGACTTGCTAGGAAAATGGGCAGAAGACAACAGAAGCTTTGTGGGAGGAACTGCAGCCGAGATGATGTTGAAGAAATGCACTTGTTTGGATGCCCCTTAGGTACCAATGGTGCCATGGTACAGATCCGCCACTACATACTACCACTGCTACACACACCAGAAAGTGATAGATGATAAATCCAAAGGACATAAATCCAAATATAGATCATGGGTAAGCATGAAAAAGAATGCAAAGCAAACAGAAGAGAAACTAAAGGTAATCTCTGTTGGTGATACACAGGTATGTAATAGAGGCATTCATTATTTGAGATTAAGGGGGAAGGGATATTAAGAGACATTTGATTAATATGCCATCTTTATTTAATATCTTCCATATGCTCAATTATCAGTTGTATGACCTTGAGAAAGTCACTTATCCTTCCTGTAACTGGTTCATTATCTCTAAAATGAAGATAATAATATCTACCTCTGAGGATGTCATGAGGAAAAGATGAGTAACACACACAAAACAGGTACAGGTTGTACCCAGCATATAGTATGCACTTTTAGGTGTTAGTTAACTAGTAGTAGTAGTAGTAGTAGAGAGGCAAGAGCCACTTTAAGTTTGAAAAAAAAATACAAATATGTAAATACAAAGAAAAGAGAGCATTTAGACAATTGTTACTATAATTAATTTAAGAACTGCTATTGGAACAAATTAGTCAATTAGATGTCTTTCACTTTTCATCTTATGTTAAACAATTAAGTGATAAAAACTGAATGAGTATTTTTCTCAGAGCTGATACTTGTCTTCAGATGGAAGTTTCTTTATAAAAATAGTTAATATGCTAGAAAAGAAAGAAAATTTGGTTAAGCATATCTAGTAGGAACAGAGCCAACAATATACTTGATGCTAAAATGTTAGTGGCAGTGCCATTATAGTGAGAAGCATGCCACTATTACTACCGACTGAGTTCCTAGGTAATGTAATTATACAAAGCAATACATATATGAGACATTAGAATGGTAGGAAAAAATTACTCTTGCAAAAAACATGATCGTCTATCTCAAAAACACAAGGGAATTAATGGAACAAAATGTTTAAATTAGGCCTAACAAAATAGTTCTAAAAAGTAATTGAGTACACCAATAAAGAAAAATCAATGGCTTTCCCATTCATATATACAAGATTCAACTACTAGAAAACGCAGTGAAAATATATAATAGAAAATTATGATGTAAAATAAAGGACAAATTCCATTCACAGTGGTAGCAAAACCTGTAAGATTCCTATGGATTAATCTGATGAGGATGTGTAAAACCTAAGTGGGGGGGGCAAATATTTCCTGAAGACATGAAATATACCAAGATTTTTTTTTTCCTGAATGAGGAGTTTCAATCCTAATTCTTAATTTTTCTTGTTAGTTCTCCTCCAAATCAGTTAATTTTTTAAAAAAATTCAAATTCACTTTTTAATTGTATTTGTCCAACTGATTCTAAACTTTTTTCATTTGATATTTTTTGTTTTTTGCTTTGTTTTATTTTTGCTTTTCCTTAAACAAGTTTTCTCAAATAGAGATATTGTTAACATTTTGGTTAAAATTAATTCTTTGTTGGATGGGACTCTTTTACTTATTGGAATGTCTTAACATCTCTGGCTTTCACTGGGTAAATGCTAGTGGCACACCATAAGTCATTGTGACACCATAAAATACCCCCACACCTTCCCAATATTCCCTAGTGATATGGAACAACTTAATATTGAGAATTAGTGGTCTGGAAAATGTCAAATCATACTATAAAGTCAAACAAGCAAAACATTGTAGTGTATACACAGAAATAGCCAAATAGGTCAGTAAAATAGAATAAGAAGTATGAAATAATAATAGATTTATGTACATGTACAAATTTTGCTTATCATGAGCATGATCTTTAAAATCATTGAGGAAAAGATATATATTGATTAGTGTCAAAAAAAGATCAGGTTAGAGATCTAACACTCACATACACACACACACACACACACACACACACACACAAGTAGTTTCTGGACGGATTGAAGCATTAAATAAAAAGGAAAATAAATGAATTTCTGGGAGGTCTGTAGGGGAGTATTTCTACAACCTTGACATAAACAATACTTTCCCTAGGAAGGAAAAAACTAGAAAACAGTAACAGTTTTGCTTACAAGAATATTTAAAACTTCTGTAAAATGACAGATGCCATAAAACATTAAAAGGTAAATGACATGCAGAGAAGAAAAAATTAACAAACAAATAATACCAATAATATAAAGTGTTTCTGTACAATGATAATTTGAAAATAAATTAATTGGTATGAAATGCTCTTTACAATATTGAAATTTCAGTCCAATGTATCATTTTAATGAAAAATGTTTTGCATACATTAAAATCAACAAATTTACCCCAATTGAAGATCAATTCTGATGATTAAAAATGTCCCTTCAATACTGGACAAAAAATAAAAGTAGAAAGAAAGAAAGAGACAGAAAGGGAAGGAAGGAAGGAAGGAGGGAGGGGGGATCTAGTTAGTCATAATCTGGTGAAATGTGTGAATTTCAAGGATTAAAAAAATACTAATTTATAAGAAGTGGAAGATCCAGCAGGAAACAAATCAGTAAGGACACAGTTGAATTCAAGAACACCATCAATCAACTGGATATAATTGACATCTATAGACTGCTTCAACCAACAACAGCAGAATACACATTCACCAAGATGCCATGTTCTGGGCCATAAAACACACTTTAACAAATTTAAGAGAATAGAGTTCACACATTATCTGCTCTCAGACTACAGTGGGGTTAAACTAGAAATAAGTAAGAGGAAGATAACTGGAAAATCCCCAAATAAGTGGAGATTAAACAACACACTTCTAAACAACACATAGGTCAATGAAAAAATTCTCAAGAGAAATTTTAAAATATTTTGAACTAAATGAAAACACAACTTATCAAAATTTGTGAGATACAGTGAAAGCAGTGCTTAGAGGAAAATATCATTGAATAAATATATTAGAAAAGAGGAAAGATCTAAATCAATAATCTGCATTTCTAGCTTGGGAAACTGGAAAAAGAAGAGCAAATTAAATCCAAAGTAAGCTGAAGAAAATAAATCATTAGAATTAGAGCAGAAATCAACAAAATTGAAAACAGAAAATCAATGGAGAAAATTGATGAAACTAAAATCTTATTCTTTGGAAAGATTAGGAAAAAATATGTATACAACTCTAGCAGGCTAAGAAAAAAGAGGATAAAAAGCACTGTATCAGAAATGAAAGCAAAGGCCTCACTAGAGATCCTTTGGACGTTAAAAGAAAGTTAAAGGAATACTGTAAACAACTCTATGCCCACAAATCTGAAAACCTAGATGGAATGGACAAATTCCTTGAATGACCCAATTTTTCACCCAAAAAGAAACAATCTGAGTCAGTCTAAACCTATTACAGAAGTTGAATTAACAATTAATAACCTTCCAAAAGATAAAGCACCAGACCAGTGAATTCTACCAAACATTTAAGGAAGAATTTGTACTAATTCTCTAAAATCTTTTAAAGATGATAGAAACAGGGGAGGTACAATCTAACTCATTCTTTAAGGCCAGAATTACCCTAATATCAAAACCAGACAAAGACATTACCAGAAAAGAAAACTAAGACCATTATCTCTCTTGAACATTGATGCAAAAATTCTCAACAGAATATTTGCAAATTGAATCCCACAATGTATAAAATGTATTATATACCATGACCAAGTGAGATTTTTCCCAGGTATGCCAGGTTAGCTCAACATTCAAAAATTAAATAATGTAATCAATTACATCAATAAACAAAAAAAACATATGATTATATCATTAGATGCAGAAAGGCACTTGGCAAAATCCAACACCCATTCATGATAAAAACAGCAGACAAGGAACAGAGGATAATTTCCCCAATTTGATAAATATTCTCATCAAAAAACCTACAGCTAACATAAAACCTTTCCTACAAGTACAAGGCAAGGATATCCTCCCTAACCAACTCTTTTTCACCATTGTACTGGAAGTACTAGCTAATGCAACAAGAAAAGAAAAGGAAATAAAAGATATACAGCTTGGGAAGGAAGAAATAAAACTGTGTTTCTTCATAGAAGACAACTGTTTAGAAAATCCAAATGAGTGGACCAAAAAAAAAGAAGATGGAGTTAATAAGTGATTATAACAAGGTTGCAGGATACAAGGCAACATATGAATCTCCTTCACATAAAGCCTGGGCACCTCTCGATTGGCTGCTTCTGCACAGGCCCCTGGGAGGTTGGACTTCTTATGCTGAGAACAGGCCTCTGTTCTCTGGAAATTTAGAGGCAATTGATCAGTGCTTATGTCTCGGTATGTGTGGGTTACCTGTATCTCAGGGAGGGAGTCAGCAGCACAGAAGCATTTCCAGCCAAGAAATTTTGCACAGATATATGTTTCGAGGTTGAAAAAAATTCTGGAAGAATTATTTCCACCAAGGGACCAAGCAAGTTTATAGTAGAGTCATGGATGAACACCTCCTAGTCCAAGAACTCCTGGGAGACTTTGAGAGTTTACCTCAGAGACCATCTCGATTTGTTCATGAAGCTTGTGAGCATTCTAAACTGATCCCCACGTTCAAGGAAACCCTTTTTCTCATTTTACACAGAGCTTTCTGACTGAGCTGTGTCCAAGTCTGGCCCCTTCTGTGATTATTTCCAACCCTCTAGTGAGCATCAGACCTGTCTATGCACAGATAGAGATTCCATGACCAAGCTGGAATGCTGAAGAACAGCTAAGGGCTTTATTTCATAGTTATTTGTATGGTTTCTTCACACTGCAGGAAGGTGAGAATGAGGTTTGTTAGGATTACTGTGACCTTACAAACGAGGCCCAGACTAGTACTAGCAGTAATCTGGGAGCACAACCTGGGTCTTTTGTTTCCCTGCCCAGTCCATTATGTAGTTTTTTAACTCTTTCCATTTTGAAGCTAATATATTATTGATATCCATCCAGTATTCACAGAAGAGGGAGAATGAAGGGGTTGTTAAAAAATTGTAGTTTGAACTTTGTAGCCCTATAATGAATGGGCTATTTCCTTTCTGGGTTCAATTTCAAAATGTAAACAAAAATGACTTCTTCAGTTCTAAAGTACTACTAGTACAGTAAACACTGTGCTTAATTTTTTTTGCTGACTTTTTAGGAGAATAATTTAAACAGATAGTAAGTTTGTTGCTCTTTTCAAGTAAACAATGAGAAGTCAGGTAGAATTTATCTACCAAAACATAAAAACACAAAGAAAAAAAGCAAATATATTTTAGAGGAAAAAGAAAGATAATTTTTTGTTTGTTTTTTAAGGGAAATGGTATCAACATGCCACTTATTATTTTTGTCTTCCTGAGCTAAAACCACAGCTGAAAGTAAGTTTTCTAGGACAACCTTTAGCTTGGGAAACTTCAACTATCTGTACTCAGGGACTCAATCTATCCCCAGAGGATCATCTATGGGAGGTAATGTTAATACCTAATTTCAGGTTGCTTGCTGCTTTTAACTCAATGCAGAGTCTAGTCATAGTAAAGATACAAACAATGCTTTAAATTCTGTATAAGTTCATGGATTTCATCCAATATGAATTAAGAGTTTTTGTCTTCGTTTTTAAAAGTAATAATAGGGAAGATGTTAACTTGACACTTTCTGATTACAAAAAGTAATGCCCTTATAAAATCTTCTAACTAATTCAACCATCTAGGGTGATCAGCTGCAGTAAACCTTTCATTTCTTCAAAATGCTGCTTCTGCCAACAGAATCTCATGTTTTCTTCTTTACAAACAGAAAGTCCTTTACATTTCAATTGTAATTTCACTTACTTTGGATGGGGCACAAAATTCAGTTCAACTTCTGGCCAGTTCCTACATCTCCACTCAATGATTATATTTTCATTTGTTAACAATTCCATATACTACGGTGATTTTCCCATCAAACATTTGTGATTTCCTTCCCTTTTCATCTTCTAATACAGCAGGAACCTTGTAAAACTTGTGCACCAAAGTTTCACATTGAAGACACTATACAGCTTCTCTACAAATGTATCAAATAGTTCCATCATGTGCAGTGCCACCACATTGGGAATCCTGATGCCCAATGCCATGGGAGATGAGGCCTGCAAGGTATTCTCACTCAGTCTCCTTTTAACAAGTGGCAATTCCTGAGTTGTCATAGCTTTGTTAGTAAATCATTCCCATCTTAAATTCCTTCCTATGTGCCTTCAGGCAATCTCAAAAAGCTTCCCTGCTCTTGACAGTACCTTCAGTTTTCATAATGTCCCCATCTTTATTTTTACTCACATTTGCCTCAATGTCATCTACTTCATTTTCTTCAGAAAGATTGAATATTTCTATCAATCCCTTGTGCTTTGCTCTAGACTCTTTAATTATACCTTTATAACCCAGTTTGATATTCAATCATAAAATGAAATAAGCTTTCCTTTCCAGTTGCTGCAGAAAACCTCACCTTCCACTTGCTTCAGCTTACTGATCTTGCAGCAGCCAGCCTATTCTCTACAACAGTGACCACCAGTAGCTCATGGAACTTCCCCTTGGACCAGCTGGTGACATCCTGCTCTGTCCATTGCCAGTCGTTCATGTTGGTCTGTCCTCCCACTCCTCCATGATCCAGGGCAGGTCCCCTGCCCCACTTGGCCATGTCTGCACAGGTGCTGCAGCCTCGTTCAGATTCAACACATGATATATCCTGGAGAATGTTCTATGTGCAATTGAGAAGAATGCCTATTCTGTGTTTTTGGATGGAATGTTTTGTATATGTCTGTTAGGTCCTTCTGGTCTAGTGTGTAGTTTAAGTCCAATGTTTCCTTATTGATTTTTTCATCTGGATGATCTATCAATTGTTGAAAGTAGGGTATCAAAGTCCTTTACTATTATTGTACTGCTGTCTATTTCTCTCTTCAGATCTGTTAATATTTGCCTTATATATTTAGGGGATCCAATATGGGTACATAAATACTTACAAATGTTATATCCTTTTGTTGGATTGCCTCCTTTAATATTATATAATAACCTCCTTTGTCTCTTATTGCAGACTATTTTATGTGGTATAAGTATAGCTACCCCTACCCTCTTTGGGGCTTCATTTCATGGAATACCTTCTTCCATCCCTTCAGTTTCAGTCTGTATGTGTCCTTAAAGCTGAAGTCTCTTGTAGTTAGCATATATTTGAATGTTGTGTTTTTTAACCCATTCAGCTACTCTATGCCTTTTGATTGGAGAATTTAGTCCACTTACATTTAGAGTAATTGTTGAAAGGTAAAGACTTATTTCTCCATTTTATTTGTTGTTCTGTGACTGTTTTATAATTCCTTTGTTTCTTTCTTCTTCCCTTGCTCTCTTCTTTTTATATGATGATTTTCTGTAGTTGTATGCTTAGATTCCCTTCTCTTTATCTTTTGTGTATTTACATAGGTTTTTGCTTTGTGATTACCATGAGACTTACATAAAACATCTCATATTTGTAACAGTTTATTTTAAGCTTGTTAATAAATTAACTTTGAATGCATAATAAAGCTTTACATTTTTACTATCCCACTCATGCACACACACATTTTATAATTTTGATGTTAAAATTTACATCTTTTATCTTGTGTATCCATTAACAAATTATTGTAGTTCCAGTTATTTTTAATACTTTTTTATAACTTTCATATGAAGTGATGATTAATTTACTCCATTAAAATTTTAATCAGAGTTCATTTTACTTTCGAAGGAAAATAATTCAGATATTAGAGCACGATTAAATCATAATTGTTCAGCTTCAATCTGTATTTATTATAAATGTCATTTAAACATTTTATTAGGTAAGTCATTTTGCAAGATTAAAAAACTATTATTTCTGATCAATATGTATTGAATTCCTAAGTAAGACTGCTCTATACTCAATGGTTTGCCCTAAACACAGACTCTATATTTAACTTAAAACTTTTATAAGGTATTTCTTTAAATTAAGAAAATTTTATATAACAAGGTATTGTTGAGATACTCAGCTATAAAATTGAGATATTGACAGTACCATTGGAATTATAATAATGGACTGAATGTGAGATTCTGAAAAAGGTGATGTTTCATGCTGAATCACCTACAGCAACTTGTATTTGCAGGGCACTTTGCCAGGTTGGATTTGCACTCCGTGACTCAGGATTCTTGATAAAGATAACTTCCCAGTGTGGGAGAGTATAACAAAACATTTTTAATAATATGTTCTAACAAATTGAGTTTGAATTGCATGACTCATCTTTATTTCTCTAGTCAATTTTAGATTCATTTCTTTGCAGAATCCTAGATTGTACTTAAGTGTTTCTCAAGGTCATTCATAGATTTTGGATTCCAAGTTCATAGAGACCTTGGCCTAAGTCCTGATACTATCTTTTAACAGGTTTATGAGTTCGGGAAAGTTACATAACCTTCTAAGCCTGCTTTCTCTCATGTATATAATAGAAATAATAGATAATTGTACCTGCCTCATAGGACTGGGGTGAGAATTAAATAAGAAATTGCATATAAATGTTTATCTCATGCCTGATAAGTAGAAAAAAATGAATAAATGTTAGCTATTATATTATTATTATTTATTTGACAATGCCCCTTCCTCTAGTGGTTTTCATAGAGACATTGCAAATATAATCAAACTGGACCCACATTCTTAGAATTCAAAGTCAGTTCCACTGTATGCTCATGTCTACACAAAGCTACTGATAGAACTGGATCCCAAAGTTGGAATTCAAACCAGAAGATCTGCTTTGTTGTGTATATGACAATGTACACAAATGTCTTTTCACAGACCTACCTTTCAGCTGTGTTTAGCTTCTGTAATACAGATACAAACTAATTTAGACTTTGTTGCAAGATAGATTGCATAGGCAGCATGATTTGAAGCAATTGGAGTAGGTGGCTTTTGAGAAAGCTAAGCCGAAATGAAATGTATTTCATTACGGGTTTATTCTTGAGATGCAAAATATTTTAGGAAGACTAAGTCTTGATGTATTAACTTCTGCATTTGCCCCTTTTAGTTTTCAGTTTCAAGGCAGGCCCAGATGGGAATATCAAAAAGGAAATGCCCATCTTATGTGTACACCCTGTGTGGTACCTTTGACTTACAAAGATATTTGTTTTTGAGAGGATAATTAAACTGTCCTTATCCAATGTCTCTTGCACATTACATATGTGCATTTTTACAAAGGAAAAAACAAAACCTGACTGCAAAGCATAATTATAAATGGTAATAGTTACATTTTCATCATATGTATGCAATAAATAAGTCTGTCAAATCTAGAATTTGGAATTTGTAGTGTGCTTCCCTCCTGTACTGGTATATTTATTTTGCTCCTCTGCTAATGAGGCTAGCTTTAGATAGCCATGAGCATCAGTCTCAAATAAAAATTAAAAGTCAGTATATTACATTTCTCCTGTTCTTTCTGAATATTACATTGCTCCATAAGCTCATTGATGCTGGAATTCTATCTCTCCTTTGGCACAATTTTCCTCTGTGGTATGATGCTATGAATATTTATGATACAATAAAACAATATAATAATAGGCATTTCCTAAACTTGTGCTGCATATATCTTCAGACAGGAGCTGGGAGGGCCAAATCTGTTAACTCCCACTAGAGAAGATCTTTATGTCCTGTGAAATAGATGGCTGTCCCAAAGACCTTCACTTCCACGTGAGTTAAATGGCTTCTGTACTGAAACATTCCGAGAAGAATTTTTTCTTCTTCCATGTATAGTTTGGACTCTCATCATCTCTGAAATATTGCCAGATTTTCCTTACATTGAGTAGGCATCAATTGATATCCTTATTCATCCTTCCTGTGTCAACCACTACAATTCATTCTTTTATAGCCACCTTAAATCTTTAGTCTCTAAAATTCCAGGGTCCAGAATACTCTGAGCGGATTATTATCTTGCTCAGTGAAGCGGTACTGCTTCATCCTCACTCATCCTCCATCACTTAACTGACTGGATTTCTTTTCGTTTATAAATTTAACTCAAATTGTTTTCTTTTTTCAAATATTTGCCAAACTTTCTCATTCCAGCCAATTTTCCCAGCTTGATACCTGCTTAGCTACACATAATGCTCCTGATCTGTGACTTTGGATATTTCCCCATGTCAGTCCCTGCAGTCATTCTTCTTATCTATGTTATTAATATAGTTAGAATTCATTCCATTTCCCATTAATAATTACTGGAAAAACAGGTTTTTTTATTTTATCAACTATTAAAGAAATTCTGACGTTCATATTATATGAATATCCTGATATTTTTATTGTAAAACTTCTTGGAATTATTTTAAAGCTATAAGATACCTCAAAAACACTTCTTCAACGTTTTTTGGGGGGGGGAGTGTGTGTGTGTGTGTGTGTGTGTGGGTGTGGGTGTGGGTGTGTGTTTGTGTAAGAGAAAGAGACAGAAACAAAAACATAGACAGAAAATGCACTTTAATACATTTTTACAGGGGAAGGTTTTTGGGAGACAGTTATCCACGAGTTTCTCACATTTCTGCATGCCTTATGAGCAGAGGCACAGGCCTTTGTTCTGGACTATTATTTCAAGGATGTTAGTATAGCAAACAACCTCAGGAGATAGAGGTAGTTTCTGCCTCTGGAGCAAAAGGCAGTTTTATTTTTTGTTTTGTTTCTTTGTTTTTGTTGTTCTTGTTTGTTTATATCACTGCCCAGTATAATGAAAACATGTTTATCTTTGGTTAAAACGTAGGCATGTTTTCTACCTATTACAGAGGACTTGGTTTCTCTAACTCATGTTTTGTGTCTCGTACTATAACCCACTACATGTTCAGATGTCAGCTGAACCTCTTCGTGCCACCCTATGGGAATTGGAGCCTGGGGAACCAGTGTAAACACTGACAGTCTGGCTATTACTGTCATTGGAAATAATAAAGTCCTTTGTCTCCTATCCCAGGGGTTTATTTTTTATTTATTTATTTTTTGCCTTCTCTGAGTATCTATGAAAGAGAGGCAGAGTAACTTGCTAGTCAGGTAAAATCTCAAACCCCTCCATTGTCCTGAGAGATGGGATGCTGGTGGAGACATGCCTTTCTGCAAGAATAAAGATAAGGGTCTCATGGCTGATTAACAGGAGAAGAGGGAAGTTAGAAGAGGGAAGTGTATGTGAGAAGATCAAGTGGGTATAAAAAGTCCTCCATTTTATTTTCTTTTACTTAAGAGAAATTGTGGAGATGATTTCAGGCCAAGCACTAGGAAGTAGATGTAAAGACAATTTCAAATGATGCCCTAGGTATTGCTAATTCTTTTGTAAGAGGGGAAACTGAAGGCTCTCATCCACTGATCATCCTCAGGGCTATTTCTTTGCATTAACTGGTACTAGGAATTGTCCTGGAGTTCGGTGGCAGAAAGTTCTACCACCATTCGTTAAAAAGAGATGTGCTGATGGGCTTTCCTGGTGGTGTAGTGGCTGAGAGTCCGCCTGCCGATGCAGGGGACACAGGTTCGTGCCCCGGTCCAGGAGGATCCCACATGCCGCGGACCGGCTGGGCCCGTGAGCCATGGCCACTGAGCCTGCGCGTCTGGAGCCTGTGCTCCGCAACGGGAGAGGCCACAACAGTGAGAGGCCTGCATACCGCAAAAAAAAAAAAAAAAAAAAAAAAAGAGATGTGCTGAAGGAAGAGTAGAGGGAACTTCATGACCACTGAGAGTAGAAAGCAGGTAAGCCATTAGAATTTTGGTTAGTTGGCTGGGTAGATGAGACATGGGAAATAATGCCTGACTTGGGCATATAATACCTATTAAGGAAGAATGGCGATAGAAGGGTGGTCTTGTGACTTAGTGCCTTCTGCAGTCTAGCATGCCAACACTAGATGTTTTCAGAGACGACAATAAATGGTCTCAGGGCTTTGTGCAGGGGGTCCTAGCTACTATGAGGGAGCTTTGACCCTTTCAGGTAGATTTCCATGAGAAAGAAAACTCCTTTGGGAAAGCAGCATTGATAAGGACTTGTGCTCTTACTGCCCTGGGTGAGCTTTACAATGCTGTTGGAAGTGACCCACTAATGAGTAAGAAATGGACCCAAAGAAGCCTAGTAAATTTGTTCAGTAAGCAATGTCACTTTGGAAAACTCCCCTAGGCCTTACATTGAAACTGAGAAAGAACTTAAGTTGTTATTTTGATAATGGAACTTCAGATGTCCTAGATTAAGGTGGAATAAAAGAAGTCTCCACTGCATATGTCACATCCAAACAATCCAAAGGGAATAAATCCACAGCCTCGACCAGAAAGCAATGTGACTATGGCAGTTGGATCAAAGGTTCCCCAAAGCTAAAATAGCTGGTGTCGGTGTGTGTAATCTTGGTGCTCATATATGGCTTTGGGTGGACTGAAAACATTGGAGGTTCATTTAGTTGAGCTGTATGTAGACACCACTCTGCTCACAATGGAAAGTAAACATGACTTGCTTTCTGATTCCTCCAGGCTCTCTCATTCCGCCCTCTTCATTAACCTGTCTTCAGCCACTTTAAAGGGAAAGATGATTTTGGATGAGTTCTAGGTGTCCCTTGACTCCATGAAAAACCAAAGGCCATACGCTTCCATCTAGATTTGCAGGGGAATTTGGAGGAAGGAAAAAATTCAAATGTGTATAATTCTGTTGGAGAAAGGTCCCAAGTCACAATCCCTCCTGATTCTGTAGTTCAAGGGATACCCAGATTTAGGTAATGAGATTTGGGCTGGGTACACATTAGGGAAGGGGAGTTAATATGTCTTGTGGATGGGGCCCTTTGGGTCAGTTCAATGTACTGTTGTGATTTCTGCTCCTGAATGTACAATTTTATTAATTTATATGTGTTTACTGAATCCAGAATGGATTCTCCCAATTAGGAAGTATCACATATAGAAAATTGTTAGTGGGACATGTAAACCAGATCCTCTGCCTGTCTCCTCCAAGGTGGTCCATCAGAAGTGATGTATAATCCAAGGACAACAAGTGGAAATCACAGTCTCAAGGTCTTAAAGATAGCAGGGATAGGTTGCAATACCACCACAACAGCCCTGTGTGGCCAGTGAAAAATAATAATGGGAGATGGAGGCTTATACTGGATTATTGGCAACTGAGTCTTGTTGCTACTATAGCCCCACAGATGATTTCCATTACACCTACTGATTTCACTTGGTATGCTGTGTTAAACATTGGCAAAACTTTATTTTCTATCCCACTGGCACCTGAGGATCAAGACCAGTGTAGCTTCATGCAGCAAGGCCTCCAGTATGCATTTGCAGTACTCCCCTGGGGGTACCTACGCTCCCCTGACATTTGCCTTCAGGGGGGTGGCCTAGGTAACATTAATGTCTCTACTTTACGAAGTCTGAAGTCTTCACTAAATAGATGACAGCCTGCAGGTTTGCAACTTTGAAGCCTCAGTGTAAATGGTCTTGACTTCAGTGTTACTACATTTCTCCCAGCAAGAGTGGCTGATAAACCCCAACAAAATTTAGAGACGTGCTAGCCAAGGAGTATCTTGAGACTATGTGAGTGTATATCAAAGCTCTCAACCCCTCTGGCAATCAAGGAAAAACTGTCTCTTGGCCCCTCCTCAAAGAGAGATCCAACAATTTATAGAACTCTTTGAGTATTGAAGACGGTACATGTCTCGAGTGGGCATTCTACTTGGAACATGATATTGGCTAGTTCACAAATATGCATCCTTTGAATGGGACCCACACCAAAACTGTGGGTTGGAAGCTATCAAGTGAGCTTTGCATGATCTCTACACAAATGACCTCTGTGACTGATGATATTGCTGATTGGAATCTCTGGCAAAGGGAAGCACCATACATCCAGAGATGCCTCTTGCAACAGTGACATAGTTAAATCATAAAGATAACGACCACTTGGTTGAGAACATTGCTTGCCAATATCCCCTTACAGTAGCCCACACTGGCCAAAGTGAGGGAAATAAGGGAGCTCTATAAGTTCTATTAAATTGCCTTTGTCACTTTTGCACTTCTGCACCTATCCCTTCTGAGTGTGAGCAGTGGATAACTGAAAAAGGTGAAGTTATAGCTACTGTAATGGGACACAGATATTTTATGGCAGTGGAGGAAGAGCATCACCCTGGAACTGGAGAGGGAACATCTTACACTCCGGGAGACATGGATGAGAAAGTAACATTGATACTTTTTTTTCTTTCAGACCATCCCTGGAGTCTTCCTCAAGATAAAGGCCCTCATGTATCTCTCTCAAACTAATGAGCACTTAAATTTAACTGATTTCAGGATCTGTTCTCCCCCACCAGGCAGCTCTGGTCACCATTGGATTGCCATTCCTCTTAAAATGACCAGAAGCCTATCAAAGGGGCTGATGATGGCCCTGGTCCCTACACTTCACAGTACAATTCCTGTCAACACCTTTAGTATCTGCTTCACCCCTATGCCAAGTACTGTAGTTCAGTGATGCTACAGAGTGGATAAAAGCCACCCAGCTGATGATGCAGAAAAGTAGGACAGAGCAGACTGACTGTCCTCAGACACTACCTTCAAAAACAATAACTAGATTCAATCGTTCAAACTAAACTGAGAAACATAAGATCTACTAGCTGGTTATGAGGCCACACTGGAGCGGAGTCAAAGTGTGCTACTGGATAATGTAGACCGCCCCCCCTTCAGTGGCCCCAATAGCACTTTCTTTTTAGGGATACCACGTGTACGCTTAGGACTCTATGTCTTGTGTGGAAACCAAGCATTAGCTTATTTCTCTCCCCCAAATGGTGATTATAACCTTAGGAGTGGTCACAAGAGACGTCCAAGTTTTTAAGGAAATACTCCTAGAGAATAACATAGCCCTTAGATGACTGCGCCATCTTCCCAAAATGATTACTTGGGCAAGCTTTCCAGAAAGGGAACTGATTTGTACTTGCACCCACCTTGCAGTCAGTTTTCCCTACAATGTGAGTTGTCCAACTAGAAAAGGTGATACAAAATTTGTCTTTGTTATTAGGTGAGGTGATCAAAGACACTGCCTCAGTCCTGGTATGTATTCAGGTTAGTAGTAACTCAGTGATCAGGCTTGTGACGGATGATATTGCCCTCAAATTTTCTCCTTGAGTGCCAAGGTAGAGTCTTCTGTAATCTCTAAAACTCCTGCTGTATGAGACTAAGGCCACAGGCAAAGTTGAAAGGTCAATGTGGAAATTTAAGGAGAAAAACACCTAGATTTCTGAGGTAGATCCAGATGGTTTGTGAGATCTGCTCAGCTGGTTGGGTCTGGGACAGTTGATGTTAATACTGCAAATTTCCGCATACTGCAGCTCAGAGCCCTATTGATACCAGCCTTAATGAAATGTAGTGTGAGCCAAATGGAACATATTTAGCCCTAATCTCTATCAGCCAGATTAATCAATGTGGCTGACAGAGGGCTATGCTCAGAGGAAAAATTTTCCGGATGCCAAGACAGTGTTGGTTGGAGAGGTGGATATCATTAGAAGACACGTCTCCATAGGTGTTGCCTGTTTATTGCTCAGTATGACAAAGATAGTGTTTCTCTTGGAGGCAAAGATCAGGCAGGTTTACTGCCCATTATAAAAGATTCAGTTTCCCTAAGGTTGGAATCCCACTCCTGGAATACAAACCATTGTGTGTGTGCAGGCACTTGGCCCATTTCACATTGTCCTATGGGGCACCAGCATAAATGCTGACAACTGCTATTGCTGTGACTAATAAAGTCCTTTATTTCTGCAGTCTCCTGTCTTCTGCCAGCACCCACGAAACTGCGGCAAGCTGACTTGCAACACAGGTAGAGTACGTCTCAGACCCTTCTAAATTTTTGACGTGTATAATATTGCTAATGTATACTAATTATAATTTCAGTTACACTAAGGAGAGTAGGAGAAAAAAAATCCTTAGTCTACAGATCTTGTAGCTAACATTTTCAAGGCATACTGGGCTTTAATTAAGTGAATAAATGAATGTGATTAAATAGAAGGAAATTCAGCACAGTCCTGAAGAGAACTTCTGATTTCCACTAAGAGGATTTATTTTAATATGTTGGAGAAATTGACGAAGGGTATAGAAAACGCCCGGTGACACAAATTCTGCTTTGATGGTAGATGGTTCTAAGTCTGGATTGTTTACATGAGAACCTTGCTCTAAATGAATTTACTCCTTTTCTGGAGTGCGGGGTGAGTATGCTGCTCCCAGGCCAACCTGCTGGCGCCTCCTAGGAATGACATAACAGGTTACAATACCCTCTAACTGAATTCTAGGCAATGAAACATATTGATAATCAGAACACTAGAGCATCTGAAGATGATCCATTACTGAGTAGATGGGTATATGTTAATACAGTGTAAATCTGGAGTCATATGAATCAGATACATTTCTAAATTAGTTTTGACTTCATACATTAGAAGTAGCGGGGGGGAGCTTATTGAAAACTTTAAAAGTATATACAATATCTAACTAACGGATTTGCTAATAGTTGTTCTCTGACCATGGACATGAATCTAGCATTTTACATGCCATTCACATGAAGTTCAAAATGCCAGGTAGCCAAGAAATAGAAAACCATTATCCATTTGGAGTCAGTTACTTAGCCATGCCTCAAGCATGAGTTGTTTAGTGAAAAATAACTAAGAATGGTAGGTCAAATCTTAAGGAACCATCTTTTTCTATAATGCCTTATTCTTATAGCAAAATGGACTAACACTTGTAATTCTACAATTCCGTTCAGAAATGTGTGAGGGAAAATGTACTTGGGAAAAAACACTCAAAATTTTCTTCTTTGCTGGTATGAGAAAAAGGTGCTGAGGGTAGGGAAAAGTTATTAGTTTGCTATTACTCAATCCTTGCTGAGCACAGAACATAAAATAGGAATAAAGAAAGGAAGTCAGCTCTCCAATCCCAGCTGCAGGCTGATGAATCACTTAGTGATTAATTGTTGCTACTAGTAATTGAAATAATCATATTTCAGAGAAGGAAAAAAAAAAGTATTTGGTCTCTAAAATGTTTTTTCCTAAAACTATCATTGCTGACATATTAAGGACTTTTAAAAAGGAGATATAAAGATCTTAATGTAAAGCTAAAATGAATATAACTCCCAAGATTGACCCAACATCTGGCATCAGATTTTGAAAAACTTTCCTCTGGCCGTCAAAATCAGTCGTCCCCTTTACAATAACCAGCCCTCTGCTTAAAGGAGCTCCAGAGACGGGCGCGAGCCGCGGCTAAAAGCGCGGACCCCGGAGACGGGCATGACACTAAGGCTGCTGCTGCCACCACCAAGAAGCCTGTGTGCGAGCACAGGTCACTATCCACAACCCCCTTCCGGGGAGCCTGTGCAGCCCACCACTGCCAGGGTCCCGTGATCCAGGGACAACTTCCCCGGGAGAACACACTGCACGCCTCAGGCTGGTGCAACGTCACGCTGGCCTCTGCCGCCGCAGGCTCACCCCACACTCCGGGCCCCTCCCTCCCCCGGGCCTGAGTGAGCCAGAGCCCCCGAATCAGCGGCTCCTTTAACCCCGTCCTGTCTGAGCGAAGAACAGACGCCTTCCGGCGACCTACACGCAGAGGCGGGGCCAAATCCAAAGCTGAGCCCCTGGGAGCTGTGAGAACAAAGAAGAGAAAGGGAAATCTCTCCCAGCAGCCTCAGGAGCAGCGAATTAAAGCTCCACAGATGTACCTGCATCTGTGGAATACATGAATAGACAACGAATCATCCCAAACTGAGGAGGTGGACTTTGAGAGCAAGATTTATGATTTTTTCCCCCTTTTCCTCTTTTTGAGAGTGTGTATGTGTATGCTTCTGTGTGAGATTTTGTCTGTATAGCTTTGCTTTCACCATTTGTCCTAGGGTTCTATCCATCTGTTTTTTGTTTTTTTTTACTTTTTAAAAATTTTTTCTTAATAATTAGTTTTATTTTTTATTTTAATAACTTTCTTTTATTTTATTTCTTTCTTTCTCTTTCTTTCTTTCTTTCTTTCTTTCTTTCTTTCTTTCTTTCTTTCTTTCTTTCTTTCTTTCTTTCTTTCTTTCTTTCTATTTTTTCTCCCTTTTATTCTGAGCCGTGTGGAGGACAGTCTCTTTGTGCTCCAGCTGGGCATCAGGGCTGTGCCTCTGAGGTGGGAGAGCCAACTTCAGGACACTGGTCCACAAGAGACCTCCCAGCTCCACGTAATATCAAACGGTGAAAATCTCCCAGAGATCTCCATCTCAACACCAACACCCAGCTTCACTCAACGACCGGCAAGCTACAGTGCTGGACACCCTATGCCAAACAACTAGCAAGACAAGAACACAGCCCCATCCATTAGCAGAGAGGCTGCCTAAAATCATAATAAGGCCACAGACACCCCAAAACACACCAACAGACGTGGACCTGCCCACCAGAAAGACAAGATCCAGCCTCATCCACCAGAACACAGGCACTAGTCCCCTCCACCAGGAAACCTACACAACCCACTGAACCAACCTTAGCCACTGGGGACAGACACGAAAAACAATGGAAACTACGAACCTGCAGCCTGCAAAAAGGAGACCCCAAACACAGTAAGATAAGCAAAATGAAAAGACAGAAAGACACACAGCAGATGAAGGAGCAAGATAAAAAACCTACCAGACCTAACAAATGAAGAGGAAATAGGCAGGCTACCTGAAAAAGAATTCAGAGTAATGATAGTAAAGATGATCCAAAATCTTGGAAATAGAATAGAGAAAATGCAAGAAACATTTAACAAGGACCTAGAAGAACTAAAGAGGAAACAAGCAATGATGAACAACCCAATAAATGAAATTAAAAATACTCTAGGGCTTCCCTGGTGGTGCAGTGGTTGAAATTCCGCCTGCTGATGAAGGGAACACAGGTTCGTGCCCCGGTCTGGGAAGATCCCACATGCCACGGAGCAGCTGGGCCCGTGAACCATGGCTGCTGAGCCTGCGCATCCAGAGCCTGTGCTCCACAACGGGAGAGGCCACAACAGTGAGAGGCCCACGTACCACAAAAAAAAAAAAAAAAAAAAAATACTCTAGAAGGGATAAATAGCAGAATAACTGAGGCAGAAGAATGGATAAGTGACCTGGAAGATAAAATAGTGGAAATAACTACTGCAGAGCAGAATAAATAAAAAAGAATGAAAAGAACTGAGGACAGTCTGAGAGACCTCTGGGACAACATTAAATGCACCAACATTCGAATTATAGGGGTCCCAGAAGAAGAAGAGAAAAAGAAAGGGACTGAGAAAATATTTGAAGAGATTATAGTTGAAAACTTCCCTAATATGGGAAAGGAAATAGGTAATCAAGTCCAGGAAGCACAGAGAGTCCCATACAGGATAAATCCAAAGAGAAATACACCAAGACACATATTAATCAAACTATCAAAAATTAAATACAAAGAAAACATATTAAAAGCAGCAAGGGAAAAAACAAATACCACACAAGGGAATCCCCATAAGGTTAACAGCTGATCTTTCAGCAGAAACTCTGCAAGCCAGAAGGGAGTGGCAGGACATATTTAAAGTGATGAAGGAGAAAAACCTACAACCAAGATTACTCTACCCAGCAGGAATTTCATTCAGATTTGATGGAGAAATTTAAAACTTTACAGACAAGCAAAAGCTGAGAGAGTTCAACACCACCAAACCAGCTTTACAACAAATTCTAAAGGAACTTCTCTAGGCAAGAAACACAAGAGAAGGAAAAGACCTACAATAACAAACCCAAAACGATTAAGAAAATGGGAATCGGAACATACATATGTATAATTATTTTAAATGTAAATGGATTAAATGCTCCCACCAAAACATACATTTACCAGCCCTCTTATTTTCCTGTATAGTTTTCTTTTCAGTAGAGTTTGCTGTATAGAGAACACAGCATAATGTAGAACACAAAACAACGAAAAACTATTTAATATATATTGCCTTTTTTATCAAAAAGCCAGTGAATTCACATTTACTGCCCCCAAAATGGTGTTTAAACTTTTTAATTAATGTTAATGTGAGTCAACAGACAGACGTTATCACGTTCTGAGTTCTGGATGTGTGTGGTCGTGTGTCAAGAATCTGGGGATGGGGCTTCCCTGGTGGCGCAGTGGTTGAGAGTCCACCTGCCGATGCAGGGGACACGGGTTCGTGACTCGGTCCAGGAGGATCCCACATGCTGTGGAGCGGCTGGGCCCGTGAGCCATGGCCGCTGAGCCTGCGCCTCCGGAGCCTGTGCTCCGCAACGGGAGAGGCCACAACAGTGAGAGGCCCGCGTACCGCAAAAAAAGAAGAATCTGGGGAGTCACTGCCTTCAGGGAGTTACTGTTTCTAATTGTGGAGGTGCAGTGCATACAGAAAATGTTAGCAATAAGTGTGGGATGCATAAGCCCTAGAGAAAGACATCATGAAGTTGGACATTCGCATTTGGTGTGTGCTTAACATGTTCGGGCCTTTTCAAAGTTTTTTCAAAACTAATCTCCACAATGACCCTGAGATGAAAGTATCATATCAGTTTTAAGTGATGAATAAATAGGGTCAGAAAGGCTAAGTGATTTACTCACTTTCACACTGCCAGTAAAAGGTAGAGCCAGTTTCAAATGTGGTTCTCTTTCTATCTGATTGCAAAAGGAGGAGAAAGGTAACTCCACATTTTATATCCTTGGAGATAATAAAAGTCTGAGATAATAGCATTTATAGAATAGAATTATGAGAAAAAGCTGGCATGGGAGGAGAGATGGCTTTACTTGTGTATATTGTTTCTGAAGCAATACTAGGACATATAAGAAGAAATATTCCATTATCAGATAGAGATTAAAAATCCTAGTTAAAAAAAGAAATCAGTCTTGGAGGTGTGGGTATGGTATTCAACATTGTCTCACTGTAGACATAATGAAAAATAATAATAAATGAGCAAGTGTATTCTTGATTCCCCACAACTAAATGATGCCACCTGGAAATTCAAATTTTAGGAGGTGTGATGAATAGTCGGCAAGGAGGGCTGTAACAATTCCTCCTGTGCCTGTGCATGCATGCAACGCCTCACATTAAAAATTGGAGCCTATTTTTTCTCCCTTGGAATACGGGTTAGACTTACTTGATCAATCGAATGTGGGAAAAGTGGTGCTGTACTAGTTCAGGTCCTAGGCTTTATGTGACATGGCAGCTGCTGCTTTTATTCTTTCGCTATCCTGAGCCACCTGGTAAAGAAGTCTAGGCTGTCCATCTGGAGAAAGAGGCCACGTGGAGAGAGGGGCCCCAGCCAACAACCCAGCACTAAGGCCCCCAGCATGGGAGTAAGGCCATCCTGATCCTCCAGCCCAGCTACCATCTGAATGGGTGAGTGCCACCGACACAACAGAGCACAGAGAAGTCACCTCCGAGGAACCCTGCTCAAATTTCTGAATCACAAAGTCATGATTAATAAATGTGTTTCGGGCTTCCCTGGTGGCGCAGTGGTTGAGAGTCCACCTGCCGATGCAGGGGACACGGGTTCGTGCCTTGGTCCGGGAAGATCCCACGTGCCGCGGAGCGGCTGGGCCCGTGAGCCGTGGCCGCTGAGCCTGCGCGTCCGGAGCCCGTGCTCCGCAACGGGAGAGACCACAACAGTGAGAGGCCCGCGTACCGCAAAAAAATAAATAAATAATAAATGTGTTTTGTTTTAGTCCACTACGTGTAGGGTACTGTGTTACCCAGTACTGCTAAAAGAGAGAAGAGACTGACAATACATAATTAAACAAATATTTGCTTTTTCTTCCTGACAGGAAATGAAACATTCTATTAAGAAACATAAAACAGGACTTGATAGCGAGCTGTCAAGGAGGTGGTAGAGAAGTGTTTGCATTGGGTGGTCAGAGAAGCCTTGCTGAGGAGGTAACATTTGAACAGAAAAGGAAGTTAGAGCACTGAATAGGTCGCAGTGAGGAACCATGAACATCAGGAAAAAAATAATTCCCCAGTGTTTCATAATAGGTTATAATCGGCATGTCCAAAATCAAATTCCCATCTCTATATTGGCATTAATATAGAAGGCTCTTCACCATCTTTTCTTTTGTCTGTATTACTATTTGTATTTTAAAATGAGTTCATACACCATTTTCCTCAGAAAGGCGTGAGTTCTAACCTGAGCCAGTATCCTCTTCTACATCATCATTGCCAACGCATCTTCTTCTGGGAGAGTTGGAACATTTACACAGCTTATTTCTTTTTACCCCAAACTTAAAGCTCATTTTGACCTTTCTAATCTCACAATATATATATATTGTAGGTGAAACGGCAGTACTTTCTTTCCTCTATTTACATTACATTCACTATCCTTTCTTTTATTTTTCTTTTATTATTATTTTTTAATTGCCTGTTGGATCCCAGCTTAAGCACATCACCAAAATTTAGATTAAATCAAAAAAAGGTTTTTTTCTCCCCCCTTTGGCCAATGGCTGCTTAATCTGTCACTGAAAAGTAACAACAAAACACAGCTTTTATCAACCAGAAAATGTACTGTGCTTCCTTTGGGAAGGTAAACAAGACAGCAGATATAGAAGCCTCACTCAGAGGGGGAAAAAAGAAACTGAAGGATTTTAAGAGTAACACCTGTCAAATGGAGCAGTAATGTGTACTGCTTGACAAAATAGGCTGGTGACTGTCAAAATAAATAATAAACCTTCCAGCTCTGACTAATGATAGAACTACACCGAAGACTTGAGGGAAGCATCCAACAAAATGCAAAATTGAAAGGAAAATTGGAACAATCGGCACAGCCTCCCAGCAGCTACATTTCAAGTAATTTTGGAAAAACTCAGACCATTCACCAGGTTTCATGGCAGATGGAAAAGTTCCAAAAACTCTTCTGATTGAGCATTCCTGTTTTGTTAGGAAATCACATCTATTCTGAAGGAGTGCCAAGAAGCTGGTTTCTGCTTTTTCAATACAGAAACAATCCTGCCGTGACTGTGGCGTTCTCTGTGCAGACATTCAGCTGACTGCCAATAATATCATCAGGAGGAGTGGGCAGAGCTGTAGCCCTTTGTAGGCAGAGTGGGGCAAATGGCAGAAAAGGCAGAGATCCGGGGAAAGGCCGTTTCTGATTCCTTTCTACGTCCATTTCTTCCCAGTTGAGGTACCTAGTTTTCTTTTTCCGTAGCTGCTTAGAGGATCATCTTATTTTTCCTTTCCAGAAAGCCAGATTTTCTAACGCGATTACAAAGAAAACTGCCCAAGAGTCTGCAGATAATGTTATGACCCTTTCCAGGGGCAGTTTCATTTAAACAAATTGTTTTGTGGAGGCCCCAAAACACTTGATACATTTCTGCTCTAAAATTTAATAATACATCAAAAGTGGAAGAATATATTGTTCGTGGAAGAATTTTAAGCATCTCAAAAACATAGTTCTGCAAAGGCCATCTTGCTTCAGAAATTACCCACTTATGCCTCAAGTTCTTAGTGGCAGAGGTGAGGACTGGTTTGTCCCTCCGCCTGACTCCTTTAATTGTATTTTTGTTCCCAGGCAAAGCTCTTTGCTGGGCTCCCAAAGTCAAAGTGAAAGAAAGAGAAGGAAAAACACTATACAGAGTTATCCTCTCCCAAGGAGGGGCCACTTCTAGATATTATTTAGCCTACAGTAACAACATGACTTGCTTTCTCATTTAATTTTATTTATTTATGTTCTTCCATTATTTATTCCTCCTTTATCTGTTTCATGCATTATATTTATTGACTCTAGTTTCAAATATGTTTTTCATAAGAATTTGATTCTAAGTAAACAGTTTTGAGATGTGAAACAAGCAAAACATCAAATCTAAAAGCATACATTTGTTTCTTTCCAGCCAAAATTATTTCCTAAAATCTGCAATTAAAGGAAAATCCTGACCATTTAATTTATTTTAAACATTATCTTGGAGAGTTATACTAGTCTAAAATCTGCATTCTATATTATTTTGATAGCCATATTTATCACAGCAAAAAATCAAGAATACTCAGATTACAGAATGAATATCTGAACTCAGGACCATACCAGATATATGAGTAGCAAGTAATTGTCAAGATGTGTCATAAGTGAAGTGAAGGGTTGGTTCCTTCCAATAACCATGACTCACAAATGGACAGGAATCAGGATGTTTTGGCTTTTTACCTAGTGATTTCAACATTCTAGGATGATTTTATTCACCAGTCCTTTTGCTTGATCCATCCTACTCTAATAGAGGGTGACCCAACCCAGTCACCATCATGTCCAAGGAATCCTGCACTTCCTGCAGCAGTTATTCTGCTTGGCAGGACTGTCTCCTCTAAAACCTTCTCTGCTCATTATTCTTGCTGCCTCTGCAGGGTCAGTAATGTGTCTGCCAGTAAAGTGTTGTCTCCTTCCATTTCCTATTCCCATAACCACAAAAAGTAGAAGCAGTTCCCCAGTTGAGGAAAGAGCATTTGTCCATTAATAACCACACTAGTCTAGCAGTGAAATCCCCTGCTGATGCTCTAGTCATTTTTAACTTGGACTACTATAACCACATTCTGTGCTGTCTCCAAGGCTTTATTCTTCTTTCCAGTTTAAAATGATCTGCATTCTGCAGATCAAATCATTTTCTAGATGGACTTAAGTTATGCCCGTGGGGAGAAAGAGCCTGGGCTTGACAATGTTGCATATAGGGAGTGTGGTGTGGAATGGGGAGATGTGTGTCTAAAAGGGGTATTTAAATATACCATATGATGACAGGGACCCAGCTTCATAGTTTTTTTGCATTCCAGGAATCAGGAACTCTCAAGATCTTATTACAATGTTAATGACTACATTTGACAAATTATGGGAATTTGCTCTGCCTGTGTCCCAGCTTATTACATAGTATTTAAAAATATTTTGTGTACAGCAAAATGATTTGACTTACATACATCATGAAATGATTACCACAATTCGTTTAGTGAATATCCATCATCTCTTATAGATACAAAATTAAAGAAATAGTAAAAACTGTTTTCCTTGAGAGGAGAACTCTTAGGGTTTCCTCTCTACACAACTTTCATATAGAACATACAGTACAGTTGATTATATTCATCTTGTTGTATGTTACATTCCTAGGACTTATTTATCTTATAACGTGAAGTCTGTAACTTTTGACTACCTTCATCCAATTCCCCTTCCCCTTACCCCCACCTCTGGTAACAAATCTGATCTCTTTTTCTATGAGTTTGTTTGTTGTTTTTGAAGTATAATTGACGTACAGCACTCTGTTAGTTCCTGTTACACAACATAGTGATTTGACATTTCCATACATCTCAAAATAATCATTACAATAAGTCTAGTTACCATCAGTCACCATACAAAGATATTACATAATTATTGACTGTATTCCCCACATCTTACATTTCATACTGGTGACTCGTTTATTTTGCAACTGGAAGTGTGTACCTCTTAATCTCCCTTACCTATTTCGCTCACCCTCTCACCCCGCTGTTTGTTCTCTGTATCTGTAATTCTGTTTTTGTTTTGTTATGTTTGTTCATTTGTTTTTTAGATTCCACATATAAGTGAAATCATATAGTATTTGTCTTTCTCTGTCTGACTTACTTCACATAGCATAGTACCCTCTAGGTTCATCCATGTTTTTGCATATGGCAAATTTCATTCTTTTTTATGACTGAATAATATTCCATTGTATATAATACCACATCTTTATCCATTCATCAACTGATGGGCCCTTAGGTTGCTTCCATGTCTTGGTGTTGTAAATAATGCTGCAATGAATATAGGGTACATATGTCTTTTCTAATTAGTGTTTTCCTTTTTTTGGATAAATACCCAGGAGTGGAATTGCTGGATCTTATGGTAGTTCTATTTTTAATTTTTTGAAGAATCTCCATACTGTTTTCCATAGTGGCTGCACCAATTTACATTCCCACTAAAAGTGCAGAAGGGTTCCCTTTTCTCCACACCCTCTCCAGCACTTGTTGTTTGTTGTCTTTTTAATAATAGCCATTCTGACATGTGTGAGGGGATATCTCACTGTGGTTTGATTTGCATTTCTCTGATGATTAGTGATGTTGAACATCATTTCGTGTCCCTGTTGACCATGAATATGTCTAACTTAGAAAAATGTCTATTCAGATTCTCTGCCTATTTTTTAATCAGGTTGTTTTTTTATGTTGAATTTTATGAGTTATTCGGTGTATTTTTGATATTAACCCTTTATCTGATATATTGTTTGCAAGTATATTCTCCCATTTAGTAGGTGGAATTTTTGTTTTGTTTCTTTCACTAAAAAGCCTTTTAGTTTGATGTAGTTTCATTTGTTTATTTTTGCTTTTGTTTCCCTTGCCTGAGGAGACAGATCCAAAAAAATACTACTAAGACCTATGTTAAAGAGCGTACTACCTCTGTAGACCTTAAACTTATACAGTGCTGTATGTCAATTATATCTCAATAAAACTGGAAGAAAAAATTAATAAAATTTTTTAATGTAATAAATAAATAATAAATTAATAATTGAGAAAACATCCATAATACAGGAAACATTGTAAGACCTGAATGTAAGGCAAAGCTCTTATATTAAAGGGTAATTTGGGGAGAAATCTGCCTTACATTTATTTATTATCAGATTAAACAAACACATAGGTTGTGTGTGACATGTAGCAGATGCTCAATAAATGTGTTTCCTTCCATAAGCTGTATATATATATATATATATATATATATATATATATATATATATATATATATATATGGTGTTTGTGTGTGTGTGCGCAACTTTTGCAAGCTGAAAAGCCACCAAGGAGTACTGCCATTGTTTAATAACTTCCTCTTGGATGCAGCCAAATCAGCAGAGTCAATTTTTAAGAAACTCCTTGAGCAACAGGTACGTTGTCCACCAAAATCTGCAGATAAGAAAAGAGTAAAAGCAAGAGCAGCATGAGACAGTGATAGAAAAAGAGCAATTGTTTGCCACCCCTGGACATTGTTTAATTTCCTGGCATCCTAGACATTTTTGTGGCTTACAGTTTAGAATTACTATAGCCCTCTAAGAAAGAGTTAATTCATTACCAAATGGTGAGCCATTTCCTGTCTACTCAATTGTAGAATCAGAGTCAGCTCTATTTTATCAAAGGAACATTGGCTGTCACCCAGCATTAATCACTTTCAGAACAATTATGATTTATTTTAGACATAAGGCTATGGATCTCTATTTCCAGATTCCATTTTGGCAACTTGGAGCCTTACCTCTTATGTAAGATTATTGCTGAAAACAGTGCTTCTCCAAATTGTCTTCCTTCACTTTTTTTGTCTCTAAAAAAAAATTAACTACATTCAAGCTAGTGAACTGATGTGAGACCAATGCTAGCTCAAATATTGTTTGCATATAATCCTACACAGATGTGGAGCCAATAGGGAGCTAGATCACTGTGTGCTTTTATACGTCTTTTAGTTAAGTTAAAAAGCCAAAAGCTAAATCTTGTGTTCTGGGACAACATGTGAATTTGACATTTCCTGGAGGCTATTAGAACCATAAACCAATGAATAGACTATATTCATCCATTTAAGTGGTTTGTGACTGTGAAATACTAAATATTTACTGTGTGTTTTATCCTTAGATACAATATAATGATATCATCATTTTAATAGCTCTTTACTCAAATGTAGCTGCATCCCACTTAGATTTTAGAGACATGCATTTAAAATAGTTTGGGTCTCATTAACCATTTGAGTAAGGCCCAAGAATGACAAAATATATAGCAAGAGTTCAAGGCGTTGAAATTATGATTTTAGTTTTGATTTGTCTTCCCTCCTGGGTCTTGCACTATTTACCAAACTTTGCTCTAAATGTTCAGATAAGAAGATATATTTGTTCACACACAGTTAGTCAGAAGAAGGTTACTAACAGATCCCAGACATCTGCATACAAATACAGGGCTACGCACACAAATAGGGATTGGGCAATGGAATGTGAATGAACCAGGACAAAACTGTGGCAGCCACTATGGAAGCAATGAAAGCAATGTGGCCCACTGCAAGCTGCATGAATGACCTTGTTGTATATAGGAAAATATAGTATTATCTCATAAAACCTATTATCTTGTCATTTGCTTTTCCTTTTAGAGTCCTACAAGTGCCTGAATGTTCTTCCTCTCATTATTTTCCCTGTGTAGACTCTTACGGTTTCTGGAAAGAAAATTGAGTTGGTATATTTGGTTAATATTCTTCTTCCCCTCTCCCTCCCATGTAGGATGAAAACAAAATCTGGTTTATTTTCAACACAGAAATGTAAGGACAACACTGACTAGTTTCTTCTGTATTTGGCTGTATTACTCACAGGTTTTCACTTATATTAATTCTCAGTCTTTTGCGTAGAAGAGAAATAAAACATACTGACTGACATAGACATTATCAAAATAAATTTATGGTTACCTCCCCTAAGGTGTACAAAGGATATGATCTATTAGGACTTTTGTACTAAGACTTTTGGAAAGCTCCATTCATAGCAGTTGACCTCAATGATTATTTCATAAATCATTATCCTAAAGCACCTATCTAAAATGTTTTATAATACCTTGGTTAGATCATTAGTCAAGCCATAGTTTATGTCATGATGAGGTAGAATCAAAATGAAAGAAATGAAAGCTAAGGGATTTTTTGGTTTGTAATATACTGATCCTTAATGAATGTTCAAAGAAAATCATGTATATACAAAGGGGTAATGTTTCTTTCTATCCCACAGCAGTGGGGAAGTACACACATGTATATATGAGATTAAATGTAATGTTAATAATAAAGACTATAAACAACAAGGTCCTACTGTATAGCACAGAGATCTATACTCAATATCCTATTATAAACCATAATGGAAAAGAATATTAAAAAAATGTATATATATGTATAACTGAATCATTTTGCTCTACAGCCAAAATTAACACAACATTGTAAATCAACTATACTTCAACTATATGTAAATCAACTATAAAAAAATAATAAAGACAGTGATATACTAGATAGACATTAAAGTATAAGTAAAATAAAACAAAGCAAATATTTAAAACAAAACAAAAACTCTCAGTTACTTATTGACTTTAACACTCAATTTCCTTATGCTATATGGGAAAGATATCTGCTGTGTAATACTTTACAAACTTATTGAAATTATAAAATGAAACAATGTGCCTGAAAGAACTCTGAAAATCAAAAGCAACAGGTCATGAGAAGACGGTATTATTACTTCACTGGTAGTGCTGGCAAGTGAGGATATATGAGCAACAACTTGTGTCTGCCTTTTAAGTGGAAAAATCATACCCATAAAATGTCATGGGTAAAACAGTAAGGAGTTCTCAGCTTCCTTTGAACATAGCGGAAAGCTACACAGAAGAGATAACATTTGGACTTGATATTGGGGGTAAAGTAAGGGTTCTTCAAGTGGAGATAAAAGAAAACAGTATTCTGAACAGAGGAAACGATATGTACCCCTACAGATAAGCAAGAAAAATCATAATGAACTCATCAAATTTGTGGCTGAGATGGGGGAATGGGAAGATAGTGAGCCAGAGGTGGCTGAAAACAAAACTGGTATATCAGGGTCATTCATGTGTTAGTCTGAGGAGTCAAGATTTTATTGCCCAACTGATGGAAACGCTTGGATTTTATTTATTTATTTATTTATTTATTATCGAAGTGTGGTTGATTTACAATATTATATTACTTTCAGGTGTATGGCATAGTGATTCAGTATTTTTACAGATTATACTCCATTAAAGTTTTCACAAGATAATGGCTATTATTCCCTGTGCTGTACAGTGTATCCTTGTTGCTTACCTATTTTATTCATAGTAGTTTGTACCTCTTAATCATATACACCTATCTTGCCCCTCCTCTCTTCCCTCTCCCCATTGGTAACCACTAGTTTGTGAACACTGGGGTGGGAAAGCTCTTGAATTTTTAAAATGGAAAATGTATAATACGATGTGTATTTTTGAAAAAAAGATTAATCTCAAGTCAGCAGTGTGGACCTGTTATGGAAAGGATTGGTAAACAGACTAGAAAGAAAAATGGGTAGGAGGTTATTACAATTATCCAGAAAGAAAGGATTAACAATCCATGCTAATTTGGTTGTCCTGAAAATGGTGAAGAAGGATGAGTTTGAGAGGTAGAGATATGGCAGAATTAATAAGATCTGTTAACCATTTAGAGTTGTGGAGTAAAGGAGAGGTAGTGATATGTCGGTGTATTAGGGATTTCTGATATATAAAATGGCAGTAATTCTCTAAGCATGTACTTAACACTCTACCAGAATGAAAAGTATATATTGCTCTAGTGTGGTTCTCTGCTGTGTTTGCCAGTAAGTAGTTTATTTCTTATTTGACCCTCTTCCCCACAGTATATAAAGCATTTTAAAAACATGTAAAGCAGATGCAAGTTAGCAATCCTTTCTTTTTAGTAATTTCTCAGATGAGATATAGAAGATTTAGGAAAAATTCCACTGTGCCCACCCCTTCTTATCATGCTTTCATTTGAACAGCATTCAGTCAAGTCCTGGGATTTCAGCTGGGGTCTTTCCTACATGATTGGTGGTGTGGTCATGAATCACTGTGACATGCATCTCCTGAGTTTTTTTCACCCAGTTCACTGATATACTTTGTTCAAGAGTGCAAATGTTCATGGTAAAAACTTACTTATCTCTTTCTGTCTGTTTAATGCATGACCTTAAAATGCCTGCATCATTGCTCTCTGGACAGCTCACACTCTAACCTCCAATGAGGCAGGAATTGAGCTTAATTAATTCCTGTTTATAACACTCAATACTGTCTTCTAAAAATATGGACATTTAATAAATGTTCTGGTGATAGTGGAATAATTTGTCTCTTCTAGGGTGCATCCCTTTCAACTGAACCTAGAACAGCATACATTGTACTGGTTTAGGGAGGATAAATGTAATTCCATGACAATTAAAAATGATAGGAGGAGTAAAAACCCATCCATCTGCCTAATGACTAAACTTCAGTGGTGAAGATTTGATAATTCTAGTGAAGTTGTTAGTGGAAGAGTCTTTTATTTTAACACATTTTAAAAATTCAGGAAAGTTTGACTGCTCCTGCTAGCTCAGTAGTGTCGAGTCACTTGAGGCAACCTCAGTGAACTCAGGAAAAGGAGAGGATCGGTATTTGCACTTTAGAACAAAAGAAAACGTGATTTGTTTCTGTTTAAATTAATTCAGTCTTTGTTCATATTGTTTCCAATATGGTACCCAAATCAAAGAATTTAAGTTCCCCCTTACACACACACACACACACGTGTGTGTGTGTATGTGTGTGTGTGTATGTATATATACATATATACGTATGACCTTATATAAAATATATATGTGTATCTTCCCCTTGGAAAATAATCATTTTTCTTTATGTTTTATTACTTGAAAAGATTAAAAGATTATTATATTCAACTTCTTGCCTCTAAAAGCTGCTTATCAACTGAAATGGGTATATATCAATTAAAATAAGCTTTTATTGATAGAATTTAAGAATTAGATTTTTTTTTATTGATTTAGTTTGTGTATGGATTTGTGTGTGTGTGTGTTTTTAATACCTACAAAAATTGACCCATGCGGTTCCTAGGGACTGCTTGCTGAAAACTTGGCTGATTGGGTAAGGCTTCTTTTCATAGTCATATAATCAGTACTGTTTAAAAAAAATTTTTTTTAATTAATTAAATTTAAAAAAAACTCAAAATGAAGCAAAACAGATTTGTAACAAATTCTCATTCTTACCAGAACACATTTTACAAATCTGTTCTATCTAGGTTAACATGTATTTTCAAACAACAGGAACATTAAGAGTACAGTATAACTCTGTGTCCTAGGTTATTGAATAATTTCTTCTTGCTCAGGCCCCAGAGCAGGAGAAGTGCATTGGTTATTTCAATGACTTAGAGAAAGCATTACCTGAGTATTTTCAAATCAAGCTTTTTGTTTCCAGCCAAGCCTGTTAAAGCAACCATTGTGATTATACTGTATTCCTTACTAACATATAATACACATTCAATTTAATTCTTTTGCTGCAGTTATATTTGTGGTAGATGGTGAGTTCTAAAAAAGAAACAATACCCTCACATCAGTAGTTTTTTTGTATACATCAGGAATAGGATATTTAGAATTTCATTTGTAGAATTTTAAATCATGGAGTTGATTTTGTAGATACCACTGAAATATTTAAGAGACACAGTCTTATTTTAGAAAATGTAGTTCCCATTTTATCATTTATATTTATGTTCCAGTAAATTTGCTTTCTCCTTTGATTTAATTTTATCCACTGAAAAATTGCCTCTGATGTGTTTTGCATTTCCCGCCCCTCTCCAGATGTGTCCTTCCATGTTTCACCGCCAGCAGATTTACTCTGGTGTTCTTAGCAATTTCTGCCACCACAGAAAGTTATGCTTTAGTTTTTTCCTGTGGTCCCCTTGCAAAGGTGTAAGCGAAAATGAGCTACATTTCAGTTCAAAAGGACATTTCTGTCCAGTGAAGCTACTTAGTTGTTTCTTTGAAAATTTAATTTTTATGCCTAAAAATAACCATTGTTAGCTTCTATTGACATTTTGAGACAAATTTTACTATTCCTAATGGTATTTCCCTTGAGTTAACGTTTTTTATTTATATACTTGATTTTTTAAAGGTTTCTTGAATTCATAATTAAATGTATTATGTCCATGACTTCTAAAGTGTGTATTTCTAGTTTTATATTTCTAATCAATAGAAAAACATTAAAAACACGGTTTAATCTTCCCCACCGAGGGGACCTCTTTGGGTCTAAGTGCTGACACTCTGCCACCTCTGACAGGTAATTTGAAATACTTCAACGTTACTTTTCCTAGTTGTGAGGATAGGACCAAAAGACTTGCACTTTTTTATTTATTTATTTATACCAATAAATACCTTTATATTAAAAAGAAAACAAAACACTAGTACGAGAGTCCAGGTATCTATCTTCAGAGCCTGTGCTATCATGAACCATGTAATAATGTGTTGTTTTTTTTTTAAAAAAAGAGTTTGACTATGTTTCTTGTGTCTAGATAAGCAAGAAGACAAAACTGAAATATATCATAGATCTAGCAAAGACAGTTTGGAATTTGAGAAGTCACAGTCTGTATTAGTTGGGTTTTTTATTTATAAGACAGGCAAGCTCCCAGTAAAAATGTAAGGACTTGCACTTTAATGCCTTAAACTCATTTAAGAGAAAGATGTCGATTCCCTATTATGTTTCTACAGTGGCAATACAAATGTTGCTATAATAAAATTAATAATGATGATAGTAAGAATTTACCAAATACTTTCTGGGTGTCAGACATTATGATAACGCTTGCATCAGTAAGAATAGGACAGGTTATCCTCTTGTAAAACAATCCCCAAGTCACCTCTGATGTCCAGCATGAGTCAACATGAAGGCCTAAGCTGAAGGAGGCCCCTTCTCCATAAACGTTTCTGCGGTACTTCCAGCAGGGGAGAGGAGGTATGGCAAATCTTAATTGGCCCCTCTGAAAGTTTCTGCATGCAGCTCCCTGCTGTCAAAGCAAGTCAACTTTTAACTTTCAAGGCAAGTCACTAGGCCATGCCTAACTCCAAAGATGGTAGAAGGTGTAATCCTATCATACATCAAGAAGAAACAATATGTGTGAGCAGCCCTAAAATTCTGAGGGTCTTCTACAATCCTCAAATCAGCTTCTCCAATAAACATCAGGACTTTTTGCTAGCTCTGTCAAGCTCTATTTCCTTACCTTGCTTTATTTTCTTTTAAGTGGCTATAAATGTATGAACTTCTATTGTTTATTTGTTCTGTAGGTATAGATATGGATAGATATGAATACATTCATAGCTAGAATGTACTCTCCATGAGGGCAAGAACTTTCCTCCTCTCCTTTCCTCCTCTTCCCTTTCCTTTCCTTTTCTTTCTTCCTCCCCCGCCCCAATTAACTCTGTCCAATACTTTCATTAGCACCTGGCGCATAATAAATATATGAATGAATTATATACAGTTTACAAATAAGGAAACTGAATCTTAGAGATATTAAGTAACTTAAATAAGATGATAAAACCATGAAGTAGCAGAGCTGAGATTCAGAGCCCAGGGTTTAAAACACTCAGCTGTAAAAGCTGCTGTGCTCGACAACTACATAGGCTAGTGGGAAAGACATATAGAATTGTGAGGTAACGTGAAAAAATTCTATAAGAGAAGCGTATACAAATTACTATGGAATTACAGAGGAGTAAAATCTCGCCATTAGGTACAGCATATTTGAAGGTGGTGGAAATAGTAGGAAGGAAGATTTCATGGAGTACTGTGCTAGATTTCCAGTGCTATCTTGAAGATGTGTTTACTACTTTGAAGTTACTTCTTTGATTTTCTGCTATGAGCTAGGCATGTGCTAGCTTCTAAGGATACAGAAATACCCGAGACAGGAAAAATCTTTGCCCTTCTAGTGCCTCTAGTCTCATGAGTTACATGCCAGACACGCGCAGACAAAAATCAATCCTCAGTGAGAGGCTGACAGTCTTCTCTGTAGCTTGTGGAGGAACAGGTGTGGATGAAGAGGAGTTTTTACAGGGGTCAAGTGAGCAGATGTTGACAGGACCACACCCCGCAGAGAGGTCTGTGGGAGCTATTGACTCCAAAGGCTGTCCCAGCTCACGATCATGGAACAGGATGAAACAGGGCCTGGGTCCCTGCTGTATTCCTTCTTCTCTCTTTACTAAAGCACCCCTCCCCCAATCACATTCTTCTACATTACTTTACAGGCAGATTCAGGGAAAAGAAAAAATACAACTTGTCATAAGACAGACTTAGAGCAAGCACCCAGAAAGAAAATACTTAAACTGTCAGTCTTCTGCACTTAGAAGGATGTGAAATTTGACTCTTCCGAAATAAATGGGGAAAGCGTCATTCTTATCAATAACACACATTGATTAACTTCTGAGTTCAGGGCATGTTTGCAACGTTTTAGTTAAGGGACAGTGGATGGTATGAGAATGGTAGATAGTGATACATTTAGACATTCTCAGCCAAAAGTAAGTGGTAAAGGCAGTAAGTCTATTAACATGCAGAGGAAGGAGTGGCAGCCGAGGGATACAGTGGATGCTGGGATGTGGTCAGTAAAGCAGCACTTTCCAGACAAGTAGAACAAGGAGTTATCAAAGTGAGGAGTTACCTCATTGAAGATTATGCTTGGCTGCCTATGATATAAAGCCCCAAGATAACAGTGTCTTTTAAAAAGATCAATTTTATTTGTCTCTTACTAGAAAAATCCTTAAGTATGTGGTAGATTATGATATGGTATTTCCCCAGAATCCTCTTTTTGTTCTGTCATTTATTCTGGGGGAAAAATGACTGCATGCTCAAAGGAGTAATAGCCCACAGTTAAATAAAGGAACTATTTACAAAGGTGTCGAAAAGATTAAGAGCAACAAAAGAGAATGTTGAAGATCCCAAGAACTAGTGACAGAGGGAAGCCAACATATCCTCAGGCTGCTCCAGGAATTTAGAGCTGTGGCCGTAGACAGAGGGACACAGCTGCTGCTAAACAGCAGCTCAGCAGAGAGCAAGTGCAGGGAATGAACAAATAATCAATCTTTCCCATTGCCATTTTATTGCATCCCGTTGGCCAAACACAACAAGAAGCCACAGGGCAAGAGAGTCCAGGGGATACTTTCAGCCTCTCAGAGAACAGAACAGGGTGTAGAAAAGTAAAGAATTGAACCAGAAGAACACACAGGAAAATCAACACAATTTTCAATCAACCCCTCAGCATTGTACCCCTTAACATCTGTTCTTGTCTTTTTTTTTTTCCATTTCGGTGGCTTGAGTCACACAATCACTTGGTGTCCCGTGGTTAGGCATTAAGAGTTTACCAGGACTTAAGAGTATGCCAGGAGCTAATTGTCAAGTCGATAGCTATTTGGCAGGATAGGGCATGGATTTAATCTAAAATCCAAGAGGTCTCTGCTGCTATTCTCATGTTTCCACTTGCTAGAGACCTCACAAAGTATTTCCGTGTACCACAGCCCCTCGCAGGACCACTGTGCCTGCCAGGTCCTAAGGACCATACGTCAGGGAAGCGTGCACTGCAGCCTAGACCTGCTGTGTAGCCTTCTCTGGCTTTGGGCCCCACTCAATACTATAGCCTTAAAGACCACTTGGTAAACATATCGAAACAACATGCCCAGGTATTTTATGTTATTTGCTTTAAAATCTAAAGAAGTTAATCAACCATTATGCCTATTTTGGGGGGAAGGGTATTGAAAAGTGCAGCAACTTATCTTTTACTTTAAGAGAGTATCCCTAGATATTCCCCACCTAAGAAACGCCAAGAAACTTCATGGATTTTGCAGGCCAGCACGTATCAAAATATGGTGCTTGTTACTTTCTTCTTACCTGTTTCAATTAGTGTAATGCAATGGATCAGCGTGCCACAAGCAACCAGATAAAGAAAGAAAATTCATCTGTACTAGATTATGACAGAGAGCAGAAGAATTGTCATAGAACTGAGAAAGAAAAAAAGATGGTAAAAAAGATGGTAAATAGTGTTTGTGATGTGTGAAGACAATCTGTTTCTGATTATGTTAATTAGCTGGCCATTAAAAACAATGTTTTTTAGGGTGAAGGGTGATAGCACACCAGGGTCTAGGGCATCCATTCACTTGCTCCAGTGAAGACACCATGCCCAGAACTGTAGATACAAATTGTCATATTTTCTGATGGTTATAAAAGTTGTTATAATACACAGTCATTCTCCAAGATCCCTCTAACTTTTGCAGTAGTCAAATCGGAAAGTTAAATGGGTAGAAAATAAAAACATCCACTCCATTATCTCTTAAGTCCTTGGTTGGTGACAATAATGTCTGCAGTACTCACCAGGAATGTGGTATTGCTTTCGGTTTGGTATCTTTTGATTTAGTATCTTGAGGGAGAACACCACTAGAGGAAATTATATGGAACATTTCTACAATAATAACCCTCATTCCATAGCTCAGAGGACCAATGTGAGGACTCTGTCAGTTACTAAGTATATATATTTACTCTAAAATATCTCAGGCCTAGGGAAATAACAGGAGAAACAATCCCAATGGATTTAGTGTAAAATTGGCTTTGCCAAGATTGCATCTCTCACCTGATCTCCATTACCCCTAATTGACCAGAGGACCACATGGTTCCACTTAGAGCCAGCATCTAATAATCATGTAAGGTCTGGCCATTTGCTTTTTCTCAGTCACATTGTTAAGGGATTATAGCCTTCCGAGAGGACTTGGAGGAAGATTCACAGTACAGGGTTGAGGCCCTTTTCAAGGGTTTTTCCTCAAAGAGGGCTGGCCTCCCTGCCAATCATTCTGGGTCTATGAGATAGTTTACATTTTAGAACCTAACAAGAGGCCGTGAACCTCACCATGGTATTTCAAGTCTTAATTTTGCTCAGCAGGCCTGGAATGTTCTGCTTAAAAGTCAAACAGCGCATTAAGAGGTTGCCCAGCAATTTCATTCCCAGAGCCCTGGGAATAATTAGCCACTGCTGTAGACCTCTGCGGCTGATTATGGTAATTGTGCCCACTATATAGCTAAGGGTAACCTGCCAGCACCTGACCTCTCCACGCTGGGAGCCATCTTTTCCGCAGGGAGCCTAGTTCCATGGCAGCAGACTCGCTGTCTTCCTGAGCCCATAGAGAGCAGCCACTGTAGCCCTCTTCGTGAATTCTGATGATCCCCTCAGCCATGGACTCCTTAGTGCATTAGTGAAGAGAATTTCCTGCAAGTTGACAACTGTCTCGGCGTGGAAGCAGTTCCCTCCTGGTGGAGGCCCTTGTCTGTGTCATGTTTGAATCTGATTCTCATTTGGAGAATGGAGTCGATGAGGAATGTTGGGAGTGGATACTGAAGAGAATCAGCATCTCCTTGTGAAGTATCTGCACCAGGTAACATGATTTAAAGATTTTTGTTTCATTTCGCATTGTTTTTTGGTTTCCAACGTGAGACAGGACTGGTTCTCTTCGGCAGGAATGAGTGGTTGGAGAGGGAGGATGGTAGGAAGGGCTGCTCCATCAGAATGCTACGTTCAGGCAGATTTGAGGGTTCAAATTCTCAGCCTCATCTGTGTCTGTCTAATTGAACGCAAGCCACATCTCAGGGCCCTGGTTTTTCCCAACTACTACTGTTAACTTATCATAAGAGACCTGGTGGGACTGTGCAGTTTAGTTTTATGCATCTGCGCCGACTTTCACGATCAGTCTATTCCCATATACACAGTGTCCGGGGAGCTGCTAAATATTGGTCATCCAGGATGTAGTGAAAAAGTATGTACTGTAGCTTAAGAAAGGCTTGAGTTCAAAGCCTTCCTCTATCAGAATTGCTAGTTATATCTCTACTTATCCTTGTTTGTTTTATTGTTAAAATTTGAGTATTGTTTTTTTTCCATGCTGCATGTAAGGAGTAAATGAGAGGACATGTATAATGTTCCCCGTGAAAGCAGTGCTCGCTATGAATTCCCATTTCCATCTTTCCCTTTCTTTTCTTTCCTCTCCCTTTCTTTTACCTGCCTCAGTATAACTTTACAAAACAGTACTGCTGTAGTCCCCACTTCACCCCAAGAATTCAAAACCTTCTAAGTCCCCTGCCTTTAAGGAAATATAAAAATGCTAGAGACACCATTGTATGTCCTTGTAGTATCCCTTAACACAGAAAACATTATTAGAGGAAGTATTACTAAAGCATTGTAAACATCTTGGGAAAATAATAACTCAGATATTCAAAATTTTGTAACATTAGCTATGTAAACAAAATGAAAACAAGTTTTATGAAGATCATAAATATTGCACATTTCAATTGTTAATTTTTTTTTCAATTCTGTTAATTTTAAGGACACCGTTTCCCAAATATAAAACAGGAGTTGGAAACCTGTAAGAACTTCAATAATTGAGTCTCTGTTCTGTGCCCTTTGAGGGCTAGTGATAAATCTGATAGGTGGGGTTGTTTTTGACTTCCCGTTAATATTTCCTCATTAACCATTTGAAAAGAATTAACAGTGCCAGAGGGGAAAGATTTTTTTCTTTTTTTCTTATTCTTATTTACTATACAAACAGCCGTTTGTTTCATTTCAGTTTTATTCAGTGATTCCAAATTGGTCAATAAAATGCTAATGATTGCCAACATACTATATTTCTCCCTGGGAGATCATCATTTAATTCTAACAAATGCCAGTTGGATACTTGTTAAAACAGCAGGAACTAATTCATAGATTCGAGCTAAATAAATAAAGTTTGATTGCATATTTGTTCCACTCAGCTTTGATGACTAACGCTGTTAGAGAGGTGCTTCGTATAAATTACCTTGGAAAGGCCTGATAACCAAGTCTCAGTGATAAAACTGACATGATAAAACAGTGTTGTGCGCCTAAGTATCACCTGTTTGTGTCCCTGTAAATGAGCATTAGCTCTTGAAACTCACCTTCTGAAATTCTAGGGCAGCCCTAGAATTTCAAGCCCCATAATAGAGACCTTCAGGAACCTACTTTTCCAAAGTGTCTCTGTGTGTTAGCCCACCCACTCCCAATTCAAAAATCCTGCTAAGATTAAGGATAATCCTAGAACATTACAAGATGATTTTAACTACCTTAACATAAAAGTGAGTTGAAGGAAATAATGTTCACTTTGAAATAGACTTTCATAGGTGCTCTACTTGAAGCTTCTTTTGATTTCTTGGGGAAATCTACACTTTCAAAAATTCAGCTTTGAATCGACTTCTAGTAAAACATTTCTCAGGGCTTGCTTTTGGGGAATATGACCACTGTCTTATTTGTGTTTAGCTCACATGATTTACCCTCCAATGTAGGCTCTCTGTCTGCTATTTACATAAGATCAGCAAAGTGTCTATGTGTTTACCCTACTAGGGCCTTATTTTGTAGCTTCATTTTACAATAGTCAAAAAAGTACGGAAAACCAAAAGCTCAGTTGTTTATCTTGATGTTTTACCAAATATCACATAAGAAACAAATTATGTGTAACTTTCCTTTAATTTTTAAAATTTGGTGTAATTTCTTTAAAAGTTATCAGGATCACAGAAGAAAGTTTAAGTAAATAGAAAAGTGACAGGTCATAAATCTTTTATTCGGAATTGAAGAGAAAAGAAACTGAGGACTTCCTGTAAATAATTTTAATAGATCCAATAAGGACATGGAATGATTCTCTGGTTGCTGGTTATTTTCTTTTTATAATTGCCAAACAACGGTCTTTATATAACTTTCCTTCTCCAATATCACTAATATTCAGAGAGAAGCTTTTTAAGCAGGTTCTTTAATATAAAGATTCACATTTAGCAATACTTTTGCCTAGAGACTGTGTGTTTGTTAGAGATCAAACAGCTTCTAACCTCAGAATGAAAACTCAAAGAAATAGACAAAAACTTTACACAGGGCTCTTCTTGACATAGTAAGAAGCAGTTACAAAGATTTTAAAGTTGCAGTATATACATTGAAAACAGGCTCTAATACTTCTTTATTGTATGTATGAATTTTCTGTTATTACTAACAGTATTTGATTAAACTGTTGACTGTATTTTTAAATTCCAAATTATGAATGTCAGCAATGTTATCACATTCATGTACTTCTATGTAGAATGATTTATCTCACCTGAGGTGTGACCAGCAAGTTCATACTGATGGCATCCCCAGGTGATGGACAATTACTATGTTACTAATTAGTTAAAGATATCTTAGGTTATTCAAATATAAAATGGTGGTTTAATATGTATTTGTGTACAGAATCATTATACCTTGTTTTTTTGGCATAATTTGAATGAAAGATATTGAGCTATCTTTAATATACGTCTGAACAACAGGGATGATTCTGAAATAGAGTTGAATCAGAAACCATTAAAGTTTTTAAATGGAAAAAAATGAGCACAGGCAATAAACTGTATAAGAGAAATAGAGAACCTCAAGAGAAAAGTTAAAAGGCTAAAATCTGAGAAATGTTTATTAAAAGGTGACAGCTAACTGACTAACAAATGTATATTGAGCATCTTGTGTATGCAGAATACCATGCTTGACCCCAGGTCAGTTATGAGTTCTTTACACTTGTGGGTGGATGTGCCCAAGAGATAGTCATTTATCAATGTGTTAACAGTTTACTTGTTATTCTGTAGTGTTGGGGAGAGATAAAAATAAAACCACTTTTCACTTGATGCTCCAAATAATGAAAAGTTAAAAGAAAGAGATCTCCTAATTCTGCTTATTTCTACAGGCCACATAAAAACTCAGAGGCTGGGTTCCTCCTCACACAGTGATTATGCACTCACTGTGTGCCAAGAGCTGCTCTATGCTTTAAAACACCTGCCATTAGTTGAATACCTACTGTGTGCAGACAATGTTTAGTGCTTCATATGTATGAGCAGTTTTCGTAACCAGTTTTGGGTGTACCTATTTTACAACAGATGACTCCAAAGTTCAGAGAATTAAGCAAGTTACTTGAGTTTACAGAGCTATTGAGGGGATGAGGCAAACAGGAAATCTCTGTCACCCCACAGCTGATAAACTTTCTGCTAAATTCCAGAGCCACCTTCGAGGCATTGTGACCTTGATGACAAAAATTTACCATTAAGGTGTTGGGTGAATCTATACTTGTAATCTCACCATAATATTCAATTAACCCATCCACACTTTGACCAATTACCTTCCAATACATCGAAATGCACTCTTTTTCATTTCTTCAGACACAAATCATCATGTTAATGTAACAGAAAAATTGCTAACTGGTCTCCTTTTTATCTACACCTCCTTTTTTCCCCCTGGGATTTAAGAAAACCTCTAAAACAGTAGTTTATTGGTGTTTTAAAATCTCAGTGATACAAGTAAGTCAGTGATGAGAATGAAAATAGCTTCCATTTAGCTGTAGTTCATAACTTCTTTCTTTTACTCCCATTCCAAAGAAGACTTTATATAAATTTAATAATTCAGTTCACGTAAGACACTTTATTAGAGGTTAAAATCACTTGGGCTCAAACTAGACCCGACAAGATTAATGGTGCTAAAGAATATAAATAAATAACTACAAAATGTTGATGTTGTAATTAAAGGGACATGATAGAGCAGATATCAAAGCTACCTTGAAAACAACTTATGTCTAGCTTGCTTAAGAAAAAGTATGGAATGTCTACTATGTTCCAGACCCTAGTAGGTAGTGTAAATAAAATGGTATAGTCCCCAAACATATGGAGCTTACAGACATGAAACAGATTTACACAAATAAGTATAAAATTACAGCATTTTATAGTTCTAGGAAGGAAAGAATACTGAGAAAAATAATAATGAAGTAAGATTGAGATATTATAGAAAAACTCATAGAAAATAGGATTTTAGGTAAGCGTTGAAGGGCAAGTTAGAATAGACAGGTGAAAAATGGGAAGGGGAGTGTGCTAGGCAGACTCTCTACTGCAAAGTGTTTAGTACCTTTAAGGAATTGAAATATCTGTTGGAACCTTGTGACTCAGGCAGAAACAAGAGCAAGATGATATCATTTAAAATAAGCAATGGCCAGACTCTGTAGACTTTAGGCCTAGCATATTAAAAATGGGTACGTCATAGTAAGGGAAAGATATTAAGGGTTTTAATCATGGGATTGAGGTCATTTGGTTTAGTTATAGCAGGATCACAATTTAATTAAAACAACATTACAAATGTGCATAAAAACATATGTATTATGTTGCTTGTTTATAGGTTCTCATATTTGTCTTTAATTTCCCCCTATCTCTTACCCATGGATCAGCATGGGGTGGAAATAACTAAATTCTTGATTTTACATAAAGATTAATCAGACGTGATAGTTAGTTCCTTTGATGTTTTAATCTTTCTTGGATAAAACACCATGTCTCTCATTAGGCTTCCCCCTCCACTCCCTGACTCTCTCCCTAAGGTGTCTTTTGGGTATTTCCAAGGTGCAGGATAGCTGGGTGCTATCATGGGGGGTGGGAAATGGAGAAAGAAGTGACGTTATTTTCAGATTCCCCTCTTTCTGTGGATTCTTCTTCCCTCCTGCACCCCTACACTCTACGCCCAATTCCCCAGATCAGAAAGGAGCAAGTTTTCAGGTTACTTCCCCTGCGTCAAACCCCCCTAATACCAGGAAGCAGCACTCATTGCCACACATGGAAGGGGAGTTTTTTCAACAATTAACAATTTTTAAATTATGACATGAAGTTTGTATAATGTGTAATGATTTTCCAGAAGAAAGATGAAGTGGTTTGCCCTATAATGGCAACAGAGGAGATAGTGAGAAATGAAAGAGTAGATGGAGGTCCACAGTGATAGATAAGGGGAGACAGAGGGAGGAAATGTCTAACATTGTACCATACATCTTAACTAAATGAATGTTCCCCCCAATTCTTCAATATTTACTTATTTTATGTGTTTAAACATATTTAAATTGAAATCTACCATATCAGGAAGAAAAAGCATCCTCTTACTAAAATATATAAGGAAATTTTCTTGTATTAAGAGCTTTGGAAAGACTTCTTCAATGCTATTCTTCTGATTTCTTTTTTTTTAAACTTATAATATTTGGATAACCCATTCTTCCATGGCTGACAAGAATAAAAGATTGTCAACTTTGATGGCGCAATTACTAAGTCCCAACATTTTATCTTTACACTCTTATTTGTAATCATGTTCCCCCATTGCTGTTTATGTGGACCATGGTATCATGATTTGCATGTAAACTTTATCTAAAGTTGAAGAACTAAATATGTTATTTTCTGTCACCTAATAATTCAAATTCTAAGAGAGAAATTACATTAATACATACATTCAGATGTATTATATAGGATGCCAAATACAGATAATAGAAGGTTAAAAACCTCCATATTAGGTTAGTCAAAAAGAGTTTGTTGAGCGCTTATGTTTTAGGTAGTGTTCTAGACACTAGAGCTATAGCATGAACAAAACCAACTAAAACCCTGCTGTCATGGAGGTTATAATCCACTTTGAGGAGACAGGTAATAAAATGAATTATTTTTTCATATTAAAAAGTAATAAGTGCTTTGGATAGAAATAAACCAGGGAAGGTGATGGAGAACTCTGGGTAAGGACATAGTTGCAGTTTTAAACAGGCCAGCCCAAGAAAGTTCTCATTAGGAAGTGCCGCTTAAGTAAAGATAGAAGGTTAGAGTGCAAGCCTGTGAGTTTCTAACAGAAGAAGGTTCTAGGAAGACACGAGCAAGTTCAAAAGTCCTGAGAGGAGTGAGCCTTGGGTATGATGCAGGGAGGCCTGTGGAGCTGGGGCAGAGCAGAAAGAGAGGAGGTCACCGTAGCAAAGAGAAGCTGGATCAGGTAGTGCTGTGTGCACTACCTGTGCACAGGAGTCTCCCTGCAAAACCCATCTGTTCTGCCACTGTCTGGAACACACAGACATGCTAAGAGTGAATACCAAAACCTAGCTATGCAATTTGAGTGAGTTTAATAAAACTGTCTTTCTTTCAGAAAATACAGATTTCCATTTGTCTCAGCTAGCTTTTCATTCAAATTTTTGAAAGGTATCCATGCACCCAGCATTATTAGTCTCCTAGTGGGTGAAAAAATACATAATCCTGGTCTTTAAATGTGTTGATAGTTACTCTCAAATTTGGGGTCATGAAAAACACCTGGTAAGATTGCTGAGCATTTATATTATAATGTCCAATTCCCAGAGATACTGATTCAGAAGTTCTAGAATGGGAACAAAAGTCTTTATTTTATTAGACACTCATTTACTTTGGAGTTAGTCTAGGAATCACAGTTTAAGAATCAGTTATCCAGCTGGTATGTTGTACCTTCAAAATAGTAACAGGTTATACATCTTCAGAATTGTATTTCTGCTTAAGAATACATAATTATAATTAAAGAACTTTTGAGTCTTTATTAGTTTAATACCTGTCCTTCCAGCTAGAGGAAGTTAAACTGATGAAGTTTACACCTGCTAGATACTTCTCTGTGTTGTAGAAGGCAGGATAATTTGCTGAGAGTAAGAAGGAAGGGAGGAAAGGACCAGGAGATTAAAATGTAGGAAATGCACACGGCGTACTACAAGACAATGATGCAAGAAGGAAAACCGCCCTAAAATAGCCTTCCTGAACCAACCATCTGTACTAGGTTCCCTTGCACAGGATTCTCATAAAATCCTCTCGTATCTCACAAAGAAGCGTGTACAGTGCATTAATGAGTAACCAGAGCTTTAGACAAGAAAATAATTTGCCCTTGGTTATTCAAGTAGAAAAAAAACGGATAGGAAAGCTGAGCTTCAAACCCACGTGCATCTACTTCCAAGGCCATGTTCTATTAACTGTACTTTCTGTCTGCCTCCGGTATAGTAAAATAAATTTCAAGAGTGACCCTAACTGTAAGGAAGTTTTTACATTGAATTTTTAAACTCCATTCTTCACATTCCATATACTGGTCTTTGTCCTACTCTTCTCTAAGCCCATTTTCATATGACAACATAGTTCTTTAAAGATAAGTTCCATGTTGTTCACATCTACTATATCTAAGACTAGTTCTGAGGTAGTTTTGGGCTAATACAGCAGTCATTAAATCTTCCTATAAGTTCCTAGATCTTTAATATAGCTGAATGATCTTGGGAATATTGCTGAACCCCTGAATTTCATTTTCCCAACCTATGAAACTGTAAAATGAAGATAAAAATGGTACTAACTCATAGTTATATATATACTATATATGTAACTATATATGGTGTATATATCTACACACATATATGTGTATGTACATACATATAAAATGTAAAAAAACTTTATATAGTGCTTAAAATTGTGCATGGTACATGGTAAGACTAGGTGAGGTATGTATTATAGCTGTCATCATCATCACCATCATCACCACCTGTGGTTTACAATGATCCAGAATTGACTCCTTAGCATGTGTTCCTTGTTTTCCACCTTACATTGCTTTAAGTAAGAATTTCTCTTCCTTAATTAAAAAATATAAAAATAAAGCCTATTTATACCACACTCATACTCACAGAAGAGAGCCAGTTCCCATTATCTTTACATTGAAATAAAAATGTTTCTATGTGTCTAATATAATATGTAAAAGTATTATCATTCTTCATAGACTGTAAAGTATAAACCCAAAGAACTGAATAGGGGTCCTAACTCATTTTCTATTTTGATAATTTATAATGAAGCCTTATAATTTGCCTTGGAAATTTTTCTAAAGGTGATATTTTACATTTAAACCAGAATGGAGCATACAGACTCCTCTCTCAGGAATTACTGAGGAAAAGACTCCCAGACCTGGGGAGCAACCCAAAATGATAACCTTTACCACCTGGCAAAACAATGCTAAGGTTGTTTCCCAGCGCAGACTGATAAACGACGATTGCCCTTCTCTTAGCCAGGTGACTAACCAAGTGAACTATAGGACAAAGAATAGCTAGAATTTACTCCCGTAAAAAGAGGCTATTTGAAAAGGTAATTTCAACAGCAGGGTGGATTTGTAAGAGTTTCGTGTAATGATAATTGTATATAAAAATTAAGCTCTAAAGCACAAGTGTAAGAAATACTTTAATGATTCAATAGAGAAAAATTACATCTTAATTTAATCTGAGAACTATTTCTAGACTGACACTGATGCTGAACTTCTAGAAAACACACTATACGTTCAAGTAATTTTTGAATCTTGTTAAATGCTTTTTAATGATGATGGGTTCTTTGAATCCAGTGTAATATAATGTTTTTTTCTATGTTTAGATGGTGATGATATGACAATGAAAGATAGGAAATCGTATTTTACTCTTTTTGCTATCAAATTCAAAAGAATTTGGTTGTCTGAAAGTAATGAATTAAAGGGAACATTTCCATAAATTATAAGGAGCAAAAGTGAGCTACATTAAATTGATTCTCTATACTTCTAAAAAAATAAAATGATTGATTTTCACATTTTAGTATATTAACATATTGGCTTCAGGTGGAACCTTGTGTGTGTGGTGGGGGAATTATTGTATTTAAAGAGAAACAAAAGTACAAGCTATAAATAAAATTATTTTTATTGTTACTGGTATACAATAAAAATAGGAAAATATTTTTCATTAAAATTGATGCCTTCCAACTTTTACTATTAAGGTTTCCTTTTCAACTCTGTATGGAGATTTCCAGTAAGGGGATAGAATTTATTTTATTTTATTTTATTTATTTATTTATTTTGTTTTGCCGTACGCGGGCCTCTCACTGTTGTGGCCTCTCCCGTTGCGGAGCACAGGCTCCGGACGCGCAGGCTCAGCGGCCATGGCTCACGGGCCCAGCCACTCCGCGGCATGTGGGATCCTCCCGGACCGGGGCACGAACCCGTGTTCCCAGCATCGGCAGGCAGACTCTCAACCACTGCGCCACCAGGGAAGCCCCTATTTTATTTTTTGATGTGTTTTCTGATATTTATTAAAATCCTCTCAGACAGTGGAGAACAGTATTTAGCTTACTCTCCTATAATGTCATTTAGGGTTCAGATATAAGTCTACAACGCTGTAATCAAGTATACAATACGGTATACACATCAACCTCTGTCTTTACTCCATCTGACTCTGCTTCCTAATTAGAGGGAGGAAGTCTGATTGCCCAGAATATTTCATTCACAAGGCGAGGATGCCTTATTTCCCTTTCCAGTGTTAGTAGTATCCTCTCATCATTGGGTAGCACTGGAGAGTGTAACTGAAGACAGAACAAGGGGAAAACGTACATCCCCATCAGCTTTTACCAAGTTTCATGTAGAGTGGTGTTTGTCCTTCGTTGCCATAGTTGCACTTTCTCAAAATTGACTGTATATTTGGATCCAGGATTTTCACCATGAAAGAAGGAAGATACAAATAGGGAATGGGAACAGAGAGAAAAATTCTGAAGGGCAACATTAGAGGAATAAGTACAAGCTGTGCTTGCTGGGAAGTTGAGAAGCAAAAACACCCATAGCCATGAGCACATTTGAGCATATTTTCATCTCCAACACACCATCTCCCACTAAAAAGAATCAAGGAACTATGGAGAAATGGTTGCTTGAAGGGCCATGGAGGGAAAGTACAGTACTTTATAGTGCTAGAAAGTTTTTAAAGTGCTCAAAAAACAACAGAATCATGTCAAAAAGATAAAGGGCTCCTAATGGCTAAATCTTGAACAGTTTGAACATCAAAACAAATAGTGATGTTAATCAATTGTGTATTAAAAAGAAAAAGAATCTGTGTCCATGCTGATACTAGAGAAGAGAAAGCTCTTCCTTATAATAAAATGGATAAATTATAGTCATAAAATCCCTTTTTAAATCATAGAAATAAGTGATTTTGGGGGAAAATCATCAGTGCATGCTAAAACTAAAAATGTTTGATGGAAAATAGATTATTTATAAGCGTCAGTTTATGTCATAAGTGATTATTTATTAATTACAAAGAAAATGGTCACTTTTTAGTGGAGAAGCCTGGCAGATATATACCAAATGCCACCAAGTTAATATCACCAAATAATGGGATAAATTGAAATCATGTGTCTCTGGAGGTGAGGCACTGAGAAGGACAAGAAATCACTTGTATTCCTGATTCCTGACAAAAAAGCATAACCTGTATCTATTCATGAGGCAACAATCAGAAAAAAAGTTTCAGAAACATTCAGAAAAATCTCTGGCTACTACTATTAAGAAATGCCAATGTCATGAATGGCAAAATGTTAGGAACCATTCCTAATTAAATGAGACTAAGGAGACATGAAGGCTGGATTAGAAGAAATTCTAACAACTTCAAGACACTTGGCAAAATTTGAATATAGGTGGTATCTTAAATTATAGTACTCTAAGATATTAAAATTCATCTATTTTATATTTGCATTATATATAAAATAATACCCTGTTGTTTTAGAAGATAAACATACTGAAACAATTAGGGGTAGACAATTATATCTTTAATTTACTCTTAAAACTGTTCAGCAAAAATACGTATACACACACACACAAAGTAAATGTGACAAAAGCGAACAATTGGTGAATGTGAGTGAAGAGAATAAGTTTATTAAGCATTCTTGTAGCTTTTCAATTCCTTTGTAATTTTTTAAATTAAAAGTTCAAAGAAAGATTGAAAGAACAAAGGGGTGGGGTACTTTTCGTTCATCCTGAACCGTACTATGGTACATTGCCCAAAGGTGGGAGTGGAGTTGGTCAAACAAAAGTTAGACACTTTGGGGGCTTTCCGGGTGGCTCGGTGGTTGAAAGTCTGCCTGCGGATGAAAGGAACACGGGTTCGTGCTCCGGTCCGGGAAGATCCCACATGCCGCGGAGCGGCTGGGCCCGTGAGCCACGGCTGCTGAGCCTGCGCATCCGGAGCCTGTGCTCCGCAATGGGAGAGGCCACAACAGCGAGAGGCCCGCGTACCGCAAAAAAAAAAAAAAAAAAAAATTTTAATCAAGATACCATAAATACCCTCTGTCCATCTCCCTAAAAAAATGTGTTTTCAATAAAATGTTACTCATGTACATGATAATTATTAAAATTTGCAAACATTTTCTCATTTTGATGAACTCTACTATTAAAATAATAATTACTTTAAAACGAGAGGGCATAAGAGTTCCTAGAAAATTTGTAAAAATGAAAATCCCTAGCCACAATGCCCCCAAACTCTGACTCAGTAAATGTGTTGTGGGTACAGGCATCCGTATCCTTAACAAGCACTCAGGGTGATTCTGAAGCAGATCATTATAACCTACCTGGTAAGATACACTGAAGTGCTTTCAAGCTTCCTCCCACGGGAAGCCAGCTGAGTCTGGTTTTTGCCTAGGAGCAAGTGCAGGCTGTTAGCAAAAGATTGAAGAAAGTCTTTTTCTAAAACCCAGGCAGCAGCCATTCTGGAGCAGCAAGGAAGAATCTATATAATTTTGGTTTTATGCTCTAAGACTGAACATTTAATTTCTCCCGCCCTTGACAAAACATTTTGAACATTTTCCTTAATAACTCCTCCTCCTGTCCTTTTCATGGCTAGATAAAAATTAGGATTTAAATGTATATTAGATATTAGAATTTACAGGCATTTCCTTTTTAGCAATTAAAAATATAGAAAATTGCAAATAATAAACACCTGCCATTTAACTTTTGACATTTTTGTGATTTTTTTTCTTTATTAAAAGTTTTTTTTCTGCTAAAGTTGAAATTCCTATTGTTTGGAACTCCAGGTCCCATACCCATATCCCATTCCTACCCCCAAGAGCTAAGCATTATTTGGGATGCATTGTAAAAATCTTCTAGTTCATTTTCCTTACCTTTATATATACATATTTGCTCATAGAATATATATAGCTTTTTGAGTGTTTTTCTTTATTTACATAAAGATACCATATCATACTGGGTGTTTCTCTTTGGTATTTTATTTTGTCAGTGAAAATATTTTTTAGTCTGTTCATGTTGATAAAGATAACTCTAGTTCTGTCGACACACATTTCAGAGACATGTAGCTTAAAATGATACACTGAGAAGTCTAATGTTAAACAATTTCTCTTGTCTCACAATTTCCATGGCTTAACCTGAGTGCTTTATTCAGACTCTATAGGCTTAAATAAACGTTTCAGTGAGGGTTGTGGCCTCATCTGAAGATGTGGGACTCTCTTACATGCTAATGTAGCTGTTGGCAGAGTCCGGCTCCTTGCCGTTGTAGGGTTGAGACTGAGAGTTCTCTTCCATGTGGCCCCCTGCATTGGCAGTTCATAGCATGGCAGCTTAATTCTTCAAAGCCAGTGTAAGCATCTCCTGGCGTGTGTGTTAGTAAGGCTGAGACTTTATTCAGGCAGTCCTCTCTTCGCAGGGTATGGTGGGGATATAAAAATGACAGTGCAAGCTGAAACCATGCAGAAAAATCTTAGCAATCAGTGAGACATTACAATTTTCATTACTGTTTTCTGTGGCCTTAAATTTTTGTCAAAACATTTAAAAATTCTCTTATTATAGATTGAAAATATATAGAAAAAATTTTAAATAGTAAAACTAAAATATATCTAGAACTGTAATTTCAAACAGTAGAAACATTCAGAATTAGTGTTTGATTTCTTTGTTAAAAAAAAGCTAATTATGAGTAGCTTGAACAGTGCTCACTTTCTTCTCATCCCATAATTTATTAAATGGAATGAGCATCTTTTCTATGCCTTGGTGAAATGTCATAGGCCTTTCTAAATTTGAGTTAGCCTCCAACACTTTAACCTTTGTACCTTCAATATCATGAGATGGCTTCCAAGAGTTCCTTTTATGTAAAGTGTTCTACCAGCTTCTTTTGGACGTCTCCATCCTTTCCATCCCAACCACTCCATTTATGTTGGTAAGTTCACTTTTACTGAGGTCTTCAGGGTGCATCTCCTTTATGGTCACTTGTAATTCTGTACGATTGTTGTAAATTATTAAAAGGATTACCTTCCAAAATTGACTTGTCTCATCACCATTAAATATTTCACAATTATTATAACTGCCTTAACCAATACTTGGAATTTGGGTGCAAATTTTACAGCTGCACTCTTATCAGCTCTAGTAGATTCACCAAACAGCTTAATTTTAATCAATTTATACTACTTCTGAAACAATGAAACCAAACTCTACTGGCAGTAAAAATTATTCCTTCGTCCTCAGTAATTATCTTCTTTTTTTTCAATGAAGCAACTAAAGTCAGTGCTTTGACCTGAATTTACACAGACTGACTGGGATTTTTTGTGTGTTTATTACAGCCTTCAAAATGGAAGTAAAAGCTCGATTCCTTAGTGCAATTTAAACTGAAGATATTGAAACAACTTTGCCCTTTTTTTTTTAATAGATTCATGGTACTCTTTCAATATCATTGAAATACCATTAGAAAAAGTAACTTCATGCAGGGATAAGTCTTGTCCTATTTCCACTTTGCTGTCTTCATATTCAAATACTCTAATCAAATCAAATTTTACTCCCAGTGTTTTCATTTTTCATTTCTTTCCTCTACATTTCTTTGTTAGTCAAGTCCCTCTATTGTTTATCCATTTCTGTGAAATGCTACATGTTTTATTGCAACACAAGGACATAATACAACTACATGCTTTGTTGTAAGTGCATGAAGTGACTAACATGTGTAGTGAACAACTATGAACAGACTTTGAAAGAAAATCAGTGATTGGTCACTGATCATGATGTGCATCTGTTATTTATAGTTATATGTAGACTGAAGAACTAGAAGCAAAATTTGTATATTTGCAAATACAGTTAATAGGCAAATATATGAAATCTGGATGATATATTTGGGGGACTGGTGATAGTTATCTAAAGTATGGTAAACGAAATTTGTGCATATCAGAACCATGCTAAGCAATGACTGTATATTGTAACCTAGTCACAATAGTGACATTCTATCATCTTTTCTATTGATTAGACACAAGTGACAGGTCCCACTCACACTCAAAGGGAGGGGATTATACAGAGCATAACACCGGAGGGGGAGGGGTGCTGATCATGAGGGCCATCTTAGAATTTTACCTACCATAGCATTTGTAATTTTATTAGATTCTGCCTAATTCTGTGGCATTGCATGTTCCCACCGGGAGTATATGAGGATTACTGCCTCTCCACAGTTTCACTGAAACTATTATCAGGTATTTATTTTTGCCAGTTCAATAGATTAAAAGCCCTATCTTTGATTGAAATTTCATTGCCTTAATTTTCATTGAAATTAAATATTTTTCATGTTTTTAGCCAATCTGCTTTCTCTTTTGAATTACCTATATTCATTTCTTATTTTCCTATTGAACTGTTGATATTTTTCATTTTGCTTCTTAGGAGTAGTTTATATAGTCTGGATAGTAACTCTTAGTATATTACATACAATGAAAATTTATCTTCTCAGTCTAGTCTATTCCTAGCTTTAATTTAGTTAATCTTGTCTTTTATTGTATAGAGGTTTTAATTTGAATGTATTAAAATTTATCAATCTTTCCCTTCATGCTGTTTCAAAAACACTGCCCAAGCCCTAAACCAAGGTCATTAATATTTTTCTTCACAAAAAATAGTACCAAACTATGGAATTTACAATTGATTGCTAAACCATGAAAATTACTCTAAATGTGTTTCAATAACTAGTTTAGATTCTAAATAGACAAAGTTAAAATTTAATATCAAAAGCAAACAAATATAGGGAGAGTTCAAACAAATCATTACTGCTGCATTAGTGGTATTTTCAAAAGGATAAATAGTGCATTCTGAAAGCAACCCCTTCCAATAGGACATAGGTAGAAGATATCAAAGACAATTTCAGGTTCGGCAAAAAAGGAATATGACTAAGATATCTTGGCAAATTTACACCTAAAGTTAAATGAAAAGTGCTATTATTCATTTTTAAATATCTCAAATGCATTAGAATGGCAACATTATTATAAAAACTGTCTGCACTACAAATTCAAAGCTTGGCCTCTTTGGTCTGAAGCTTGGCCTGAACAATTTATTTTCTAGAATATAAGGTCTGTTTTATTCTTCTTTACAAGTAGGCTAATACAAAAGCACTTCAGTTAATAGGAAAGCCAAAGGATTGAGTCTTTTCATCAAAACACAAAATAGAAATGCTGTCAAATTAGAGATAGATCTGTTTATTTGTATAAAGATAAATTAAAAATGCATCTGTAAAACAAAGTCAGCTTTTTTGTAGTTGGCTTTCATCTGAAATAATCTAATGCAAATAGGAACACACTTGTATACTATGTGTGTTTGTTAATTAGAAATGGCTTTCAAAACTAGCACCCCAAATGCCCATTATTTAATTTCCGACAACTCAATCTCACCAAGTTTTTGTTAAAATTGTCATTATATTACTGGGTTGCAGTTCTCTTCTGTTTCTATGAAGTGGTTCTGGAACAAAATATTTTTCTGTTTTTAAAACAACTTTAATTTGTTTAATACATATTGTTTCACATGGAAAATATGCACACCCTTGAAAAGTCTATTTGTGTTATCTACATGTTCAGTATCAATGTGCAAAGAGAACCGTACAATTCAGCAAGAAACTCCACAAGGATCCTCTTAACCAATCCAGAGTCAGGATATCTGGTCATCTGGTCAGTCAGGATACCTGCAGAGTTTTGCAGTACAGCCTGTTGCCTTGTGGATTGCAGTTTATTCCCTGTAGACAATGCATCAACATCTGAAAACTTGAAGTTTTAAAAGAAAAAATTTTCAGGCATATAGACTCCTACATCAGTCTCCAGATGGTTTCAGTGCATTTTAAAATTTCAATCTCAGAAATTCTCTGTAGGATTTTCTATCTTCTTAATTCTTTAGTCTAAGAAGTGTTCAGTTGGGTGTTTTCTGTTTGCTCTCTTTGAATTTCCCTTATATTTTCATAACCTTTAATAATAACCACTTATTTAAAAAATCTCATTAAATGGCAAAAGCACAGGTGGAAGTTCTCTTTTATAAGGTCTCACACAGTCTTGCATGGCCCTGAGAGATGTGAATGTCTGAGGAATGTATAGACGTTGGTTTTATATGTTTGTACATTCAAATAGCACATTACAATACTGTGGAGAATTGAGACAAGCCCATTGTATTTGCCCCTCCAAATCCACCCCTCTCTTCTTCTCAGGGGAGGGGGAGTGTGACCTAAAGGGACTAAATAGGAAGGCTCCTATGCCCTGGATTGTCCAGTTGTGAAGGGCCAATGGAAATCCCAGCAGAAGATGAAAGAGGAAAGAAAATGCGTTGGGGGTATGTTTTTCCTTGGCTCCCTTATAACAAGACCAAAAGTCACTGCTCCTGGCAAGGCAGCCAACTTACACTCTTTGCAAGTTCCTGGAACTGCCCTCCCCACCCCGTTTCAGGCTGAGGGGTGGTAACAACTTGGCAGTTACTAGCTCTGTGTTACTCCACAATTCTCTGGGTACCCCTACAATCATACTTCTGCAGTAAATTGCTTTTTTGTAAATAAACTTGTCTCAAATTTTTCTATTTTAAGTAGACCATGTTTTTACTGGGGATCCTGGTATACTCACCAGGATCTAGAGAATTAATGATTCTCTAGACCAAATTATAAATATATTTTACATACACACAATTTTTCTGATTCAGTCATCCAGCAGCCACTAGCAGCGCAACAACTATTTGGAGGCATTCTTGACATTTTTTTTAGTGTCTAAAAGGAACCTTGAGAGAATGTGATAGTGTATCCAGGTTGTGCCTGGACCAGTCACATGAACTGGAGGAGCTAATATTTTCTCACACAGATTGTGGAACAGGGAAAGACAGACTGTGTGCTGGGAGTGAAATACCAGGGACCAGAAGAAATACTTGAGTTGTGCGTAAATCATTCGCTAGAGGAGCCACAGGGATGGCCAACCCTCAACAGAGATTACATGAGCAAAAGAAAAAGGATGGCTGTGAGACGGGAGAATTTTAGAGAGGAGTCCTGCTGGTGTAAAGTGCTAATGAGAGTCCCCTGAAGATTCTGGTCTGAGGGGTTCAGATCACTGTGTGGGAAATTTATGTGGACTGTGGATATACTGCTGAAAAAAATTTCACCAAGGACTTCCTGAGCTCTCATAGTTCTGAGAGAACAGGAAGGGGAAGATAAGGAGGTAACATGTGCTTTCTATAAGGAATAAGATCTGCCAGCTGGGCTGTGGTGGTGCAGACTTGGGGAACAGGAAGTGGTATTCATCCTTGAAGTTTGGTCTTCCACCAAGGCAAGAGTCTAGGGTAGAGTGGGATAAGCAGATACCCTCCCATCATTTGATCATGGGCCTCATAACAGTCAGGTCTTGTACTAAAATGTGTTGACTAGAAAGAAAACACCATCTCCCAATCCACACTTTTTTTTTTTTTTTTGTGAATCCTATTTCTAGTATATTCCTCACAACAGAGTTGACTAACAAGGACAGGATCAGTTCTAACCTAACTTCCGGGGGAGTGCCTGTGAGGAGCAGGGGACAGGAACCTTCTCCAGACAGAAGTCACCAGTCCAAGGGAAAAATTCTCCCCAAATGGCCTCACAGTTGGCTTGGCCAACACTCCTAGGAAAAGAAATTAGGGGTTGGATTAAAGGAAGAACCTTTGAGTCTTGAGTTGGTAGAGGCCTGGATAGTAATTAAATATCATGTCAATCTTCCCATTGACGTTTTTAAGAAGGAACATATTGTGAACCCACTCAATGAACAAATATGGAAATATCATGTGAAATGAGCAAAGGATTGTTCTAGGCACAAAAAATCCTGCCTCGCAGCACTTAGATCTAGTGTGGAAAGACAACAGACAAGATTAATGAGTCAGGTATGTCGTAGGTCAGGAGTCCCTAACCCCTAGGCCTCTGACGGGTACCAGTCGGCAGCCTGTTAGGAACCGGGCTGCACAGCAGGAGGTGAGCGGCGGGGGAGCGAGTGAAGCTTCCTCTGCCGCTCCCCATTGCTCCCCATCGCTCCTGCTACTGCCTGAACCATCCCCCCGACCCCCCGTCTGCGGAAAAACTGTTCCACGAAACCAGTCCCTGGTGCCAAAAATGTTGGGGACTGCTGTTGTAGGCATTATTGGTGATAAGTGCTAAAGAGCAAAACAAATTGAGAAGTGGTCTAAGGAAAACGTGAGGGAGGGAGACGTGTTGACAACTGGGAGAAGAGGGTGCCGTGCCCAGAGAGCAAGTAGACTGAACAGAAGTCTCCTGTTCCAAGAGCAGCGCCGGGGCCAGTGCAGCTGCAGTGGAGTGAACCAGGGAGAACAGCAGAAGAGGTCAGAGAGCCAAGGGGACCTAGACCCCGTGAGGCCATTGGAAGGACTCTGGCTTTATCATGGAATGAGGTGGAGGTGATGGAGGGTGATGACAAAGGAGGGATGTGATCTGACTTCAGTTTGGGCAGTGTCGTTCTGGCCGCTGGGTTGAGAGGTGACTGAAGGAGAGCAGGAGCTGAAGTAGGAGGCCAGGGAGGAGGCCACTGACTGAGGGCAGCCAGAGGCTTGGTGGCTTGGGGGAAGGTGACAGCAGGGAAGGGAATGAGGTCTGGTCCAGTTCTGGCTGTGTTGTAGATGTAGAGACTGCAGGCCGTGATGACCTGACCTTACCCTTCCTCCTATGCCAGAGAGAGCCTCCACCACACTGTCTGCCCCACATCTTGTGGAAAAGCAGCTCAAGTAGATTTGCTGAGGGCCAAGAATATTCACCGGTTGAAGAGGAGGTATTTCATACAAGGAAAACCATTTTTTCTTAGAGGTAGCCTCCTCTTAAGTAAAAGATTTGCTTTTATCAAATTTGTATTTCCTTATGATGTTGAGAGAACTAAATTTATATATAAATAAATATATATAGCATTATATATAATTTATATATAAAATAAATATAGCATTATATATAATTTATACATAAATATATAATATATAAAATATAGCATTATATAATTTTATATAATATATAAAATGTATATATAAATACATATTACATACAATTTATGTATATTTGTATATATCATTATATATAAATACATATTTATATGTAAATATATAGAGATAGATAGCTTTCAAAGGGGCTAGGGATGGCTAATGATCAAACTTTTGTTTCCTGAGTGCATTATGCTAATTGAGGGCTAGGGCTAAAAGGATGAGAGTACTGCAGGGATTTTTCCTAGCCTAGCCATGTAGACATCTTCTGCACTAGCACTAAAAGGCATAATGCTGAGGCTCTCCAGTGTCCTCTGAAAATATGTCAGATCTGAGGAAAGCATTGGCTCCAAATCACAGAAAAAACAAACAAAAAAACCCCAAAAAACCTGCATAATGAAAAATACATATTAACTTTTAGTTAAATGTCTACCAATGTAGACCCTTATGTCAACAATTGTATTAATTGTCAAATTTTGAATTCTAAAAAAAACAGTCATGATATATGAGAACAATTTTAGGTTACCTCTTTTCACTTTGCAAGAATCCTTGAGTTAACATGATTAATACAGCACAATCAGAGTCAATTGTAAAAGTCACTTCCAGCTAAATAACTTCAAAAGCAAAGTTATAACAATCCTTTCAAAATTGTTTACTGGAAAAAGTCATTTAATGTGTTATTTGGATGTCCCACTAAGTCTGAGAAAGGAGAGATAAATGTCTAATGGGAGTCACAGGGATCTTTGGAAGAAATGGGGACACCAACCAGGGAACCTTCTTAAATGTCTTAATTTTCCCATGGAGTCCTCAGTGAAAAGTTTAATGTCTTATGGAGTTAGGATCCACCAAAATGCTAATTCTGCTTCAAGGTAGGATTGGAACAAATCAGAGGCTGCTAGGAAGAAAAAATTAAGTCTGTTTTGCATTGAAATATGCTAAATGTTGACTCTGACCATTTTTAAAAAATAAGCTAAAAAGAATAAACATAGAGATCATTGTTTTGGAAAAATGTTGTAAACTGAAGTTTTGATTTTAGTTTGCAAAAGGTATGAATTATGTTCAAAAATTTTTGTGGTATGTTTATAATTTGTAGATTATCTGGAAGAAAAGAAAATAAAGCTTACTGCTTTAAAAATGAACATGAATTCTTAGAAAAGGGAATGATAAAAATGAATTATCCAGAAAATTTTCTCTGACCCCAAGCAAAAGAAGAGCTGTAAACTACAGCAGCTGTAACACTTCCATAACAAGGAAAGGGCTGAATATGCTGGTAGGAGTATTTCTAAGAGTTAACAAGAGGGGGAAAAGAAGTAAAAATAGCTTAAACAAAATTACTTCAAGCAATAAATTGTCATCTTATTAAAATGTAAGTTGCTTGATGCTGCATGTATTAAATCATTGCAATAATGGGAAGATTTGCACCAAGATTTGCAACCATTATGAGATAATGATTGCAAGTTTTACCATTTTTCAGGTCTGATAGCTTGAAATGCCCAACTTGAAACACCTCCCTTTCCTATTTCCCTTCTGAAATTAACCTATCTCCCAATCTGAAGGAACAATAGTAAGGATATATATCTTTTTCTTTGTTGTCCAATTTGATAATTCTTATTCATCACAAATCGCAAAAGAGTATCCTTTTCATTTATCATTTGTCATTAACTGAGAGGAGGAATAGGTTTAACAAAGTTCTCATGTTCTTTTTCTTTTAATCCACAATTTCAGAATATAGTGGTCTACCAGAGGTCTTATTCCTCAACCAAATGCAAGAGGCTAAAAGTCCATTTAAGTCACTGGGTGGGGATTCAAGAGCTCACTCGGGATTCAGACAGCTCTGGGTCTGAATCATAGCTTTGCTTCTTCCTGACCAGCCGCCTTACTACTTTCTGTAAGACTCACTTCCTTAATTGGTAACTCAGGGGTTTGGTAAGTTATCTTATTAGATATATGTAAGACATTGTCCAACTTATATTTATTTTTGGAATATTAATTATAAATTTTTTTCATTATGAAATTATTTAATCTACTCAGAATAAACTTTCTAATCAATAAGCACAAGATACAGCCATGCTTTAGGAATTGTATTAAAGGCCACAGCACCTTAAACTTTAGGTGGGATGCATTTGATGGCCCATTAGTTACCTCATCATTGTGGGTGCTTTCTCTCTCCCTAAACCTACTGCATATCAATCCTACACCAGGCCTCATCAAGAACAGGTCCTGAGGCTCCATCCAGAGACTTTGATCTTCAAGAGTTAGGAGAGTTAAGAGACAAAAATGCAAACCAGCTATGTAAGCAAGTGTCCTTGAGCTATGAGCTGTTCTAGTTGATAGAGTTGTTACAGTCTGAAGAGCCTGTTATTCCCTGATCAGGATCTGTTGCCCTGGGGTATTCCATTTCACTGCTCACTAGAGTTGGTTATATACAAACTAATTAACTGTAATGTGTTGATCCTAGATATAATTATTGAACAAATGTTGACTCTGTTACACCTGCCCATCTAGCTATAGGATATTTTGGTTATACAAGTAGACATTCCTCATTTGTTGATGCTGATAAGATGCTGAGGCCACCACTGGGACCTAGTATCTCAATTCACAGATTAAATTAATATATCTTAAAGCACTTAGGCCTGTGCTTCATACTTTGTTAACAACATATTAATGTTCTTTTTTTTTTTAAGAGCCAAAGAAAAACAAAAACCATCGGTGTAGCCACATGGGAAGGGGGTACAGAATGTATTTCAGTTTGAAAAGTGAGTAACAATTTGACTCAAATCTCAGGCATGTGGAACACGAAACCATTTTTCTCCCTTAAATCCCTGTTGCAGGCCATGAATAAGGCTTAAAATTCCTGCTTGTGCAGGGATATGAGCCCAGTCATGCCTCAGCCACTATCTCCTCTTCTTTAGGTAACTTCAGCAAAGTGAGAAGGTAATCCCAGATTTGTGTGTGATGATAAATTGTTTCTGTCCCCTTGCAAGTACCTTTCAACCTGAGAAAGATTTAGGATTCAGTCTAGGAATGTTTGAGAGGATCCACCCCATAACTTTTATATACGTGGGTTAAGAAGTTTGTGTGGTTTTGATTTTTTATGTGCTTGAAAGGTTTAAGATAATTTAACCCATAAGAGTAAATTTAAATGTCTAACTCAGTATTTGATTTAGGCTTGTGTTTTTAAGTTGAAATTTTACCATTTCTATATAGCGTTAGAACGTTTAATCGTCTTTACGATTCAACATCTTTAAAAGCTTAATTTATTAGAATTTAAGTACTCAAGATTTTGTTTGTCACACAAGTGAAGTTTGTTTTTTTTTTAATTTATTTATTTACTTATTTTTGGCTGTGTTGGGTCTTCGTTTCTGTGCGAGGGCTTTCTCTAGTTGTGGCAAGCGGGGGCCACTCTTCATCGCGGTGCGCGGGCCTCTTACTGTCGCGGCCTCTCTTGTTGCGGAGCACAGGCTCCACACGCGCAGGCTCAGTAGTTGTGGCTCACGGGCCTAGTTGCTCCACGGCACGTGGGATCCTCCCAGACCAGGGCTCGAACCCGTGTCCCCTGCATTAGCAGGCAGATTCTCAACCACTGCGCCACCAGGGAAGCCCAAGTGAAGTATTTTTAAAGGAAATAGAACATACTATCTTTATAAATGCCATTTATGTTTATAGGTATTTAATTAGAAATGTGATCACATTTTATTCAGAGTTCTCCTTAAAGTGATTGCTAAGTGTGCTAGACTAACATATATAATAAGAGGATTTGTAAGAACTACATTTTTAAATTTTATAACTATAATGAGTGAATACTGATATTTTAAAAACAGCTGCAGTTGCTGTTATCGTCCTAATTTTCATCATCACTGGTGCTTGTGTTAGTCTGCTGGGCCTGCCATAACAAAGTACTGCCAACTGCGTGGCTTAGACCACGGAAATTTATTCTCACAGTTCTGGAGGCCAGAAGTTCAAGATCAAGGTGTCAGCAGGGTTGGTTCCTCCTGAGCCTTGTGAGGAAGAATCTGTTTGTGCCTCTCCCCTAGCTTCTGGTCATTCGTCTCATTCTCAGCAGCAATCTTTGGTGTTCATTGCCTTGTAGAAGCACCATCCCCATCTCTGCCTCTATCTTCAAATGGCGTTCAAGTCTGTCTTTCTAACCCAAGTTCCCCTTTTGATAAGGATACCAGTTACACTGGATTAGGACCCACCCTAATGACTTCATTTTGACTTGATTGCCTCTGTAAAACTATCTTCAAATAAGATCACATTCTGAGGGACTGGGGGTTAGGACTCCCACATAATGTTTTTTGAGAGATCCAGCTCAACTGATAACACTGCCTTGATAGCTTTTCAACATTCCTTTCAGCCATGTTTAAATTCTTCTCTTCAGTAATCTGTGTTTTGCTTTTACAATGTACCAGTTTTTAAACTGATATCACAAAGCCCTCTGTTCACATCGTGGCTCTGCCTTTCACTCAGTGGGTAAATGGGTTTCTATGATATTGTTTCTGTAAAATGGGAATAGCAGTGCCATTATATGAATTAAATAAAGTGGTAAGTTACAAAGAAGAATTTCTTGTAAATAATGCAATCTTGGTAGGTGGAAGCTGCTAGAACCACTGTTATTACTACATTGTCTATGTTTACGATTATCCTGGGGGACAAAGAAATGTTTGTTCTTATGTATATTTAAATTCCTGACTTTATTAGCTGTTATAACAAACTTACCACAAATGTAGTGGCTTAAAACAACACAGATCTATCTCCTCACAGTCCTAGAGTTCAGAAGGTCCCAAATAAAGTTCATGGGGCTAAAATCAGGGTTGTTAGCAGGGCTGGTTCCTTCTTGAGGCTCCAGGGGAGACTCTGTTGCTTGCATCTTCTAGCTTCTAGAAGTTGTTAGCATTCCTTGCTTTGTGGCCACATCACTCCAATGTCTGCTGCTTGTCATTGTCACATAGCCTTCTCTGGACTGTAATTCTACTGCTTCCCTCTCAGAAGGACCCTCATGATTATATAGGGATAATCAGAGTAATCTCTTCATCTCTAGACCCTTAATTTAATCCTGGGTGTACAATCCTAACTTTATCATGTAAGGTGACATATATTCACAAGGTCTAGGGATTAGGGCACAAACATCTTTGGGGGCCATTATTCAGCCTCTCACACCAATTTTTGGATTAAAACATTCTCTCAGCATTTGAAAACTAGGATTCTTGCTAAATTATAGCAGACCCCAGCAAATGGCAATAATGTGTAATTGTGTATGTGATGGTGGCCTTGGTTAAATTTGCTATTATGTAGCATGGGAAGAGAGAGTATTATACAGATGGCAGTACTGAGGCAGAAAGTGGGGGAATAGGGGCGTCAGAGCTGTTATACAGAAAAATGTCACAGTACTGCTCCAAGAGAGTATTGAGCCCTGACTCCAAGAGGAAAATTACATTTCCAGGAAAAAGGATTTAACCCAGCCATACCTGCCTCCACCCAGTAAGAGCATTGTAAGCTTGGGAGGAGTCTGAGGGACTGCCAAGACTGGAGTCCAAGAGCAGGGAGAGTCAAGGTCACTCAGTCTCCCAAATAAATGGAGCTGTGCATCCCACAGATGTCTCCTGCAGCTGTAGAGCATCGTGTAGGGAAAGCAAGCCTTCCTCACAAAGCAGCAGATGCAGACAGGAGACATGTTCAGACGTTCAGAGTAGTAGTCTCTCCTTCCCCTTCCAGAATCTCTTATTGGTTTTACTTCTGACAGAGATGTCTCCATGTTAAAATTAAAATCCAGGAATAGTTAAGAGATAGGGGAATTCATAGGATACAAGGAAAATCTGTTAGAATTAGGAGCAAGAGACTAAGATTTATAACTCTACTAATATGCAGATAAGATATCATTAATATCATCCTTCAAAACACCAGGAAATTCTGGATAATATATAACAAACATCCTTTTAAATGTATAGCCTAGCTTTTGATAAATCAAGAGAATTCCCTCAGGGGCCAAAAATAAAGAGGAAGCTGAAAGCCAAGGAATTAAGCTGTCACTTTCAGTACCTCGGAGGCATCTGACTTTAAATGTCTTCCTTGACTTTAAGCATGTTAACTCAATTATGCCAGTAAAAGTTCTGAAGATGAAATAACCACCAAAAAGTAGAACATCTCAATCAAGAGTGGAGAAATAATATATATGAAAAAAAAAAAGTAGAAATTCAGGGGACTACTTGAGAGGGGCAGCTGAAATAATTTTCTCCTTGGACCTAAGGATCTTTTTTGAGCAGTTGACAATAAACATCATGCAAAATGCAATTTTTAGGTGGAATTAAAGCAAATTTTCAATGCTCTGTTTATGCTTAAATTGTACTCTTCAGCGTAGCTTAGTGTTCATGGTGTCTAAGAATCTGTCTACAAATTAACAAGTCTTTGGCAATAGTGTGCCTTCACCTCTTTCTCCCCTTCTGCCTTTGCTTAGGTGAAGGGACACCTAAGCCTCTTCCTATGCCTGCCCCTCCCCCTCCCCCCTCTTCCTTCTCCTCATCTTCATCTTTAGTAAATGACAATATCTGTTTAATAAATATTATTGAAAAGCTTATCTATCCTAAAACTTATCTTTGGGTCTTTTTTTTTTTTTTTTCTTCCTTGCGGTACGCGGGCCTCTCACTGCTGTGGTCTCTCCCGTTGCGGAGCACAGGTTCCGGACGTGCAGGCTCAGCGGCCATGGCTCACGGGCCCAGCTGCTCCACGGCATGTGGGATCTTCCCGGACCGGGGCACGAACCCGTGTCCCCTGCATCGACAGGTGGACTCTCAACCACTGCGCCACCAGGGAAGCCCATCTTTGGACCTCTTAATTCCTCCTCCATCCCATCTCTAGCCTTTCTCCAAGGAAAAAGAACCCTCCCCCGTTTTTCGTCTATAACCAAACCTTCAGGAACCTTTAAACCATTGCCTAGTCTATTTTTTCTCTCTCTCTCTCTCAGAATTTAACTTTCCTAAGTCTCTCTAATAATTATTCCTCAAAAGAAAACTTTTTACTCAACACTCATGGCCCTTTGGCCATCTATTTTTTTCACTTTGCAATCAATAAATCAATATTTGTAAAAACATAGTCTATGCATATTTTCTATACTATCCCACTTTCAAACTCCAAATCCCATATATGATGCCATTATTCTCTCAATCCCAACTAAAACTTTGGGCAGTAGTGACATCCTTGATGTTAAATCCATGGCAGGTTTGATTGTTGATCTTAAATGTCTTTTCTGCAGCTTCAAACACTGCTGATTCACTTCCTCCATCTTGATCACTTCTTCCTTCTTGAAATGATTTTCCATTTTATCTGTGTAATAACCACTGTTTCTTATCTCTGCCCCTCCTATGACAAGAGTTCTCAAAATCTGTGAGATGCTGTTTTATGTTGATAGTCTCTAGAATTTTCTGATTCTTCTCACATTATTCCTAGATGATTTCACTCTTTTTCATGGCTTCACTATCATATACACAATGCCAACAAGGTCAATGCTTGATTTTATCTCAAATCTATATATTTTATATCCTACTAGATACTTCCATTCGGGTGTCCTATAAACACCAGTATTCCTATGTTAAAGATGAGTTCGTTACCTTCTTCATAAAATACAGCTGGCTTTCCATATCTGTGGGTTTGGATCCTCAGATTCAAAGAACTGCAGGTCTTGTACTACGTTTACAAGTACATGGTTAGTTGAACCTGAGGATGAAGAACCTGTGGATACAGAGGGCTGACTATGTATCCATAGTGGGTCCGGGAACCAATTTCCCATGCATAACGTGCAATGACTGTATTCTATTATTCCTTCAATCACAAAGAAACATCACTTTTTACTTAGTTGTCCACATTAGAGATCAGATCTCATTCTCTACTCTTGCTTCACTCACCCACTGAAAAGCCACTGACTATGATTCTGACTTTTAAAACATATCAAACACTCTTTATCATACCAGTTCCATTAGAGTATTGCTGGAAAGGTGTTGTATAACCATAAGCGATTAGATATATGAGATTGCACATCCATAGTTGTCTCTATCAAAAATTGGGACATAGGGATTTCCCTGGCAGTCCAGTAGTTAAGACTTCACCTTCCAATGCAGAGGGTGTGGGTTCAATCCCTGGTCAGGGAGCTAAGATCCCACATGCCTCATGGCCAAAAAACCAAAACATAAAACAGAAGCAATATTGTAACAAATTCAATAAAAGCTTTAAAAGTGGTCCACATCAAAAAAAAAAAAATCTTTTAAAAAAAATTGGGAGATAAGTTCTGAAATATAAGTGTACATTCTAGTATAAATATTTGGAATTTTGGAAAATCTGAGGTATATATTTCTTAAACATTGTTGTATGAATTTTTTGAAATTTGACTCTTGAGAAATTCCATATTCAATGTTGAGAATTTCTGAGTGTAAGTTTTTTGAATTGTGAAGTTATCAGATTGTAACATTACATAAATGAAATAGATGTCCTCTGTGGGATTCCAATCTAAAAAATGTGACTAGCATAATGTAAAAAATAATAAAATTAGGCATAAAATGAAAATGAAAGGAATAATAATAAGTTAAATTAAATTTTCCCATTTTGTATTCACACAATGTATCTGTTTTTATTCAGAGAAAGAAAGAATATGGGAAGAAGTCTCTTCATTATTCCTATTTTTTAAATATAGGCATGATTTTTTTTTTTTTACTTTAGAGAGATACTTTTTATTTGATAATAATGAAAACTATTTAGTGATAACATCCAGATAATTCTATTGTTAACAGAAATTCTAACTTTTTATAGTCATCATTTTTATCTGAATTTAATTCAAAAACCAAGAAGATGTATAGAAAAGAACAAACATAGCAAAGAATTTTTTTCAATCTCTGTGTTACATTAGTGTATAATATCCCCACTTATAAAAAGTGTTAAAATCACCATTTTTTATTTTTGATAACCTTATTTTCAAAATTTTGAGATGTATTATTGAATTTAATAAGGCACAACTAACCTTAAAGCTCAGTAAAAATGTAACTGTAAGATGAGTCCCTCTTTTTCATATTTTCCTGAAGCTTTTTAAACTATGGAATAGATAGTAAGAATAAACAAAGAAATTAACATTATAAAAGTTATCATTATAAAAATATCAGCAAGGTATATAAAACAATAGATGTTTGTAAAACTATAAAGGATGTTTAGGGAAAATAATATTTAGAAAATATTCACTGGCACTAAATACTAAACAAAAGGTGAAGTAAAAATCTATCAATACCAGTAAAGGAAAATATTGGCAATACCTAATTTTCACCCCATCTAAAGCTCTAAAAAAAGAAATTCCCATCCCAATCAGAAAATAAAAGACTGTTGGAGAATTCTATGACTTCCACAAAACCGTGGCAAGTTAACAATCACGAGTGGACTCAACTTTGAAATCATGAATGGCAAAAATATTTGTTTTCTCTGTCTCATTCTTTTCTTTTACTGTTGTGTTTAATTTCCTATAGGTGTTTTTGATCATTGATTTACTTGAGAATGTGTTTATCCCCTGTTCCTGATACAGACCTTCTGAAACACTTAATTTCCTGAGTGATAGGGGTCAGAGTAGAATCTTTTGTTATTCATAATAAGCACCTTTCAGCCATACCTGACTTTATGCTAATGAAGTGACCATTCGAGGATAACTGGTTGTCAGAAGAACCAGCTATGTGATTAGAATGTCGCAGGTTTCATCCTCACACCAGAGCCTCAAGGGAGGGGAGAGGGGCTGAGATAATCACCAATGGTCAATAATTTAATCACTCATATCTACACAATGGAACCTCCATAAAAATTTTAAATGAAGGAATTGGTAGAGCTTCCAGGTTGTTGAACATAGGTACATATGTGCTGGGAGGGTGGCACTCTTGAACTCCAAAGGGAAAGAAGCTCCTGTTCTCAGGACCTTTTCAGACCTCACTTTATATTCCTCTTCACTGGGCTGTTCATCTGTATTCTTTATAATATCCTTTATAATAAATTGGTAAACATAATTAAAATGTCTCCCTGAGTTCTGTGAGGTCTGTAACACAGGATTGAACATGTAGGAGGGGTTGTGGGAAGCCTGACTTTGTAGTCAAGTCAGACAGAAGTGGCTCCCTTGGGGATGGCAGTGTTGTGGGACGGAGTCCTTAAACAGGTAGAGTCTGACACTAACTCAGGGTGAATCAGATGCTTGAAGTTAGGAGCAATTCTTTGATACAGTAGATTTAAAGTCATAATGTATTTGGCATAAAACTTGCATGGCAAACTTTCATTCTGCTATCATAGAGATAACTGTGCTTAGGTGGATCTTCTGAGTTTCTTAGATTTCAGTTCAATTCAACAAAGAGTCCTCAATCAGACTGTGTGAGAAAACATAATCAACCCTGGGCCCGTGAGTTTTGATGCTCCAACATAAAAAGACTATGTTGATGTAAAGTTTACTGAGGACCCCCATTTATCTGTGGAGGTGGCTTTTTTTGGATCATTTTACTTCATTTTATTTTATTTTTTATTGAAGTACAGTTGCTGTACAATAGTATATGTTACAGGTGTACAATACAGTGATTCAAAATTTTTAAAGGTTACACTCCACTTATAGTTATTATAAAATATTGGCCATATTCCCCATGTTGTACAATATATCCTTTGTAGCTTATTTTATACCTAAGTTTTTAATATGATATTTCAACTGAATGCTGGATTTGGTGGCAAACTATGTCCTAGTTGGACATCATGTTGCATAAACTGGCTGTGTATTTGTCGTTATAAAAAATTTTAAGGGAACACTAAACACTAGCCTAGTGTTTCCAAATTGATTCCAAGATAAAAAAAATTATTTTTGTAAATGACTGTCACTTGCTACTCCAGATAATTTGTTTCTTTCTTTTTCTTTTTTCTCTTCATGTGTTTGACACCGTGCTTAGCATAGGCACAGTGAAGATGGCAAGACTGAATTTGATGGTACATCTTACCACTAAGGGATAGATTGCAGATTTCTCAAGTGACTCAGCTAAGGAACATAAAGCTTTCTTTTGTACCTTTACTTTATGCAACTGATGGAATTATGCCAATAACATGGCAAATGCCAAGCAGTAAATATAAACCCTCTGTCTCTTACAGTAACCTATTAAAACTTGAAGAATATTATTGCTCTTAGAAATAGGCTTTGATGGTCCTAAAGTCTCCTAGAATTGCATATAAAGTTTCCCCAAAACCACCTTTAAAAATTCCTGCAAGCTGCCTCTCCAACTTCCAGCAAGAAAAGCCAGAATGCTAATTAAACACTACCAAATTGTATTACTTTACAAGAAAACAAAAAAATCATTAGTGAAGGAAGACATGAGAATGAGAGGGAAATGAATGAGCTAGTTAGCTGAAACATGCTTCAGTTACAAATAACAGGTATCCCTATCCCCTTTCTATATGAATACAAGATTGAGATATTCAGTATCAGAAGTCAAATTGGAAAATAGCACCCTATATTAAATTATGAAGAATAATTTATTTCACATAAATTCATTGCGTGCCTACTGAACTACAATGATGAAGGATTGCTGGGGGTACAGAGACATTTTTACACAGTAGCTGACCTCAAGAATCTTACAATTTAGCACAAGAAAAGTAATATCCATGCATATAACACAGATATGAATGAAATAAGTGTTACAATAGAAGGGCAAGCAAAATGCTTTGGCAACAAAGAGGAAGGAAACTCTTAACAAAGTAACTTTTGAGTGAAGCATAGAAAGTTTACTAGGATTTCACAGGAGTGTGAGATTCTAAATTGAAGGCCTGTCATTAGCAAAAGCAGAAATCATGAAAGTGCATTTGGCATACTATGTTTGGTCTTGACCACTACAAATGTATAAATGTGTAAAGGCTTAGTCTTCTTAAATACTCACTGATTAGCAATGTGAACTTCCTGTGCTCCCTTTCCTCATCTACAAGATGGGCTTAAAATAGTACTTCATAAATTGTTGAGATTAAAGAAGAGAGTACATGTAAAGTATCTACAACAATGCCTGACACAACGTGAGAGCTCACCAATTTTTAACTGCTTTAGAAAGAAGTTATGTATATATGTATTGTTAGATTGGGAGCCTCACAGCTTTACAGAATTAGCTAATATAGCAACTTAGTTTTCCTATAATCTTAAGGGTCTTTTCTGCTAACGATCTTTAGGTACATGTCTGAATGAGTAGACAGAAAGCTCAGAATGGATAACCTTTACAGTAAGGGAACTCAAGTGGTCCCGTCAAAGAGAGGTGATGTGCAGAGAAAAGTACAATCCAGTTGACTAAAGCATTTGAGAAAATAATATACCCTCTACTGTGCTCTTTAAAAAAGAAAAAAAAGCAAGTGGGTCAAAATGCATATATTACCATAGCTGTTATTTTAATCCCTTTTCTATCATCTCTAGTATTTGTTTCATAGTACCCCCAATGAATGTCTTAAGCAGTGGGAAATAAATATAATATTGAAACGCACTATTCTGTTCACAAATGCCCAATTCTGGTTTTTTATTGGTTATTTGGTGATGTTGCTAACCAGTAGTATCTGAGCAAATATCCTTCCATTATCCATTCATTTATTCAACAAGAGTAAGTTACATCTCTCTCACGCATCACACACTATGTTGGGAACCAGAGGTAGAGGAGAAACAAGTTAATTTCCTTTCTGGCAAGGAGTTTAAAGCCTAGTAGGTGGGAAAGATATGTTTAAATATTTGCAATACACTCTGATAAATATAATAAAAATCCTTCACAAGTCTTGATGGCACAAACGATAAATATCTAAAGTGGGTCAGAGAAGATTTCCCCAAACCGGTGACACCGTAACTGACTCTCAAAAGGTGAGTCATTCGTTCTCCTGACAGGCTAGGAAGTAAAGGGCACTTCAAACAAGGAGCAAAGCATGTGCAAGGGTGGAGGCACCTAGTGCTCAGGGATCTTTAAGTGGTTCATTAAGGTGTGAGTGTACATTATATTTGGGAAGTGGTGGGTAGTTAGAGAGGTAGTTGAAAGCAGAACGTTGAAAGTTAAATATGTTATATCTAGGAACTTAGAAAGACATTGAAGACTTTTAAACAGCAGAGTAGCAATTATCAAATACTCCTCTGTCTAAATTCTGGTACACGTTCTACTATTCTGTCTTCTCCCAGGTTCTTTTATCTCTGATCTCCTTATCCATCCCACACAGATTCTACCCATGGAAAAGAACTGAGACTCACTGAAATGTCTTCTCTCTCTGACATGGCTCAAAAATTTGACTCCAGTGCTTTGAAACATCATGTTTCAAATATCATTTAGTCTCCTTATTACAAATGGTAATTTTTTTCCATTTCTATTTTGTTATGGTACAAACCAATTCCATATAATTACTTTAGGAGATGGGACTTGTCTCCAATGTAAATATATTCACAAAATATCCTCTCTGAAGATTGTATACAAAATGTCTACTAATGTCTTTTTTAATGGCCTTATCTGAGAGAAGAATATTTGGAGAGTCCACTTACATGATTCTTCTTTATTATTAAAAAAAAAGTGTGCTCTTTTCTGTCTCTCAATATAGCCTAACTTCAGAAATTAGAGTTAAAAATCTTTAGTATTACTCTTTTTGGGGTTTTTTATTTAACCATTTCCTGCTTACCACACAACAGTTGCATCAGCCCTTCTTTTAATATGTAATTGGGATATATACAGAATTAAACTTAAAACAATAATAATTTACAGCTAAGAAAAGATTAAAAAGAGTGCTTTATTTTTTAACAGATGTGATTTCTTAAAAATGCCTAAAATTTAGGACAAAAGTAATCAGCAATTTTACAAATCAAGTATAAGAACAACACAGGATTCCAGTTTACAAACCACCAGAATTTCTGTTTGTGTAATAACTGTCTTGTGTTTTAAAATGCAAATTTCTTGCATTAAAATGGAAAAGGAGTTACTAACAAAAAGTATACTCTTATGTTCATTGTTGGCTTTACATATCATATTTCATTAATTATTTCATAGCATTAGTATTAGGATTTTAAAATTCCCAAATCACATTCCAGAAAAGTTGATTTATATATCTTTATTACTGATGGAATAGTGTGAAATGTCACAGGCTTTAAAACCAGTTTCTCTTTTATATTTAACTTCGCAACTTCAGGCTAATATTAAAATATTTAGTAGAGTCTGATCATTTCCTGCTGGTTGGATTATATTAAAAATATATGGCTTTATGGGCATAGAAATTAAATACGTGAACAATCAGGCTTTGTAAAATTGCACCACATGTTAACCTAAGTAAAAGCCATAAAATATAAACAAAATGTGAAAATTTAGAACATTCTCATAATGTATGTTCTTTTTATGAGCTAACTGCTCTGTTGTGGGTCATATTGCACAGACCAGAAAAAAAGGATATAATTTAAAAGATCTTTTCATGTAGTTTTGAAAATGATAAACTAAACTAAATCTTTAGTTGGGTTTTCTAATCATAAATCACTTTTAAGTTTAATGACTACCTGACATAGTATTCTGACACCTTGACAATAAAGAAGGGCTTATGACAGTGCCGGGGGCATTGTTTTATTGTGTTTCCCTACAGTTAAGCAGTAAATCAGTGACAGACAGGATTCCTAACCTACCACATTTTACCATGGTTACATTAAATCCACATTACAATATAAAATGTAATTTCTCCCAATCCCAGTTGAAGAAAAGTTACTCCTAGAAATCTGCATTTAAAACTTCTGGATGGGCTTCTCTGGTGGCGCAGTGGTTGAGAGTCCGCCTGCCGATGCAGGGGACGTGGGTTCGTGCCGCGGAGCGGCTGGGCCCGTGAGCCGTGGCCGCTGGGCCTAGCGCGTCCGGAGCCTGTGCTCCGCAACGGGAGAGGCCACAACAGTGAGAGGCCCGCGTACCGCAAAAAAAACCAAACCAAACCAAAACAAACAAACCAAAAAAAAAACTTCTGGATGAAGTCTTGTTTGCATACAATCATGTAATTTCCAAGAAAATGCAGCAACTATTTCAATAACTGCTTGCTGAAGGCCCAGGAAGGGTCATTCCAGAAAAAGAAGTCATAGGTTGATGCGTTTTTTTTTTTCTCTTTAATGGATGTGTTTGTTCATTTGCCAGACTTTTTGGCAATGAATAAATTTAATACATCATCCAAAATTATGAGATTATTGTACTAATTTTGAAAGGAAATACGATGTAGTACTTTGAATAATATGCTAGCCTTAACTGTGTAGTATAGAATAATACAATAGAGTGTGAAAGAATATGGGGGACTTCATTTAGTACATCCAAAATAACCTGATTTATCTGCATATTCACTTCAACCTCTCCATTAAACTGAGTTTCTTGTAGAAAAACTGTGACCAATTTCAAAGCAAACTGATTATGCTCAATATTTGCAAATGTCACTCATGTAACAGCAATGCCATACAAGCTTTCCTGGAAAGTTTTACTTGTAAAAGAGTAATAGTTCCCTTAAATTAAAAAAATAACAATAATTTAAAGTAAAAGGAAACTCAGGCATGAACTCTCACCTGGAAGAATTATAGAAAGAAAGAGAAAGTGAAAATACTTTTATAATGCATAATCTACAATGTCAACCTATGTCCAAGATATGTGAGCCAATCTTCGGAGACATAGGGTTTAGGTGCTTTCATTTCCATTTTATTTTCAGTTCATTTACAAAGTTACTTTTAGCATAAGGTGATCAGATTATTCTTTACACAGCATTTCAATACTCAGTTGCAATCAATATATAATAAAAAATAATTGAAATGTATCCATTTATGGATTGGATTTGATAAAATTTGAACTAAGATTTTGCAAACACAGAGCAGTGCTTGGACATGATTAAGCATTATGCTGCATAAGATATTCTAGCAGACGCCTTCATTAGTTGGTGTCTTCATTTTTTTTTTTAAGTCCCAGGGTTTAAATCAGGTCAAAAGTCATTTAGGATCACAGAGCCTGCAGTTTTTCTTCGTAAGGTCTACTAGAGATAGGTGCTATGAAAGGGACATTTAAAATTAAATGTGTATTAATTTTGAAATTTAATTTGCTTCTGAAATCAGAATTGGAGTGTGTCTTAGACTCATTTATCAAGCAGGAGAATGTAAATACTCTGAGAAGACACAGGTTCACCCTGTAAGTAAGTAGTAGCTGTTTAGATTCCAATCTCTGTCTGCATGCGGGAACAGTAACATTATTCCATTGTAGGATATGCTTATCCTTTTTTTATTTTTGAATGCTATTTATTGACTTATTTATTAGTATTTTTAATGTCTCCCTAACTCATGTGGTCTGTCTTGGTAAAATGAATAACAAATTGTTGTTTGGGGGGCGACGTACCATGCAGAGTGCAAATGGGATTCCTGAATGGAAGACGTCCAGCATAGACCAAGACCTTGCCCATATGTGGGGGTTTTGTCTAAGCAATCTTTTCATAAGCTTTTTAATGCTTAAACAGCTACCAAAGCAAACAGAGACATATTATTTATTAACTGTGCACCGTTAATAGTGAGGTCTCACCAACTGCCAATCCATATGGACATAAAGCCCTCAGTCCTAAATCTGCTCAGATTAATTTCTTTCAAGGGCCTCCAACAGCGTGAGGCTGAAGTGAGAACGGGGTTTTGCTCCTGCCTTTTTATGCCATGCGTGGCAGATTTGTTCGCTAGGACTTCTTCACAAGCAAGAAAAGCTGCCATCCTTCTTGGTCCTGTCCAGTCTAGAGATTTACTAAGATGAAGATGAAAGGACTTTAGATCTGTTGTGTTTTTCCCAGATCCTCTCCAAAGCCTGCATAATCCTTTTGTCCCCAACCCCACCAAAGAAAAAAAGTAATAAAAGAAGATAAGAAACATGCTTCAACAAACTCAAACAGCTACAATATCTAATTATATTAAGTGGAACTCTTACTTGCAAAACCTCAAACTTAAAAAAATAATTAGGCCTAGTTGTAATTTCAAGATATTCGTGCTTGTGATTCCTGGCTACTTTCAGTCTTCTGATTCTTTATGTGAAAATGTAAAAACTACCTAATCTAATCATAACACCCCTACACACATTGTCTGCCACATATCATTATGTTCATTTTTTTAAATTGAGACACATTCTGGTCTTTCCTGAAAGTTGCAAACTAGCTCAGTATTCCTGGATGGATCAGTTTAGAGAAATGACCCAGATTTTGCTGCTTCCAGATCTACTTTCTGCTAGATGCCTCCTCCCATTCTTAAAAGGCAGAGATGGGCATTCTGAGGAGTTTGATTGTTCCTGGTCACTCTCTTCTGTCTTCCTGCTTCTTCTGGGTTCGGCACAATGTGACTTTCCACTCTTCTCCCTCTTGTTGTCTTGCCTCAGTCTGTCTAAATGACTTAAGTCATTTTGTGGTGCATTTATTTCCTTGTAGAGATTTGCAAATGATAGAAATCAGACAAGTTTTTGTTTAACAAATTAAAATATAAAGCCTGGAGATTTTGAGTGGGCTTGTATTCATGCGTGAATGTGGGAGCATGTGTGCATGTGTGTGTTTTAATGAATTCAACCACAGTCAAACTAAAAGCATTTTTAGTCACCTCTTAGGACAGTATGTTTACCATGTTAACCAGTTGTTCAGTAGACTATTAGAAAAGCTAAACCACTGAACTTGTGGAACTGCACTGTTTAAACAGGAACTCTGAATTCTGACTTCCGCCCTTTGCTGAGAAAGAACTGAAAGCAAAGTTCCCAAAGGAAGGTCCCCTTGAGAGAAGCTGCGACTCAGCGGTATCAACTGTAGATTTTTAATTTTTTAATCTAGAAGACTAGCTATTTTAATCTTTCCTGTCCAGTGCACATTCCCTGTACAAAGTATGCATGAAGCAGCCTATTACACACAGGTAAAAAGGGAGCCAGTGTGTGGACAGTCCCCTCAGCAGACTCAGGGAGCGCTCAGCCTAGTTTCTGCCTGGGCCTCCCAGGGCAGGAAAGGTCATTTTCCTTAAGAAACAGCTGAACCCTTCAAGCAAGGGCTAGGCTCTGGGCCTATGGAAATCACTCGTTTTCCACTGAAACAGTATTTTTGAAACAGCATTTACTCTTAGCAGTGGTAGCACTCCCCTTGTATTACTTTTTGTTTGTTTTGAAACAAGTCATTTTAGAAGGTCACCACTGCTTCCTGAGGAATGTGTTCATATTTAAAGTCGATTGACTTTTAGTGACTTGCCAAGCTTTGTACATTGCACTCTGGAGCAGTATTTAGTTGGCTGGGTAAACTCACTGCAGAAGAATCTGACTGTGAATGTATTTTTTTTCTTTGCTTATATTTTCTCTTTCTTCATCTTTAATTCTTAAATCCAGAGGGATGACGGCACATTTCACTAATCTTAAAGATGTCTTCTAAACCATTTGCGGTTAGATCGTTGACTTTTGGATCTCAGGCAGCAGCTTGCTGTAGATGTAATGAAAATCTGTGCATGTGCACAAATTGACTAAAGGGAGTACATCAAATGTTAATTCATAGCTATAGGAGTAATATGCAAATAGAGATTCTAAACGTACTGCACCATCATTTTTAATGAAATAAGTTATTCAGCCTTTACATTTAAAGAAATAATAAAATTATGCCTTGGCTCAGCACACTGGAATAGAGAGTCTCTTTCTCTTAATTCACTGATTGCCAATTCACTTCTCTTTGCCACCAAATGGATTTGAACTTTGTGAACTAAAAGGATTTCTTTCTTTTATCTTAATTTAGGTAAGCTTGACAGTAAAGATGCCTAGTTGTGTATAAATTATGTGCCAATATGTTTTTACTCATATTAAATATGCACAAAAATGAATACTCATAAGACAGATTGCTAATTTCATACAATATTAATATAAATTCAATAAATATATTACTGCCTCTCAACGATGAGAGCTATAAAACAGATAAACCTCACTTGCACCTGTAATGTTTTGAAAATTGAATATTTACAAAAAAATTATAAAATTGTATCTAAGTTAAAATTATATTTGTAGCATTTACCTTAATTTTATTATTTTCTATTACTTTCAGATAATTTTTTATTGTAGAAAAAAATTTATTTAATTTTTATTATAATTGAGGGTATTTACTATAGGTGGGAAATGTTTATTAGCAATAATTTTACAATTTGGTTCTAACAGAAAATTTTGAAATCAAAGGGACTCTCCATTGGGCAGCAGGACATTCCTACGGAATTCTACCAAAGAGATATTTTTTCCAATAAAGTTTGTAGACCCTTCATTATTAAACCAGTTCTTCACCTTCATGAAACAAAGTGTAATGACAAAAACAAAAAAACTGAAGAATGGTCATGGGGTGAGCTAATGCAGATGTTGAGTCAGCTTTCCCGGATTCTATCCATCCTGTCCATGATCTCCAAGCACATGTTGACATGTATAGATTTGCTTCAGTCTAAGCAACCTAACCATCACAGTATAAAGGTAGAAGAGGTGAGATATCAAGGAAAATACGGTGGGAATACATGAAACATAAAAATAGAAGAGAAGCAAAATGTATACAGTTCAGAGAGGAAGAAATCTTGGACATTTAAGACTTCATCTCATAGCGCAAAATGTCAGTAGGCATGGATGAAAGGAGGAAGATACCTTTATTTTGCCACCTAGTTATACAAGCTGCCCTTAGCATCAGGGGGAGGGAGGACTTGCTTTTTGTTTTTTTGTTTTTTAATGTATAGTTGATTTACAATATTGTATTAGTTTCAGGTATACAGCAAAGTGATTCAGATATATATAGATAGATTACCTATCTATCTGTTCTT